>NC_045804.1:56032885-56711281 GCF_009873245.2 Balaenoptera musculus | reverse complement strand
CTCAAAATTTTTCCCCCAGTTGCTAAACAGCTTATTTACTGATCTCCCTCTGCCAGTTGTGTTGGCCTCCAGTTCATTATCATAGTAAAGCCACAGGAATCTATTATGACATCCCGAGATGGTATATGTGTATAACTCTCCACGTATCAGGGACTTAACACAATAGATGTTCATTTCTTATTCCTGTAGAATTCAGTTGGGTGTTTTGTGGCCAACTGCCATGTGGTGGTCCAAGGAGTCCTTCTATCTTGTGGCTCTGCATCTCCTGGGACCTTGGATTCCTTTGCTTCTTAGCCTATGAACGGGGAAAGAAAGAGAATGAAGGGCTACATTGGTGCTTTCATGGGCCAGGTCTTCACATAGCCAGAACTCAGACATAAGGCTCTACCTTATGATGGATACAAGGTGGGGGAAATAGAGTTCTTGGCTGGACAACTGATTCCTAGCGTCAGGCTGACACTAAGGACAGGAAGTACAAACCCTTGGTAGACGGCCGTAGGTCTCTGCCTCAGGGATCTTTCCAAGCTGGTAATGTTTCTCTCTCCTTAAAGTCATTCAACAGATACCATGGTGCCTGCAAGGTGAAGATCTAACTTTGCAGCATGAATGTTTTAGGCAGAGGAAACAGGTAGCACAAAGCCCCAGGGTGGGAGTCTTCATGGCTTGGCTTCTACCTGTTTACAAACTCACTTCTCCCTATGACCCTCTCCATCCACCTGTGCGCACCCTATGTGTTGGCCAAAGTTTTTGAAGTTCTCTGAATATGTCAGGCTCACCTGCTCTCATTCAGCCTGGCTTCCTGCTACTCATCTTTCAAGAGACCGGTATCTGGTGCTGGCTTCAGTCTTACCTTCAGCTAATCTTGGTTTTATACTTTACACTTCAGCAATATTGAAATAGATTTTAACTTTTAGAATCATGTCATGCTACTTCCTGCTTTTACTCACGTTTCCTGTTTTTCTTCCCTTGTCTCCATAATGCCTACATGTTATTCAGAACTAAACTCAGGTGCCATTTCCTCCTAGAAGTCCCTCTGATTCTTTCTTCTCCCAGGTGAGCTGGGTGGTCCTTTCTCACAGCATCAGCCACGTCTCTATCAGAGCGAGTGGCACACAGCTTCTCACAGAGTACATTCGTGGTCGCCTGGGGCCAGGAAATCGTCCAAGCTAGTGATTCTCAAAGAGAGAGGGGGGAGAGAGACAGGGAGGGAGAGACAGGAGGGAGAGAGAGAGGGAGAGGGAGAGAGAGAGAGAGAGACAGAGAGATAGAGAGGGAGAGAGAGATCTGAGAGGCAGAGGCAGTCCTGGTCAGAGTTTGGGCTTCACTGCCAGGACTCTGTGGAATCCTGGGGGAGGCGTGTCTAGGTTGGGGGGCGACATGGGTCCTGGTGCATGTTTTGGGGAGACCACTCAGGCTGCTGGGTGTATAAAGTAAATCGTATGGAGACTAGGGTAGGAGCGGGGAGGCCAGTCAGAGGTCATGAGAGCATCCTGTGGCAGCTGGGAGCCCGGTGCCGGCTCCCCAGCGCCCAGGTCCTAGCTCCCCCTTGGAGGACGGACGGCTTTGATCAAGTCCCTGAGCTCCTCTGCCTCAACTGCACCTCCGTGAGAGGGGAGAGGAGTAGCACTTAAGTCCTGCACTTGTTGGGAGGGCTCAGTGAGTTAATACGTGTAGAACACGGGCATCCACGCTGTGAGCTGTTGTTGTTATTATTATTATTACTGTCACTAGGAGAAGCAGTAGTAGCAGTGGCTGCGGCCGTACTTACCATCATAGTAGAATGGAGAGAAAATGAGGGATTCAGGATACTTCTACAGGCTGAGTTAACGTGACTTGATAAATTGAATCTTGAGGATGAAGGAAAGAAAAAAAAGACTCATTTTTTGTGAAAATGGTTTGTGGGTGGTGCCCTTAAGTGAAATGGGGAAGACCAATGAAGGAGCAGGTTTTGGGGTGTGTGTGTGTGTATCAGAGCAGGGTAGTTCTGAGCAGTTTTGAACGGGGTAGTTGTGAGGCACCTATAAAACATCTGGGGAGGGTGGGGTAGGACGTCTGAGCCTGGCATTCAGGGAAGAGCCCAGGGCTGGGGACACACAGGTGGCAGCCACGGCACCATGATGGGGCCCCCCTGGGAGAGGGTGCCGATGGGGAAAGGAAGGGGAGCCCAGGACAGAGCCCCGGGCCTCTCGCTTTAAAGGTGGAGCACGGGAGCGGGATCTGACGAGGAGCCGGAAAGAGCAGGTCATGAGGTGGTAAAACTGGGAGAGAGTGGAGGGATGGGGCTGAGGGAAGGGGGAGTTTCAAGAGAGACCGCGGGTTCCATTGCTGCCAACAGACAAGCCAAGTACCAAATTACAACGTAGGTGATGGAGTTTGGCCACATGGGGGTCATTTGCCAGCGGGACGAATGAAATTTTACTTTATCCGTTGGTAATTCAATTTACAGATCAGCTCAGTTAGAGAATCTGGTTGTATCGTCTCCTTGCTGCCCGTCAAGCATTAGGTGAGGCGGGAGCCCCGGGGGCAGCAGAGCCTCCAGCCCCTCAAAGTGGCCTCCGGAGGGAGCTGCTATGGCCCAGGGCTGGTGGTGCTCCAAGCGAGAAGAAATCCCACTGTTTTCTTGCTCCTGCCTCGGCTTCGGAGTAAAGTTTTAGAAACCACCCGTAAAGGGGGATCGAACTGAGGTGGAAAGAGTGTTTCTAAAACTGGAATCAAAATTTCCACTGATACCAGAGTTTGGTGCAGCAGTTTTGAATCTAGACACACATTCACACACCATTTCTCCGACTTCCCGGGAGCAAATATCAACCTTTCAGCCTTTCTCTGTTATCCAGCGGGAGGGAGGCGGCAGATGGGCACTTTCTTGGGCGCCAGCGTCACCTGGCAGGCTTGTTGAACTACGGGTCCCCGGGCCCCACGCCGGAGTTTCCAATGCACTAGGCCAGGGTGGACCAGGGAAAAAGCATTTCTAACAAGCTTCCGGGTGATGCAGCTGCTGGCCCTTGGACCACCCTTGGTGACCTCTGGGCTGGGTCATACGCTCACTGAGAGCAGGGAAGGCATCAGTGGGAGGCATCAGTAAGTACATTTAAATATGCCTTCTGTGGATCCCTCGGGGCCGAAGAGTGGGGTGAGGGCTGTGGTGAGGCTCGGGGACACGCAGGGCGGCCGTCGCCAGCTTTGCTGCTGCCCCTGAGCTCCCTGGCAGGCCCACCAGAGCTTCCTGCGACAAAGCAGCCGTCCTCGGACTCTGCACCTTCCTGAAGCCTTCCCGACTCGCAGGTTTCCTCCTTCACCTTGACTGTCAGAAACGTTAGCAGTTCAGGTGAGGCCTGCATGTTCGCGGGTGGACTTTAGGCAGAATTTTAGGCAGAGGGACGTGGTGACACAGTGCCCTCTTCCTGGGACCCCCATGTAGCCCTGGGGAAAGCCAGTCCCTCGTCTCCCCGCTCCAGGGCCAGAGGAAATGGGGTGGGGCCCGGCCTGTGGCTTTTGAGAGATGGAGTCCGTCAAGGCTGCATCAAAGCCAGGTGGATGCGACGTCCACAGCCCGCCCGGCACATGCGGCCCCACGTTGCGGGCATTGCGCCCTTGCCGTGCACACAGAGCCTCCTTTCTTCCTCGAGGAAAAGTGACTCTTCCACGGCCTGCGCAGCTGAAGGAAATGGAAAGTCCCAGAGCATCCTGAGCCCCTCTGGGTTCCACCAGGTCCCCCCTTTGCCTCTTCCAGCCCCTCCCAAGTTCACAGACATGCAGGCCTCTGCAGGCGGGCAGGGTCCTGCCGGCCAACGGGGGTTCTGGAGCCGAGGCCCAGGTTTGAGGCAGGGAAGGGAGAAGCCCCCCGGCCCGGGCTCCAGGCTGGACCACAGCCCCTCCTGGCCCTCCCGCTGTGGCAGCCCTAGCAGAGCCGCGCTGAGAAGCTGCTGATTCCTCCCCGCTGGCTCTACATTCCTGGGTGATGAGGGAGGGATTCCAGTGTTGACTCTGAACAATGTTTTCCTCTGTCTGAACCGACTGGGTGTTAAATTCTTCCAGATTTCTGGCTTCATGTCGCAACTCCAATGGGACAGAAACAGGTTTACGGCAGTTGGCAAGGGCGTGAAAGCAGGCTCGTCCGGGCACCTTCTGTGTCTAGAATTTCCATGGGCGGATGGAAAGACCGCCAGCCACCCTGTGGGCGCTGCGCCTGCCCGCGAGGGGCTGGTGGCGGCCTCGCCCCAGCTGTGCGCCCTGCCTTTCGCATTTCCCGCCCTAGAGGGCAAAGTGAGCTTTCTCTTCTGAAACACGGCGGGAAGGGAGAACCAGCTGAGTATTGGAGGCCAGGGCTTGCTCTGTCTTCTCAGCTAAGATAAACCCAGAAGTTGGGCTCATAAGGAATTCATTTGGTGGGATGTTGGGAAACTGGCATGCTGTGTGGGGAAGAGGTCAGCACTGGGGGTTGTGGGGGGGGGGTGGAGGCGGGGAACCCTTATTTTCATAGAGAAATCTAGTGAGATGAGGCCTAGAGAGCTGGGCTGGAAAGACCCCAACACAGCTGGTCGGGTCTCAGAACCGAGCTGGTTAGGTGCCTGTGATAACCTGTGACTATTACGGTCGTTTATTACTGAGCAGGACGACCACACAACTACACAGGGCCGTGGAGACTCTCTTCTCTTTAGTAAAGATACAGAGACTTTCAGGAAACCAACGGGATCAATTCAAAGATAAAGGCGCTCTTCCCTTCGAGCACAATAACCCGTTCCTTCATTCTTTATCGACGATGACTCGCTCTCTGTGGGGTCCTGGGTGAAGCCCCAGCCTCGGGGCAGCTGCCCTTCAGCCTCTTGAACTGGAAGAGCCCAAATCCACGTCGGGCAGGGGGCAGGTGGTGGCCTTGAAACCCCCGGCCTTCTCACCTTGTGCTCTCAAACCCTGGAATCCTACTCTTGAATCCCTTTTATGGTGTATGTACGTGTGTGTGTGTGTGTGGGTGGGTGGGTGCGTGCGTACACACACGTGTGCTCATGCACGCACAAGTAGGAGAGAAAGATGGGTGGCCATCCACCCAGGTCCAGAGCCCAAACAGTATTTATGTAGGGGGGTGGATAAAACAGTTGCTTGATAGAACTTGACTTTATAATCTGGCTGCTTTCACAAAGCCATTTTGATGCCAAAGTCATTTTTCCTTGGTCTTAAAAACAAACCACTAAAAGCTCTGCTTCCTGAACCTCTCAAGAATGTGCGGGAAAAGCACCCTGGCACCATCTCTGAGCCCCCGCTTTCCACCCTGCCCCGTCCCTCACTCCGACCCTGATCCCTCCGGCCACAGCAGTGTGTCCACAGTGTTGAGATGGCCTTGTTGAAACTGGCTTTGTTGGAGGATGGCTTCATTTCCGTGGTGTTTGATAGCCATGAATCCTTTACGTGCATGTGTTCCCTTGTAGCAGGAATTGCACTGTCCCCCCCCGAGACGGGGGCAGAGCAGAAGGGGGAACCATGCAGAGGAATTGCTCCCATGGCTGGCAGATTCCACGTCTCTGTTCAGTCTCAGGACTAGGATCCTTCCTGGAAAGTCTGATAAGGGCCTTGTACTGGTTATCTCTTGCTGTGTAACAAATTACCCCCAAACTTAGTTCCTTAAAACAGACGTATTATCTCACAGTGTCTGTGGGTCGAGAATCTGAGTGAGACTTAACTGTGCCTGTATCTCCAGGTCTCTCCATGGGGGTGGGTGCAGTCCTGGTTTTGGCCAGGGCTGTGGTCCCATCCAAAGGGCTGACTTGGGAGGGTCCCCACCCAAGCTCACTCGTGTGGTTATTGACGATATTAAGTTCCTCACAGGTTGTTGAACTAAGGGCCTCAGTTCTTTGCTGGCTGTTGGCTGGAAACGCCCCTCACTTCCTTGCCTCTGGCTTCTCTGTAGGGCAGCTCATAATAGGGCAGCTGGCTTCCCTCAGATGAACAGAGACAGAGACACAGAGACAGAGACACAGAGAGAGAGACAGAGAGAGAGAGAGAGCAAGCTCAAGATGGAAGCCAAGGTTTTTGTGTAACCTAATCTGCGATGTGATGTCCCATCACTTGACCACATTCTATTTGTTAGAAGTGAGTCGCTAGATGCAGGGGGAGGGGGTTTCAGAGGATGTGAGTTCCAGGAGGGGGGATCCTTGGGGGCCATCTGGGAGGCTGCCTACCGAGGCCTGTGGGCCCAGTTGCGGTTGAGTCTGTTCAGCCCATGGGCTCTGCCACCCCACACTTATTCTGATAAGCCCGTGGCTGTGAGGGGCAGAGGGAAACGAGTTCCACGGTCACCCTTGCTCCTCCTGGGGGTAAGACACAGCATTCTAAAGACTTCTCAGGGGCCGGTGATTCTGAGCTTCTAAACTGGCTACACTTACACCCCACTCTCCCCTCCCGTCCCACCTCCACCCCAAGGAAAGCGAATGAGCCTCAGGTAGCATCCATACCAGCCACCCCCGCTGTGGTCTCTGCCACTGTCTGGATAAAGCTCTGCGACACTGCTACTCTCCCTGGAACTTACCTAGTTCTTGCCTTGGGTGCGAATGTTACACCGTATTCTTGTTACCAACACGAGCCCCGGTCACACACCTGAGAGGGAAGTTTATACC
Source organism: Balaenoptera musculus (assembly GCF_009873245.2). Taxonomy (NCBI): domain Eukaryota; kingdom Metazoa; phylum Chordata; class Mammalia; order Artiodactyla; family Balaenopteridae; genus Balaenoptera; species Balaenoptera musculus. Next base: position 56,704,673 of record NC_045804.1, on the reverse strand, counting down.
ATTAGTTCAGGATTCCTGGTCTTCTCTACAAAAGCAGATGGTTAGAAAGAGCTTACTAGCCATGAAATCCTTCTACCTGAATTAATTGGATCTGAGTAACATCCCCTGAGGCAGGGTGTTTCTCACAGAGAAACGGAAGAATCAAGTAACCTGCTCAAGGTTGGACAGAAGAAGTGAAGTTGGGATTTGTCGTTCTCTTTCTGGCTTACTTTGCTTAGTATGATAATCTCTAGGTCCATTCAGTATTCTGTGAATGGACAACCATAATGGAAAAGAATATGAAAAAGAATATATATGTATAACTGAGTCACTTTTCTGTACAGAAGAAATTAACACAACACTGTAAATCAACTATACTCCGGTAAAATTAAAACAAACACTCCGCGTCTCCTTTAAGCTGCTCGCATACCCAGTTCTCTAGATTCTTCCCAGCAGGAATCTGGCGAGACTCCTTGGCCCTGGTTTGCTCATTAAGTCATTCTAGGCCGGAGCTGCGGTGGCCCGAGAAGAGAAACGGGGCTCCGCTGGGACCAGGGGTGTCGAAGCTGAGGGTCACCCAGCGGGCACGCCCAGGGATGTCACAGACTTAACATGGGGCGTGTGTTCACGTGCGCATGTGCACGTGTGTGTGTGTGTAGGTCATAGACCCCCTCCTCACCCCCGGGGCTCAGGGCCGTGCACCTGTCTGTGCATCTGAACACACGTGGCTGCAGGTGGACCCCCGATGCCTCAGAGCTGCCGGCCTCGGGGGTCACCTCCAGAGGGCGTCCTTTCCGTCAGCAGATGGTGTAAGCGGAGCTGTTGGGAGTGGGGCGGATGTGGGGGATGAGCGAGACTTTGGGACAGGAGTGTGGCAGCAGCTGTGTGGGGGGCCCCCCACCCTGAGCCCATTCTGCCCCCTCCCCCGCTCCAGCCTCTTCGCGGATGTCGCAGTCCTGCGTGTTAACGAGGGTGAGAACAGTCCAACCGGTCACCCTCACGTGCGCCCGGGCCCCGTGCGCCGTGCTTTACACGACACACCTCACGACAGCGTCCTCGTGGCAGGGGAGTTCCTGTCCCTGACCCTGTCTTACGGAGGAGATCGTTGAGACTCAGGAGGCTTAGGTACCCCGTCTCGGGTCACACAGCTGAGCAGCAGCTGCCTGTCCTGCACTCATGGTCTTAAGTCTATGCTTTACTCCAAACAGTGACTTCAGAGGCAGCCTCGTCCCGTTAGGAACTTTGGCTAATTCTTGAATGTCGCCTTCCGGAGACATTGAAATACACACACAATAAGATCACAGAAACGCGAAAGCAGCAAGGGGAGAGCTGGTTTTCCGGCAAGGCTGCACGAGGGCGGGTCGGCAGGGCCGGGCCTTCGCTGGGAGAGAGCGTCCACCCAGCACACGCCGTGGAGGGCCCGTTCCCGGCTTGCAAAAGTATTCCATGCATCCCTCCACCGTGCCAAAGACACACATTAAAGCCCTTGTTTAACTGGATTTCTGACTCAACAAAAACCCTTTTTGTCAGTACCTCAGAATTTCCTGGCATGTTTTACCCACACATATTTTCTGTGTGGATGGCAGTTACGGGTCGCTGTGCACTATTTGTGTATATTTGTGCCTAGAAAGATTCATTTGAAACGAGTAGCACGATATTTCTCCCTGATTTCAAAAGACCTCTTTCTTGATCTCTGGGGAACTGATCATTGCTATTTTTTTTTTTTTAAACGTCTTTATTGGAGTATAATTGCTTTACAATGGTGTGTTAGTTTCTGCTTTATAACAAAGTGAATCAGTTATACATATACATACATCCCCATATCTCCTCCCTCTTGCGTCTCCCTCCCTCCCACCCTCCCTATCCCACCCCTCTAGGTGGTCACAGACCATCGAGCTGATCTCCCTGTGTTCTCTTTTAACCATAGGCAACAGTTTCCTGTATATCCAACTGTTCATTTTCCCTCAAACCATCCATGGTAGTTACATGATAGTATATTTTGCCAGTTTGCCTTCCTCAAACTGTTTTTTCAGAAACCCTGTGAAATGAGCCACGCCAGGGGCTTTCAGAAGCTTCCATGCGGGAGAAGTGGGGACCAGAGGCGATCAGAACGAGGTGAGCAAGCCCAGGGAGAGAGACCCCTATACCAAGTCATCACAGTGGGATAAAAGGCTCTGGTAGATGAGGCACAGATAGGACACTTGGGAGGACAGAGGAGGGGCAGGCGTAAGCCCACCTAGGGGGCTGGTCAGCCTCCCAGAAGAAGTGTCATTGGAACAGTCCTGGAAGGAGAGACAAAGGGACTAGAGGGGGGGCCACACGTCTAAATGTATAATCATTCTTAGGGAATAAAAGGCCATTTCATCCACTAAGAGCAGATAGCCGACCCCCCAGTTGCCGCATCTGGCGGTGGTGACATCTGCCATGTCTGGTAGGTGCACAGGGGACGGAGCACGTGTTGGACCAGGTGGGAAAGGAAATGGAGGTTCTGAGGAAAATGGGAGTAGAGCTTGAGTTGGAATTTGGTCCGTTCAGGCCCCGTGGACTTCCCGTGTTAGACAGGGTTTCAGTGAAGCCTGAACCCTGGACTTGGTGGGCCCAAGCTACTGCCTTGTTGCTCTTTTCTGGGCACTTCCCATGCAGTGTCTCATTCAGTCTTCACAATAATCCTACAAAAGAGAGGGGTGTCATTCCCACTTTGCCTATGGAAAAACCTAAAGCTCCGAGAGAGGGGGGAAGTGATTTGCCCAGTTAAAGGCAGTAAGTGACAGCGCTGGGAAGTAAGCCGAGGCCTTTCCATGCACCATGTCTGTTCCTCCTATTTATTAGGTCATGTTCCATGTTTTGCCATCTGACCTCCCGTCGTGGCTGTTATCAAGTCAGCCAGCTCATGGTTTCCTCTGGGTCCTGTACAAGGGGAGCTGCCTGGCGTTTGGATTCCTAATAATCCTTAGAGATTCTGGGGAAATTGCTGTGGCAACTGCAGTGACAGCCTTTAATCTAACGATCCAAGTGCCTGGGGACAGAGCAGTGGATGCGATGGGTGAAATCCCTGTTCTGTGGAAATTGCCTTCTAGTTGGTTCAGAGAAAATAAACAAATGAGTAAATCATGAGACGTGTCAGTCAGGGATAGTGCTACACAGAGGATCAGAACGGGAGCCAGAGCAGTGACTGCGGGCTCTTTCAGGCTGTCCTGAAGTCGTCACTGAAGAATGCACACTTAGCTGCGTCCTGACTCCTAGGAAGGAAAAACCGTGCGAAAATCAGGGAAAGTGCATCCCAGGCAGGGTGAGCAGCTGGAGAAGGACCCCGACGTGGGAAGCTTGGTGTGTTTGAGGCGAGAAGGAGACCCCTGTGGTCGGGGGCAGTGAAGGCTGTCAGGGTGGTGGGGGGAGGCTAGACCAAGGGGAGCTTTGTAGGTCAAGGGAAGGGATTTGCCTTGTATCCTAAGTGGGACGGGAAGCCATTGGAGTGTTGGCAGCGGGATAATCTCATCTGATTTATGTTTACAAATGATCACTCTGGGTCCCCTGGGGAGAAGGCCTAGCAGGGAACAAGAGTAGAAGAGAAGCAGGGAGACCAGTCAGCCGGTAGGCAGCTGTTGATTCTCGGCTAAGGATGGAGAGGTCGGGAAGTCAGGTAATGGGAGAGGGTGATGGTGGGGGCAGTGGGTAGGGGGCAGGGTGATAGATTGCATGTATTCAGCGAGGCAGCAAGAGGAATCAGGCAACCCTGATTTTTTTTTTTTTTTTTTTTGGCCGCACCCTGCGGCACGTGGGATCTTAGTTCCCCGACCAGGGATCGAATCCGCGCCCCCTGCGTTGGAAGCGCGGAATCTTACCACTGGACCCCAGGGGAGTCCCAACCCCAGTTTTTGAACTGGGCAATTTGGTGAATGGTGGTGCCTCTCTCTGAGATGGAAAAGACTAGAGAGGAACGTTTTAGGGAGTAAGGCCAAGAGTTCTTTTGAGCCGTGAAAACGTTGAGATCCTATTAGACACACCAGTGAAGATGTAGGTGTGGCAGCTAGGACGTCTAGATGTGGACTTTGGGGAGGGGGTCAGGCTGGAGTGAAGACTCGGCAGATAGATGAGGTGCCAAGCCACAGAACCGATGGACGTCACCTTGGCACCTGAATTTGGGCTGAAAGAAGGAAGGAGGAGTTGAGTTTCTACTTTGAGCATCGGGAAGGATGCTGATGCCGTTGACAGAAACAGGGTGTGGAGACAGAGGAGGCGTCTGTGGACCTGTGGGGTGGCAACCGCTACTGACTTCAGTCTTGAACAAGTTTGAATTTGATGGAAATACAAGTGCTTAGAGGAAGTTGTTTAATAAGCAGTTAGAAACAAGGGTCTAGTCTCAGGGGAGAGATGGGTCCCAGGAGCATGTTTTGGTTCATTGTCAAGGTCCCCCTGGAAGTGAGGATACAGAGTGATAAGGCTCAGGTGGAAAGATTAATTTTGACCAAATTCAAAAGAAAATGAATCATCATTCAGGATGCCAACATCTTAATTTATAATGGGACCTGTACCTATGAGTTACTTGGGTTATTGCTTTTTAGAAGATTGCTGAGAGCACAGGAGCAAAAGGGGACCCCTTTAATCAACTCAGATAGCCAGTGAGCCCCCCTTCTTTTCGGTCACTTCTCAGAGAACCAGCTCTGCCCTTCCCAAGTCCCTGCTCCCTCGCACAGTGTGGAGGAAACGTGCAAACTGTGGAAGGATCTTTCCCACACGTCCTTGCTTTCTTAGTAGAAAATATGGGACACAATTCGACAACTTCCTGATGGCTCAGGGACCTCACTGAGGGCCTCTGTGCTTTTTACTGGCTGTGGTCGTGCTGGGACAGCCTCGTCACGGCGGGGGGCTGGGGCGGGGAGTTGAGGCTGGTGGCCCTTCACCAAGTGGCCTGTGCTCCTTGTGCTTTTATAGGAACTTGGTTTCCTTTTTGAAGTTCTTTCATTCCCTCCACAGTCTCACGGTGTCTGGACCATCGGCTGGAGTATTTCATCCCTCCTGGCTGGGAGAGGGTTGTTATGTGGCCTTAGCTTGGCTCCTATGCCTGGAGCCCTAGGGACCCACCCCTTGAAAGTTTAGAGAGTATTTTTCATTGATCCCATTGCTCTTTCCCTGCTAGCACATCCAATCTTAACAAAGCATCACACAGCACAGGAATTCAGTATTTTGTAATAACATATATGTGTGTGCGTGTGTGTATGTGTATGTATATGTATCTGTGTGTATATATATGCATGTACATACATACATACACATATATACACATATACATGAGTACATACACATGCACACACATATACACATACATGTATATACACACATATATACACATACATATACATGAGTATATACATACACACGCATACACACATACATATACATACACATATACACGTACATGTATATACACACATATACATATATACATGTATGCATGCATACACATGTATACATATTTACACACACATATACATACACATATGTATATGCATGTACATATATACACATACATCATATATATTCTGTTATATATATAAAACTGTTATATTCAGTTGTATGTATATATACATATATATAAAACAGAATCACTGTATACCTGAAACTAGCACAACATTGTAAATCAACTATACTTCAACTAAAGGAAAAACCTAAATATCTGTGCAAAAATAAAAAACCCCCAAAACAAAGCCTCACAGAGCATAGCGTGCTTTTTGGGCGATTTCCCTGTGCACAGCTGGTCTTGGCCTCAGGGAGCTGATTCTCTCTAACTTCTTCCCTGACCTTCTATGACGGTGGCATCTGGGGCTTTAGCTGTGGTTCTCCTGCCTGAAGTCGGCTTCACTTTGCCAGTCGCGCACAGACTCTGTTTTAGCTTCTGGCCTCATCAGTGTGGAATGTGCTGCAGTAAACGATGGGCCTTGGAGCTGGTAGGAACCCTAGAGACCGTGGTGGCAAATATCCTGCTGCTCAGGGAGGATAGGGGATCAGGGAGGACACTACCCACCTCCCAGGACTGAGAGGGGAGGGGCTTTGGTGGTACCGAGAACTTTGGGGGACCAGAAACCTTCAGTGGCCAACATTTTCCGAGCACCTTGCGATGCACAGGTTTATAAAAGCAGGAGGGCACCAAGGAGCTCTTCATCTTTCAGAGTCACTGCTCATCACTCATAGTGGCTAAAGTTAAAAATACAAACGGAGGAATGATTAATAATATGATTAATAATGGTTCATTCATTTGATGGATGACTAAGCAGAGGAATCTCTAAGACCACAAGGGTGGATTCAAAGACGAAAGTACGTTTTGTGCCCATAACCATGTTAGAACTAGGTGAGAGCACATAGGTCAGAGTCGTGTGATGGTAATGGGATTGTGAGATTAAAACATAGCATTTCCAAACTTTCTCTAATGCTGATTTATAATTCCCGTTATGGGAAGACATACAAATAGGGACTTCCTTAGTGGGCCAGTGATTAGGACTTTGTGCTTCCACTGCAGGGGCCTGGGTTCGATCCCTGGTTGGGGAGCTAAGATCCCGAAAACCTCTTGGCCAAAAAAAAAAAAGAAAAGAATAAGAAAAAGAAATACAGCAAAATGCAGCTGACCATCATTGACACGACATATGCCTTGAGTTGCTTTTCTGGGAAAGGGGATGATTTGCTCTATTTCCTGCTCACAGTCTGCTAGTGAACGTGGGGCTGGTGATGTGGGAAGGAGTGTGGGACTCCAGTTATTGAACAGGGTTGTCTTTGCACGGCTTTGGTTCCAGCCTCCTTCACTCCATCTTCCAACTTTAACGGTGCCGAGTATCCATCTACGCAGCTTTCCTTCCTTTGCTTCATCCCCAAACGTCGCATCTTCCTTTTGTTTCATTTCCATTTTGTAAGCTGTTTTAGGACTGAAATTATTGCTGAGTATGAATGAAGAGATTCAGGACAAGGTACAGCCAAAGTCAAACCCTTAATTTTCACAAGGGTGGTTTATCTAGATTGTGGTTCAGCTGCGGACAACTCACCCCAGACAGTTGGGGGTTTGATTTCATTGCAATTTGTGTTTACGGGTGACCCAAGAGTTGGGTGCAAAGTGTGATGCCTGGATTTTCTCACATCCTGGCATGAACTGGGATAAAGCCTGACACTGAGGCCAAGCTGTCAATGTGTTGATGGGATAATTGAATCCTGCAGAAGGCAGCCACAGCCACTTTAGTTCTTTGCTTCTAGGCAGAGTCTCAAATGCAAGTCACTTCTTTTTTTTAAACAAGATGAAGGATTTTAATATGTTTAAAGCAAAGTTTAAGAAAATAATCAGGTGGAACAAGGCCTTATGAAAAATTCCCCAATTAAGAAAAATATATACAGGTAAACAGGCAGAAAAATCAAATTAATACAAGGATAAAAAAATAAAATTTTGCTCCTAATTATTACCTACAATATTGTTTTGTAAAAGAAAGCATTGTTTCTAGGATTTGCTTGAGATTTCTTTTATATTTTTTCTTAAAGATATTTTAACAAATTTTTTTTTGGAACTTAGTTTTTAGTCTGAGTGCAAGGAGAACCATTTGGAGACTTTTTTTATTTTTTATTTTTTTTTATTTTTTATTTATTTATGGCTGTGTTGGGTCTTCGTTTCTGTGCGAGGGCTTTCTCTAGTTGTGGCAAGCGAGGACCACTCTTCATCGCGGTGCGCAGGCCTCTCACTATCGCGGCCTCTCTTGTTGCGGAGCACAGGCTCCAGACGTGCAGGCTCAGTAATTGTGGCTCACGGGCCTAGTTGCTCTGCGGCATGTGGGATCTTCCCAGACCAGGGCTCGAACCCGTGTCCCCTGCATTGGCAGGCAGATTCTCAACCACTGCGCCACCAGGGAAGCCCCAAGATATTTTAAATGTAATTAATATATGCCATGTTAAAAATTCACACTTTTCATTAAGGGGTGAAATGAAATTTGAATTCCCTCCTTCGCTCTCTGGTCCCCTGGTCCCTGACCTGAAGGTAACCAATGTTAGCAGTTAGCAAGTCACCTTCTTCAAAGCAGACACTGGCCCGGGTTGCTAGTGCTTTGAGCGTCGTAAAAGGGGGTGGCCGGGCCCACTGACTGCGGCCAGCCCTGGGAGATGCCTGTCTGTTTCCCTCATTGTTCCCGAGGAGCAGGACTTCCTCTTTCTGACTGATTACACATTGTGAATCCACACATTTTCATGGTCCCTTTACTCCTGAGCCAGCTGTCAGGCAGAGACAGGGTCTCCGAGCACAAACTGCTTGAAGCCTTTCATGTCTGGTTTCCTGAGGACGAAAAGGCAGGGCTAGTTCTTGCTGCCTGTTTTTTCATCTCTTTCCTAGCGGTCTAGCCTATCAGTGTACCCGGCTGCCCCAAAACGGCCACGGAAGGAAAAGGCTGAAAAGCTCTCCTCTGATCAGGCCTGTTGGACTTGTTTTGGAAATTACATTAAAAAATTTGAAACTTGATCTCTAGACACTTAACGGCCATGGGTGCTTTTAGCCTAACGGGTCTTTGTATTACATCTTAAAGTGGGAATTTTAGTATTTATAATTGAACATTCCTCAGGTACATATAAAATTCAGATTCGTAGTTTTACCCAGTGCCCAATGCTTCTTCCTGTAACGCGTTTGTCAGGTGTTTATTCAGCCAACTCAGCCTCGCGGTTCCTATGCAGAACCCATGCCGCGTGGAAACAGCCGGTGTGATCTGCACACAGAGAGGAATGTGGGCTCCGAGCAGAGATGCAGTTCACTCGGGATTTGAGACCCTCAAGGCCTGCCGTCCACCACCCCCGTCCTTCAGGACTCAGCACGATCATCATCTCTTCCTGAACCTGTTTCTTGCCATCCCTCCCCACCCAGGCTGAGTTAGGAAGCTTATGGTCTGTCTCCTCACTGGGCAGGGAGCCCCTTGAAGCAAGGCTCGGTCTCATTCTGCTTTGGGCCTGGTACGTGCAGGCACTGGACACCCGTCTGCAGAGTGGCCGAGGGGACTTGTTCTGGTCTCTAGAGGAATTTCTCTGCTTTTGTTTCTGATGACTCAGGTGGCATGCATTAGTCTTGTTTGATCTGTTGTCAGCATGGGAAACGAACGTGCCTTGTGGACCCTTGGCACTGAGAAGGGTAGACCCCCCGAGGCAAGAGGTGAGCATGGAGCACCCCCAGCGGGTTCTGGGTGAGTGCGGGACCCGCACCTCTTCGAAGTGCAGTGTTTGGAGCTCGGCGTAGGTTTGCGGGATGCCTGCGTGCATGAGTGAACTGATGTCGTGCGGCCGTGGGTACTTGAACTCTGTTTCCACTTTCGTGTCCCTCAAAGTCCGTGCATAATCACTAGAGAATATGGAGGGTACAGAAGGGTTCTCAAGAAGCGGCGTGTCCCCTCCCTCCCGCCACAACGGTGAATCGGTGATGCCAGGTCTGTGTTACAAGACCGTCCCTTCTCATGAGACTCCCATCTCCCACCGCCCCCCCCATGGTGTGCTTGGAGATCGTTGCCCCCCCCCCCAGAAAGAGGCGTGGTGTGTATCAGCTACCAAAGCTGCCCGTCATGTGCGACTTGGCTTTTTAACAGAGCTCAGTAATGGGCTTGTTCCTCCTCTCCCTGGAGTGTGTGTGTTTGCGGAAGAGAAGGTGGCCAGCACGTTGTCCCATAGTGAGGGGCGAGGGGACACCGACTTGCCCCTCCCCACCCTGCTCCCCTCTGCGTTAACAGCTCTGGAATTCTCAGGGCTCCCTAGCGTCAAATCATGATCTCGTGGCGGCCCCCTGGAGCCCATCAGTTCCATGGCCTCCGGGGACGGGGCAGGGTGAAGAGGTGGAGAGAGTCGTGACGGGGGTGGCGCTCACGGGAGGTCTGTCGGGGGCACTGGGCTTCCCCAGGTCTGAAGTGCGGGGAGGGGGTCAAAGCGTACCCTCGGCCTGTAAGATGGGGGCGCCGCTTGGGATGAAGATCAGCACAGACACCCCACGTGGCACCAAGTTGATTCATGCCCAGCTCCTAGAGATAAGCCTCCCAAGGCCCTTCTGGCCTAAGTGGAAGCTTCCTCTTCACCCCAAATAAATGAGTAGTAGCCAGAGGGCAGATAAGGAAAGAGTGGGCAGGGGAGGAAACAGGAGGTTGAGGAGGGTAACACACAGAGGTGAAAAGAAGTTCTGCATCAGCTTCCTGTTGGCGAAAATGTGGTTCTCCCTCGGGGGCCAGACAAGTTCCCCGGATGGCTCAGGGAGGAAAGTGAGAGGAGACGCAAGCAAGACAAGATGCCTGCAGGTTAGGGCAGAGCAGAGAGGACAGAGGGAAGTGGGTCTGCTTTCCAGGGAGTGCTGGGCCCTCGCATTGGCTTGGCTCTTCTGGGTATGGGCACCTTCGTGAGGCCAACCTTCTGAGGCTGATTCTGGAGGAAGTGAGTCATTGAAGACCCAGCTATACCCTGAGCAAGTTTGTCCCTCTGTCCACTTATGGCAGAACATTCTCTGATGCTCAGGGTTCCAAAACAAGGGCTGGCAAGGACTTCGTTTCAGAGTTCTCCCAACCGTTTCCCTGGTTACTAGTTCCCTGAGATGCCCTTCCCAGTGAATGAATGAATGAATGAATGATTCCCTGGTCATATGAGGTTAGGGGATGCTGCATCCCAGTCTCCCTTTGGAGAGTTACAGAACAAGTCAGCCTATCACAGGCTCTGAAATTCCTGCACTAAAGGAATTTAACACGTCGTCTTTCAAGCCAACTGGACTGTGGACAGGCTTGCTGTATTTCTATTGCAAAACCACACAGACTATGTGGATGGGGCCCCCTGGATTAAACAGTATATGCAGCCTTAGAGGGTGGTCTTTGCCATGGACTTTTTCCCTCCTTTAAGTAACACCTCTTAACATCTTGAGAGATTCCTGCATTCTCTGGGGGCACAGCTCAGGAGACACTGGAGTAAGATACTGTCTTGCCCATCAGGGGTATGCAAACAGCACTACTTTCACAGCATTTGTGGGGCAAACAGTCTGAGTGGGGTGGACTCGTGCCCACTCATCCAATCAGTCCTGCCTGGAACCCACAAAATCCTTTTGCAGGATGGTTTTCCGAGATAAGGATGCAGCTTGTGGCCACAGATATAGCGTGAATTAGTTCTGCACAAAAGCACCATCCTCAGCCCCAGTGTTCTTAGCTCAGCACTTTAAGACACTGGGTCTTTGGTCTCAGTGATTCCCGTATAGGCAGGTGGTGGTGGGAATGCTCCAGGGTCCTTTAAAATGCTAAAGGCCACTGATATGCAGTCCTGAACATACATAACAAAGAATCCTTGAATATACGTCTGAATTGAATGTGTAAATTCTTAAATCTGTGTCTTAGAACTTTAAAAGGACTGAAGTGACCTCCTGGACCGATTTCCTATCTCTGAAGTAGTTAAAACCCTATAAATCTTCAGTGTTTTCTTTTTGGTTTAGATTCTACGATAGCAGTTCGCAAACCTTGCTGCACATTAGAATCGAGCTTTTAATTCCTCTGCCTGTGTTGTATCCTATTGCAATTAGATCACAATATGGTGGGGTGGAGGCAGGGCGGAGCCAGGTATTTGAATTTTTTTAAAGATCCCCAGTAATCCCCACATGCAGCGAAACTGGGGGCACTGATGTAGAAGAACTTTATTTTTATTATAACATTTTATTATAACGACCACGCCTCTGTGAGAAAAGCAGGACAGGAGCTCGTCCTCATCTCATAAGTGAGATAACAAAGGTCGTACGGAGTGAAGAGACATGATCCAGGTCACAGATCAGGTTCCAGACAAGTGTCATTCCTTACTTGGGCCAAACCCGGCCAATCAGACTAGATTCTGGGGATGTTGGGATATGAGACTGGGGGGTGGGTGGGAAGAACTGGGCTTGAAAACCCAGAGGATTGAACACGGGCCTTCGTGCCTGAAGGAGAAACAAGAAAACCCCTTCAGTGTCATGCCTCCTGCCTCAGCAATGCTGCCTCTGTCTGGGGACCGCTGGTCTGCGTTTCATTTCTAGGGACACAGAATGGACCCTGCGTGCCAGAGTTGGAGGAAATTATCAGAGCCCACAGCTTGTCTTCAGACTTAACGTCGACTATTTCTCTCCTTTGATTTTCTATTTTTTTTATAGTTATTTATTTTATGTATTTACTCTTGGCTGCTTTAGGTCTTCGTTGCTGCGCATGGGCTTTCTCTAGTTGTGGTGAGAGGGGGCTACTCTTCGTTGCGGTGCACGGGCTTCTCACTGTGGTGGCTTCTCTTGTTGTGGAGCACAGGCTCTAGGCGTGCGGGCTTCAGTAGTTGTGGCACATGGGCTCAGTAGTTGTGGCTTGCGGGCTCTAGAGCGCAGGCTCAGGTGGTTGTGGCGCACAGGCTTTGTTGCTCCGCGGCATGTGGGATCTTCCCGGACCAGGGCTCGAACCCGTGTCCCCGGCATTGGCAGGCAGGTTCTTAACCCCTGCACCACCAGGGAAGTCCCTTTCCTTTGATTTTTAAACAAGTCCTCCCCGTGAGTTTTGAGGCTGTCTCGGACATTCCCGCCCTTGATTTTACAGTATCCTAGTCTCTGCATCGGCATGTGTGAGAAAACCTACCAGTATGTGGAATTGTCCTATCAGCCATGGAGGCTGTTATGGGGGCAGCGGGATGGGGTAAGGGGCTCTGAGGGGTATGCTGTTGAAACAAACGATTCACTAGTAACTGTGCTTCTTTGAAGCTTCAGGGCTCATAAACTAGAGGCTTAGAAGCAAGGATGAATGATCCCACATCCCCCAAATATCGCCGGCTCAGAGCATTTTTCCACTGTCTGACATGATTGATTAATCCTATTGTATGTATGGGGAGAAGTACTCATATTTCTTTCTTTTTTTAAAAAAATACACTTATTTTTATTGTATAATTCAATGTTTTTTTGTTCGTTTGTTTTTGTTTTGTTTTGTTTTTGCCACACCGCATGACTTGCGGGATCTCAGTTCTTTGACCAGGGACTGAACCCGGGCCACGGCAGTGAAAGTGCCGAATCCTAACCACTAGGCCGCCAGGGGACTCCTGGTACTCACGTTTCTAATAGCCCTACAAATGTGGAGGATAAGCCAGGAATTCCCTTTGGTTGGAGGTGGGCAAGCAAGGACGGTGACCCCTTGGATGACATACTCTGTGTTGCTGGGGACTTGGAATGGATGGCCTGATATTCTGAGATTCTAGGTCTTAGAAGGAGACATAAGATGCTTCAACTTCCATTTTATCATTATTATTATTACATGAAACTCTCTCTAGCTTAGAGGACTATTTGAGCATTATTTCTTCCCTAGCTTCAGAAAAATGATATTGTGAATTCTTCTAAAAACGTATTGTCATGAAAGATTGCCACCAAGACTTAGCAGTAAGGAGTCCGTGAGGCCTGGATCTGACTAGGCTTGACAAAAACTCGCTTTTTTTTTTTTTTAAGAGTATGAATGAATCTTTAGGATGCTATGCTTTGTCAGGTATGTTATAATAAAACACTGACATTGGGAGTGATTTACTTATAAATGCAGTGGCGTTGAAGGTGACCCCTGTCAAAAGCTCGCTCCCTTGCCTTCCACAGTGGTTCCTCGATGAGGAGGGAAAAGGGGTGGAAAGTCTGGCAGTCGCTCACCTTAGGGCCGTGTTTCCCACCTGCACAAGCCGGTCCTCGTGTATGTTGCAGCCAAAAGAAAGATTTAGAGCTTATTCAGCCTCAACCAGGGCCACGCACAGTAGGTGCTCAAACCAGCAGCGGCGCCCGGGAGTGACTTAGAAATGCAAGTTCTCCGGTCCCCAGAGCTGCTGTGAAGTCTGCATCCCTGGGGCGGGACCCCGCGGCCGTGTTTTCCCAGGCTCTCCCAGGGTTCAGTGCTCACAGAGGTGGAGTGGCGTGGCCCTGGACCGATGGTTCTCAAAGTGGGGTCTCCCGGCCACCGCTCCCCACCTCACCCGTGACCTCGTCAGAAGCCACCCGATCTCTTAGTCCTTGGACGTTGGCAGGAGGCAGTGGACACACTCCCTGGCACTTGCCAATGTTCGCGGATGAACCTGTAAAGTAATCCGTTCTCCGATAAGCACAGGGTCTTAACCACTGGACTGCCAGGAAAGTCCATGTCTCCCAACTTCGGATTTCATGTTATTCCCACTGAATACAGGGGATGGAAGGGCTATCACGCATGACGGGGAGAAATCCAACATGTAGTTCCAATACCCTCCGACCCTTAAAGAATGGAATCATTGGCCGCGAGTGCCTCTAAATCGCCCGTGTTTCTCTTTGCCGGTAGAACTGACAGAAAACATCGGGCTTCCGGTGAATCTGCTTGAGAAACATGACCTGTGGCCCGCCTATGTCACGTACACATCCCCGCTGGTGAAAAGACTGATTGAGAAAAGCAAAGCCAGAGACCTGGAACGCTTGCAAACGGCCGAGGAGAGCCGGCCGACATGCAGGCAGAGCAAGCCTCCCAGCGTCACCCAGCTGAAAAGGAGAAAGTCCTCCAAGCCCTCAGGCAACGTGACGTTCAAGGACGTGAGGTCAGAGACCACGCCCTCGGGGTGGGGCCCTTTCCCCACGTCGGCCACGGGTCCCCCCGTGGTTCCAGAGCGCACCCGCTTCCACGCGGATGCCAGGGCAAATCCCACCGCCGACTACAACAAGATCATCTTCTCCCGGAAGCCGAGGACGAGGATGCTTCCGTACCGCCCACTGCTGGCCGGCGAGGAGAAACACCCCGACGTTTAACGGGGAGTCCCTGCAGCCGCCCCCCAAGCTTGTACAGCAGTTAAGGGCCATTTGCCACACATTTCGTGACAGCCTTTGCGTTGGGACTTGCCTCTGCTAGGGCAGAGGTCGGCTGAGATCAACCAGATGGAATGTGGGCCATGGAGGGGGTGAGGGCACCCCGTCTGGCAGTGCAGTCATGCGCCGGTGGGAAGCCCTAGGCTCTAGATCCTGCCATAGATGCTTAGGACCCAGCTGGGGGTGAATCAGTCCTGGTCCAGGCAGGAGACAGCAATCACACCAGAGATCCTTTGATAGAAAGAATTTCTAGCCAGGTAGCTGCAAAGGCAGGAAAAGGGCACAGAGATGTGGATGGAGGCGGCGCCCGCAGGAAGCAGGCGGGGGGGGGACGAAGAGAAGACGTGAGCTCGTTAAGAGTTAGACGCTCGGAGAAGGGGCAGGTGGGCTGCGTCTCAGATCCCAGACGCTGGTGCCCTGAGCTCGCAGGAGACCCCTTTGGGGGTGGCAGCCCCGCCTCTGAGGAGGGGGAGCTGTTTGGCTGACGGACACCCTGAAGCTCGTTCTGAGATTGTTGGGAAAACCAAAATGGGACTCAAATATTTGTTTCTGGAAGGAGTTGACACCGTCCGAGTGAACGAGAATTGCTGGGGGAAACAGAAAGCAACAGGAAGCCAACAGAGGTAAACAGGAAGCAAATCAGGAGCGAGTTCCTTCTTCTTCCTCCAGCCTCCAGACTCCCTCTGGCTCTTCTGATGGGCAGAGCCTCACCGGGAGGGGGGCAGAAATGTGATTTGCAGGATCCCAAACCCTGCATCTCAAAGCAGAGTGCAAAAGGATGGGCTTGGAGCCAAGGGAAGATGAGCTCATTACCTGCCCGGTGGGGTTCTGGGCGATCCCACCTTGCTGCCCCACTTGGCACCTGGACCTGGTATTGGGATGTTTGTTCCTTGGAGGGTTTACAAAGTGGCAGTGGCGACCCGGGCGTCCCCTGCTGAGAAATGGAGGATTTTTCTCCCCTGTAGTTCTTTAAGGCTTGTGGAGCTTAGTTGGCTGGGAGAGAGGTTCCCGGCTGGACCCCAGCTATGCTTGTCAGACGCAGCTGGCGTTGGTCCACCCATGCTCTGAGCTGTTCCCACTTGGCCTCAAAGCAAACGATGCTGTACTCAGCCTGGACGCAGAAGACTTTGTCTTTAGACACAAAGAGGATCGAGTTATGACAGGCAGACCACACGGCCTCAGGCTTGGGGCTTGTCTGCTGAGCATGGCTTCATTGGTAGGATCTCTCTTCTTTGCCCTCACCTGAGTTTCTCTGCTTATATTTGTGAAGCAGTTAATACTCACCCTGTTTCCCTCACGGAGACCTAGAGGATGCAATGTGCTAGTTGCTGGAAGAGGCTGAATTTGCCCTACGAACGCGTTCGCTGCATCCAAGAGTCTTGCAGAAACGTTTGGGCTCCACGCTGGCTGCTGTGAGCTGTGTAGAAGCTGCACGAATTAGGAGCTCAAGACCCATTCCTGGGTTCCCAGCTCTTGGCCAGAATGAATTTTTGCAAAAAGAATAGGTGATTTCCAGTGAATCTGAATGACTGTATTTGGGTCCACGGAACATTTATAGACATGGAGGCTGGTGATAAATTCCCAACGAGAATTTTTCTCTCTTGTATCCTTTTATGGGGGTTTATAGCCAGAGTATGTTTGGGAAGCTATGGATTATAGGTCCTCATTGTGTTCGTGTTTGCAGGGATTTGGGGTGATTTCTTTCAATTCCTTTGAAGGCAGAGTAGTTACATGGTTTTTTGGGTTTTTTGTTGTTTCTGTTTTTTTAAATCTCTAGGTGTTTGATAGTTTCTACACACATATACTCTCTAAGTAAAAATAGTTGTTTTATAGATAGTATTGTTTAGATTAGTTTAATTCTCAGCCTGTTACAACCACACAAGCAGGAGCCAAGGACATCCGCACTCTATGCTGTGATGAAAATGGCTTGTGTCTGTGACTGCGGTCCAGACGCGTGGTCTCCTGAGGCCGTTTCTGAGAGAGAAACAGTCTAATTCCTTGGAAAAGAGGGAGTCCCTTCAAGGCCAAGCTGGGTTCGCAGGTCCCTGGGGGGGTGACTGTGTAAACAAGGCTGCAGTGCTGGTGGGTGCGGGCCGGGTGCTTGGCGGTGGCCTGGGAGCCCTCCACCTGGCAAGGGAGGCGGGGGGGGGGGGTGGGCGGGGGGAAGGCCTAAACCCAGGCGCCTGGGGGAGCCATGGACTTGACAGACAGCAAATCCTCCTCTTCCTTTCATGGACCGGAGGACCTTACTGTAGGAGGCCCGACTGCCCCACAGTCCCCTTCATCTTTTCTTAGGACATGGATAAAAGCTGGGTACCCCGAGGTAAGGGTTTTGACCCCTGGGATTTGGTGGGGGTCCCGGGAGGTGGAGGAGAAGTCACACGTAGCCCAGGGACGCCAACCAGGGACTGGCTCCGTGTCCCTGGAGACAGAGACCTGCAGCAAAGTCCCAGCCCCGTAGCCTTGCTCCACGTGTCAGCAGAGGTGGTAAAAAAGATCGTAAAAGTGCTTTGTGAGATGTGGGCTGGCCAGGGTGCCCGTCAGGACCGAGCGGCTCTTTTCAGCTTTAGCTGAGTCATTCGTACCTAGAAGCTTCTTGGAAGCCCAGCCCTTCTGGAGTGACGGGCAGGGGCGGCAGGTTATCGGGGCCACAGATAAGACAGGATGCGAGCCGGAGGGGGAAGTAAACAGGGGCCTGGGGTTTACTGTGAGCTGATGTCGTCAGAGCCCGGACTGAAGCTCAGGCCTGGGTTTGTGTTTGTCAAATAATCAGGAAACCCTCCCTCTTCCTCCTTCACTACCCCCTCCCCACCCGCATCTCTTACCAGGGACCCAGCGCCTCAGCCAGCTACCTGGGCACTTGAAAAATCACACTGCAGTGCCCTAAACCAGCGGGGCGGGGCGAGGCCGTGTGCATGAGGGATCCTCTGGGGCAGTAGGGGTGGGGGTGAGGGCAGGCAGGGCCGGCAGGGGATGCGGGAACACCCCAGCTTTAGGTGGGGCCCCCTGCCACCCCATATTCTGTGCCTTGGTCCTGACCATGATCCGATATCCACATGGGACAGGGCGGGATAAACAGTGTCGTGAAAATGACCTTGGGCTTAGTGCCGAGACCCCCATCTCTTCTCCCAGGCTCTGTACTCCAGGGCAAATAAAAACTCCCACCCCACCTGAGGCCTTTCTAGGAAGCTTCTATGGCTGGGGGCCCGGCAGAGCTCGTGGTACCAATCCACTTCCTCTGCAGATCTAACTATTCAGCCACCCAGGACCCTCCAATGCTTTTGGTAGACAAGGCAGGTGAGAAGCACAGCGCTTCGGGCAAGTCGGCCTGGTTTCTGCGGACCCGCCAGTCTGGAGGGGTTTGTGCAGAGAGGAATTGGTTCCAGAGGCAGTGACGGCTGGAAGGAAGCCCACCCCGAGTGCCGCGCGTGCGCCAGCACCTGTGCGCACACTTTGGTGTGTTGCAGCGCGTCTACGTCCGTTCACTGTCTAGAGGCTTCTGTCTGCTCTCCTAGCTGACCCTGAAGGAAGTGAGCCCCTCTGGGGCTGGAACCCAGGCCCTCAAGCCCACGTCCAGGCTGCCTCCCCTGTACCCGGCTCCCCTCCCCCACTCCCCCTCTGTCCCCTCCTCCTCCTCCTCCTCCTCGGTTTCGTCACTGGCAGTCCTGCTGGCGCGTCCTCGAGAGGGCAGGTGTGTCCAGCCTGTGGCTGCTGGCCCTCAGGTTCAGCAATGAATCTGTCAGGCAGTAGCTTCACTAGAAGCCCGTCGTGTGTGACCCATCCACCAGAGCCAACTCACCGTCTGCCGCTGCACCAGCAGAGCTGGGAGGGAGGGTCTGGAGGTGCCGTGAGAGCTGGACAAGGTCAGTCCTGCTCACGGTCACCTTCCCAGAGCTCGGCCCACAGCCTGGCACACGGCTGGGGCTCAATTACTTACTGAGCGGATGATTTACAACACCAGGTCCTAACACCTGAAACAGAATGCACGGCGAAGCGGTGGTTTCTTTTGTAATATCCAGAGGCTGGAGAAACCACTCGGCCGGGGTGCGTAGAAAGCTTGAGGCAAGCAGCAGCACCTTTGCTGTAAAGTTCCTTCTGGTCCTGATAGTGTGATTTGAACAAAGGACCCAGTTGGTACCTTGGACGTGCCCTTCCTTGTAGGACATGGGAGGGATAGAGGAGCTGGAGACACAGTCTCCTAAAATGTAACATCTAGTCAGTCTGTCCTTTTAAACGACCAATCCATGCCTATCTGATGGAATTCCAAGTTAATTACACATATTTCCTCCGGGCTTTATCAGAAGGGACAAAATTTCATAGACCTAACAGTTTCTCCCTTTCCCACATTTGCAGCCGTGCCGATCGAGGGCACCCGACACATATGCGCTGGGTGCTGGCTCGTGCCAGGTGCCCTGCTGGGGGCCCAGCCGTGAGCAGGGCAGAGACTCAGGCTTCCGTCTGGCGGTGCAGACACTGGACAATCACTTTATCGCATCGCAGTTGCGAGGGGTGTTACAGAGAAGCACAGGATTCTGTGAGAGCGTTCTTGCTTTGAGCTCCTGCTGTGCCCTCCCCAGGCTCATGAGGTAGGGGTTAGAGAAGGAAGCAGGATTAGTATCAGGGCAGCTGCTCATGAAAAGCGGTGAGGTCATGGCGAAATTTTGGCCAAACTGAAGTTTAGTGGCCTGCTGAATTTTTTGAACTTTGCAGAGCTGCCTTCAGTGTATGCTTGTCTGGCTCTCTTGTTTGTTTCTGTAGCACCATGGAGCTGTCCCCGGGCTGGGCCGAGGTTCAGGCCACAGCCTCTCCCTCCCGGCCCCACGAAGCAACACAGAGGCAGCGCCCACATCTGCACGCTGCTCACCCAGGCCACTCACTTCCTGCCTTTTTGGCTGGAGGGCTGGCGAGGCAGCTTCAAGGCAGGCCCCTAGCCCCTGTGTTTCCCCCACCAGACCCCGGGCAGGGACCAGGCCCAAGCCCTCAGCGTCTGGCCTCTGGCCCACTGAGCCTCACCTCAACTTCCCCAGGTCTCGGAGCAAAGAGACCAGTTCTGGCTTTCCATGCTTTCCACCAGATTTTCCGGGTTCGTGGAGGTCCCTCTGTAGACCGGGGCAGGGGGTACGTTTCAACCCAGGGAATGGCAGGGTCCCTGCTCCACGCCCTTCCTCTTTCTGCCCTTGTCTGCAGAGCCTCTCCCTCCTTTTTTTTTTTCCCCTCCTTCCTTTCCATTTGAATTTCATTGTTATTTATTTTTTTTGCCATTGCAAAATTAAATGACGCTTGTTTTAAGTGACTCAGGCTCCTTGCGGTAGAAGTGAACCGAGATGGCCCAGGCTCCACAAACTTTAGGAGAAGCAGGTCCCTTTAATGCTCAGATCCTGGGTCTGAGCCTCCCTCCTGAGGCCCGTGGGGAGTGCCCAGATGCTCTCTGGGAAGCTCTGAGGAATGCTTGCGTAGCTCACAAAACCGCCCCTCGGGGCCCCTGTCACCCTGACCATCGTCTCACTCCAGAGCAGTTGCCCCACGGTCCCAGGTCACTGCTGTCCCACTTCTCCCCAGCGCAGCCATTGGGTCCCCCTGTGGTTTCTCAAAGCACGGCTCTCCCAGGTTGTCGCATCAGCAAGTCTACCCTGAAGGCCTGGGGGTGGCAGAAGCACAACAGAGTAAATTACAATTCTATTGGAAGTCTCTATTTTGGGAGGCCCACAGCCTAAATCTGAACGCTGTTCCCTGGTGAGGGCCAGCTCCATCTCCAACATGGATCTCAGCACATGCCCGTTAACTCAGAATCCAGGGCCAGTTCCCCCTTAATCCTGGAGGCACTGGAGCCACCTCCACCTTCCCCTCCCGTGTCAATAACCTCCCTCTTGGTCCCAGAATTGCCACTGGGGTACCAAGTGGCCTATTTCTAAGAGGTGGTTTAGTTCTCCTGGCCTGGAGAAGACAATCACAATATTCAACAGAACACAGTGCAGTTGGGGCTTCAGAACAGTTAGTAGAGGGCTTTTGTCTTGTCCTCTCGGGGTCCTGCTGGCAGAATGTGGGGAAGTTATGCCTTCTGATGTCCAAGGGTGGGGAGCTCCTGGCAGGATACACACAACAGCACCACCACCGTCTCCATCAGCAGCTCCATCACCATGACCACCACCACCACCACCTCCACCTTCACCTCCATCTACAGCTATTACTAGTATCTTCACCATCATCATCACCTTCACCACCACTACCACCACCACCTCCACCTTCACCTCCATCTACAGCTATTACTAGTATCATCACCGTGACCATGACCATGACCATGACCACACCACCACCACCATCACCATCACCATCACCACCATCACCATCACCACCTCCACCTTCACCTCCATCTACAGCTATTACTAGTATCATCACCACCACCGTGACCATGACCACCGCTTTCACCTTCACCTCCCCCATCTGCACCTCCATCCCCACTACCATCACCACCACATCACCTCTGAACAAATTTATGAAAGTGCAGCCCTTATTTGTTTATTGAAAAATTATTAAACCAGCAAAGACACAATCTCAATAAAAGGCCTATTTTATAAGTTAGACAGAGGAAGACAAATACTTTAGGATATCACTTATAGGTAGAATCTAAGAAAGCTGAACTCAGAGAATAGAGTGGTGGTTACAGGAGCTGGGGGTGGGGGGAGTGGGGAGATATTGGTCAAAGGGTACAAACTTCCCATTATAAGATGAATGGGATCTCACGTACAGCGTGCTGATTATAGCTAATAATACCATATTATATATTTGAAGGAGGCCTGAAGAGCACACTCTGAGAAGCCCCAGTGTCTGGGGGGTGGTGTGGGCTGAGGGACCCAAGTGGAGGCTGGGGAGGCAGAGGGTGAGAGTGGGTCACCTCAAGACACAAAGACGAAAGACAGACTTTTTCCTAAGAATGACCGACAGCCACTGCGGGGTTTTAGGCAGGGAAATAGCAAGATCTGTTAGTGGAGACTAAACCCTGTTTGGATTCCTCTCTCCCTGGCCCGGCACTGTGGACATTATAGCTCACCCTTAAATATGGGGGGTGAGGAAAAGCGGGATGTAAGGCCCGCCTCTGAGGAGCTCACAAGAGATCTTAAAAGTATATACCGGCATCGCCTCCTCAAGTGGGAGGGGTCCCCTTCCAAGTCATCCACTGACTCCATGTTGTCAGCCTGAGAAGTCGTGCCTTGTTCCAGCAAAGCTGGGCCTGCTCGGAGCCTTCTGAGCTCTATTTTTTGGTCATGATAGTTTCTGAGTCAGTTCATGGGCTGTACCAAAACCCAGATGCTTTAGAACCACAGAATGAGGGAGGACATGGAAGGGTGGCTCCTTTAATCTCACCCATTCGTTCTGAAGACAAGGAAACAGAGGGTCAGAGAGGTCCAGTGATTTGGTTGAGGATTTGAATGCAGTCCCTCCAAGTCTTCCCGATCCGCTGCTGACGCCTGTCATGGACCAGGGAAGGGGGCCTGGAGGCCCGAGTGTGGGGCCTCTCCCGGTAGCCCAGAGCAGGCAGCTGGAATTCCTCCAGGAGGGTTCCTGCAAGAGCTGGGCTTGGAGCAGGAGAGTGACATGAACTGGGTAGATGAGAGGGTGGGGCATCCCAGGTACGTCCAAACAGGGACCGCCATCTACAATTCCTTTCCTTAAAAAAAAATGGCAAACTAAAGATGTTGTTGGAACTCTTTTTCCCAGCAGAGCGCCACAGGCAGGTGGTGTTTGCATCCACACCCTCGTTCCGGGATGATCCCCGTCTCTCGTGCCCCAGGAGACTTGGGTTTTCGGAACATCTCCAAGCCCACCCTGTCCCCTTCTATCGATTCCATCTTCACGTGTAATGAATTAAAGAGCAGCATCCTTTATGAAAGGCAGGGAGAAAAGTACCGGAGGGACAAACCATTGCCAGTACTTTTGAAAAGCAAAATGGGCTCTGCAGCAGCTGGTCCACATCCCCTCCCTTGCCCGCAGCCCAGGGCCCCCTCACTCTCCACCTGGAGTTTTCCCTTGATGCCCTGCCGCAGACGGACAGGCCATTAAGGTCCCCGGAGCTGCCCTCAGTATGGCCAACGGGAGGTGGAGGACAAACAGCCCAGCTTCCTCACCCCTAAGCTGGGTGGATAAGTGAGCAAGTCCCACGCTGTCTCTGAGCTCCCAGCGGGACAGAGCCTCGGGTACCCGAGTAGCCATCCACTCAAGGATGCCCTGAGCGTCGGCCTCCTCTCCTCCTCTGCCCTCCTTTTCCACTCCTCTGCTGTGTCTCCCGGGCTCATGTCCCCAGTAGAGTCCTTGTTCCTGAATCCTCATCTCAGAGTCTGCTTTTGGGGAACGCAACCCAAGACATCATGCAGGCAATCCCTGGATTATCCAGCCACCCAGGAATAAAGGAGTCCCTTTCCAGGGCAAGTTCCTTATTTTGTGTTTCACTCAGGGCAAAAGGGCTCTTTAAAAAATGGAAAAAGCAACGCGCCTGTACATGGTCAAGAAACCAAAAAGACGTCTGCGGAATATGATGAAAAACAATTCTCTGTCCCCACCTCCCTGCCTGCCTCCCCCGTCCCTCTCCCAAGAGGTGACCACCCCTAACCAGTAGATGTGTGTCCCTTTGGAATGTTATCCTCTGAAAACCTGAAGTCACATCACGTCATATCCCCTCTTAGTAAGAAGCCAGAGTCCTTCAAACAGCCAGCAAGCTCTTCTAGCCTCCTCTCTGGACCTCTTCTCCACGTTCTCCTTCGCCCTGGCAGCTCCAGCCTCCTGGACCCCATCACGCCAGCCATCAGGCTCCCTTCTCAGGCTTTTGTACCTGCCACCCTCCTGCCTGGAAGGCTCCTCCCCATCCACGTGCATAGCTCTGTCCTTCACGTCCTAAGAGTCTTGGCTCAAGTACCCCCTTCTCGGTGGAGCTTTTCCCTGAGAAGCTTATTTAGAGCTGCAGCCCATTCCCTGCACTCCTCACGTGTCTCTTCGGTTTTCTCTGCATCACTTTCCACCTGCTGGACCACCCCACCATCTACTTATTGCTTGTCGCCGTAGGATATCAGCTCAGGAAAGCAGAGGGTCTGTCTCTTTTGTTCACCGCTGTGTCCCCAGCGCTTGGAACAGTTCCTGGTACAAGGTAGCTGCTTGGGAAAGCTTTGTTGAATGAATGTACACACGCGTCATACGATACACATTGTCCTGCCCGGTGCTTTTCCCACGTAGCCATTTTGGAGGTTGTTTCTTTTGGAACACATAGGATCACTGCATCCTTTTAAGCAGCTGCAGGGTTTAAGGTCCTGTGAGTGTCCGTCATGAACTTAGCTATTTAGCCGGCCTTCCCTTGATGGGTGTTTGGGTGGTTTCTGGTCTTTAGCCAGAAACAGAGCTGATGTGTCCCACGTCTCTGCTCACACGGGGACACATCAGCACGAGGAGTTCCTGGGGTGTGGTAGCCACTGTTCATTCTCATCTGGACAGAAACTACCAAATTGCCTTCGGAAAAGGCCACATCTATTCACATCCCCCCACGGTGGTGAGAAGGCCTGTTTCCCCCCATCCTAATCAACACGTGTGTTAGCAAACTTTCTGATCTTTGCCAACCTAATCAGTAAAAATTTTACAGATTTTCATCTGTTTTTTCTTTCTTCTTTGCATTTGTTTATATGCCATTTCTATTTTTTCCTCTCTCTCTCTCTCTGTGAACCACTTGTTTATATGTTTTCCTAATTTAAAAAAATTGGTTTGTTGGTCTTTAACCTGTGGTTCGCAAGTCCTGTTTTTATCTTAAGCCCTTCAGTCCTTTGTTCATAACCCATCTTTCAAATATTTTCCCACCTTTTCATTTGTATTTTGATGTCATTTTAGTATTTTTGGTATGGATAAAATTTAAATACTTATACAGTCAACCTCATCAATATTTTTATTTATGGCTTCTGAATTTTGTCTTAATTAGAAAAGCTTTTTCCTCTCCCAAGAGTATATGAAAAAATTACCTCATGTTCCTTTTTGGTACTTTTACAGCTTTTCTGTTTCTTAAATATATATTTTTACCTTTAATTTATTTTAGTATAAAGACATGAAGGAGGATTCAGTTGAACTTGTCCCCTCTGGGTTGGCCAGTTTTTCCAACAACATTTATTGAATAATCCATCTTTCCCTCAATGATTGGGAACTTCCCTTTCTTATACCTTAAATCGTTCTATGTTTTCCAATCTCTTTGGGGACTTTCTATTTCAGCTCATTGATCTGTCTGTCTATGTGCCAGAATCAAATTGTTTTCATTACTGCAGCTTTAAAAATCTCTTTTACTGTCTGATAAGAGTAAGCCCCGAGGGCCTTTCTGAAATTTTTTTCTGGTGGCCACTGAGCCTTTTGGCGAGAATGAAAGTGATTTTCAGGTAGTAAAATTGCCCTCTTTTCTCTTAGATGACCAGACTGGTGAGTGGAAGGCAGGCTCCTTGATCCTTTTAACTGACAAGCCCCGTTTCCTGCTAAAAAGTCGAACTCCATAGCAAGGTGACAGCAAAATAAAAGCTACCTGTATTCCTTCACTTCTCGGAAGTGATAACCTGCCTGCCACCTGAGGTGCTGAAGGTACCTCCCTCAGATGTGATGGGAAGCGTCCGAACTTGAACTTGCCAATCAGTCTGAAGGCACGCCCTTTCCACTTAGAAAAATGATACCAAAATAGAAGGAAAACCCAAAGCAGAAGAAATTCCTCCCTTGTCACCCTTGGAATATGACTGGTGCCGACGATTCTGTCAAACGTTCCAGGAAACCAAAAGCATGGAGCACGGGGCCAAGGCCGTGAGGCCCACGCGGGGCCAGCGCTGGGCAGAACGGCCTTCCTCCGCCCGGGCTGCTCCGGTCGCTGGTCCCTGGTTCAGTGGGAGCTTGGTATGAAGTCAATGTTTGCAGTGGGTGAGGCGTGGGAAGCAAAACCAGATATGTAGACATTTTTTCCTTCCCGGCTTCTTTCTCTTAGAATATTCCTGGTGCCCCAGGAACAGGCCTCCATTGTACACGCCCGCCCTGGACAGCTTGGCCGGGGGGCCGTCGGCCGCCCCAGGAGAGAGTGTGCGGGGCCCTGGGGAGCAGCTGCAAGAGCACCCAGACCTCCCCGCCAGCATCTGTCCTGCAGGATCGCCCAAACCTCAGGAGGTGCCCAGAGCTTGGCCCTCGCAGGCCCAGGGGATGGATCCCCCCTGGTTCTCCCACCCAGGCCTATGGGCACCACACACAGCTGGATTCACCCCTTTCTTGAGGACCACGTGGACGTGTGTCTGAGATGGAGAGGGCGGGAGAGGATAATGGGGTTGGGGGGAGGAGGCGAAGGAGCTGTGAGTACAGGTCAGGTGAGGGGGATCCCCTGCCTCCAGGCCAGTGCCCCACGCAACCGCCCCCCAGCTTCAGTGAGGGCCCGGCTCAACTGGCAGGTGTGAGAGACTTATTATAGGCCTTGGCTCATGGCGTGATGGAGGCCACGAAGGCCCACGGTTGGCTCTCCGCAAGCTGAAGAATCAGGAAAGGCTGTGGTCTAAATGAGTCCGAGCTAAAGGCCTGGGAGTTCGGGAACCGATGGTGTAAGGGCTAGTCTGAGTCCAAAAGCCCAAGAAGCAGGGGGATCAGTGCCAGAGGGCAGGGGAAGATGCGTGTCTCAGCTCAAGCAGAGAGAGAGAGAGAGAGAATTTGCCCTTTCTCTACCTTTTTGTTCTATTCGGGCCCTCAGCCCATTGCATGAGGCCCACCTGCACAGGGGAGGGTGAGCTTTACTCAGTCTATGGATTCAAATGCTAATCTCCTCCAGAAACACCCTCACTGACACCCAGAAATAATGTTTTACCGGCTATCTGGGCATCCCTTAGCCCAGCCCAGCTGATGTATAAACTATCACAGTTCATCCCCAGGGAGGTCTGGTAAAATGGGAGTTGGAGTCAAAAGATAAATGCGTGGCATCAGCTTCTCAGTAGATCAGCAGACTGTGCAGGACTCTCAGCTCTCACCACGCACGTGCTCACCAAGTCAGCCTCCTGCCCGCTACCTGACGGACATCGGCGGCACACGGCTGTCGAGAAGAGTAACCGAGGGACTTGCCTGGCGGTCCAGTGGTCAGGACTCCGCGCTTTCACTGCCGAGGGCCTGGGTTCGATCCCTGGTCGGGGAACTAAGATCCCACAAGCCACGTGGCACGGCCAAAAAAAAAAAGAGTAACTGAGATGATGTACGTGGTAATAAGGACAGTTACGGTTGTGTTTGTTTACTGTGAGCATCCTACGTGCCAGGCATGCTCTAAGTCATTTGTGTGACTTCAATCCTCACAAAACCCGAGAGGAAGGTATTTTTAATTGTTCCTATTTTTGTATATAAATCGCAGTGAAGTGCTAGGATTCAGTGAGCCTAAAGAAATGCCTAGCTCCTAGAAAAGTCTCAGTAAATGTGGTGGCTGGAGCAGCTGCCCGTGCAGGCTCGTAAGAGCCAACTGTGCATGTCTCTTTCCAATGCCAAGTACAGCTGGCACGTTGCCAACTCCGCCACATTACGTTGGCAGCTTGAAATCGACCACGGTGGGAGTATTTACACCACAGAAATCAGCAGACACTACAAATCAGGACTTCTTTTCCTTTTTTTTTTCTGAAGAGCCCACCTCACCACTATGACTACTAAGAGTATACTCCTGTTGACCTAGAAATCATCTCAGACTTGGCCCCTACGAAAATCAATACACCCCCCCAGAGGGGACCCTCCCAGATGTCTTAAATGGAGGAAACATCTTCACTATACTGCTAATAAAGTTCAATCAGAGAAGAGTTTTACTCCTGTGGGCTTCAACCATGGGAGCAGGAGAACACCCGAGAGGGGTCTGTGCTTAGGGGCAGATGGTTTGAGGAACCTCCAGGTACAGGTGGGAAAGCCAGGGGTAATCTGTCACCCCCAGGTAAGGGGGTGTCACGGTGCCCGCCACAGTATTTTTCTGAATAAGTCCTTGAAAGCAAAGATGCTGCCTGGTAACCCACACCCCTGCAGGAACTGGGGAAAGTCACTTGGAAAACCTGTTCTTTTCTGTAAAGTTAAGGGGATTTGATCTAGAAAGAGTTCCAGAAACCATCTAGCCCATCACTGCCACATGCAAACGCTCTCTTCACAGAAAGCTCTGAAGACTGTAAATCATCGCCCAGGTGCAATTACCGTGATTTTCATGATGACACGTCTCCTTATTTTAGCATAAACCCAAGGGTGCGTTGTAAGGAATAAAGCCGACTTGATGTTTGGATGCGATGGCTCACGAGAAGAAAGAGACAGATCGTGTGCACATCTTATCAAGCAGTCAAACCGTCACCGAGGACCCTGGGGTGATTGGCCCTGTGCTGCTGCCCCCCTCCTACCGGTTTGCAGTGATTTGTTATCGTTTCCCAGCCCCCCACGCCACACATTCCCCCCCCCATAGATTATGAGGTCATTTGAGGACAGGGCTGAAACTGTATTCATTTCTTCATTGAACAAACATTCGTTGAAACCTATGATGTGCTTCAAAGGGGATTAAAGGGGGATGAGACAAAATTCTTCTGTTAGGGGCTCACTGGGAGGAGGACGACAGAGAGAAAATCGGTGGGAAGTAGCAGGAGAGAGGATGCGACGGGGTGCTGGCTGGGCAGGTGTAGCACGAGAGTGCCATGGAAGTTGAGAAAAGGCGGGGTTCGTAGCGGGTGGCTTTGGGGGGCATTGGACGATGCACTGGGTTGGGGGGACTTGGGACTGACAGTGGCAGTGATGTGACTTTACAGGAGAGACAGAGACCCTGTGCTCACAGGAACTCTGATGCACTTGGACTAGTGAAGGGGACCCGCCGGGCCACAGCAGAAACGAAAGATGTGAGATTAGAGCTCTCCAAAGCTAGGACTGGGATTGACACATATACACTACTATATATAAACTAGATACCTAATAGGGACCCGCTGTATAGCACAGGGAGCTCTACTCAATACTCTGTAGTCACCTGTATGGGAAAAGAATCTAAAAAAGAGTGGATCTATGTAGATGTATAACTGATTCACTTTGCTGTACACTCGAAACTAACCCAACACTGTAAATCAACTATACCCCAATAAAATTTTAAAAAAAGAACTCTCCAAAGCCAGATGAGCAGCACATCCAAGTAGAGCCCAAGGCACTACAGGCTGAGCTGAGCTGACGGCCAGGCCAGGCGGAGCTTAGGTCACCGCAGGGCCTGTGGCCGAGCTGGGGGACAGATGCAGGGGCACCGTGTGCTGTGCCCCGACCCTCTGGCTGGGCCGGCTGCCTTGAGAGGCACATGCCGTGCCCTGACGAGCTGGGTGCCTCCAGAAGGACCGCCGGCAGCTGGCCGCTCGGTTGCACCACTTTGGGATGTAACCCGAGGCCCCGGCATCCCGGAGCCTGGGGCCCTGGGCAAGCCGAGCAAGCCAGACACACAGCGAACATCATTCCTCAGCCTCACAGGCCCCACACAGGACGCAGGCTCTGCAGACGAGGCGCCTCCGAGTGGGTGCCCGGGTAGTCCCAGCCCCTGCCAGGTGGGAGCGAGCAGCCTCTCCTGAGGGCAGTCAAAACACGCCGACCCGTGAGGGTGTCCTGGAGGGGCTTCCTGCATCAGACCAGCGCAGGGGTTAACGGAGATGCTGCTTGCTTCGAACGCCGAAATTCTATCCTCTGTGCAAGGGCATTCGCCACAGCTGGAGGTGTTTATAGACCCAGAGTCCATAAAGAAAGTCCCGCAATGGGAGTGCAGGCGAGCTTGCCAGGAGCTCAGAGAGCCTCGCTGCGTTTCCAGACGGGCCCTGCCCCACCTCGGTGCCCTGGGACCAGAGTACAGCCCCTTACACAGGACATTTCATCATCTGTGCGCGGGGCCCCTCCCCCGACCACACAACAAGGACCCTCGTTCCCTACCCCTGGGGAACCCCAGCTGGGAGCACAGGGCTTCTCGGGCAGGAGGCCCCACTAAGGGCTGGGAACCGAATTAAAGTGAGCCCAGCGCAGGCAGCCACCCACGGCTCTCCTTCCAGCCGCTCTCCCTGCTGCAGCCCAGGCCCACACGTGAGAACTTTAAGTCAGGAACATGGCCCCAGAACCTGCTTCTGAGGCAGCGCACCTCTGAGGCAGGACCGTGTAGCTCGTGGGAAGGGGCGCAGCCCTGCGAGCTCAGCCCTTCCTTTCCCAGAAGGGGCCTCCACGGAGGCAGTCAGATCTGTAAAACATCTCGGCGTCCATGGCCTCTTTGGGGAAGGAGAGCTTGTCCTCTCAGCTGGCTGAACTTTGAAGCATTGATGTGGTACACACAGGACCGGCCAAGAGCATCCCAGCCAAAGACTGTCTCCATCCAAATATTTCTTGTTTTTGACGGCTGGAGCATCTTCCTTAGGGACAGATCTCCTCTCGAGTAAGAGTTTGTTTCCTGTTGTGTTGAAGATGCCCTTTCTCATTCGGAATGAATTACAGACACAGGTGTCGACTCCACGTAGCAAATGTGATTCAGAAAAGAGATCATAGGTTAAGTTGAATATTTATATATATATTAAAATTTTTTTTTTAATTTTATTGAAGCATAGTTGATTTACAGTGTTGTGTTAATTTCTTCTGTACAGCAAAGTGACTCAGTTATACATACATGTACATTCTTTTTCATATTCTTTTCCATTATGCTCTGTCACAGGATATTGAATATAGTTCCCTGTGCTCTACAGTAGGACCTTGTCGTTGAATATTTTGAATGATTTTATATGCATGGAGAACTTGTTAGCTAAATCAGTGGCATATATATACATATGTATATATAATATATATTTTAATATATAAAATAATACAGTGTAATATTATAAGTAATATATATTGATATTACATATAAAACAATATATGTTTATCTACTTTTTGTAATCACAGAGACCTTTGAAGTCATGCTGGGGTGAAGTCAAGCAGGTGATAGCTGGGTGGCCCCCCTGGAGGCCGGGAGGAGGCTGGGGCAGAGGGCGTGGGAGGGGCTCTGGAGTCTGGTCGGGCTCTTCCCCCACTTCCCTGCAGGAGGCTTAGCACATCCTGGGAGTTCCGCAGGCAAACCAGTAGCTTTAAGAAGCCCTACAATTATGAATCCTCTAACACATGATTTAAAACCTTTCCCACACGTAAATTGCTCTCCTCAGGAGCCATACTCCCCGGTACCCACGCCAGCGATTGGGGTTTTAGTGCAAATCTTTGGCTCCCCCTGCAGAACCATATCTAAGCAGCGCCCCCCGCCTCGCCCCGCCACCCGGCCCCTCCTCCCATCTTGTCTCAGGCCCCTTTTCTCCCTGTGCCCTTTGGCCAGTTGCCCACCGTAACCCCAGCCTTCACCCAAGTCATGCTGGGCGGCCCAATGTGCCCTTCGCTCCCCAGTCCCTCCAGCCGCAGACCCCCAGCTGGCATCTAGGGCAGAGGACCCAGGCGTTGAGGAGCAGACCTGTCCTTACGAGGGCCCAGGAGCCCCCGAGGCAATGAGACCAAGTGTGTCCCAGGGCGGTGGCCAGGGCTGTCCGTCCAGCCCCCTGAAGGCCCCCCCCCCCAGGGACGAAGCTGTAATCGGCGGGCATCGTAACGTGGGAGCACCTTACGTGAGCCCACCTTGTGTGAGCCCACCCGCGAGGTTCTCCCCTCTCCTCAGTCCCCACCCCCACATCGACCAGGGAAACGGAAGCACGGGAAGAAACTCAGGACCCGGCTGAGGACCGGGAAGGGTGAGGTCACCACGCCGGGGTTCCGAGGAATTGACACCGAGGACAGGGAGCATGGGACAGCTTGGGGATGTGTGGCTGCAGGGTGGCACGGCCGTGGAGCTGTCAGCAGGTGTCAGACCCCACCCCCGAATCTGTATGTCCAAGTCCTAACCCCTGGTCCCTTGGGATGTGACCTTGTTTGGAAATCGAGTCTTTACAGAAGTAGTCAGGTTACAATAAGGTCATTAGGGTGGGCCCTGATCCAGTAAGACTGGTGCCCTTGGAACAGGGGAACTTGGGGCACAGAGGCTGAAGGTGCCCATTACAAGCCAGGAGGCGCCCGGGGAGCAGACCCTTCCCTCCCAGCGCTCGGAAGGAAGCAACTCTGATGCCACCTTGATCTTGGACTCCAGCCCCCAGGACACTGAGACAGCAAGTTTCTGCTGTTGACGCCGCCGGGTCCACGGCGCTTTGTGACAACAGCCCTCGGAAACCAGTTCAGTGGGTGCGTGGCTCGTGCTGCGGTGGTGGGACCCTGGGGCCTGGGGACCTGACTCCAGCTGTCCGGGCTGCTCGGCAGAGATGGGCTGCTTCTCGATGCTTCTCGGGGCTCCGCCTCATCTTTTCAGCCGCCTGGATTCCCAATCTAGAGCCCCAGACCTTGACGAGTAAAGTGACTCTTTGCTGCAGGTTTCCTTGAGGTGGAGCCAGTGTGTTTTCCCCAGGCTTAAACTGTTTGTGCAGAGGTGCCCATAATCTCAGCCAGCACTCTGAATTCCCCAAACCACACACGTAAACCAATTTAAATGGCTACCAAATCTACTACCAACGCCAATGTTTCCTTTAAGACATATTTATCCTTTGATTTCACATGTAATACATATTTACTCTAGGAAAAATATACAGAGAAGCTAAAAGAAAAGAGAATTCGACTACCCGGTGATCACTCTGAGTATTTTTGTGCGTATCCTTTCAGATATGTTTTACTGAAACATACACATGAATATCTATCTATCTGTACGTACATATTTACAAAGGTGTACTATTGAGGTCTTTATGAAGGCGGCACGAAGGGCGTGCTACTCTGTCAGCCCCTCCTCCATCGTCTCTCCCTGTCGGGACGCTGTTGACACCATCACTCTCAGTGGCTGCTTGGGTCACCGTGGAGGCGTCTCAGCCAAGTCCCCTGTGGGTGAGGAGAAGGGTGAGGGAGGGGAGGACAGGAGAGGAATCGGGGTCGCTGGCATTGCCGCAGTCCTGTACACAGGTGCTCAGGAAAGGAGCGTTGACGGATTAAAACATCAGGGAAAGATTTTTCGAAGAGAACCCTGTGAACTCAGGCTTGTAGGGTCATCTCAGTTTCAAGGTTAAAAGTGCTACATGCAACCGCCAGCTGCCAGATCTCGCTAATGAGAGCCTCCACAAACCCCAGGGGCCCCTTGAGGGGCGTTGGGGTGAAAGCATCAGGCTCGTTTTATGGACACAGGATATTCAGTAAATCTGGACAGACTTGAGGAACCACCCACATTTGAGGGAACTTTTTAAACCAAACTTTCTGGGATTTTTGCATCACCACACAAAAATTTCCCATGGTTTAGACAACCGAGAGGGAAAACAATACTGTTTTTCATAAAAAGTTGAACCTCTTGGCTCAGGGAGCAGGGGCCCAGGAACCACCATAAACGGAGCAGAATCATGCAGATGTGCCCACCTGCCTTTGCCAAGGTCAGGTGCAAGACCACCCAAAGTGCTGCCTGGCACAGTGTCCGTGTGATGGCCAGCCGTGGTGGAGGCCAGGAGCAGGACGGCAGAGGCACTGTGTATCTTTATCAATGCCCCGGCGGCTGAAAATGAATGCCGAGACATCTGGCGTTTTTAATAAACATTCCAGGCCGTCCAGGGGCTCCTGGCCAGCCTGGGTGGATTTCAGAGGAAAGAAATAATTATCTTCTGGGACGCCCCCATTCCCAAAGATGGACCCTTGGTATCGTGTGCTCTTTGATGATTGGATAAGAAAGACACTCCCAGTTGGGCAGCTCCTTCCTCCCCCGTTACCCTGAAGTCATCTCTGGGTGGCCACTAACCGCCCAGAGATGGGGTGGGGTGCAGAGACCCCCTCCCCTGCCCTGCCCCTCTCAGCAGGTTTGTTCACACCCTCCCTGTCCTAAGAAGCCCAGGGCTGCTTCCACTGCACAACTTGGGGTGGGGGGCTCATAAGGTCAACCCCTCCTTAGTTTGTACAGGAAAAACCTGGTACCTTTAGTGAGCTGGTATTAAGAACTACATCCCCAAATGCCGATCCCACCTCCCACATTAAAGTGGATCCCATTTGCCAATTCAGGGTTCAGCCCTCGCCTTCCCAGCTGCTTCAAACTCCAGGCGTGCACGTTTCCACCTAGATTTTCAGTTCCCTGACCCCCACGGTTATGAACATTTTTGATCAAGGCCACCTCTGTAATAACAGGTTTAGTTCCACCTTTAGGTGGCATAAGAGATCCGTCTGGGGATGGGACGTACTTGAGGTGAGGCCTGGCACTAGCTGGGCCTCACCTGCCCCAATGCCCACACATCTGCCAAGCACACGCCCTGCTTGGCTTCTCTTAAAGGGTGATCGCCCGGAAGCGGGCCGTCTGGTCCCTGCTAACAGGCCCGATAGCTTATTGGTTCTCCCTCCTTGAACAGGGTGACTTGTGAGAGAAAGTCATTCATCTTTAAGTCAAAAGGCCCTGATTTGTAAAGATTTTAAACATTGTGGTAAAATACACATACATAAAATTTACCATCTTAACCATGTGTAAGTGCACAGCTCAGGGGCATTAAGCACATTCACACTGTTGTGCAACAATCACCACCATCATCTCCAGAACTTTCTCACCTTCCCCATTTGAAACTCTGTCCCCATTAAACACTAGCTCCTCAGGCCCCCTCCCCCAGCCCCTGGCAGCCACCATTCTACCTTCTGTCTCTACAGATCTGACTACTTTAGGGACCTCACATAAGTGGAATCATACAGTATTTGCCCTTTTGTGATGGGTTTATTTCACTCAGCATAATATTTTCAAGTTTCGTCTGTGTGGTAACAGGTGTCGTCATCTCCTTCCTTTCTAAGGCTGAATGATATCCCATTGCATGTGTATCTACCACATTTTGTTTATCCGTCATCTGTGGATGGACACTTCAGTTGCTTCTGGGACTTCCCTGGCGGTCCAATGGTTAGGACTCAGTGCTTTCACTGCCGTGGCCCGGGTTCAATCCCTGGTCCGGGAACTAAGATCCCGCAAGCCGCGTGGTATGGCCAAAAAAGAAAAAAACTGCTTCCACCTTCTGGCTATTGTGAATGATGGTGCTATGAACATGGGTGTGCAAATATGGCTTAGGTTTTTTAAAAAATTGAACACTTTTACTTGGAGATCATTGTAGATTCACATGCAGTGGTAAGAAATAATACCGGTGTGTATGTGTGTATGTATTTAATTCTATGTAATTTTATTACTTGTGGAGGTTCATACATCCACCAAAATCAAGGTACAGGTCTGTTCCATCATCCCAAGGATCCCTGTGTTGACAAGGCCCTGATGTGCAGCCCTAGATTTTATGTTCCGTTTCGAAAGGGTAAGAAGCAATCACATAACTCAGCCCTCACCTGGAGATGCCCTGGCTGACATCACAGGGCAGTGATGAGAGGCCTGGGTCTAGGTGGCGGTTCCTCATCTGCAGTTTACGCCTCAGCCTCCAGGGTGGAGAAAGGGCCAGTGATGGGGGTGGTGGCCCCTGGTGCCCGAACACTCTCATTTCACACCCCTTGTCCTGGAATTAGATCCCGGGAAGTGATCTTGCAAATAAAATGCTGCCACTAAAACAGTGCTGTCCAGTAGGAATAAAATGCAGGCCACCTATGTAATTTAAAAATTTAAAGTAATCACATCCAAAGTAAAAAGGCACACAGGAAATTAATTATAACAATACAGTGTATTTAGTCCAATATATGCAAAATATGCTCATTTCAACGTGGAAGCAACATACATATTTGCAGTGAGGTCTTCTACACCCTTTCTGCTTACGAAGTCCTTGACCTCTGGTGTGTATTTTGCACTTACAGCATCTCAACTTGGATTAGCCACATTGCAAGGGCTCAGTGGCCATTTCCGTGTGAGTCTAAAGCAAACCCCGCAGGCAGACCCTGTGATGGCCTGTTGTCTGAGGAGCCGGCTGATTCCACCCATCGGAGCGCCCACCTTGCTCGGCGCTCAGGTGAGCCACGCCTTGGGCCAGCTGGTGGCGGGCGATACGCCAGCCTCGCTCTTAGGGTTCTGTGACCTGGGAACCTGTCGTTGGTCGGCAGCCCGCCCGTTAAGTGGCCCCCACAGAGCTTGTCCGGAGGGCCAGGGAGGAAGCGCTTGGCCCGGGGATGCACGAGGACACCTTCGGACAAGGTGGAAGCAGAGCCAGTGGCAGCAGCTTTTAAAGGGCCTGATGTGGAACTCCAGGCTGTTGGAAGGGAGTGGAACTCTGGAAGCTGGTCTCGTTGCCTGGACCCAGGGGGCTGGGAATTCCGCGCTAGTCATCCGGGCTGACTCTTGGGCCTCCAGCGCTAGGACCAGCCCGTCCATCTCCCCAGGCCCTTCTGTCCCCGCATTCCTCCCAGGACTTGGCTGTGCCACCCACGGGCAGCCGCCTCAGGAGATGGCTGGGATGCCAGTAGCCCACGGGCCTCCTGTGTCAGCTAAAAGCGCCCTGGAAATGGGTGGCTGGATAAAAAGTCCTCTGTGTGCCGTAGGCGGGGACAATGTCTACCACGGCCTACGCTTTCATTATGGGGACATTTCTCGCTCTGCTTCAGGCTCCTGAGAGAAGTGCAGATTTTCTGCAAAATGTGTGGCTTAGTGGGCTTGCGCGTTGACTGCTTTCCTTGGAGAGGCTGGTGCTCAGAGCCTGACCCCCGCTCCCCGCCCTCATCCCCGGCAAGTCCTAGCAGGTGCAGAGCGTGATTTGAGCTGGTGGAAGGAGAGGTGTGTAGAGATGGGGGTCTGGATATTTTGCATATCCTGGATGAAATATATTATTATGGTTCATTTCACTTTTTATTTATTTATTTGTCGGCCACGCGGCGTGCAGGATCTTAGTTCCCCGACCAGGAATTGAACCTGTGCCCCCTGCAGTGGAAGTGCGGAGTCCTAACCACTGGACCGCCAGGGAAGTCCCCATTTCACTTTTTAAATGTGGCTACTTGAAAGTTTAAAACACAGCTCTGGCTGTGGAGCAGTGCCTCCCCGGTGGGTGCTAGGAATTATGACACACTGGACCAGGGGTCATGATGTCTGAGTTCCAGCATCATCTATGGGCACTCACAAACCGGAAGACTTTGAGCAAATCCTTTCTCTGGGCCTCAGTTTCCTCATCTGTAAAATAAGAGAGTTGAATTAGATAACATGTGAGCTACCTACCACCTTCCACTTCCCTGCTACCTGAATAACGTGGGTAAACTGGAAAGCGATGCTGGTTTGCACGGCCCGTCTCTGTTCCTGCAGGAGGTCAGGGCTCACACTCACCTTTCAGATCAAAGATTAAACAGCAGAGTGTTGGTAAAGGACGGACGGGGCATCTCAGGCACTTTTATTTATTCATTAGCCAACGCTAGCTGAATTCCCCGAGGACTGTTCTCTCTTTGGAAACCTGACCTTCTGAGTCTCATCACAAACCCACCCAGAAGATGCGACGGGCCTGAGAAACGCCACTGGCGGCCAGCTCGCAGATGCGGGGCCCTGCTTCTCAGAAATCCATTTCGGGGCACGCAAGCAAAGGCATAAACTGTCTCTCCCCGGAATACTTCTCCAGAAATCTTTTACGAGCTGGAGGGGGCTGGCTGCCTCTGGGCTCCTGTTTATGCATGCAGACGTTGAAATAAATATTTAAGATGCGCAGAGAGAAGAGACAGAAGAAGCCTGCATCTCTCTCTCTCCGTTTTGCCGGTTCTCCCTGCCGAGCCCTTTTCCACCAGCTGGTCAGCACTTCCTTTCCTGCTTGTCGCTTCCTTGTCTGACAGACCTTGACCTGTTTCCTTCTTCTGGGGAGCAGAGTCTGGTCTGGTGTTCGCTGCTCCCGGGCTCTGGCCCCCTCCTCCCTTCCCCCCAGATCAACCCAGCCTTGCCCACGGGGTCCCCTCTGCTGGGAAGGCCTTTCCCTCCAGTTTCGGACCCTGTAACCCTACCTGTCTTTGTGTTCTCAGCTTTCATGGCCTGGGATTCCCCCACAATAGCTACCCTTTACTGTGGGCTTCCTCTGCACCTGCTTTATCTTCCTTCATCCTCCAGAAAACCATGCCCGGCGGGACTGTCCCCCGGGGAGGGCAGGTGAGGGAGTGTGAACACAGCCCGTCCGCCCTGGAACCCACACGAATGACCCCTGCACGGACTCCTTCCCCGTCAGGACTGATCTCTCTCTCCTCTGCGTTCCCGAAGTCCAGTTTGCCTTTTCCTATCACACCACCCATATGAGTCGGCTCGCAGACCAAGGGGGCTGAAACCACGGAAATGTATTTCCACCCAGTTCTGGAGGCTGGAGGTCCCAGATCAAGGCGCCGCAGGGTTGG
The DNA here is from genome assembly GCF_009873245.2 of Balaenoptera musculus. Classification (NCBI taxonomy): domain Eukaryota; kingdom Metazoa; phylum Chordata; class Mammalia; order Artiodactyla; family Balaenopteridae; genus Balaenoptera; species Balaenoptera musculus. The sequence continues at coordinate 56,666,578 of NC_045804.1, read as the reverse complement.
TTCCCTCTGAGGCCTCTCTCCTTGGCATGTAGACAGCCGTCTTCTCTGTGCTCTCTGTACACATTCCTCTGCACACATCCCTCTGTACACATCTGTGTCCTGATCTGCTCTTGTCGGAAGAACAGCAGTCATATTGGATGAGGGCTCATCCTCATGAGCTCATTTAAACTTAATTACCTCTTTAAAGGCTTCATCTCCAAATGCATCACATTCGTAGGTGGCAGGGGTGAGGATTTCAACATATGATTTTGGGGGACACAGCTCAGCCCGCAGCAGCAGGGGTCGGGGTCAACTCTAGACCGTAGCGATTTAGGTGACACAGAGACTGATTCAGCCCTGTGTCCTTCCCGGTGCTAAATCCCGCTCAGCACTTGTGAGAAGACACCTGTACTCTTGAGCGAGTCTGGACCTTGAGAACCGCGACAGCCAGAGGGTCACTGTGTGTGGCGGGAGGATGAGTGACGTCAGTTTGCTTTTACCTGAGTGTTTTGTGTGTGTCATCAAACAGATGGCCACAGTCACCTGTTCTGCCTCCAGCTGGAAAGGGATCTCAGAAGGCCCGGGGGATCCAGTGGGCTTTGAGGGAGGTCCCGGGGTTAGGGAGAGTGGTCCAGGCAGAGGGGACAGCATGCACGCAGGTCTCAGAAGTAAAGGGGACGCGGTGGGTTTGCAGGCTGCTCTGATGCCTGGGATATGCTTGTGTGTAAGCACAGGGCAGTGAGGGGCAGCAGAGTGACAGCTGACGTCCCCAGGTGCAGCTGGGGCTTAGCTTGGGGGTGTTATGGAGTTTGACCCGAGGAGCTGGGTTTTTTTGGCTTCTCATTGATCAGAAAGTCCAATTAGAGGTTAAGGTGAGGAGCTGGGCCATGAATGGGCAGAGGGCGGTGCTGAGAAAGCGCTAATGAGCTCAGGGTAGACCCGGCCCCTTGCTCAGGTTTGTGGGGTGGAGTTTCTGCAAAGGGGCATCTTTGGTCCTGATTGTTGCCTTTTTTCGGTAAGAAAGATGCAGCACATCCTGCTGAACTGCCCCAGGGCTCCCTGTCTTGGTAAATGTCACCACACAGAGGCCTGAGCTAGAAACGTGACCGCCGCCTAGGTTCCTGAACCTCATTCTCTAGAGTGAATCCGTCTCCAAATCCCAGTGATCCCACCTGCTGAGGACATAACAAATCCTGCACGACCTCGCACAAGCCACCGGGCTCTGCACAGCAGGTGACTGCCTGGCCCGCAGCCTGATAGGAAACCAGACATTCTTCATTTTGGAGATGTTTCTGGACCCGAGGACACTGAACACCCAAAACTCAAATGGCCATTTTGGAACACTTCCTGCAGGCGGCGAGCTGGATGTCACAGGAGCTGGTAGCCCTGAATTGATGAGGAGAAAGGAGCTTTTATGATGCGAGGGATTAGTCACGGCAAACCACAGAAGCCAGGACGGGCCGGCTGTGGAGGAGATGGGCTTGACCAGAGCGAAGGGGGCTGGTACGGGGTGGACATGAATGGAGAGGGTGAAGCGGGCCCCCAGGGCTGTGATGGTACCAAACTGGGGGCTCCTATTTGGGAAGAAAGATCCTTGCTGGCTTCATAAGCAAGACATGGGGTGATGGACCCAGGATTTCAGGAAGACTTTCCTGCAGCTGAAGGTCTAGGTTGGGGTCTGGGGAAGCTGGTGGCAGAGAACCCAAAATGCCTTTGACGGTAACCGAGGCGTGGAGGGTGCAGGCTAAGACGGGGGTGGGATGGAAGTGAGAAAAACCCTACAAACCCCAAAAGGCAAAGCCTTGTCTATTCCTGTGACTCTGCTCACTGACTCTCCTAGGGCACTGCCGCTCTTCATAAATGCAAAGATTTTTGGCAGGTAAGAACACTAGATTTATGAAAGCAAAGTCCCAGCTCTTTGAATTATTTGAAGGAATCCCAGCCAAAAAAAAAAAAAAAAAGAACTTGTCTTTAGACAGAAAAAAATATTCACCTAGATTTTTTTAATCTGTTAGCAACCTTTGTCCACCCACAGAGCGCTGGATGCACTGTCCACCCAGGGGGACCATCCAGAAAGGCAGTGAAGTCCTGCTCACTGGTCATCAGGCCTGAAGCCTCCCCCAGGTGCTCTTTCCCACCCTTCCTTCCTTCTGGGCCCACCTCGCTCCTCCCTACCGCTGACCCTGTGCATCTCTGCTCCAGTAAGGTAAACGTGATGCGCCTCACAGGTAGTAAGTGCCCGGTCAAGCCAGCTGTTATGTTTGGTCATTACAACAAAACCTCATTGACCCTCCTGACACCTCTGATGGACCAACCTCTGAATTGCAAGGGAAATGGGACTCAGAGTTGCCGGACGTCACAGGGCTGGTTCCACGAGCACAGTGGGTGGGCAAAGACTGCTATTGACCAATTTCTGGTCATCCCTCCTCTTTATTTATTTATTTTAAAAATTTATTTATTTTATTTTATTTATTTTTGGCTGCTTTGGGTCTTCGTTGCTGCGCGCAGGCTTTCCCTAGTTGTGGTGAGCGGGAGCTATTCCTCGTTGCGGTGCACGGGCTTCTCATTGCGGTGGCTTCTCTTGTTGTGGAGCATAGGCTCTAGGCACACGGGCTTCAGGAGTTGTGGCACTCGGGCTCAGTAGTTGTGGCTCGCGGGTTTAGTTGCTCTTCGGCATGTGGGATCTCCCTGGACCAGGGCTTGAACCCGTGTCCCCTGCATTGGCAGGCAGATTCTTAACCACTGTGCCACCAAGGAAGTCCTCCTTCTTTATTTAAATTCCAAGACATGGCCAGTCTTGTAGCAGAGACGCTTCTTTTGTCCGAGTCTACAGGGCCATCGTCCTCTACAGTAACACTGGAAGCCTGTGTTTGCGCTGTTTTCAGTCTAGAACTGGATCTGTCACTTTTTTTTCTTCTACTGACTTTTTTTTTTATTGTGTAAAATATACACGATGTAAAATTTACCATCTTAACCATTTTTAATGTACGGTTCAGTGGCATTAAGTACATTCACACTGTTGTGCAACCTTCCTCAGGCATTTTAGGCCTGATCTCATGCCCACATTCTTCATAAGCAGCCTGCTCTGTTTGCCCGGATGAAGAACCCTCTTCTAGCTGCAGTCTTGAGCTTGGTAGAGCCTTACAAATCATGTTTCAACCTCCAGCCAGATGTAACCTTCTCTGCAGCTTCCTGACATCTGGTCTCAAGACCTCTGCTCAAACCCGCCCCCGATGGGAAGTTCATCACTTAGGAAGCCAGACCATTTCCCTCCTAGGCCACTCCTGTGCCCCCGAGCCCCGCTGGCCTCTCTGTATTGTTGCCCACTGACCCCTGCTCAGCCTACCTGAACACATTCCAAAAGGCTCTTCCTTGTTCTACAGGAGAGTTCGTCAAATATCTGAAAAGTCATGCAGTAGCAGGAACCCCACAGGCTCTGTGGTCAGATCTGAGTTCCAATCTAAAATCTATTAATGGACCCCAGGGCAAATCAGTTCTGTTCTCTGAGCCTCAATTTTTTTTTTTTTAATTTATTTATTCATTTATTTATTTATTTATATTTGGCTGTGTTGGGTCTTCGTTTCTGTGCGAGGGCTTTCTCCAGTTGCGGCGAGCGGGGGCCTCTCTTCATCGCGGTGCGCGGGCCTCTCACTGTCGTGGCCTCTCCCGTTGCGGAGCACAAGCTCCAGACGCGCAGGCTCAGTAGTTGTGGCTCACGGGCTTGGTTGCTCCGCAGCATGTGGGATCTTCCCAGACCAGGGCTCGAACCCGTGTCCTCTGCATTGGCAGGCAGATTCTTAACAACTGCGCCACCAGGGAAGCCCTCTGAGCCTCAATTTTCCCTTCTGTAAAGTGGGGTTCCTACCCTCAAGTAGTCATAGGCTAAGAAATAATGCACAGAAAGCATCCAACATCATTCATGAAACATGAGAGGCTCTGGACATCATTTTTGTTTAAAGACAGAAAAGACCTCTCTGCGTGCACATCCCCAGGGCCCCTTCCTTTCCCTCACCTGACAAAATGTCTATTTATCTACAACTGGTCCTTTCCACTATCACTAGCTTTACCTCCAGTTGAGACTCCATGGTTATCCATCTGCATTTCAAAAATAGTTCTGCACGTAAGCCCAACTAAATGATTCCGAGAGTCAGTAAATTGGAGGCAATAATCATCCACCCATCAAATGTTGATAACACTGTGTTTTTGCACAGAATTAGAGGCTCTGGGTATTGTTTATGTGACTGTCTATGATTATTTATGTAACAGCTTATGATTATGTAACAGCTTATGAGCCTGAGATGGAATTCAGACGTGTCCGCAGAAGAGGGATGGGGTGGACCCTGGAGTGTGTATATTCACAAGAGGCTGAAGGGCGTCCTGGGAGGCTGCCCATCCCGTGGCAGGAGGAGCCAAGTATGATAAGGATCGTCCTAGTCATTACAAGGGAGGGGTGAGTCTGTGTGGGTGTCACTGAAAGCCATCCCCAGTACAGTACAGTATATCGACATATTTCTGGGTTCAAGGAAAAGAGAGGATCTGAAAGTTAAAAAAAAAAAAAAAGGTGTGCTTTTAAAAATGCTGATAGAAGGAAGGAAATAATAAAGCTCAGAGTGGAAATAAATGAAACAGAGGCTAAAAAAAAAAAAAAAAAAAAAAAAAAAAAATAGAAAAGGTCAATGAAACTAAGAGCTGGTTCTTTGAAAAGATAAGCAAAATCAACAAACTTCTAGCTACACTAATCAAGAAAAAAAGAGGGGGCTCACATAAATAAAGCAGAAGTGAAAGAGGAGATGTTACAGCTGATACCACAGAAATCAGAAGAGACTACTACAAACAATTATATGCCAACAAATTAAACAAACTAGAAGAAATGGACAAACTCCTAGAAACATACACTCTTCTAAGACCGAATTGTGGAGAAATAGAAAATAGACTGATGACTAGTAAGGAGATTGAAACAGTAATAAAAAAAATCTCCCAACAAACAACACCCCAGGACAGAGAGCTTCACTGGCAAATTCTACCAAACATTCAAAGAAGATTAATACATTTCCTTCTCAAACTCTTCCAAAAAGTAGAAGAGGAGGGAAAACATCCAAACATTTTACAAAGCTAGTGTTATCCTGATACCAAAACCAGACAAAAACACTGCAAAAGAAGAAAATCACAGGCCAATATCCCTGATGAACGTAGATGCAAAAATTGTCAACAAAATATTAGCAAACAGAATCCAGCAATACATTAAGAGGATCATGTACCACGATGAAGTGGGATTTATTCCAGAGATGGAAGGAAGGTTTGATATCTGCGCATCAGTCAATGTGATGTACCACATTCACAAAAAGCAGGATAAAAACGACACGATCATCTCAATAGAAGCAGAAAAAGCATTTGACAAAATCCAACATCCGTTTATGATAAAAACTCTCAACAAAGTGGGTATAGAGGGAACATACCTCAACATAATGAAGACCGTATATGACAAACCCACAGCTAACATCATACTCAACAGTGAAAAGCTGAAAGTTTTTCCTCTGAGATCAGGAACAAGACAAGGATGCCCGCTTTCCCTACTTTTATTCAACATAAGTCTTAGCCACAGCAATTTGGCAAAAAAAAAAAAGAAAAAAAGAAAAAGGAAAGACATCAAAAGTAGAAAGGAAGAAATAAAACTGTCACTATTTGCAGATGACATGATATTATATATATAAAAAACCCTAAAGACTCTGCCGAAAATCTGTTAGAACTAATAAATAGTCAAGTTGCAGGATATAAAATAAATATACAGAAATCAGTGGTGTTTCTACACACTGCTAATGGATTATCAGGAAAAGAAAGAATCCATGTGACCCAACTATTCCACTCCTGGGTGTTTATCCGAAGAACAGGAAGACACTAATTCCAAAAGATGTCCGCACCCCCATGTTCACTGCAGCATTATTTGTGATAGCCAAGACACGGAAACAACCTAAGTGTTTATTTGTTGGATGAATGGATTAAGAAGATGTGAGATACACACACACACACACACACACACACACAAAATGGAATACTATTCAGCCATAAAAATAATGAAATCCTGCCATTTGCAACAACATGGATGGACCTTGAGGGTCTTATGTTAAGTGAGATAAGTCAGATGGAGAAAGACAAATACTGTATGATTTCATTCGTATGTGGAATCAAAAAAACGAACAAACAAAAACAAACACAGAGGAGAAGGGCATTGGGGAGGTGGGGAAAATAGGAGAAGGGGTCAGCTGTTTGGTGACGGATGGTGACTAGACTTGTGGTGATCACTTTGCAGTGTACACAGATGTTGAATCATGACGCTGTACACCTGAAACATCATCATCATCATGGAAACTGCTCACAGACCCTGGGGCAGAATTTGGAGGTTGGCCGAGAGCCAGAGCACTGTAGATTACTGTGATAAACGTTGCCCCATATGTACCCACTGCTGGTGGGGACAGGAGAAGTTCAAGTGAGTTCAGCACAGAATACTGCCCAATGGGTGACCAAAGTACAGCGGGGGTTATAATAAAAGAACACAGAGGGCCATAAGAGAGTAGGAAGAGACTTGTGCTGGGAGGGAAGGTCAGATAAACTAGGAGTTCAGGAAATGGAAGGATGGCTTGTGGAGGAGATGGGGGTGTGAGCAAAGACTGTGTAGAACAAGTAGTCCTGAACAAGGGGGCGGCAGATATTCATAGCTGTTGTCCAGTATTAGTTTTCCCCACCTTCTACAACAACAGAAACTCCCAATTTTAAAAAATTTATTTTATTGAAGTATGGTTGATTTACAATGTTGTGTTAATTTCTGCTGTACAGCAGAGTGATTCAGTTATACATATATATATACATTCATTTTCATATTCTTTTCCATGATGGTTTGTCACAGGATATTGAATATAGTTCCCTGTGCTATACAGTAGGACCTTGTTGTTTATCCATTCTATATAATAGTTTGCATCTGCTAATCCCAAACTCCCAATCCATCCCTCCCCCACCCTCTCCCCCTTGGCAACCACAAGCCTAGAACTCCCAGTCTTTAATTGGGAATATGGTCATCCACAATAAAGGCATTTCCTAGCCTCCCTTGCAGCTAGCTAGATGTGACCAGGTGACTAAGTTCAGAGATGTATAGAATGAAGATATATTCTTCCTATTCTTTGCTGCCTAAGAGGGACTCAATTCTATTTTCTCCCCCAGGCAGTACAACTATTCCCTCTAGTCACTGGGGGATGTTAGAAGAGAGTGTGAAGAGATCAGGCAGGTTGGAGCACAGACCTGGCCCAGGTAACTCTCTTGGTTGCCCAGCCCCCAATCCCCAGTCCCCAAGGCCAGTGGTTGCCCACCTGGCACCTGTCTTGTTCTCATGGACTGACTACCGTGTGTTGGGCATCTTCCAATAAAGAAGTGCCCAGCCCCAGTCTCCCTGCTTCAGATATGCTTGGGTGATTGAGACAGCCCATGGTCTGCCATGCACTCTTCTCTAAAAGCGAGAGCTACTGGAAATGAGAGAGTAGGATGGGATGGGCAACACAGGCATGGGAGTTAGGGAAGGTGGAGGTCAATATGGGTCAGCATAAAGTGAGGAGGGACGGTTGGGCAGTGTAAAATGAAGGGCCAGCGTCTCCCCTGGCTCAGCCTCTGCTGAGGGAGATGCTCCCTCCACCCATAGCCTCTTCTACCAGGTAAGATAATATCCAAGAAAAGTAGAAGTGATGGGATGATTTCTTTCTCGAATGTATCTACCATGTACTTGCACAAAGTCAAAACCATCACCCCCAAATTCAGTGGGCACTGAGCCCTGCTGTTTCCAAGACCTTAACACCTCTCAGAGCCCTACCCATCCATCCCCCACTTGGAGTATCACGATGGCTGCCTGCTCTGGGCTTCACCCCTGTGTGTTCTCCATGCTCCTGCCAGGGAGATCGTTCTAAAGTTGGACACCATCATGGAGATGACTCTACAGCACAGATCCCTTCCATATCTCTCCAGTGCCTGCAGGTGATGGTCCAAACTGGGATACGATGCTTTCTGAGCCCTGCTTGGTCTAACCCATGCCCATCCGTCCAGCCTCACCTCTGACCACCTGCCATGGCACGATCTGCCTCATTCCTCACATGCGCCCATGCCGTCTAGAATATTTCTCACTCAACTCGCATTTGCACAAAATACTTGCCCCCTCTGCTCTTCTGCTGACCTCCTGCTGGTCCTTCAAGGATCTCCCAGCCACCATGGTCTCCATGAAGCTTCTTCCAACTGTCTTGGAAAAACTGAGGTGGTCCTTCCTCAAGGCAACCACTGTGTCTGGCACCTCCATTACAGCAATTGCCAAGCTGTGTTTTGTTGTTTACACCTAGTGGCCAAACCCAACTTGTAATCAAATCTATCTTCATATTCCCCGAAACTTGCACAGCGTTCAGCCTTTGTGAATGCCCAACAAATATTTTTAAAGGTAATTCATTTACAGAAAAAAAGGAGAGTAGTAAATAAGGAGATAGAAATGTTGGACGTGCCTCAGATAGAAGGGTAGATGGGGCGGGGTGGGGAGGGGGTTCAATAACTGGGTAGAAATCTGAGACAGAGAAAAATATACTAAAACAGTGTTTGGATATTTTAAATAAATATTGGCTTGGATATACAAGGAGTAATGGTAAAATTGTTTTTTTCTCCATTCCTGAAGGTTTGGGGTCTGAGAGGTCAGAAGTGTAACACTGTACTTTGCCTAAACAAAGCCTCCGTTTTGTCATCAGCGAGAGAGGGGGAAGATGCCGGGGGAGCTAACAATGGCTTTTTTTACACCCATATTTCTGGTCTCCAGCGAGTTGAGTTTGCCAGGGAGGGAAGCCCTGGGGCCAGACATCATGATTCACCTAGAGGAGCAGGGGTTACCCCAGGGGCAAAGATTATAGAGCTCTCCACCTTCAGACAGCTTTTGAATTTTACCTTGGAAATTCATTCCTTCAAATATTTAAAAATATTCCCCAGGTACCTGCTGCATGCTTGATGGGGAGGTACCAGGCATCTGGAGACTACTAAAATATGATCCGTGCTCTTACCAAATATAGTCTAGTGGAGAGATGTGAACATCAGGTGATAATCCCAGTAGAATTCAATAAGCCACCAAAGTGCTGTGGACACAGAGACAGAAGACGAACTACATTGGTTAGATCAGGATCCAAAGCATAGAATGGAAACCCTCAAAATAACTGTGGCTTCCACAGGATAGAAGTGTATTTCTCTTGCACATAAAGAATGTCCAGAAGTGGGCAATTCAGAGCTGGTATGAAGGCTCTCGGGCATCAGGAACCCAGGTTTTTGTCTCCCACTCCACCATCGTCAAAGTGTGGCTTCCTCGTCCCCTGGTCCTCCAAGGCCGATGGAACTTCAGCCAGGGCATCTGCCCTCCAGGCAGGAAAGGCGAGCCCCTCGCATCTCAGGCAGCTCTTTTAAGCAGCCTTCCTTCCAGAAAGTTCCACGCAGCATTCCTGTTCCTGTCTCGGTGGTCAGACCTTAGTCTCCTGGCCATACCTAACTGTGAGAGTGGCTGGAAATTGGCGTTTTTTCCTTTTCTGATCAGCAATGGTCCCAACTACTAGTTAGGGTTCTATTACCAAGGAAGGAAGCAGGAATGGACGCTAATTCGGTTAACCTGCAGTTTTTGCCACACTAATGTCATTTCATGGGTTCTGGGGAGTCCTTTTGGATCATAAAATGAACGTTGCTTAAGATTCTATGTGCCTGCCTCATAAAGGAAGGAATGCGTGAATTGTAGGTGTCGAGACTGGGCTTTTGGAGGAGGTGGGAGGTGGCAGAGTGATGGAGATTGCAGTTAGGGATTTACAAACTGGTTTTGATGCATGAATTCTGATGCGTACCCCTTCTCCCCTCTGAGACAGAGTGAAAGGCCCAGGAACATGGCAGATATGCCCAAGTCCCAGGGCAGAGCTCCCTGGGAAAGCTGAATGGGTGGCTGTAGCTTTGGTCCGGAGGCCACACGGGCTCTAGGAATCTAGGGTGGTCCATGCACAGCAGACAGGACTGGACTTACTCACCCAGGCTGGGACACAGAGGGCTGGGAACAGGGAGACCCCGGGCATGGATGTACTCCAGCTCCCCCATCAAACATGACCCAGTGAATTTCACAGACTCTCCCACATCAGATCATCAACCCCAGCTCCCGTGGAAATCACAGGTTGTAAACTGGAAGTTTCAATGATTCTTTGACCTCCGGGCTGAGGCTGAATTGTGGGGACAAAGGGAAAAATATTTTCCCTTCTTATCAGCATCTAAGTGAGTAAGAGGGTGGATGGCATGAGGTGTAGTAGAAACGGCACTCGACCAGGACCTTATGCAGATGATTGAATTGCTCTGAACTGAGTCTCCTTCTCCATGATGGGTGATAGTCACTTCTGCTCTCCCCGCCTTGCATTTGTTGCGATGATCTTACTGTTATTTCCAGGTTTTTTTCTTGGTTCAAATTCATAAGAGAGAGAAGCTGATGGGAAAATATAGGAACATGAAGAAAATTCATGCAGTGAATATTTAAATATTCAAACAACAAATAAAGAAGTACAAACAACTGTAAAAAAAAAGGAAGCCCCAAGAATGAGGGCAGGAGAAACTAGAAATCACAGGGTAACACGAGGTAGATGGGTATGCCGGGGAGAACAAGGCAAGTTATGGTGTTGTTTAATAGCTAGCCTTTGTTTAATGGAGGTATGATTCACAGAAACAAATTAAAAAATTTTTTTAATTTAATTTTTTAAAATTGAAGTATAGCTGATTTACAATGTTGTGCTAATCTCTACTGTACAACAAAGTGACTCAGTTATACACATATAGACATTCTTTTTTTTATATTCTTTTCCATTACGGTTTATCACAGGATATTGAATGTAGCTCCCTGTGCTATACAGTGGGACCTTGTTTATCCATCCTATATATAATAGTTTGCACTTACTAATCCCACACTCCCAGTTCTTCCCTCCTCCTTCCCCTTCCCCCTTGGCAACCACAAGTCTGTTCTCTATGTCTGTGAGTCTGTTTCTGTTTTGTAGATAAGTTCATTTGTGCCATAATTTAGATTCCACATATAAGTGATGTCATATGGTATTTGTCTTTCTCTTTCACTTAGTATGATAATCTCAGTTGCATCCATGTTGCTGCAAATGGCATTATTTTGTTCTTTTTTATGGCTGAGTAATGTTCCATTGCATTATGTATATGTACCACATCTTCTTCATTTAGGTTGTTTCCATGTTTTGGCTATTGTGAATAGTGCTGCTGTGAACATAGGGGTGCATGTGTCTTTTTGAATTATAATTTTGTCTGGGTATGACATAAAGAATTTTTAAGTTCTTACACATACATACCTACATACCTACATACATATAGTATATTCATGAAACAATCACCACAATCAAGGTAATGAACATCTTCACCACCCACTAAAATTTCCTTGCCCCTCCCTCTGATTTCTCCCTGCCCCTACCCTGTCCCCGGGGAACTACTGATCTACTTTGTAATCACTATAGGTTTGTTTGCATTATCTGGAATATTATACAAAGGGAATCATACAGTATAGTTTGTAGTCTTTTTTTGTCTGACATAACTATTTTAAGATTCATCCATGTTGCTGCATGTAATAATAGTTCATTCCTTTGTATTGCTAAGTAGTATTCCGTCAGATGGATAGACCACATTTAGTTTATTCACCCACCTGTTGATGGGCATTTGGGTTGTTTTTGATTTGGGGGTATTAGAAATAAAGCTGTTATACACATTTAGGTTTATGTTTTTGTATAAACATATGCTTTCATTGCTCTGGGATAAATACTTAGACACAGACTGGCTGGGCCATATGGTAAGTATATGTTTAACTTTAAAAAAAATTGTTCAGTTAGTATAGCAAATAATAGAAACATTCCCTCCATGTTACCGGGATGATAAAAACAGCAAGGAGAAGCCAAAGACTGAGAAATGTTTTTAAATATTTGCTAGCTTTATATAAAATGAGATACCATTGTTTTATTTTTCACTACTCTTTTGCTATTTATTCATTAAATAACTGCCTTTATTTTGGTTTGACTTTAATTATGAGTGAGATTTAGCATCTTTTAAGTGGACTGACCATTTGTGTTTCTTTTTCTCTGAAATGCTTGTTTGTTACTATTTGCCATTTTTCTATGGGATTGTTTGGCTTTTTGTTGTTGTTGATTTGTACGATCTGTTTATTAATTAATATTTACATATATATTTCACATGATGTGCAGATTTTTTTTTTTTTTACCAGTTGTTATTATGTTTTGTTGACATTTTTTTCACATAGGAGTTTTACATTTTTCCATCAGGATTGTGAAGGGTGAGACGTGGAGATAAAGGTTCCAGGTACTTTGCTTTGGCACTGATGGGCCACTGGGATGAGAGGAGGGTTCTGGACGTTAGGAGAAAGGATTCAGGACCATCTGGGCTTGTTCAGAAAAGGTTTATGGAAAGAGAGCAGGGCTGCCATTTGAGGGGGTAAAATAAAGGAGCTGGTCCAGATGACAGCTGGAATCTCTTCCAGTTTCAACATTATGTGCAGCTGGTGTGCGGAGCCGTCACCTTGCCATGCATCTGCTGCTGGGTTTCTTTCGATGGACAGAATCAGGACAACCACCCTAGTCCAGCCAGCCTTGAGGTTCAGGAAGTGTCACCCCATTTTCAACTCTCCCTCAGTCAGCTCTTCTGCATGTTTCCCTTTAATGGTCAAAATAGGCAGCGTGTGGGGAAGGGACAGGAAATTGCACAAAACTCCTCAGGTGATCCTTGCTGTCTGGGGTTGGCTGGGCGGCAGAAAGGCAAGACCTCTTCTGCTTTGGAGCCTGATGGGTTTGGCCCCAATCCTCGATCCGTCCCTTGCCAGCAGTGTGACCTCAGGTGGGCTCCTGAAACTCCGTGGGTGTCTATTTCCTCTTCCGAAGCATTGCCTTCTCTGCCTCTCTCCTGGATTATTGTGAGGGTCAGTGAACAAATATGTACCTTTCCACCTATGTTATATTATCATATAATAAAAATCCAATGAATACAAATGCGTGGTGCTTAAAATAAGGGCCTTGCATCTAATAGGTGCTTCATACATACTTGTTGATGAAAGGGGTACATGACGTGGGAAAGGGACTACAGAGGGTTTTCAGTGGTGCAGTATTTTGGAGGCTGACCTAGTACTATGTATTAGTAGCCTTAAACATACAAACGTTTTCATCCAGCAATTCCGGTTCTAGAAATATTTTTTTCTAAGAAAATAACTAAAGGATATATAAAGATATTTGGTGCCACGTTGTTCATGATTGTGAAAAGAACTGACAACATTCTACGTGCACAGTCATGGGAGGAGGGTCAAATAAAGTCTGGTTCTGTCCCAGTGGATTTGTGTCTGCAAAGGCTCTGCGGAAGCATAAGGCTTGGTTTGCAGAACAGGCCTTGGTGCCGGCGATGTGGCCTGGCTCTGACGCCTGCCGGCTCTGTGGACTTTGGCGAGTTTACTTAAGCCCTCAAAGCATTAATTTTCCCCTTTGAGAGTGGTTTTAAGGATGCCAACCTCGTTGGGTCAGGAAAATCGGACAGGTGCTTGGGACGGCTGCTGGCAGGCTGCCAGGGTCCGAAATGGCAGGCGTGATCAAGTCACATGAAAAGATGGAACACAGCCAGTGAAATCAGCTAAGCTACCAAACCATATGATTACTTGTGTGTGTGTGTGTGTGTGTGTGTGTGTGTGTGTGTGTGAAAAATAAATACACATATAGAGGTAGAAAAATTTTGGAAGCATATATGCAAACTCGTTGATAGCGGTTATCTCAGAGGGCGTGTGGTGGGTGCTTTTTAGTTTCATCTTTCTGTTCATTTGCGTTTTCTGTTTTCTACAATGTACTATGATCATCTCTGCAATAAAAGCACATTCAAATTGTACATATGGCGTCATTTCTGGGGTCTTTGGGAAAGGAGTCTTGTACTGTTTGGCGTAGTTTGATGATCTACCATAAAGGCAGATTACCTGATGGGCCGTTTTATGTAGTCTGAGCAAAGTTGATCTGCTAAGAGGCCGCTTCATCCTTTTTGGATGAACTTACATTATTTTCCCATCAAGGGACTTTGGCCGCTCACTCCTCGGGTAGGGCTCGGGATGCAGCTTCCGAGTCACCACGGACAGTGCTCTCTGGCAGGTCAGTAACGACAATAAAAGGTCATGAAGAACCTAGTGGCAAGATGGGAATAAAGACACAGACCTACTAGAGAATGGACTTGAGGACACGGGGAGGGGGAAGGATAAGCTGGGACAAAGTGAGAGAGTGGCATGGACATATATACACTACCAAACGTAAAATAGATAGCTAGTGGGAAGCAGCCGCATAGCACAGGGAGATCAGCTCGGTGCTCTGTGACCACCTAGAGGGGTGAGATAGGGAGGGTGGGAGGGAGGGAGATGCAAGAGGGAGGGGATATGGGGATATATGTATACGTATAGCTGATTCACTTCGTTATACAGCAGAAGCTAATGCACCATTGTAAAGCAATTATACTCCAATAAAGCTGTTTAAAAAAAAAAAAAACGACAATAATAATAGCTCACATTTTGTCTGCCAGGCCCTGTCCCAATCATAACAACCCTATTATACTATGATACTATGATACTATTATTACCTTTATGAGGTGGGTTAAAAAATGAAGGCATAGAGAGGTTAAAAAAATGCCCACAGTCTCAAGGCTACTAAGTGTTATAAGCAGGAACTACTACATTCAAAGGCACTGCCTCCCAGCTAGAGGGTTCTGACAGTGAAGCACCTTGACAATCCCCCTGGGCAGCTTTGTTAGTCGATGGATCTTGTGCAAGTTTCTTCATCCATAAAATGGCGATATTAACGGTGCTCCTTGGGATGAATCCACGAGCTAGTGCATAGAAAGCACTTATCACAGAGCCCGGATGAAGTCAGACTTGACGTCCTGTATGTGTGGCTCCGTTTCCCACTAAGCTTGATGGCAGAATCCTCTGCAACAGGGCTCCGAGGGACCACACCCCCATGAGCTAGAGCTGATGCAGCAGGTTCTCTTATCTGCCATCTCTGGGCTAGCATTTCCTAGATGTTCTTACAATGTTATTTCAAACAATAAAAATGCAAGCTCTGGTTGAATACGGCTGTCTTTCCCCATTCCTGTGCTGAAGCAAACTCCAACCATAACCCTCGTGCTGTCTTGCCCTTCTCCTTCCCCAGGGACAGCTCAGATGTTAATAAGCATGGTGATCATGGTGATTTTCATTATTTTGATACTATCGATAAACCTGTTTTTTTGGATTAAGGTGCACTTAAAATTAACAAATGAATTTGTACGGTTTGTATTTGAGATGACTATTCATAACGTTATTTGTAGTTTTTATTTTGTCTCTTCTTTCTCAACTGCAATCTTGTCCTACATTTCATCATTACACTTTATTTTTTCTTGGGATGAGATACAGTATTATTAACTCCAGTCACCATGCACAGTGAATTTGCAACATTTCAGTCTGCAAATTCAACCTTGAAAAGAAGTTTATTGATATCTAAGGAAACGGAATTGTGATGTGGGTAAGCTGTCACCTGATGGTCGTTCTTTGGCTCCACAATTCAGACTGTAAGGCAGGTGTGTTACCTGAGATTTACCTAGAGATTAAACAGCCGTGTAGGACCCAGTGAGTCATGCCTTCTGACTTCTGGGCCAAATGGGTGTAGCCACATGTTGTGTAAATATCAGCGTCACTCGTTTTCCTATTCTTCTAGCGAGCAGAATATTAAGGTTCATAAAAAGAAAATGATATATCAAAGTCCAGTGGAAATAAGTTAGTACAAAAGCGAGAGGGTGGTATGCTCAGAAACGTCTAGAAACTCACAGCTGTGTGGATTTTTGCGCTTTTTGCCGGTGATTTTGCGTTTAGAACGGCTTCCAAGAATAGCGCTGAGATGCTGTCCAGTGATCCTCAGTGCAAGTAGGCTGTGATGGTCCCTTATGGAGAAAACACGTGTTAGGGAAGCTTTGTCGGGCACCTGTTGTAGTGCTGACGGCCATGAGTTTAGTGAATCAACGTTGTATATTAAAGTGTCTTTAAACAGAAACACGCATAAAACAAGGTTATGTGTTGATTGGTCGATGAAAGTGTTGTCATCAAAGGCTCCCAGGAGCCTAGCCCTATATTTCCCCCAGGAGCAAAGGTTCAGGATTCGCTAATTCAGTGTTCTTGGTGACTTTATAAAACAGAACTGCTGTGAATAACAAGAATCAGCTGTACTCATATTGATTATATATTGATTATCTGTAACTCAAAATAACTAAACTTCAACCGCATTAATATATTTCATCATAGTGAAGACCCTCCAGCAGGATGGGAAAGTGACTCCACAGTTCTAACGAACTCGGGGCCCCCTCCCTTGCAGGGTTGTGAGTCGTGTAAGGATATTTATTGTGAGCCCCGGGGGAAACACAGTGACTGAGGAAGGGCAGCTATTCTGAAGATGGTGATGAAGACATTGTGAATCATTTCAGGTGGGTCAGGATGGACCCGTGAGATGATTTTCAGTGTAGGCATGAAACCCACAACCTGTTCCTACCCTCCCACTAATAAAAAGTTCAAACTTCATAAGAATTAAGTTATATGCCAAAGTCCAGTGGAAATGAATCACTAGAGGTGAAACACCCAAAAAGTATTCTGTACAAGGTAAGAAGGTGAATTTACCACCTAGGAAGGGCCCAAGTATGTCTTATTGTGCTTTATTATTATTTTGCAAAGGCTTTGCTCGTACTGTTTCCAGTTTGACAGCTGAGAGTTGGTTCAATTCAACTGAAATCACTGTGCATCACTCAGAGATTTGGATTTGCTCCTTTGTATGGTAGTTGGCTGGAATCCAGCCTTGAGACGAACCATGGTTGATTTTCACGAAGAAGTAATGCTGCAGAATTTTATGTTTCTAGAACTATAGGAAAGCGTAGATGAGGATTCCTTTCCTCTCATTTTTTGTGCAGATGAGGAAGTGAAGGCCCCCAGTGAGTGAATGAGAAGCCCCAGGAAGAATAGAAGGATCGCATGCCTTCTATTCAAGGTTCTTAGGAGAGTTCATGGAGCAAATCCTATCTTCTTGGACAAAAGGAAAGCTAGGGCGTCCCCTCTAGGGTGGACACTAGGACACTAGGGTGTGCCCTGTCCCTCTTGCCCACTCTGCCCAGTGGTGGTCAGCCCTAAGGCATCTGCCCTCGGCTAATGTCCTGGTCGTCAAAAAGTGCATCATTAGGGACTTCCCTGGTGGTGCAGTGGTTAAGAATCCACCTGCCAATGCAGGGGACACAGGTTCGAGCCCTGGTCCGGGAAGATCCCACATGCCGCAGAGCAACTAAACCCGTGCACCACAACTACTGAGCCTGTGCTCTAGAGCCCGCGAGCCACGACTACTGAGCCCACGTGCCACAACTACTGAAGCCCGCGCGCCTAGAGCCGGTGCTCCGCAACAAGAGAAGCCACCGCAATGAGAAGCCCACACACTGAAATGAAGAGTAGCCCCAGCTCGCTGCAACTACAGAAAGCCTGTGCGCAGCAATGAAGACCCAACGCAGCCAAAAAATAAATAAAAAAGAAAACAAAGTGCATCGTTAATACGGCCAGCCCCCTTCTTAGTGTACATGATTAGCTCAAAATGAGACTAAAAATATGTGGATCAGTGCAAATCCCTCCAAGTTGGAAAAATCTTTCGAAGCACATCCTCCTAATCTTGGGCAGGCTCTTCCTCTGTGCCCTTGACCTAATTGAAATAGGTCCATTTACTGCTCACTAAGTGCCGGGTTCT
This sequence comes from Balaenoptera musculus, assembly GCF_009873245.2. NCBI lineage: Eukaryota > Metazoa > Chordata > Mammalia > Artiodactyla > Balaenopteridae > Balaenoptera > Balaenoptera musculus. Next base: position 56,648,744 of record NC_045804.1, on the reverse strand, counting down.
GTTCTACAGGACTCCCCGCTGTCCATCACTGGATGCTGGAGAATTTCTGTGGTGGAGGCAGTGTGGTCGTGGCCACTGTAAAGCTGAGGAAAGCAAAGCACAGAGCTGTGTTCATCTTACATCTTTGGTCAAGGAGGCAATATTCCGACCTGGGCCGTCTTACTGTGCGGTGGATCTGACGTCCAGGTAGCGCAGGTGGACCTGGATTAACATTTCAGCCCTGCCAGTTGACCTTCATCCAGCTACCTAACCACTTGGATCGTCATTTCCCCCAGTTCTAAAGCAGGGATAATGATAAGTACGTAGTGAGCAAGTTTTATTGTGTGTCTGTCGTTAGAAAGATTCAACAGAGTTTTAAGGTTATTTAGCTGTGAACCAAATGGCCACATACCTATTTCTGTGTGTCATGAGGGAACTGCCTGTAGGTGTTGGGTGAGTGAAGATGGAAAGATGTCTCCCTATGGCTCTATCTAAGTGCATTCACAAAAGAACCCACCCAGCTTTCTAGAGAGATCTAGAGCTTTTTAGAACAATAAGTTCTCAACCATCAAATCAGCTCTTTTGAAAGCGGCACCTTTTCTTGAGGAGGTATTTTCTCTCCTCCTCCTTGGATAGACCGCGGTCCACGAATTCCTGGAATAGTTTCGCTGTAGAAGCCGAGATCCGGGACATCTACAATCGAGTCCCTGGTCTGTGCTCACTCCCACTGGCTGGAATTTTTTATGGGAGTTCGGACAAAGGCCATTTTGTGGTGACTCCCTCTGCCCCCTGCCCAGAACTGGCTTGGCTGGAATGCGTTAATTGTTGTGAACAAAAGGATGCCTATGTCCTCTCTACCCCATGGCTGTGCATTGATTCTTTATGGCGTTGGTATCAAAACTGCGAGTGTTTCCTCTGGACGGTCTGCTCCCAGACACAGGACACAGCCGTGGGTCTCCTGTGCTCCCGGGAACGTGCTTGTGAGGCTGGGGAAGTGGAAAATGATGAGCTTCACTCACCTAGCAGCCTGGGGGGAAGCACCTCCACTGGCCATAAGGTCCCCTTTGTCTGTTTGGGCGCATGTCCCGGGCACTAACTCTACGGGTCCAGCCCAGCATGGGGAACAGTCACCACCTTGCAAAGATATTCAGTCCACCCACTGGGTGTTGTTGGCCTAAGAAAAAACCTGGTCCTACCCAGAGAGGCTTCTCAAAAGGAGACAAAGGAAGGATGTGAGGGGGTGGGCTGAACACCTGTATGAAAGTTTCTTGAAAGAATAACAGCACGAAAAAATAAGATGGCACGCCATGAGCCAGTAAGGATGGAGGACAGTTTTTGAAGATGCAGGGGGTGGGCAACCAGAATAGCAGAAAAGCCAAAACACGGAACAATCCATTGAAAGGCTGCCATGAGATGTAGTGATCTGAGGAAGCCCAGAGTCTCCAGACAGAAACACAGGCTCAGGTAGGAGACCCCTAGTCTTACTTTAGGGGTATAGTTGGAAGCTGCCTTTGAAAGGTGAGCTGGGCAAGGCAACCCCCTTTTCCAACTCCTACTTCAAGAAGCAATGACTTCTGTCCACTGACTAGGATAGTGAGAGTACGTACTTGGGGCTAAGAAGGAAGGAAGTGTCCCCAGAGGCTCCTGAACCCAGGGAGAAGTGGAGACCTGCTCACACCCAGAAAACCCCTGCCCACAATCCCCTATAGTGAGGTCCACAGAATAAACGGGTCTACAGGCAAAGAGGGAATCCTCCAAATGAAGGGAAGCACAAGCATCACCGGCCTTTCCAGAAGATCAACCTCATGAAAGAGAACCACCAAGCTTAACAAGGGGGAAAATCATCCCCCTGCCAATAGTGAAAACAGAAAAACACTTTAAAATATAGATAATTATTATCTTATGATGGGCTAATTGGGAGGAATCATCACAACATAATAATGACTGATGTTAAAAAAGAATCAAGTAGAAATTTTATAAATTCAAAATAAGATAATTTTAAAAATCCTTCAATATATGGAATGAGTAACTAAATATAAAAAATAAATCCAGACACCAAATGGTCAAAACAAGAAATTCTCCCTGATTTTGGGGGAGTTCCCTGGTGGTCCAGTGGTTAGGACTTGGCGTTTTCACTGCCATGGGCCGGATTCAGTCTCAAAAGTTTACAGACTGTACTATTCTATTTATGGTGAAGGGTAGGGGGCAGGGATAGTTTGGGAGTTTGGGATTGACATGTACACACTGCTCTATTTCAAATAAAATGCCTTTCCATGACAAAAAATAAATTAATTAAAAAAAGAAATTCTCCCTGATTTTTAAAAAATTTAGATTAATTTTTTAAAGAATTGAAGTAAAATACACATAACATAAACTTTACCATTGACACCATTTAAAAATGTACAGTTCAGTGGCATTAAGTACATTCACATCATGTGTCACCGTCACCACCATCCATCCCTAGAACTCTTTTCATCTTGCAAGACTGAAACTCTGTCCGCATTAAACACTAACTTCCCATTCCTGCCCCCCTCCCCCGACCCAGGCCCTGGAAACCATCCTTCTACTGTCTGTGTCTATGAATTTGACTGCACTAGGGACCTCATATAAGTGGAGTCCTACAGTATTTGTCCTTTTGTGACTGGCTGATTTCATTTAGCATCATGTCCTCAAGGTTCATCCATGATGTAGCATGTGTCAGAATTTCCCTCTTACCTATGGCTGAATATTATTCCATTGTAAGCATACACCACTTTGGCTTACCCATTCATTTATTGATGGACACTTGGGTCGCTCCCCACCTTTTGGCTATTGTGAATAATGCCTCTATGTCCTGGATTTTTATACTATAGAACAAACAGATGAAAGAATGAAACAGGGACTTCCCTGGTGGCACAGTGGTTAAGGATCCGCCTGGCAATGCAGGGGACACGGGTTCGAGCCCTGGTCCGGGAAGATCCCACACGCCACGGAGCAACTAAACCCGTGCGCCACAACTACCAAGCCTATGCCCTAGAGCCTGAGAGCCACAACTACTGAGCCAGCATACCTAGAGCCCGTGCTCCGCAACAAGAGAAGCCACCGCAGTGAGAAGCCTATGCAACGCAATGAAGAGTAGCCCCTGCTCTCAGCAACCAGAGAAAGCCCACACACAGCAACCAAGACCCAACACAGCCAAAAATAAATAAATAAATTTATAAAAAAAAAAAAAAAAGAAAGAAAGAATGAAACAAAAGGTAAAAGATCTGGACTGGAGACCCAGAAACTCCAAACACCACATTTTGAAAAAATTTGAGAAGCAGTAGAAAACCTAAATAAACTGATTACCATAGAAAAATGGAAAAGGCAGTCTAAAATCCAACCCTTGAAAGGATATAAGGCCCAGATCCTGTTTTGGACAAGTTCTACCAAGAAATATAGGAACTCTCCCAGAGCCTAGAAGAAGATGTAAACGTTCCCAATTCATACTATGAACTTAACTTTGAAACTAGACAACAATAGAAGAAAATAAAAGACCCAATAAAAGATAACAGATTAAATCCATGTATGAATCTTTCCTCTCTCCCCACACCACCCTAAAATAGCATTACAGGAGGACAAAAGTGTAAGGCTTCTGAGGGCTAAGAAGGGCGGACAGGAGCCCCCAGTGGACAAGAGATTTAAACAGATTTCTACAAGATGGAAAACAGATGGGAGAGAGGAACTGACTAAGTAAAGAGGAAGAAACTACATTCTAATGTGTGTAGGCAGGGAATACTGAAGGAAAACAAGCTATTTAATTCCATAAAACCCCTTGAAGGCTCTGGACCTGGTAGCATCACAGAAAGTTGGAGGCAAGCTGGAGGCTGGAAATGGGAAACAGGACCACTGTTTCCATCCAGGGCTCCTGGTCTTCTAGCTCTGCCCCACTCCACTCAGAAGACTGCAGGTTTATGTTCTGGACAAATTAAATAGAAGGAGCTCTGGTCCTGGACATTTCAGGTACAACGTGGGGGGGAAGGGGTGTGGTGTAGGGATAAAAACAGGTATGAAATGAAAGTCTGATCCCCTAACCCCCTCCCTGCCCCTTTTCCCTGCTCTGCTCACAGAGTCCCTGCAACTATATGCAGGGGTGGGGATTTGGGAATTCTTTCCCAGAGAAAATAGCTTCACACAGTGAAATCTGGAGGTGCCCATATGTGGAGGCTGCCAGGTGAGAAGCCTTATTCACATATTTAGAGCTTCCAGTGTCTTTCTTAGAGCCTTGCTCTGACACATATAATAAAAGGGTGTCAAGGATTACCAGGCATTTGAGGCAAGAGTCCAAAACGAACAGGAGAAGAGGAAAGAAACCATGCAGGGCAGAGAAGAAAACTTAAAATACCGTGTAATTTAATATCTCCAAACAGGTACAAGATGGCATTGCAGTCGTGCAAGGGTGTTGCTCTCGGAATAAAACAGAAATCAGGTCACGCTAAAAGGCTCTTGGAAATTAAAAGTATGGGAGTAAAACAAATGGGGGATATAATTGAGGAAATACTCCACAATGTAAAAGTTAAACGACCAAGTAATGGAAAACAGGAGAGAAATGATGGGAACGTTAAGAGGATCAATTTAAAAGAAACAAAAAATCATCTAATATCAGTTCCAGAGGAAATGGAAGAGAGAAAATTATCAAACAAATAGTGCAAGAAGGTTTTCTGGAACAGAAGGACATGACAGTCCACATAGTGACCAGCCAAGTGTCCGGGATCATGACAAATAAAACAAACAAACAATCAACAAGAAATCAAACACACAAGAATTCTACTTTTATGAAATTTCAGAACAATAGCAATTAACGACACAGAGTTACAAGAGGGAAACCGGGTCACATACAGAAAGGATTAAGAGTCAAAATGGTATCACACAGCCCTGAACGGTAGATGACAAAATTCGGAGGGGAAATTATTTTCAACCTAGAATTTACTACTGAGACCAACTGGGACTCAAGTGTGAGGGAAGAATAATGACGTTTTCAGATGAAAAGGGAATTACACATTTTACTGACCATGAACCTTCGTATAAGAAGCTGTAAAGATTTATTCCACTAAAGTGAGAGAGAAAACCAGAAATGGAAAAAAGCAATGAAGCCAGGAAACAATATTTAATAGAGAAAAAAAAAAAGGTAAATGAAAGTCTCAGGATGTCAGCTGTGCAGAGTGGAGCTCACATGTGCTCCGTGAAAGCCGTAATGACTTGGGGGTGGGGAAAGCTCCTCCCTGGCTGGGGTCAGAGCATCTGTGTTCTGGTCCAGAACCTTCCAACACCATGACTGTCACAACTCCCTGGGCTCCCCTTCCCTTTCCTTGTTTGTACAGAGATGAGATTGAACGGTATACTTTTTGAGTTTCCTTAGATTTCCAATAGTCTTTGCAGAACAAGAGGAAGAGGTCAGGGATGGACTTTTTCCAGAAAAAAAGTGCAAGCATATATACTTTTCACTTCCTGTGGAACAAAACATTGATACCGGAATAAGACAGAAATAAAAATAAAGCCACTTGACATGCTTTCTAGCTCTAAAAGTCTGTTCTTCCTTCCTTTGGGTGAGTAACCCAAAGGAATTTGGGGTGGTCTATATAAGTGTGGTGTGCGGAGCAGAACTACCAAGTAAAAATGCACCAGTTGCCCTCTTTCTTGAGGTCTTGAAATGGCTCTCTTGCACTGGCCTGAGCCCTTTCTTTCACTACTGGCTAATATTTAAACCCAAAACATGTTCTTAAATCTTGTGGTTATCTTTAGTCAAACAAACTGTGACTCGAAACTACATAAATTTATTGTTAAACCCCCAAAGCAAAACTTTATTAGAAATGCGCTTCTTGATGAGATGGATGGGATATTATTTACTTATTTAATCATTGCACATATCACTGCTAAACTGAGCTTAGTTTCAGTATCAGTTCTGTGCCAGTGCCTCATTTTTCGAGCTATTGGTGTTGAGAAACCTTGCTCACACAGATTAGATAGGACTGGAAGGAGTATTCTTTTTTTAAAAATTTATTTTATTGAAGTATAGTTGATTTAGAATGTGTTACTTTTTGGTGTACAGAAATTATATATTATATAATATATATTTATATACTATATATAAATATATATAATATATATTATATGTTATATATATAAATATATATAATATATATTATATGTTATATATATATAAATATATATAATTTTCCATTATGGTTTATCCCAGGATATTGAATATAGTTCCCTGTACTATACAGTAGGACCTTGTTGTCTATCCATTTTATATATAATAGTTTGCATCTGCTAATTCCAACCTCCCACTCCCCCACTCCCCCTCCCCCTCGGCAACCACAAGTCTGTTCTCTATGTCTGTGAATCTGTTCCTGTTTCGTAGATAAGTTCATTTATGTCCTATTTTAGATTCCCCATATAAGTGATATCATATGGTATTTGTCTTTCTCTTTCTGACTGATGGAAGGAGTATTCTTATATCAATGCTACTCAGTTGGAAATAGAACACCTTCTGAGTTATGTGTCAAAAATGACAAGATCATCTATCACCAAAAATTATTTGATGAATGGACAAGTGTTTAGCTCTTCCTTCCTTGTTGCAGGAAGCCAACTGGAAACCACTGGATTGGCAACAAAATTCACTACCTAATTATCAGAGTGATACACTTTCTGAACCCATTACCAGGTCTGAATTGTCCCTTGGTTGGACACCCTGGGATGTTTTTCACCCAAGGGCAACACACTCTTGAAAGTCAGAAGAGTGTCTGTGAAAGGGGCGGGGAGCCAGGAGGAGGATTCCAGGACCCTGCTCCCCTGCGGTCAGATCAGCTGTAGAAATGAATATGTACAGAGTGGAAATGTATGCCCTGAAACCACTGGAGGGCCCGCCTGGCCCTTGGAAAGTGTTCCAGTACCTCTAGTGGGCTAGTCCAATAGTCTGCTGGTCTCTTCTGGGCTGGAGAGGGGAGCTGGGCTGCATCTCGGACAATGCCCCAGACCCAGTGAGACACTTTCCTGCCCCTTCCCCTGCTTTGTGCCTCCTGAGAGCAGCCCTGCGAGCCACGGTAGCCTCACTGCGTCCCCATCCTTTGCCGTCTCTTCCGGGCTCCATTAGAGACTCCAGGGAAAGACTGCACTACCAGGTAAATTAAACTTCCTGGGCGTGTGTGTCAGGAATCAGGTAATCTGTTTCCATGATTATTTCTAGGCTGTGTGCTTGGAACGCTTAGGAACTCTAGGGAAAAAAAAATTAGCCCCAAGATTCATAATGAACCCTGATCTAAATTAGTCCTTGGGCCCGTCTGCCTTAAGCTGAGAGGAGAGAGAAGAAAACTCTTTTTTTTTTTTTTTTTTTCCAGTTTAGTTATTTAAAAATAGTTGTCACCTTTCAAGAAGCCCTTGGTCATTTTCTGGAAGAGCTGATGCACGATCCCAGGTTATGGCTGACTTGCAGCCGTATATAATTAAGTCCCATCCTGCTGTGGTTCTGCTGTAAGATGATGTGATGCTTCCCTTCCCGCCAGGAGAAAATAGCTACCTGGGGCTGTGGAGGTTCCCAAAGCTGCCCTCAGGTACCCCTCTCTCGTCTCACAGGAACAGCAGGATTCCGTGGAGGGGAGGGGAGGTACTATTTCACCTGTGTTCTCGTTGAACTTGCGTAAGAAGCTGGGAAGGTGGTATGATTATCCCAGCATTGCAGATGAGGAAACTGAGTCTCAGTGAGGTTTAAATGGCTCGTTCATCGTCTCGGGCCAGCAGGGGCAGAAGCAAGACTGCTTCTGGGTCCGTCTGGGTCCATCTCATCACTGACCCTATGTTCTTTCCAACACACGGAGGGTCCACCTCAGGCAGAAAGACTTCTCCACGGCTCTTCCCTGGCTGGAACACGCAGCTCCTTGGCTGGGGCAGGTGCCCGGGCGGGGGCGCGGGAAGTGGCCGCAGGTGATGCCGCAGTCTTCAGGGATGCCTGGCAGCTGTGAGTCCGGAGCGGTGCTGCCTCACCCTTTCCACATCGCGGCTCGTAGAGAAAAGGAAAACGTGTATTTGGCAGCTTGGGTTACACAGCGGAAGCTGGCCCAGGCTGGAGGCCAGGGGCCTGACCTTGACCTGGCTGCTGAAGGAGGCACCCTGGTAACCGTGCTGGCCTGGGTGCTGGGGCGCTGACCCACCATGCAGGTGCCAAGCAGACCTGGTCTTAAGGGAACAGCCTCTGTCGCAGTGGTCCCTTCGGGAAGGGACGCAGAGCTGCGTCCCTTCGTGGGATAAGCCATGGATGGTCCCTTTTTGAATTCACGGTGATGACGCACTTCGTGTCCTTGGAGCAGTGGTGACTTCGGATGGTGGAGGAGTGTGGAGGGACACTGCAGGCGGTTATGAGTGACAGCCCTTGTCCCTGGGAGCAGGAGGTGTCAGGAGATTGCCTACTGGTCATGGCGTTGCCCGCGGCGTTCTCTCCTTCTCTCTCCATTGACGACAGTCCAAAATGAGATAAGAAGAACTAATACAGCGTGGGGTTGATGACTCTCACTTTGGACTCAAATAATTTCTGAGGAAGTAGAGAATATATAGATGTGTATATATGTATGTGTATACATATATATGTGTATGTATATATAGCGAGAGTATATATGTATGTGATATACATATATAGAGAGAGAATGTATAGGTGTATGTATATGTGTGTATCCATATATGTATATATAGAGAGAGTATGTGTGTGTGTATATATAGATATTATATATATATTTAGAGAGAGAGAGAGAGAATGTATAGGTGTATATATTCTCAGAAGATATGTGAAAGCAGGCTCCAGGGATTTAGGTAAGTGAGAAGACATGAAAGTATCTTGAGGCATGATGAAGTCTGCTTTTTTTTTTTTTTTAATTAAACAATGTTCACCTTGAAGGCGCTTCCTTAGGGAAGCCGCCAGCGGTGATGGATGGATCCCCGTGGCTAGGGTCTGATCAAGCAGAGGGGAGACGGTGCGCCCCATGGTGAGCTGAGTTCAGAGACAGCAAGCCTACCCCTGCTCAGTTGGGCCAGAAGTGCTGTTTGCAGAACAAGACTAGGAAAAAAGCTCCAGTGAGATGAGAATACTCACGCCAGGCCTCTGGGCGCAGGGGAGCAGCAAAGGATGTTGGGGGCAGGTCTCCATGGCCACCTGGGTGACATGGGGCAAGTTAAACTCGTTGGTCTCAGTTTCCTCATCTAATAAAGGGGCTGAACTGGGGAGGTATTAAGATCCTTCTAGATTTCACTTTCTGTGACTCCACTAACTTTGATTCAGTTACCTGAAACCTCTTTCCAAAGACACTGTGTGCTTAATGGGACAGGTAAGGGAGAAACAGGAGAGATGTAAAGGTTCCTCTTGAATACTTAAAACAATTTTTTTAAACTTAATTTAAATGAGAAATATAACTATTAAAAACATCTCACCCACAAGCAAAAAATGGGCAACTTATTTCCAATGCAAGTTAGGTAAGTAGACAAATATTCATCTCAAACGGGATACAGGTGCCTTCTTCACCTTTAAAAATCCCCAACTTTTTTATAAAGATTAAAGTAAGGGCCATCTGAACAAAAATGTAAGATCGGGTATCATTGCTCAAATCTGAGTAAAGTCCTCCTTGGTACTGAAGTTTGCCTGGATTTCCAGGCCCCGCCCTAGACTTACAGAATCAGATCCTCTTGGGCTGAGATCCTGAAGTCTGCATTTTAAAAGATCTCTGGGAAATTCTGATGAGTCCCGTTCTTCACCTGGGAATGTCCTAGCAGAGCAACAAGGTCCCTGCATTGTGACTCTGGCGAGCTAATTATTGGCCTATGTGGAGCACTTAGTATTTTTACGAGCATTCCAGAGAAGTGTGGGGTGGGCGTGGAGCAGCTGACGTTGATTCCAGGCAAGCACAGCTTCCATTTGTTTGCCGGAGTCTGTAAAGTGCTGGCCTTCCATCTTCGAGATGGAGGGTTGTAGTTTGGTATCTCTCCTCTCCACACCCTACTTGACCTGTTACCCCAAGGACTGTTCAACCTCCATTTCTGAACAGAGACGTCTGCCCCGAGCCCCTGTCTCTTCCGGGGCCCTGATGAGCGGGGCTAGGTCAGAAGTTCCTTTTAAATCCAGTTATAGGGCAAACCTGGAGCAAGCCCAGACAACACGCCTCAGTTTCCATTGATCCCTAGAACTAACGTGCTTTCTTGAGCAAAAGGCAGCCAAAGACTCAGAGAGCCAAGGGCCGAAGGGCGCAACAGTCCTGGTTTGTAGAGTTTCCTGGTTTACAGCCTTCCTGCTCTTTCTTTCTGCGACCGCTCTCCTCCCTAGGTTGATAGCCTCACCTTGGGAGAGAAGGGGACGTGGAAGACAAGGGCATTCAGCTGCTGCTTCTACCGCAAGCACGAACACTATCTGCATCCTTTCAGCTTTTCTGCATCCTTTCAGCTTTTCGATATCGCGACCAGATTTCCTTCCATCTTCACCGCTCCACTGATTTGAATACTGACTTGACTTCACCTTGCTTCTGCTGAATCATTAGGGCCTCCTTGGTAGTTTTCAGGACGCTTCCCTAAGAATTTGACGAGTGGCCAGAAAATTGGGTCAACCCAAGGTGATTCCTAGCTTGTGTTTTAGGCTCTTTGAGAAACAGAGACACCCGATTACCTTGAGTCATGAGGATTAAAAGGAGACCTGGAGAAATAAATCTCATGGCAATGGGAGACCATTTGAAAACTGGAAAGTCACAGCGGAGGCAATAGGTTTCCAATTGTTAACGCAAGTTCGTGTGCCCAACGATGCAAAGTGAGCCCAAACAAACGGAAACGTTGGAGTTTGGAGCAGAGAAAGGTTTATTGCAAGACGATGCAAGGAGAACGAGTGGCTCATGCCCTAAAAGGCCCCGAGCTCCCCGAAGGGTTTCGGCAAAGCGTTTTTAAAAGCCAGGTGAGGGAGGCGGGGGTCACATGGAGCAGGGTGGTGTCACAGGGGTTAACTTCATCAGTCCTCAGGCTCCAGGAGGCCTGGGGCTATGTGCTCAGGGTCATCAAGTACTTAACATCTTCCATTTGGTGGGGGGTTCTCAACATCTGCAAAACAACACGGGAAATTTGCATCAAATACTATTATCTAGGTAGTTCAGAGAGGAGCTAAAGCAGAGGATATGGGGGGGAAGTCCTGTCCCGGGAAGGCCCCACAGGGTCCTGCTCGTTACACAATGACAGGGTATCTGGTGGCTCCCTGGCAAGCCTAGTCTATGATTCTCAACCAGAGTTTTGCAGCGTCAAATATGATGACTCAGCTACTCTCTGGATGACTCAAGATCTGGCTTCCTGAGAGAGCAGGTCTGCTTAGATCAGCTTGTATGTATATCCTATACTCATACAGCACATCTATCTATATCCTACTCCATTTTTATTTCCACAAACCCTCATCAGTCTAAAGAGCTAGGCAATTTTCCATATAACCTGTGAACTCATCTTTCAAGAGTCCCTGGTTGACGCTGCTTTGCCCTCTTCAGAACTCCCGAGAGACTTGAGCTCCTTTCTGATGGTTCTCACCACACTGGAGTCTGCAGCACAGGGGTTTTGCCTGCGTCCTGCCAGAGAATAATCCCTTTAAGGATAAGAACAGGGGCCCACTTCCAGTGATGTAAACATTTAACAGCTGGCTCTCTGGGAAAAATGTCTGCATACATACATGAGTTTATTATACATTTTAATGATATAAAGGATACATAGCACACAATTTATAAATAGTCACAAAAATACACAATACTCTGTATTGTAAATTCCACATAGTCAATTGATTTTTTTTTAAACATCTTTATTGGAGTATAGTTGCTTTACAATGGTGTGTTAGTTTCTGCTTTGTAACAAAGTGAATCTAGTCAGTTGAATTTTGCAGCATGCTTTTACTGATTTTTGCTACACTCATATCTCTAGCCAACCTTGCAATTGATGAACAAAGGAGTTTCAGCTTGAATGTTGGTTGATATCTTCATTTACATTGATGAGTAAGACAAAACTGAAGATGCATGTTGAAATTTCACTTAATGATATGAATCACTTCTTTGCTGAATCAGATGTTTGTTTTCAATACTGGGAGAATGTAGCTTCTTTATTTCTTTTGCTTGTCACAATGTAATGGCCACAGACACAAGACATTTTTAAAGTTTCATCTGCATTATAGCATTTTCTCTATGACTTTCTTGAGTCTAGACAATCAAGAAAACAATAAATGAAGCCTTGATTTGTAGCTTTTAATGATTTCCATGGTTTAAATACTCCCATCATGGTCAATCCCAATTTACCAATGTGACGTTGCTGAACTTAAAAATGGTAAGGGATACCGTCATTATGTAGTATTTCCACCATAATGATGCAACAGATGAAGATAAACTCAAAAGGATGAAAAACAGTAAAGTGTTGTAAAAGAATTAGGAAGTGATGTTTTGAGTATTTATTACCATTGTTTCGATATAATTTATTTAATTATACATTGATATAATTTAGCTCTTAATGACGACTCTTTAACAATGGGCTTGCAAAATTCCTGCAAATTTAACAATGGGCTGTTGTGAGCCACTATAAATCAAACTACTGCCAGTTGCCTGTCTAATTTATTGCCTTGCATGCCCACAGCTAAAATACCTTCAGTGATTGCATGAGGGATCTTGGTCCAGTAAATTCGAGACATTGACTGTCTGACTCTCTGTTTGACATGTTCTATCTCCTTGACTAAAGTTTAACAACCTCCCAGTGGTAGCTGAGTTCAGAAGCTAATTTTTCTTAACTGATAAAGACTCATCTGGATGAAATACGGTGTATCGCTGATAAAAACCAGCTTACTCAGACCCATTAGTCTTGTAACAGTCACATTCAAAAAATAATGCAGTCTCTGCAGAATCTTCGCGAGACTATCACAAAATGGCCTCAGCTCCTAAAATGCCAGATCAAAATTTTAAGTAGCCTTGATATAGCCCTGTTTTTTCATACGTAGCATGAAGTATAATCCACAACCTAACATATACCATTGTATGACTCTTTTTTCTAAAAATAAATTTATTTATTTTAAATGGAATTTTGGCTGTGCTGGGTCTTCGTTGCTGCGCACAGGTTTTCTCTAGTTGCGGGGAGCGGGGGCTACTCTTCTTCATTGCGGTGCGCGGGCTTCTCATTGCGGTGGCTTCTCTTGTTGAGGAGCATGGGCTCTGGGCGTGTGGGCTTCAGGAGTTGTGGTGCGTGGGCTCAGTAGTTGTGGCTTGCGGGCTTAGTTGCTCCACAGCACGTGGGATCTTCCCGGATCAGGGCTTGAACCCGTGTCCCCTGCACTGGCAGGCGGATTCCTAACCACTGCGCCACCAGGGAAGTCCCGCCACTGTATGACTCTTAACATCTTTAAAGTGTCCTGTTTGTGTCATTGTCTCTCTCCTCCTTTAGATTGTCAGGATCTCCCTGCAGCACTTAAAATGAGTCATCTTTGTTGTGGATGATGATTAATTGATGACGTTGGACTGCCAATAAATACCAGGACCTTCTAAATGGTCTAATCTTAATGGAACTTTAAGATTAGATTTCAGAGGCGTCCCACATCATATAAGACTTTAGGTCATGGAGATCAATTGTCTAGCTATCTCAGCTGCTGGGGTGGGTTCTGATTAATACTCCATAACACACCTCACCTGATAGCTCCAATCTGGGTTGCTTTTCCCTTGAGTTTTATTTATTTCAGGGAGAAAGAGAAGCAGTCCAACTGTCCCTGTAGAAGTGGGTGCCATTCCCCTTAGATGGGCTAAGTACACTTAGCTTTCCCGGAACTACTCATACGCGAGCATCTGAATTTCAATCTATTTTCTGGGAAGGATTTCAATAGAGCATCTGATTAATGCTCTTCCTTTCAGGCCAGTGAAGCATCATTAGCCCCATTTTATGGAGAGATACAACAGACCTGGCATGATTTGGGGATTTGCCCCAAATCACATCACTATTAAGTACCAGGGAGGGAAACTGGTCCCTCTTTCTCCAGGTGCTCATTCATTCATTCAACAAACATGCACTAGGAGTACACCACAGGCCAAGCTCGACGGCTGGTGCCGAGGATAGAAAGGAGAATATACGAGAAGGGATATAGCTATTTGATGTAGGGGGAAGACCATGGGCTTTGAGGTCAGACAGACCTAGGTTAGACTCCAGCTCTATGACCTCCTGGCTAATGTGACCTCGGTCAAGTTACTTAACCTGTAAGTCCCTGTAAAAGGGGAATCATATTTTCAACCTTATGGGGTTATGATGAGGGTCATAAATGATGTGTATGAAGCTGGCACAGAGCAAGTGCTTCAAAAATGTTTCCTGTGACTAAGGCTGGAAAATCATTGTCCCTGCCCTCGCAGGGACATAGTCTAATGGGGGAGACAATACGTGAAAACATACGACAGTGACATAATGGCTCTGATGGAAACGTAAGGAAAGAGAGGCTGTGGGAGTCCATTGTCTTCTTCTTGATCTGAAGGACACACACAGAAGTGCGACCCTGGGCATGTCATTTAGCCTCTGGGACACAGCTCCTCACTTGCTAAATAAGTGAGCTAGAATATGATACCTGAACTTGATAGAGTCTGTGTACCTCGGCTCTCTGTGAATACTCTCAACGAGGTGTGTGCTGCAATTTCATGTCATGAAAAAGTCATTCAATGAAAAAAGCCGGATGGTGATTCACACCCCTGTAAATAACCTAGTAACATAAGCAAAACATAACAGCGACAACTGATACTACCTTCCTGTGGTTGTAAATGATAAAATTCTCAATGAACGCATCACACACTCAATTAAGTTGCCAATAAACCCTCCACAAAGCACTTTTCTGTAAATATTAGTGTTATATTCTGTGCATGAAGGCCATTTGGATCCCATACCCAGTTACAGGTTATAGTTTCCAAAACTACTGATTCTCAACACAGCACTCAAGGAAAAGAATACCATTGATATTGATGGTACAAATTGGAATAAAATGTCCCAAATCTGTTTCTGAGTAATTTCCAAGAACAACGATAAAGAATACATTGCAAGAACTTACATTGTTCTAAAATTTAGACCGAAAATGTTTTTAATCACCTTTCCCAACTTTGACAATGTGAAATATCTCCAATTTCCCTGTATAAATAGCCATAGAAATGGAATTATGGGATTAAAAAAATTTAGAAGGAACAGACAGATTAGAGACTGTTGGCTGTAAAGGCAGTATTTTCTATTTCCTTTTCCTAAACATTCCTGCTCATCCCAACACACTCATACCCTCATATATCGCTCTCACCTCTCTTTTTTTCTCCTCTTCCTTTATTTTCCCACCAGCTGCCCTTTAACACACCCTCTCCACCCTCACCCCCCAACGCCTAGACAGGATACATAGAAGGGCAACTGTCATCAAATCACAACTGAGTTAGAATCTTTTATTGAAGACACAGATAAATCAGTTATGTACACGTGGCTTTGGAGAAAAATGGCTTGTCCATCTCTAGTTAACTGCTGCCATTCTCCAAAGCCACGTGGACACAACTGATTTATCTGTGTCTTCAATAAAAGAATGGCATCCACTATGTCACAGGGAGAAGCACAAATGGGTATAGCCAGGTCAGGGTGTGGGGAAAGGTCAGCCTGTCTTCCCAGCCAGGCTGAAATGCGGGGGCTTGTCAGCATCCCGAGCCTTACAATGGGCCACCAAGGTCTGCGCAGCTGAGAGAGCTCCGATTTAGGCGCCGCAGGGGAGGCGGGGGACCCTTCACCCCTTCACCCCCTCCACCTCTCTGTCTCCCCCGGAGCTGTGGTTACTAGGCGCGAGAGAGCCCATGGCAACGGCCGCCTGCCCGCAGGGTTTCCCCCCCTCTCTCCGGCTCCCGCCGCCCGCCTCTCCCTCCACCGGCCAATCGGCTGCCGGCGAGCCAGCAGCGGCGGTCGTTGAGTGGTCCGCGGGCGCTGACGTCACAGGAGGGCGCGGCTGGGCGAGGCTGGGCGGGGCTGGGCCGGGCGGGGCCGGTAGTCCGCGCTCCAGCGGGTTGTAGTTTGTGGGGCTGCGACCCCTTCCCGCCCACGCCCGCTTCCCTGCCCCTCGCCCGGCACCGCCGACAGGTGAGTGGTTCCTCGGGCTCCTGCCTGCTGCTGGGACGACCCCGACGGAGTCCCCGCCCCGGTTAGGACTCCAACGTCTGGCCTCAGAATTCGGGGTGAGGTCGTGGAAACCCTGGAATAACCCCCGCACCCCCCCAGCCCGCCTCCATCTTCACTTCGCTACCCTCACCCCTGCAAATGAAAACCGTAAAACCCACAGGTACACTTACCCAGTCCCCCAAGCCTTCTCAATGTACGTTTCTGATGCTTTTCGTGGATTGAGAAGTTATTTCTAAATGCGGAACCAGGAAAGGTGTGTCAGAACCCCAGACCCTAGGTCGTATAATACGTTTTACACCTGTTGGCAGTGCTGTGTTTGTCTCTGCGGTTCTTGTGTGCCTCAACCCTCTGCCTTGTTCCCCGGCTTACTTAGCCCGGTCTTCCAAATGCAGCCAAGGGGAGGGCTGGACGACCAGTCCCCTGGCCGTTCAAAGAGATGCTGAAATTCAGGTCACAGCAGTTGTTCCCTTACTGTCCATGGCCTTTTCTGTTCAGCTCTGGCTGTGAAGCGCTCATTTGTATTTTGACAGTTTGCACCCAGTAACTGTATGTTTTCTCCCTGGATGCTTATGGTGGCGTAGCTAAATAAACATTTTAGAAATGGGTAGAATTACTCGTTTGATTATTGTGAAAAAAGCAAACAGATAGACTCATAGGCCAAGTGTATTGAGGTATATGATAAAATATTCTACTTTTTTCTTTTTAAAATAAAATATTTCACAAAACAAAGTGTTCAAGCATGCAGGTACCCACCCCTTGTTTAAAACAAAACAGAACAAAAAAACTGTTACAGACACGGAAGAGGCCTCCTATGTATCCCTTGGGAATCGCATGCCTTTTTCTCCTTCCCCACCTACCAGAATTTAGTGTTTACTTATACTCTGCATATTTTTATACTTTTACTACTTAGGTATTTATCCAGAAACCAATATATAGTCTCATTTTAAACGTTTATATAATGCTATCATTCTATACATGCTCTAGGTCATTGCTTTTAACTGTTGTGTGATAATTCTTGCATGGATTTATCACAAGTTACGCATGCATACTCCTGTCGATGGACTTTTAGGCTTCTCCCTTTTAAAAATCACTAGAAACATATTCTTGTACATTCTAATTGTATAATTTCTGAGTCATAGGGAATGTGCTTTTTCAACTTTAGTAGATACTGCCCCATAGCTCTCCAACGTGTAGTAATTTATACTTTCACCGTCAATGAAGAGAGTTCCTTATCAAACTGTTTTCTAAAAGAAAGATTATTCAACTTTTCCTGCATTCTTATTTAATATATGCATAGAGAGAAATTACTTAAACGCTGAAATCTGATATAATTTCTCCTAAGTCTGGTACTTATTAATGTGTCAGGGGCAGTGTTTTATTTCTGCTGCAGTTTGAAACTGTGAGGAATTAAATACATATGATCAAAGGAACAGGGGTTTTGTGTGATTCTTTCAAGCCTGTGCTGGTCACTGATCTGAGGCAAGGTGTGAAACAAGTCATGGAAACTTTCTGCCCTTGTCATGCCTTCTGCAGGCTATGAGCTATATAGGTTTTTATACCTTGAAATATTTATGATCTTAAAGTCTTGCCTAAATGTGCTAATAAAATATATTTCCCCAGCTTGAGGCCACCTTTTGGGTTTTAAATGGAGCTTTCCAGTACTTACAATCTCTGTGTGATTAATTATATTTTTAGCATGTTAATATTTATAGAAGACTATTATAACATTTTTCCAGTATGTAAATAAATAACTATTGACTCCACCTTCAATGAATACAGTCAAATACTGTATTTGACTTTGTAGCAGGTCTCATTTCTTAAAATGCTTTTTTGGTCATGACTAAAAGCATAATAAAAAAAACAATTGCATGATTTAGGGGATGAATTTTTCCACAGCTATTTTCAGTCATCTTCCCAAAGAATTTGTTTAGTTTACTTGCAAATGTGAGATATTTATAGCATCAGTGAAGGGTCATAGTATGTGCTGCTCATGGCCTCTTAGGAAGAGGCTGAGTTAGAATTTAGAGAATAATTTAGACATTGTGAAAGGCATGTCACCCAAGTAAGCGATAGGCTTTTAAAAACTGATATTATTTCTTCCTTAAAATTTTGGTAGAATTTATCAGTGAACCCATCTGGACCTGAAGTTTTCTTTGAAGAAAGATTTTTTTTTTTTTTTTTTTTTTTTTTTTATTCACACACACACACACACTGTATTTTATTTTTACAAGACATAAATAGACTGACACCAAGCATTGTACATGGATGACCACAACAAAAGCAACAATGATTGCAATTACCAAACATGAAACACACTCATACTATGTCATAATATTGACATTCAGTCCAGTAATCCTCCACTGTAACAGCTCCTTTACTTTGCAGTGAAAATTGATTTGTATATTCTTTGCCTCTGAGTCCTTGTGGGATTTTTTTTTTTTTTTTTAAATTCAGACAGAAAGTCACAAAAATTATACTCATCCTCATCAGTTCATTCAGTCCCATGTAATTAATTTTTTTTTCATCTTGATCTTTTGTTAGCACTTTTATGAGTTCATCAGTTTTCCATTAGAGTTCTGAAAATGCTTATTCATTCAGTTCAGCAGTACAGTCAGTTACCAGAAACCTGTACTTGTCAGAGTCTTTTCCATGAATTTCTTGAAGATGAAACCCTTTTATAGGAACATATTTGCAAAATCATCAGAGTACACCCAGAACTGTCTGTAAATGACAAAAGACTTAAAAATGACCACGGTTAAAGATTTGATGAAAGTTCATAATAATGCAGTTGACAAGAAAATTAGTTATTTCTGAGATATACATTTTAAAGTAATAACTAGGATTATTACTTATAACATTATACCAGAACATATAAGATTTTTAGAAATTTCATGTAATGTCTGAAACATTTATATTAACATATTTCCATACATATTTCCATACAAATACAAATATAAGATTTTTAGAAATTTCATGTAATGTCTGAAACATTTATATTAACATATTTCCATACATATTTCCATACAAATACAAATATAAGATTTTTAGAAATTTCATGTAATGTCTGAAACATTTATATTAACATATTTCCATACAAATAACCCAATGAAAGTTTAGTATTAGTTGTTTTGTTTGTTTTTTTATACTGCAGGTTCTTATTAGGCATCAGTTTTATACACATCAGTGTATACATGTCAATCCCAATTGCCCAATTCAGCACACCACCATCCCCACCTCACCGCAGTTTTCCCCCCTTGGTGTCCATATGACCATTCTCTACATTTGTGTCTCAACTTCTGCCCTGCAAACTGGCTCATCTGTACCATTTTTCTAGGTTCCGCATACATGCATTAATATACGATATTTGTTTTTCTCTTTCTGACTTACTTCACTCTGTATGACAGTCTCTAGATCCATCCATGTCTCAACAAATGACTCAATTTCGTTCCT
The DNA here is from genome assembly GCF_009873245.2 of Balaenoptera musculus. NCBI lineage: Eukaryota > Metazoa > Chordata > Mammalia > Artiodactyla > Balaenopteridae > Balaenoptera > Balaenoptera musculus. The sequence goes on along the minus strand of NC_045804.1, from coordinate 56,629,163 downwards.
TTTTATGGCTGAGTAATATTCCATTGTATATATGTACCACAACTTCTTTATCCATTCGTCTGTTGATGGGCATTTAGGTTGCTTCCATGACCTGGCTATTGTAAATAGTGCTGCAATGAACATTCGGGTGCATGTGTCTTTTTGAATTACGGTTTTCTCTGGGTATATGCCAGTAGTGGGATTGCTGGGTCATATGGTAATTCTATTTTTAGTTTTTTAAGGAACCTCCATACTGTTCTCCATAGTGGCTGTATCAATTTACATTCCCACCAACAGTGCAAGAGGGTTCCCTTTTCTCCACACCCTCTCCAGCATTTGTTGTTTGTAGATTTTCTGATGATGCCCATTCTAACAGGAGTGAGGTGATACCTCATTGTAGTTTTGATTTGCATTTCTCTAATAATTAGTGATGTTGAGCATCTTTTCATGTGCTTCGTGGCCATCTGTATGTCTTCTTTGGAGAAATGTCTATTTAGGTCTTCTGCCCATTTTTGGATTGGGGTGTTTGTTTCTTTGATATTGAGCTGAATGAACTGTTTATATATTTTGGAGATTAATCCTTTGTCCGTTGATTCATTTGCAAATATTTTCTCCCATTCTGAGGGTTGTCTTTTCGTCTTGTTTATGGTTTCCTTTGCTGTGCAAAAGCTTTGAAGTTTCATTAGGTCCCATTTGTTTATTTTTGTTTTTATTTCCATTACTCTAGGAGGTGGATCAAAAAAGATCTTGCTGTGATTTATGTCAAAGAGTGTTCTTCCTATGTTTTCTTCTAAGAGTTTTATAGTGTCCAGTCTTATATTTAGGTCTCTAATCCATTTTGAGTTTATTTTTGTGTATGGTGTTAGGGAGTATTCTAATTTCATTCTTTTACATGTAGCTGTCCAGTTTTCCCAGCACCACTTATTGAAGAGACTGTCTTTTCTCCATTGTATATCTTTGCCTCCTTTGTCATAGATTAGTTGACCATAGGTGCGTGGGTTAATCTCTGGGCTTTCTATCTTGTTCCATTGATCTATGTTTCTGTTTTTGTGCCAGTACCATACTGTCTTGATTACTGTAGCTTTGTAGTATAGTCTGAAGTCAGGGAGTCTGATTCCTCCAGCTCCATTTTTTTCCCTCAAGACTGCTTTGGCTATTCGGGGTCTTTTGTGTCTCCATACAAAGTTTAAGATGATTTGTTCTAGCTCCGTAAAAAATGCCATTGGTAATTTGATAGGGATTGCATTGAATCTGTAGATTGCTTTGGGTAGTATACTCATTTTCACAATGTTGATTCTTCCAATCCAAGAACATGGTATATCTCTCCATCTGTTGGTATCATCTTTAATTTCTTTCATCAGTGTCTTATAGTTTTCTGCATACAGGTCTTTTGTCTCCCTAGGTAGGTTTATTCCTAGGTATTTTATTCTTTTTGTTGCAATGGTAAATGGGAGTGTTTCCATAATTTCTCTTTCAGATTTTTCATCATTAGTGTATAGGAATGCAAGAGATTCTGTGCATTAATTTTGTATCCTGCAACTTTACCATATTCATTAATTAGCTCTAGCAGTTTTCTGGTGGCAGTTTTAGGATTCTCTATGTATAGTATCATGTCATCTGCAAACAGTGACAGTTTTACTTCTTCTTTTCCAATTTGTATTCCTTTTATTTCTTTTTCTTCTCTGATTGCCGTGGCTAGGACTTCCAGAACTATGTTGAATAATAGTGGTGAGAGTGGACATCCTTGTCTCGTTCCTGATCTTAGAGGAAATGCTTTCAGTTTTTCACCATTGAGAATGATGTTTGCTGTGGGTTTGTCATATATGGCCTTTATTATGTTGAGGTAGGTTCCCTCTATGCCCACTTTCTGGAGAGTTTTTATCAGAAATGGGTGTTGAATTTTGTCAAAAGCTTTTTCTGCATCTATTGAGATGATCATATGGTTTTTATTCTTCAATTTGTTAATATGGTGTATCACATTGATTGATTTGTGTATATTGAAGAATCCTTGCATCCCTGGGATAAATCCCACTTGATCGTGGTGTATGATCCTTTTAATGTGTTGCTGGATTCTGTTTGCTAGTATTTTGTTGAGGATTTTTGCATCTATATTCATCAGTGATATTGGTCTGTAATTTTCTTTTTTTGTAGTGTCTTTGTCTGGTTTTGGTATCAGGGTGATGGTGGCCTCATAGAATGAGTTTGGGAGTGTTCCTTCCTCTGCAATTTTTTGGAAGAGTTTGAGAAGGATGGGTGTTAGCTCTTCTCTAAATGTTTGATAGAATTCACCTGTGAAGCCATCTGGTCCTGGACTTTTGTTTGTTGGAAGATTTTTAATCACAGTTTCAATTTCATTACTTGTGATTGGTCTGTTCATATTTTCTGTTTCTTCCTGATTCAGTCTGGGAAGGTTATACCTTTCTAAGAATTTGTCCATTTCTTCCAGGTTGTCCATTTTATTGGCATAAAGTTGCTTGTAGTAGTCTCTTAGGATGCTTTGTATTTCTGTGGTGTCTGTTGTAACTTCTCCTTTTTCATTTCTGATTTTATTGATTTGAGTCCTCTCCCTCTTTTTCTTGATGAGTCTGGCTAATGGCTTATCAATTTTGTTTATCTTCTCAAAGAACCAACTTTTAGTTTTATTGATCTTTGCTATTGTTTTCTTTGTTTCTATTTCATTTATTTCTGCTCTGATCTTTATGATTTCTTTCCTTCTGCTAACTTTGGGTTTTGTTTGTTCTTCTTTCTCTAGTTTCTTTAGGTGTAAGGTTAGATTGTTTACTTGAGATTTTTCTTGTTTCTTTAGGTAGGCTTGTATAGCTATAAACTTCCCTCTTAGAACCGCTTTTGCTGCATCCCATAGGTTTTGGGTCGTCGTGTTTTCATTGTCATTTGTCTCTAGGTATTTTTTGATTTCCTCTTTGATTTCTTCAGTGATCTCTTGGTTATTTAGTAACGTATTGTTTAGCCTCCATGTGTTTGTCCTTTTTACGTTTTTTCCCCTGTAATTCATTTCTAATCTCATAGCGTTGTGGTCAGAAAAGATGCTTGATATGATTTCAATTTTCTTAAATTTACTGAGGCTTGATTTGTGACCCAAGATGTGATCTATCCTGGAGAATGTTCCGTGCGCACTTGAGAAGAACGTGTAATCTGCTGTTTTTGGATGGAATGTCCTATATATATCAATTAAATCTATCTGGTCTATTGTGTCATTTAAAGCTTCTGTTTCCTTATTTATTTTCATTTTGGATGATCTGTCCATTGGTGTAAGTGAGGTGTTAAAGTCCCCCACTATTATTGTGTTACTGTCGATTTCCTCTTTTATAGCTGTTAGCAGTTGCCTTATGTATTGAGGTGCTCCTATGTTGGGTGCATATATATTTATAATTGTTATATCTTCTTCTTGGATTGATCCCTGGATCATTATGTAGTGTCCTTCCTTGTCTCTTGTAACATTCTTTATTTTAAAGTCTATTTTATCTGATATGAGTATAGCTACTCCAGCTTTCTTTTGATTTCCATTTGCATGGAATATCTTTTTCCATCCCCTCACTTTCAGTCTGTATGTGTCCCTAGGTCTAAAGTGGGTCTCTTGTAGACAGCATATATATGGGTCTTGTTTTTGTATCCATTCAGCCAGTCTATGTCTTTTGGTTGGGGCATTTAATCCATTCACGTTTAAGGTAATTATCGATATGTATGTTCCTATGACCATTTTCTTAATTGTTTTGGGTTTGTTTTTGTAGGTCCTTTTCTTCTCTTGTGTTTCCCACTTAGAGAAGTTCCTTTAGCATTTGTTGTAGAGCTGGTTTGGTGGTGCTGAATTCTCTTAGCTTTTGCTTGTCTGCAAAGCTTTTGATTTCTCCATCAAATCTAAATGAGATCCTTGCTGGGTAGAGTAATCTTGGTTGTAGGTTCTTCCCTTTCATCACTTTAAGTATATCATGCCACTCCCTTCTGGCTTGCAGAGTTTCTGCTGAGAAATCAGCTGTTAACCTTATGGGAGTTCCCTTGTATGTTATTTGTCGTTTTTCCCTTGCTGCTTTCAATAATTTTTCTTTGTCTTTAATTTTTGCCACTTTGATTACTATGTGTCTCGGCGTGTTTCTCCTTGGGTTTATTCTGTATGGGACTCTCTGCGCTTCCTGGACTTGGGTGGCTATTTCCTTTCCCATGTTAGGGAAGTTTTCGACTATAATCTCTTCAAATATTTTCTCTGGTCCTTTCTCTCTCTCTTCTCCTTCTGGGACCCCTATAATGCGAATGTTGTTGCGTTTAATGTTGTCCCAGAGGTCTCTTAGGCTGTCTTCATTTCTTTCATTCTTTTTTCTTTAGTCTGTTCTGCAGCAGTGAATTCCACCATTCTGTCTTCCAGGTCACTTATCCGTTCTTCTGCCTCAGTTATTCTGCTATTGATTCCTTCTAGTGTAGTTTTCATTTCAGTTATTGTATTGGTGATCTCTGTTTGTTTGTTCTTTAATTCTTCTAGGTCTTTGTTAATCATTTCTTGCATCTTCTCAATCTTTGCCTCCATTCTTATTCCGAGGTCCTGGATCATCTTCACTATCATTATTCTGAATTCTTTTTCTGGAAGGTTGCCTATCTCCACTTCATTTAGTTGTTTTTCTGGGTTTTTTCTTGTTCCTTCATCTGGTACATAGCCCTCTGCCTTTTCATCTTCTCTATCTTTCTGTAACTGTGGTTTTTGGTCCACAGGCTGCAGGATCGTAGTTTTTCTTGCTTCTGTTGTCTACCCTCTGGTGTTTGAGGCTATCTAAGAGGCTTGATGGGAGGCTCTGGTGGTGGGTAGAGCTGACTGTTGCTGTGGCGGTCAGAGCTCAGTAAAACCTTAATCCACTTGACTGTTGATGGGTGGGGCTGGGTTCCCTCCCTGTTGCTGTGGCGGTCAGAGCTCAGTAAAACCTTAATCCACTTGACTGTTGATGGGTGGGGCTGGGTTCCCTCCCTGTTGGTTGTTTTGCCTGAGGCAACCCAACACTGGAGCCTACCGGTGCTCTTTGGTGGGGTTAATGGCAGACTCTGGGAGGGCTCACGCCAAGGAGAACTTCCCAGAACCTCTGCTGCCAGTGTCCTTATCCCCACGGTGAAACAGAGCCACTACTCGCCTCTGCAGGAGACCCCCCAACACCAGCAGGTAGGTCTGGTTCAGTCTCCCCCAGGGTCACTGCTCCTTCCCCTGGGTCCCGATGCACACATTACTTTGTGTGTGCCCTCCAAGAGTGGGGTCTCTGTTTCCCCCAGTCCTGTCAAAGTCCTGCAATCAATTCCCACTAGGCTTCAAAGTCTGATTCTCTAGGAATTCCTCCTCCCGTTGCCGGACCCCCAGGTTGGGAAGCTTGACGTGGGGCTCAGAACCTTCACTCCAGTGGGTGGAATTCTGTGGTATAAGTGTTCGCCAGTCTGTGAGTCACCCACCCAGCAGTTATGGAATTTGATTTTACTCTGATTGCGCCCCTCCTACCGTCTCACTGTGGCTTCTCCTCTGTCCTTGGACGTGGGGTATCCTCCTTGGTGAAGTCCAGGGTCTTCCTGTCAATGATTGTCCAGCAGCCAGTTGTGATTCTGGTGCTCTCGCAAGAGGGAGTGAGAGCACGTCCTTCTACTCCGCCATCTTGGTTAATCTCCTCTGAAGAAAGATTTTAAACTATAGATTCAATTTCTTTAATTCCTATACAGCTGTTCAGGTTACCTATTTCTTCTTTAGTCAGTTTTGTTTGTATCTTTAAAGAATTTTGTCCATTTCCTCTCTGTCGTCAAATTCCTTGGCATAGGTTGTTAGTAATCCTACGTTATTAACTTTCTAACATTTGCAGGGGCTTCAGTAGTATTCCCTCTTTCATTTCTGATAGTAGTCATTTGTCTTCTCTTTTTTAAATCTTGATCAGTCTTGCAAGAGGTTTATCAATTTTATTGTTAAGATTTCATTGCTTTTCAAAAATTTGTTCATTTTCTACTTCATTGACTTTTTATTATTTCCTTCTTTCTACTTTGGGTTTACTTTGCTTTTTTTTTTTTTTTTTTCCTAGCCATTAAGATGAAAGTATAGATCATTGATTTTAGCTCATTCTTATTTTCTTGTATAAGCATTTAAAGCTATAAACCTCACTCTAAACACTCTTAGCTGAATTTCACAATTTTGATATGTTCTGTTTTTTATTCTCATTCAGTTCAAAATATTTTCTAATTTCCTGTGTTATTTCTTCATTGACCCATAGGATATTTAGAAGTGTGTTGTTTAGTTTCCTAGTATTTGAGGATTTTCCGAATACCTTTCTATTATTGATTTCTAATTTAATTCTGATATGGTCAGAGAGCATACTATGTAGAGCTTTAGTTTATGTAGATTACATCTATTGATATTTATTACATCAGAAATTAAAATACAGAAATTAAAAATATTAACTCTTTTAAAAATAACCATAACAACCTATTATATAGTAACATAAATAATACTTTTCATTAAAAAAACTATGTTTTCTGAAACAAATTTAGTGAGAAGAGTGGCATTGTTTCACATTTTTGGTAAAGTTTTAAAATTTTTGTTAGTAGCTGGGTTCTCATATCTACTTCTGCATTCAGTCTGTTGTGATATCGCATATCATGTCACCTCTGGAAACCTCTATTGTACATTTCTGAGAGAACGAGAGTGAAAAAGGCCAATCACATCTGGGTGTTTACTATAAAAATAACCTTGACCTTGTCACTCCAGAGAAGGTCTTAGGCGAGCCCATGGTTTCCTGGGTCACATTTTGAGAACTGCTGCTCTGAGGTTTACAGTATGCATTTTTTTTTTTTTTAATTTACTTATTTATTTATTTATTTTTGGCTGTGTTGGGTCTTCGTTTCTGTGCTAGGGCTTTCTCTAGTTGCGGCGAGCGGGGGCCACTCTTCATCGCGGTGCGCGGGCCTCTCACTGTCGCGGCCTCTCTTGTTGCGGAGCACAGGCTCCAGACGCGCAGGCTCAGTAGTTGTGGCTCACGGGCCCAGCTGCTCCGCGGCATGTGGGATCCTCCCAGACCAGGGCTTGAACCCGTGTCCCCTGAATTGGCAGGCAGACTCTCAACCACTGCGCCACCAGGGAAGCCCTACAGTATGCATTTTTGACTTACTGTAGTATATGCTTAAATAACATTCTTCCATTTTAGTCATAAGGCCTTTACAATAGTACTTTTCCATTTCAGCTCTCCCATCATTTGTGCTATTATTACCATATAACTTACTTTTGTTTTTATTATAAACTTCCCAATAAATTTTTATTATTTTTACTTTAAGCAGCCATCTTTTAAAGAAATTTAAAAGTTAGAAAAGTTTTTTTTTTTTTTTTTTTGCTATTAGCACACATATTTACCATTTCTGAAACTTCATTTCTTTGTGTAGCTCCAAGTTTCCATCTGGTATAATGTCCTTTTGCCTGAAGAATTTCCTTTCACAGCCCTTTTAGTGCGGTTCTGCTGCTGCTGAATTCTCTTGGCTTTTGCTCTTATATATATATATATATATTTTAAAAAATCCTTTTATTTCACCTTCATATTTGAAGGGTATTTTCACTGGAAATAGAATTCTAGGATTACACTTTCTTCCAGCCCTTTAAAGATGTTGTTTGATTGTCTTCCGGCTTGCATAATTTCTGACAAGAATTCTTCACTAATTCTTATCTTTGTTCCTTTCTAGCTATTGTGTCTTTTTTCTCTGATTTTAATTTTTTCTCTTGATTGTGAACTTTCAGCAATTTTATTATGATGAGCCTTGAGGTCGTGCTGTGTGCACACGCACATGGATGTGTGTTTATCCTCTTGGAGTGTGTGGAGCTTCTTAGACATAGGGGTTTGTAGTTTTCATCAAATTTGGGAAATTTGCAGCCATTATTTCTTCAGATATCTTGTCTCCCTCTCCTCTTAATATGACACCCCAAGTGCATGATGTTAGACCACTTGATATTATACCATAAGTTACTGAGGCTCTTTTCATTTTTTTTTTCCAGTTAATTAAAAAGTCTGTGCTTTGGTTTGGTTAGACTCGAGCTCACTAATCTTTGCTTCTCCGGTGTCTAATCTGCCGTTAATCCAATCTAGTGAAATTGTGCAAGAATATATTATATGTTTTATCCCTAAAGTTTCATTTTGTTCTTTTTTAAGTCTTCCATATCTCTCTTCATTATGTTCTTGTTTTCCTTTAAATACTTGTACGTAGTTTTCTAGTGCCATCACATCTCCGCCATTTGTATGCCTGTTTCTATTGACTGATTTTTCTCCTAATTATGGGCCACATTTTTCTGCTTCTTGGCATGTCTGGAAGTTTTTGATTGGATGCTGGACACTGTGGTGCTATATATTTGAGCTCGTGATGTTGGCAGGCACTTTACTTGTGGATTAGTTTGAGCTCTTTGAGGCCTGTATTCAAGCTTTTCCAGAGTCTTTAGTACCTTCATTTCTAAAGATAGGTCAGCCCCATTCTAATGTGTGACCTCTCTGGGCTTTCCATCAAATGCTCCAGGTGACCACTAACAACTTTCCACTCTGATTGGTCTGGGTTCAAAATGTCTCCGTGCCCTCTGTGAGCTCTAGGAATTGTGCAGCTAACAACACTGCCATCGTTCTTTGCCAAGGTCTGTGGAACATTCCTTGATGTATGTACAACCTATTACCCGGCAAAGACCCAAGTGGACCCCTACATAGATTTATGGAGCACTTTTTCTGCATAACTCATTTTACTCCAGAATCCTGCGTCCCAACTTCCAGGTGTCTCAGCCTCCCCAAATTCTGACCTCCTCCTCAACTCACAAATGCTGCCAGGCTCTGTTTGGTTTTCATCTGTTTTCCCCACAGTCTGGAAATTGCCTCCAGGAGATCAGAGGGCTCACCTTATTTGTTTCTCTTCTCTCACAGATCAGAGTCCTGTGCAGCCTGAAAACAGCTGTTTCATATATTTTGTCTAGTTTTTTAGGTGTAAGAGGCTAAGTCTAGTTTTCATTACTCTATCCTGGTTGAAGGCAGAAATCTGTTTTGAGTTAAGTATTTCTTAGGCCATGAGATTCTCAATTTTCTCGACCAATAATGACCAAAAGAAAAAAAAAAGAAAAGAAGACATTGCCAGGCTGTTGTCTCTTATTGGGTCTTCCTAAATGACTTAGAAGGTGGCCTCCTGGAGCTAGAACATGGAATCCTGGAATATGGAATGGCAATGGAATATTGTCTCTCATGTGAAACTTACTGCCATATGTGAGGAGCTCTACATCTGGGAACTTTTTAAACAACTGACTTTATGCTGCAGATTCCAGATTCTAAATTATATCCCATCTCTAATTAAAAATTATCACTGGATGCTTTTACAAACCATATTGATTTTCTCAAGTCATATGTCTCCTCTGGCTTGTGAACCCCTGCATTTCACACATGTGTTAAACCTGAACACTCATGGTTCGATATTTGACAAACATGGATTGAGCTGCCTCAAGATTTCAGCATCATAGGTGTCGAGTAAATACTTGTGGGAATTCTACACCTGGAATTCCATGATTGAAGGACCAAGTGTGACATTAGCTTTTAGATTCATTGTTGTCAGGAATTAAGAAAAGCCAAGCAAGAGTGGTCCAGTCTCACACGAAGCTTCTTGCTCAAAGAAAACTGATGGGATTATTTCTAGATGTGACTTGGGGAAGGGGTTGAAACTGAAAGTAGCCAGGAGGACCCTCGTGGCTCAAGTTACTTGGAATTTGCTTTTTCAAAAAACAATGTTTAAGTTTCAGACTTAGGTGTGGAATGGCAAGTGGTTATTAAGGCTTTTGTTTTTACCATCGTACTCTAAGCTTGGACAGTATAAAGTGTTTGGGGGCTGAGGGAGGGAAGAATAAGGAAAAAATCAGGGAGCTAGGGTCATGTGGGATACCACCAGTGGCAGTGGGTAGCTGTTTCATCACATGTAGTCCGAGTGGGTTTTGATTTGGCCACAATTCTATAAATAGATTATTTTGTGGTTTGGGTACCAATGGCGTCAAAACAGCTATTTAAAGACTCATGGAATGTGTTTTTGTTTATTTGTTTTTTCTTAGTAGGAGGCTACAGAATTGGATCTGATATTATTTTTCCTTTTCAGTAAATGCGTCCATAGACATTAACCCCCAAACAGAATGACGTTCAGATGCTGAAAAGTATGTCATAGTCTATGGCATCCTTGGCTTTCTGGACTAACAATGACCCCAAATTCCGGACAATAGAATATTTTCAGCTGGTAGAAAAGGGTAAAGTGGCTCTCTATGTTTTAACAGGGGGAGAGGTCCAAAATACATATATTTTCAAAAATGCATGTTCTGGAATGATACATATAATGATTAAGATAATTCAATTTTTGTATTAAAAAACTCTGTGCATATGTATATAGGGAGATGTATATAGATTTAAAAATAATATATATGTTGGTATATGAAAAGGAAAAATCTGGAAAGATACAACTAGTAATGAATTATTCACAGTGTCTACTTCTGAGGAGTTTATTTTGAAGGGGGGAGAGTGGATATTTATCTTTTACTTTGTATACGTCTCTGAGCTAGTAATTTTAAAAGCTAACATTTATTGAGCATTAACTATGTGCCCAGAACTGTGCTAAGTATTCCAAATACTTAGCATCACCTTACTTAATGCTCAGGGGCTGCCAGAGCATGTCTGTCTATATCGGAGTTGCTTAGAGGTGGCAAGTTGCCAGGAAAAGGGGATCTAGGTACTTCCTTGAGTTATGTTTGCTTACCTGCCACACCGGTGTTACTCTGATCGTGTGTTTATTTAGGAAGACTCAGGGGGGCCCGGGGTGGATGCCGCAAGCAACCCCTTGCAGCTAATACTGCTTATAACAAACCAAAGTAGCAATTACTATTGTTATTCCCAGTTTAGTGGTGAGGACAGAGAGCTTAAGTCATTTGCACAAGGTCTCACAGCTAGTAAATAGCAGAGCCAAGATCTGAATAACCATTTTGTTAAAAAGCATAGTTCAGGCTCTTCATTTGAATGTTACAAGACGGTGTTACTTCTCATAATTTAAAAAATATTTCAAAACTTCAAACGGCCAATCTACAAAAATGTAATTTGAATACAATCTAGAGACAGAGATGGAAAAAAATGCAGAATATGTTATCACAAGTAAAGGTGGTTATCAAATTAAAACAAATATCTAGTGTGTTAGACAACACTGCTGCTTATAGTAAGTCAGATGTGGCCTTTTATCTGTGAGTTTTCACCGAAGGTTAATTTATGTGGCTGTCTATTTTTGCTTCCCTCCTTTCCCCCACCTTTCAAACAGGAGAGATTTACAAATAGTGCTTGAGCATCATGGAGCTTCTAGGTTCTACTTTAGCGGCAACTTATGCCCACCCTAGACCAACACCAGCCAACTTCCTACCAGCCATCAGTGCCATGGCCTCAAGCTATAGGGACTGCTTCCCCCACTGCAATCTGACCCGTAGTCTGAGCCTGCCTTGGAGACCAAGCACGTACTACAAAGCAGCCTCCAACTCGCCAGCCTTGGACCCGTACTGCACCAGATCTCAGAGGGTGTCCGAGAGCACCACGCTTCCCTTTGTTTCCAACAGAACCACACTCTTCACCAGGTATACTCCCGATGATTGGTACAGGTCCAACTTAACCAACTTTCAAGAATCCAACACTTCCCGACACAATTCAGAGAGACTAAGGATAGATACATCTCGCTTGATTCAAGACAAATATCAACAAACGAGAAAAACCCAGGCAGACTCCACCCAAAATCTGGGAGAACGAGTCAACGACATAGGATTTTGGAAATCTGAAATCACTCATGAGTTGGATGCAATGATTGGAGAGACAAATGAACTAACCGATATTAAGAAAAAACTGGAGAGGGCTTTGATGGAGACAGAAGCCCCTCTTCAGGTAACTATAAGACCTTATTAAAAGGACACTGCATTTTTATGATTATAACCCAGTCGTTGAATTTCTGAGGTTATTTATCTATTGAATTATATTTCGCTTCACCTGTAGAAGCCAAGCCCTTGTCAATAAATCTGTACCGGGTTTCAGTGATGATAAAACCATTGCCATTTTTCTCACATTATACCGAACAACCATTTAAGTAGAAAGAATTCTGGAATTCCCTGGCGGTCCAGCGGTTAGGACTCAGTGCTTTCACTGCTGAGGGCGCAGGTTCAGTCCCTGGTTGGGGAACTAAGATCCTGCAAGCCCAGTGGTACGGCCAAGAAAGAAAAAAAAGTAGAGAGAATTCTGCATGCAAAGCAAAGGAAGCTAATTAAAGCGACACTCTTAAGACACACAGTATTTTATGGTGAAAATGCCATCTTCCCATCTCTTAAATAGGCTGCTTGGTTGTTGCTGTCCCAGGATTAACATAAACGTTGTTTGAGAGGAAAAAAACTTTTTTTTTTAGTCTGTGTCATGAAATGCCTTCTGTATGTATGTTATGATTCCACTTCAGGCACAGTGAAATGATCAAATTAGAGCTTCTTAGGAATGGAATGAGTTTGGTTAAATAGAGAGATGGGATAGAAGTTAAGCCAGTTTTGGTCCTAGAGACAGTCTTTCAGTTGGTTGCTGGCCTCTGACCAGGCTTCTGAATGGAGATCAAATTACCTTTAATCCTCTGAGTGTGCGATGGGCCCCCCGACCCCATTCTATCCACCACCGTTGGAAGAAGACATTCTGTATGTGAAGATGTCCAAATGATGCAGATTATTTTAGAAGTTGCGTATATGTGAATGGGCAAAGCGAACACTATTTTTCTCCATGTTTGTGTGACTCATTTTCCTGGTGATAAGCATTTTCAATAGGTCTTTTTTTTTTTTTCTTTATGGCATCCATAGTAGAAGAGATTAGAGAATCGAAGAGCTAGAAGTCTAGTGGTTTGGGGGGTTTGCTGGAGACCCCTGCACACTGTAGCTTCTTACTGCACCCCTCCTCCCCACTAAACACAAGTGCACACAAATACACACGACCACAGAAGTCCTGAGAAAGGTCGACAGGACACTAATGATATTCTTTTAAAAGAACTCACCATGAATAGCTTTTTGGGATCAGAAGCCCTCCCATACTTTCTCTGAGCTCTAGATCATTTTGAGGATTCCTGGTCTACTCTACAATACATCCCCTCCCACCCCACCCACCACTTACTTTAATGAACACTTAAAATGACAGCCACTTACCTTTTACTTAATTTCCAGAGGAGATTCAATTTCTTCCCTTGACACTCCTTTCAGTGATGACTGCTTTCAATGAGATGGGCATAATTTAAATTTCTTTTCTGCAGTTTTTGTCCAGATATCTTGTGTGTTTAAACATTTACAATCAGCACGGTATCAGAAGATCCCAATTAAAATGAGAATTAGTCCCATGAACAGATACAGCTCAAAAGAGGAAACACTGATGATCAACTGTATAGAAGACAAAAACATTAAAACTCAATAATAAAAATGCAAACTCAGTCAATGAAGTAACCATCTTTGGCTTACCAAATTTGCAAAAATGAAAACTGATAGTGTGTAGGGTTGGCAAAAGTGCAGAAGACGGACACTTCGGATATTGCTAGTAGACTATGGTTGAGTAGAAATTTCCTGGAAAGCAATTTCGTAATACACATTAAAATAATCAGAGTTCCCTTCAACCCATTCATTCATCTTCTAGTCAGTGTACATTATACTATTAAAAAATTAGAGATTCACTCCAAGATTTTGTTCAATGACATCATATCCAGATTACAGTGTACATACTATTATATTTTATGCTTTTTAAAAATTTAACATTATAGTCATCCCATGTCATGAAATACTCTTTGAAAAAAGTATTTTTAACATTTACATAACGTTATTTCATGCATAATTTAGTTGTTGGCTATCTAAGCTGTTTTCCATTGGAGTCATTGATGTACTTTGTCTCAAAGACTATTTCAAGTCTACTATTTAACTACAATCCTAAAAAGCATAAAATTATGAGGGCATTATAACTTCTGTTAAAAACAAACCAAACTGGTAGGAGTATGGATAACTCATTTTTGACTTCTCTCTACTTTTTCTCTTTAATGAATAAAGCATATTATTTTTATAATTAGGAAAACAATAAATGGTACTTTAACAATAATCACCTGGATTTTTGGCTACACAAATATTTTGAGGTCTTTAAATAATCATTTGTTTCTTCCTCACTCTTCTCAGTGGAAAATATTTGGAAATAAGATCTTGAAGACTATGATTTGGGTTATTGAACTATTTCTCTAGAAGGAATTGATGCCAAATAATTTTCTCAGATGCTGATTTGTGGGGATTAAGTAGAGACCATCTGCTTCAGTTTGTCAACTTTCCAAATTAGGAATTTTTTTCAAACTCTTTACCTTTTCACTAGCAGCAGGGATTCACTTAGTTATCACACTGAGTTTCTTGTTTGATTTCCAGCAAAATGGCTTGAAAAGTTGATATTGGGAGCATCTATTGACGTGTTTTAGAAACAGGTTATTAGAAGTGCTAGTCACTGATTTTAGTCAGTTTGTATTAGTGTTTTTCATTATTTGTGTATCTATAGGTAGCCCGGGAATGTCTATTTCATCGAGAGAAGAGAATGGGAATCGATCTAGTTCATGATGAAGTGGAAACAGAGTTGCTGATGGTAAATATGGGGCAAACCCTTCAATAACAAGAAACCTCTTGCAAATGTGCGTTTAATGTTTAATGTATAGAAACAAAAAATGATGTTATGTAAAGACACAGTAAGGAGTTATAGTATCAGATATTTATGGCATTTAGAAAAGATACATTTTATTTTATTTTTTATTGAAGTATAGTTGATTTACAATGTTGTGTTAGTTTCTGGTGTACAGCAAAGTGATTCAGTTATACATTATATATATGTATATTCTTTTTCATATTCTTTTCCATTATGGTTTATTACAAGATACTGAATATAGTTTCCTGTGCTATACAGTAGGACTTTGTTGTTTATTTTATTTTTTTAGAAAAGATACATTTTTGGGGGGTTATGAAAGTAATAGATATTTATTGACAGAATTTGAAAAATGCAGTAAACGATAAATATAAAAATCACCTAAGTTCAATTAGACAGAAATGACTGTTAATGTTAGAGTATTTCAGTCTTTTTAATAATCATACTTAGGTAGACACCACCCAACTTAAAGACACACAGACATATCTTCCAGATTAGAATTATACTGCTTCTATGCATTTGAATAGTGCTTTTTTTGTTGGATAAATGCCCAACAAAAAAAGCATGCTGTTTATTCTTAAATATAGATGTGGAAAGGCAGTGCTGTGTTTTTTTAGAAGACAATGTTTTAGAACATTTTTAGGTTCACAGCCAAATTGAGGGGAAGGTCCAGAGGTTTCCCATGTGGCCTCTGCCTCCACACATGCATAGTTCTGATAACTGTATGTATTTCTGATTATTTCCTTAGGATACATTTCTAAAACTGTAATCCACGCATCAGAGGGTATATGCATTTGGACAGCTTTTGATAAGCCATCTGGGAGCTTATAGTTGTATCTGATCTAGGGTGCTGGTCCTCCCACTAGGCTCTCTCCCACCTTCCACCAATTAAAGATGGTTTTGTTCTGAGTTCTCTGACCTTTACCTCCTAGGCTCTCTCCCACAAGATCTCTGCCATTCCTTAAGATTTCAGCCCTTAGGTACCTGGGACCCTTCCCAGTCTCTTTTTTTTAGCCCGGATACTCAATTAAGCATTCGTTCTGCATCCCCAAGTGCCAAACATATGTACGTTGGTAACTCATTTTTTGGTTCACATTCATGAAGCTTAAAAGTGAACTTTTCTTTGACACTGATGCCTTCTGCCTTCCGCTTCCTATTGATGGTACTGTTACTGGTTCTATGACTCCATCCCAAGAGGGTTCTGCTCTGAGACAGTATTGAATAGAACCCTGATACCAGCATGCAAAGAATGTCTGGGTGGATTTTCACCACCAGCAGCAAGAAATGCCTTCCCCGTCTGGGATTTCCGCCTCTACATGGCTTGTAGGACCCCAGCCCCCTCACAACCAGCCGGGTGATGGGTCAGCTTCAAGTGACTCAGGAGCAAATACTGAGAATGCACATCTTTAAGGAAACACCGCTGCTTCCCAAGCTCAGGGATGAGTGAGAATTTGAGAATGTCGTCCTCAAAACACACTGTCTATAGAAATGGAGGGCTTGCTCCTATAGGTGCCATTTGCCATGATCCAGATTCCATTTGGACTTCTAGTTTGATTTTTAAAGTGTGATTTCAGTAGCCTATTCTACCTGTTAAGAGTGTGATAGTTTACCCACTTACCCCAAACTTAAAAAGGCTCAGTTAAGCCTTTAAGTTTGTATGTATCTGTGGATACATAGAACCACAGGAAGCAGGGTCTGGGTTTAGCAATGAGGTCCCAGAAATGATTGTATATCCACAGTTCAGCCGAGAGTTAGCACACATCCATGCGTGTGGTCAGAACTCAGGGTTCTTGTGACCTGGCGAGTATTCCTCAGCCAAGAAGAGGGTGGAGCCCACATCGTACATGAGGATTAAGTTCTAAATCATACTTTGTGACCCATGTCGCATGATAAGTCCTACCCTTTAGTACTAGAGATCTTACCATCTGCGAGGCACAAAACTATCTACCCCACAGCATAGAAAGGAAGGTATTATTACCCTTAGTTTATAACTTGCCTTTGCTCCCAGCATTTGCAAAGGCAGCATTGGAGCTGGGCTATCTGATACCAGAGCACGTCTTTAACCACTATTCCACCCAAGACTCAGGAGGGTGAGGCAACAGGAGGGGGTTTGCTTGAGGTGAGGGCATGCCAAAAGCTGTGAAGTCTCTATTCTACTTCCCCGCTCCGCCACCCCATCCCAAGACCACAGCTCCCAAGAGGAGAACCGTAAGAGATGCTTCGCTAAGGTTTCGCCTGCTCAGATAGTAGGATTAATTCAAGGTTCTTCAAATGCTTGGATGTGATTCCTTGTTCTCATTCCATCTTAAGTCACAATGTAATCATTTTGGCCACTGAGACTCTGAGAAACTCAGAGAAGTCACTGCCACCCTTTTATTCGTGGGGTCTATTTTTCCTCCCCAAGTTCAGGATCCTGAAGGGGTGGCACCACTTGCCAGGCTCCTAGTGTGTGGTTCTTGGCTTTTCTGCCATGACCTTCATTTCCCTGGGTGTCAGGTGGCAGCTATTGGTCTGATTACATCTGGTCTCTTCTCACACTTCTGCCCTCTGTCTGTACCCACCACCTTCCGGCAAACTTTCTTCTCACGGGAGATTGAGGGAATAAGGCCCTTGCCCCGCATTCACTTCACGGAGGCATTTCCAGACCAGCCCCGCGTGTGAGTGCGGATTAGTAGGTAAGTTAGCGTTGGGGACAGTTACAAAAGTCTTTGGTTTCAGGCATTCCCTATTCCCAGGAAACCTTCTGCTTCCAACCACGATGTTCACCATATGACATTATTTAAATTCAAATATAAAAATTAGTGTTGAAGGGTTTTTTTATAGCAAGAGTCTCATTAAATGTAATTTTTTCCACTGAAAGTTCCAGGAATTCCCTCTGTGTGAATTGTGTACACATAGCATAAAAGCTCACTGGGATTTTGGGTTTTAAGTGGTGTTTTCTAAGCAGTATTCCATGTATCCTTTGCCAACACCTCCATGAAATGGCTACACACACACATACACACACACATACACAAACACACACACACACACCAAGCCACAGAGAAAGATGAAGACCGAACAACAAAAAAAATCAAAGACGCGCACAACCTACAGTGAGAATGTGTGAGAAATCCTTGCTGCCTGTAAGGGCAGGGGGACTTGATAACATGTCATGGGAATTCAGTTTTTCATTTACTCCAATCATTCAGAGTATCAAAGAATCAGGCAGGAGGGTTATTACTGAAATAAACTCTAGGCATAATATTTTTATGTTAACCAATTAAACAATAAAAGAATAAGAAGACTATATAGTTGAGTAATAATTAACATTGGAGTGAAGAGGACTCTAAAATCAAATGAACAAAGGCAGAAACCCAAAGGGAACATTTGATAGTTTGACGTCATAGAAACCATAAATGTCTATATATCAAAAACACCGCACACGAAATATAAAGGCAAGGGCCAAACTGGTGAAAAAAATATATATGTGTCATATAATGGGAAAGGATTGAATTTTAAATACAAGAATATTTATAAATAAGAGAAACATAACAGAAAATATAGACAAGCACATGAACAGGTGGTTCACAAGAGAAGGAAGTCAAATCATGAACAAATACCCAGTCAAAATATTAACCTGCAAATCTGAACAAGTGTGCTTTTATTGGGGGGTGGTCTTTCATGTTGGCAAAGATTGAGAGGAATCATAGTGTCTCCTGGGTGTGTGAGGTGAGGAAACTCACACTCATTTATTGTTGTAAACGGGTACAACTTTTCTGAAGGGCAATTTGTTTGTACTTGTCAAAACCTTGAAAAAAGGCATCCCCTTTGGTGGTGTCCAAATATTTTTGAGCTTGTTCATCACAGTATAGTTTTATGTCATGGGAAAGTGTTCAAGTTTCATGTTCAGTGTTCAGTATGATGGTATGATCACTTTTCACTTGAAAAAGTGGTAGCGATGGTTATGTGCACTTTCTAAATGTCTTCTAGGTGCTATTTTGGGTTCCTAAATTTTCTAATGTGAATATGAATTTCAGAGGGAAGTAAATATTTATTTAAAAAATCTCTGCTACAACACAAAATCTACAAAATCTCTGCCCTACATGTAACAGTATATACATCCTAGCGGCATCAAAATGCCATGTGCGTGGTCAAGCAGAGTGGCATGGAGAGTGCAGATTTCATACGAGTACAGCAGCTGGGCTGCAGTGCGGAGGCAGGACAAGGGGAGAGCTGGCCTCCTAGGGTGGAGGCTGGCCTCCGTTTGGAACAAAAAGCTGGGTCTTTTGGAGGTCACATGCACTGCCTGAGAGAACTGCCTTTTAGGCTGTCCTTTTCCCTTCCAGATTCACTTTTCTTGGAAGGATACTTAGTATAGTAGAAGCCATGCATTAAATTCAACCTTGTGTATCACCAGAATTTGATTGATTGATTGACTGATTCAATTAAAGACCAGAGATAAAAAATAAAGAAAACTCCTAAAATTTTACCCCTGTCCCAACTTGTTCCATAATATATTTCCCTAAAGCCCTGTAAAGGGTGAATCTCAGTCTAATATTAAGACAGCAATATCGTGGGGGCGTATAGGTAAATAAGTGGGTATAAAATTCTTTTCTTGTTTTACTTCACGATTTTCCCAGAAACAAAGATTTCCTTCATCAATGTTTTGTTACATTGTTGACTCTGAATGTTATGTTCAATATCAAAACATTAATGTGGCTTTTTTTTTTTACTTGAGTAGGAGGTTGATATTATTCTGTGTTGTCAAGAAAGGATGAAGCTGCATTTGGACAAGGCCATTGCCCAACTGGCGTAAGAGCTTTTACCTCTCTATACAGTTGAAACTCTATCATGAAACTATACTTCCACGCTTCCCAATCAGATTTCTCTTAGCTTCTTATGTAAGGATTTCTTATACATGGACACACATCGCATGCACATACACGTTTTTATTTAGAAGGTAAAATGAGTACTTGGGGTACTTACTTTAAATTTTTATTTGAAGAGATAATTTTTGCAATGCTTCAGAAAGGATTTTTATCCTACCTTGAAGTGTGGCTAAGGTTTCTTTTAACTCAAAAGACTTTTATTCTTTGATAAGAGATAGACTTCTCCATGTGCAGCCCGACAGCTGGAAAAGCGATGAACTGTGGCACACTTTTCTATTTACTTTCCACTTCTCCTTAAAAACTCAGCCTTTTCCGGTTTCTCGGCAACCCTGGTACATGGTCCTCGGTGCTGTGATTACACCACTGCGTTCACTGCATCCATTGCACTGTAATTGTTCACCCGTCCTACTCTCTAGCAGAATACAAATTCTTCTTCTCTTGGCAATAGTAGACAGTAGGTACTTAATATTTATAGTGGGGGTTGGGGGCAAAGAATAATAGTCAGAGGAGGGTTTGAAGCAATGATAACAGCTGTCAGCATAGAAAAAAATATTGGCCGAGCCTGTCACCTTATAGGACTAGAAAGGTCAACGTTCATTTGGTGACGGCCATGGAAAGAAGTAGTGTTGAATATGTCACACAGAGGAAATGATGATTCTGCCTATACTGATGTTGTCAGGGGTAGCGTGTGATGTAGCCAAAGGAATAGTTGTTCTAAAGGTGGCGGTTCTTCTCACTCAGTCTGCTGACCATCAGGATTCATGCTGTGAAGGTTGGTGAGATTCAGATGGCTGAGATCTCTCTCAAGCTGCGATGGGAAGGGCTCCTTAATTCAGAAATCGGTGAGGATAGCTGAGGATTGGCTAAGGATGACCGACTGCCACTTCCGATATTCATTTCTGGTTTCTGCTCCCTGGAAATTGCAGAAACAGTTTAGGGTGGTTCCAACGATTGTTCTGTTTTCTTCTGGTCCAGTTCCTAATCCTCATTTTTTTCGTAATCTAAAATCTGCTGTCCATCTTCCATGTCCTTTACTTTTTAATCCACAGTGGGCAAAATGCCCACCTCATTTCCTGGGGTGGTCTCTCCAGGGTCTGTGGGAGCCGGTATCTCTAACATGGTTACTGGGCTCGGTCCAGCAAAGGTGATGGGAGGAAGGTTTTCAGCTCCACTTGTCTTGAAGGAACAATTAAGGAAGGAACGTGAGATGGGCTTGGATCTCAGCTGAGAATGGAATCTCATTAGAAACCAACATGCGGGCCTAGGTCTCTCCCATCTTGGGCTTTAAGACGGTGGATGGATAGAAGGCCTTCCTAAGGAGGCTCTGAGGTCAGGTCAGAGGAGGTCAAGGGTGTCAGCCCAAGAGAGGAAGCCTGGGGAGCATCTTGGTCCCAGACCACAGATGAGAAAGACCTAAGAATCCCAGAGTTTCAACCCAGTAACCTGAACTCTGAAGCAGCGGGGATGCAGCTTCCTCTCCTTTCATCCTCTGCGCACACACGCTGATTTAGAATTCACAAAATGCAGACGACCTGTGTGCCGCTACCCTCGTTTCCACTTTACACACAACAACACAAAGAGCTTTGACAGGTCAAGTGACTTACCTGAAGGCACAGGCCAAGTTAAAGAGAATTAGCCCCTTCAGTTCCACACAGGCTTTCCTGGGTGGCTCCCCTATGCCAAGACCTTTTTTGGGCTCCGGGAATGGAGAAATGTCTAGGATCATCCAGTTCTCTGGCTTTTTCAGATGCTCTCTGTATGCGATTGCCCAATTTTTATTTCTAGCCCAGACCTTTCTCCCCAATTCCAACAACCCACTTGGTACCTCCGCTTGGATGTTTTAATGGACACTCAAATGTAAAGCAAGACCTGCTGTCTTCTCCCCCAGCCCTCCAACCCACCCATAGATTTGCCCACCTCTGCTGATGGAATCCTGCTATTCCAATGACTCAACTTTGGCTTTTTTTTTTTTTTTTGCTCCAGAGTCTGTGCTCTTTATTTATTTCTTTTTTAACATCTTTATTGGAGTATAGTTGCTTTACAATGGTGTGTTAGTTTCTGCTTTATAACGAAGTGAATCAGCTATACATATACATATATCCCCATATCCCCTCCCTCTTGCATCTCCCTCCCTCCCTCCCTATCCCACCCCTCTAGGTGGTCACAAAGCACCGAGCTGATCTCCCTGTGCTATGCGGCTGCTTCCCACTCGCCATCTATTTTACATTTGGTCATGTATATAAGTCCTGGTTCCATCTTTAAAGCATCTCCAGAATCTGAGCACTTCTCACCTCCTTCACTGTCGCCCCTTTGGTCCAAGCCACCACCGTCTCTCACCTGGGTAGCCTCACCGGTCTGCTCACGGGGTCTCTCTGTCCCCTGTAGTCCGTTCTTAACCCCACACCAGAATGATCCTCTAAGATTGTAAGTCGGTGGTCTCTCATTCCACTCAGAGGAAAACCTGACACATTCCAATGGGCAGCAAGGTCTGGTTCTCCCTCTGCAAGTCTTGGTATCACCTCCTTGAGGAGAGTCCTACCCTGACCATCCTATTTAGAATCATCGCTCACATTCCTGGGCCCCTTTTTCCTGCTTTGTTTTCTGCATTGTTCTGCTAACAAACCACAGGATTTGCTTATTCCTTATGGGGACGGCCTGTCACCCCCCTGTAGGATGTGAGCTCCTCTAGGGAAGAGACGTTTGCTTTGTCCGTGATGCATCCTGGCGCAGAGTAGGCACTCTGTAATGATATGTGGAATGGACTATGCCACAAGTCAAGACGTGGCTCACCTGTCACTCACGCCTGCCCCACCGGCCTGTCTCTTTGGGACTGAGCTGCCTGCCGGGTCCTCTCTCTGCATGGCAGGGCAGGAACGCCAGGCATCTCAGAGCTCGCCAAGTCCTCTTCCTTCCCAGGAGGGTTCTGGTGGGAGCAGGAGCCTGGGGGCTGCCAATTCCTGGCCTCTTTCCACACGCTGACTCCTGCTGGGGAGGTCCATTTTGACCCTCGGTTTCTACCTCCAGGCTTGGCACAACTGCAAAGTGAGGTCATTTACAGCTGGAGAGAGGCTGGCTGTGAATACCTCCTAACTTCTCAGGGAATTGCACTCTAGGAATGGAGGAGAGAGGGGTTAGGATGTAGCTGAGGAAAAGGAAGAAGGAAAGGGAGGCACAGATGTAGACAGATTGCTCCAAACCAGTGTCCTGTCTGGAGCGGTTTGGGTACTAGGAAGATGGGCCCCAGCCTGGGGGAGCTCCAGATACCAATTTCTGTGTGTCTGCACGTCTCATGCCCATGGAAGGGACAGTGTGGGCAGGGCTCTCATCACCCACATGTAGGGACAGCTCCAGGGGAAGCTGCTTTTAATGGAGAAGTTGGACATTGTGGGAAGGAGGAGAGACCCAGAGAGCAGTCACGGGTGCGCGTGGGGGGGGTGGAGGTGGGTCCCCACCCTGAAGGGCCGTCATGCTTCCTCCTGTGACATTGTTCCCTTAGCCTGAAGCTCCGTCTCCCCTCTGTGTTTTAGAGCCAACAGAGCTTCCCAGCACGAGCTGGAGAAGGACCTGAGTGACAAACAGGCGGCCTACCGCATCGACGATAAATGCCACCACCTGCGAAACACGTCGGACGGCGTCAGCTACTTCCGCGGAGTGGAGAGGGTGGATGCCATGTAAGTAGGCGCATGCCGCCTCTGTGATTTCCATGTCACTTAATTCATTCTCTCTCCTTTCAAAAGGATGCAGCACACAGGTAAATCGGAGATCCTGGGAGGATGCGGAAAGGTAAGAGGCACCTGCTATGGACCGGTTGTCAGTAAGCACGGTGTTCTGCAGACACTTGCATCCTTTAATCTTTTGTAGAAGAATATTCATTGTTTATATTTCTGACTGTGAAAATAGCACCTGCTTGAGGCAGAAAGACCTAGAAAACACAGTTAAGCACAAAGAAAATAAAATGTTACCAGTGTATCGGATGCCCTGGACGTGGGCCGGGGGTGGGAAGTACAAGCTGAAAAACAGCTGAATGTTGAATAATTTATTTCCACTCTTTCTTAGACCTGCCCCATCCATGGTTTCTTTGCCAGGCCCCTGGATACGATCTTGGGTTGATGCTCTTTTCTCTATGAGAGGGCCTGTCTTTCTGCATCTTGATAACCCTGTTATCTTTCTTTACCATCTTATAAAAATGGTCCTGTTGCTTTCACATCTCTTTGGAAAATGGTGACATAGAACATTTAAAAAAATCAACTTGATTGAGGTGAAATTCACCTATGCTAAAATGCATTTGGCGTTAGTGTATATTTTGATGAGTTTTAACAAATTTCTATGCCTGTGTAACCATGACCACACTCATGGCCCCTCCCCCTTTTAAAGGGACTCCCTTTAAAGCTCCCTTTGGGGCTGGTCACCCCAAAGCAGCCCCCCCTTTTAGCTCTCCTGTAATAGGAGCAGCAATGGGTACCAACTTTGTCGTTTAGATTCTTCAGGTGTGAATCAGATTCAGACCCTAAGTCCTAAGTGGTCCCCATGAAGTGCCTCTTACTTAATTTGAGGAGAGCAGGAAGCATCTTCCTTTTCTCCTTCTGGGGTGGACATTGCGGGGGGGCGGGTGGGCTGGGATCGAACCACACACACTCTGACCACTTGGTCCTCCATAAAGGGCCTCATCTATTTCCAGCATGAATTCTTAGCCGTCTCTTACAGGGTATCAGGGTATGGAGCACATAGGATGTTATTTTTGGTCATCATGGCCTGAGCTAAAACCTTAACTGACAGTAAGAGTCTCATTTGATATCCTATTACACCATCAAGCAAAGAAACCACACAGAGAGGCCCAATATTAACAATTTACTGTCAGTCCTTCCAGTATTCTTTCACTCGTGTAGATACCGATTTATATTGTTAAAGACTGGTATTACACGTGTGCTGTTTGTATAGCCTGTCTGATTCTTCACTTCAGGATATGTCAAAAACGTTGTCTGTGAAAATATTCTTCTACAGCATGAGTTTGCATGCTGTATGGATCACTTTTTAAAAGGTACCATAATTTACTCAAATTTTTCTTTACTTTGGGACATTTTAGGGTGTTTCCAGTGTTTCAGGGATTGGCATAAACACTGCTAAAAACGAATCTCCTTACATACACATCTTTGGGTTATTTCCTTAGGATCAATTTCTGAAGTGGATTGATACAGAGATTAGCATGACCCCTGCACCGTGATGGTGTGCCAATTCAGGAAGCATTCTGTATCTTTCGTCCTGGGGATATAAAGTACAGCATGGTGACTGGTTAACAATACTCTATTGCATATTTGAAAGTTGCTAAGACAGTAGCTCTTAAAAATTCTCATTCAAGAAAAAAGGTTTGTAACTGTGTGTGATGGTGGACGTTGTTAGCTAGACTTACTGTGGTGACCATTTTGCAATGTATCCATAAATCAAATCATTATGTTGCACACCTGAAACTAATATAATGTTATATGTCAATTAGATGTCAATAAAAACACTTTCTAAAGTGGAATTTCTGCGTTATGCACATTTGCTCTCCGGCATGGCCCTACCAATTCAACTTTCCTACCTGCAGGATGAGAGAATCTTTTTCTAAACACGTTCACCAGAAAATTATCATTCTCTTCATTCTTTGTTATTCTGACAAAGGCTTGTTAATTTGTTGTTGTTTTCATTAGTACCACTTTGATTAGTCCTGAGGTTGAATATTTTTTCGTAACGCTTATGGGGCCGGTGAGACACGTTTCTAATGAAGGGACATACTCGTACCCTTCCCCAATCCCTTCCCCCGCCCCCGCACATTGGCAGAGAACTTAATTTATGCTGCGGATTGACAGAGAGTAAGCAGTCAAACAAGGAGCAATTAAGAAAAGTTTAAAAGAAGCTTTGCTCTGATGTTTACACTTCATGCAGTAAAACCAGGATCAAGTGATTGGGGTTTTTTTCTTTCTCAGGATGAACGGTCGCCTACAGAAAATCTAGGCTGATTCGTCATTGTTTCCGTTGTCTGGGTCTATTTCCTTTTTCTTCAGGGTCTCAGTGCCCGAGTCCTGGGCCAAATTAACCGACGACAATATTCTTCGCTCCCAGAGCGAGCGAGCTGCCTCTGCGAAACTAAGAGACGACGTCCAGAACCTGCTGGTGGTGACAGCCAACGAGATGTGGCATCAGTTCAACAAAGTGAACCTGGCTTTCACCAGCCGCATTGCTGAGACTGCAGATGCTAAAAATAAGATTCAGATTCACCTCTCAAAGGTAAAGCCAAGCACTGGGAGGCCCCCGCAGCTGACCTGGATAGATAGAGCAGGGGGCCCTGGGACCACACATCTCCACCATAAGGCACATGACTTCCTGGCCATACAGACTAGGAAAACTGAAAACCGGTACAAAGTGCACCATTTATTTTAGCCAGGTAGCCAGGTGTCAACATGAAGTTGGAATCCAACATGAATTGGAAATGGGAACACAAAGAATGCACTATGTCATGAAAGGTTCCTAGTATTTAATAGAAACAAAAATATTATTATTAACGTTTAATGAATCACCGTATGTAACTAGGAAGTGAGTTTATTTTTAGGACATATGGTAGGGATGTTTTCTGTTAAATTATTTCAGGCCTTTTTTTCTGGAATACAAAACCAAATACAGGAAACTATTAAGTGGTTCGAAATGTTTCTGATATTGAACTTTTTAAAGTGCTTTAAGTATAAGTGTTTTATAAGGACAATAAGATGAAACAGTTAGGCAGAATTCGTGGGTTTCAAGATAAACAAGGTGCTCTTGCTTTTTTTAGTGTCGGTCTTGGAGTTCTTATTATTTCTGTGGATTAGGCTGCATATAGTTTTTTGGTTTTGTTTCTTCATTTAATTTTTATTTTATACTGGAGTCTAGTTGATTTATAATGTTGTGTTAGTTTCAGGTGTAGTGGTTCAGTTATCCATATATACATATTCATTCTTTTTCAGATTCTTTTCCAATATAGGTTATTGCAGAATATTGAGTAGTTTCATTTCTCTTTTTAAGAACCTTACCATGTTGGCTCTGTTGCTCTCAGGAGATATTATCCTATTGAGGGCACTGTGTTTTCCCAGGCTGCAGTAATTTACCTTTCCTTCTCATGGTGTCTTCTTTGGGTTATACACATCTGTTGGGTCAGACAGCTTCTACATCCAGGGAAGGGAAGAGAGAAGGATAAAATGTAGTTTTTGTCCCAGGAAGCTTATATTTGTGGAGAAGGTGCACGTAATATGAAAAGCTCATGCACAGTGAAAAACAATAGAAAATTACAGATCATGGTTGCCAAATAGCCAATACAGAAATTGTTCTGGGAGTTTGGAGGAAGAAGCAAACATTCAGGTAGAACAACATCATGAACAAAGCCTCGGGAGGTATAGCCAATCAGAGGCTGAGTCAGGTCTGTAAAGAGACCCGTCTGGCTGGCACAGACGGTGTGTGTCCCTAGAGAGAGAAGCTTGGAAAGGCAGGTGGAGCCAGACCGTGGAAGTCATTGATGGGAAGGCGTCCCCTGGGCAGTGAGGGGCCATCTAAAGGCCTTTTATCCATAGAAGGCTGACATGATGGAGTCCCTTTGTTCAACAAATTTTTGTTTACTACTGTATTAGTTTGCTCTGGCTGCCATAACAAAGCCCTACAGACTGGGTGGCTTAAACAACAGAAATTTATTTTCTCACAGTCCTGGAGGCTGAAGTCTGAGATCAAGTTATCAGTGGGGTTGGTTTCTCCTGAGGCCTCTCTCCTAGGCTTGTAGATGGACGCCTTCTCCCACATCATCACGTGGTCTTCCCTCCATGCCTGTCTGTCTCCTAATCTCTCTTTATAAGGACACCAGTCAGACTGGATGAGGACCAACACTAATGACCTCATTAAAGAACTTCATTAGCTGTTTAAAGGCTCTACCTTCAAATACAATCACATTCCGAGGTCTGGGGGTTAGGACTTCAACATATGGATTTTGGGGGGTTGAGGAGGATAGAATTCAACTCATAACAGCTACATTCAAGGTGCTGTGCCAGGGGCTTTGGGGTGTACACACATAACGACTCACTGACTCTGCCATCTTGTGTCTTGTGTGAGACAAGACACGTACGTAGAAAATGATAAGTTCCATCAGAAAAGTGCAGAAAGAACCCTTTGGAGCTACAGATAAAAGGTTCAGTTTGTTTAGCAGAAGGAGCAGTTATTTCCAGTGGTGAGAGATGGGGGTGGCTTCGTGGAGCGGGGAGCCCTTGAGGGTGGCCTTGGTGATAGAACAGTGTAATGATTTTCAGCAGGTGGTTGAAAGCTTGGAAGAGAGAGCAAAGCTTAACTGACAGGGGTAAGAGTTCCTGGCTTTCACAAGTGCTGAAGCTGTGTGGTTACAAGAGGTCTCTGCAGGGAGAAAGGAGGTAGCAGAGAAGGGGTCAAGGGCAGCACCTTGCACTGGGGTGAGGAGAAGGAGTTAGAGAGAAAATCGGGGATTAGGATAGCAGTTGGCCAGAGAGGTAAGCAAGGCGAGGGTTTCAAGGGGAGGGACACTCCAAAGAGGCCTCATCATTGATTTTGAGCACGTGGTCTCACCAGGGCAACCAGGGCCAGAGACAGGATACGGGGGCCGCTGGGAGGTTAGGTGGGTGGCATGTGGAGGGAGTAGGGAAGGCCATTGCTGAGTCCATGTGGCTGTGAACTTGAGGAGAGGCTGGGAAGGTACCAGCCGGAGAGGACCCGGTGGGATTGGATGAGAGCGTGGTGGGGAAGGCATGAGGGTTCAAAGGAATTTGGGTGATGCTTGGGGGGCATCTCCAGGCCACAGGAAAGCGGCTGAAGAAGAGGGGACTAATGGGGGGGTGTGGAGACGGGGGGGGCTGAGGTCAAGGTTGTAGGCGAAGGAGAAGGCAGGGTTTTCAGAGCACACGAAGGGGGCTTGCTTGTCAGAAGAGGAAGAGGAACCAGGGAGGGATCCAGGTTTAGGTAACCGGGGGGACCTTCTTTAAGGAGAGAAGGATATAAAATTGGGATCACCAGATTACCAGTGCTCCTCCCTTGCAAGTGAGTCACCCCAGAGCTTGACCTTGATTTGCTTCAAGGCAAATCCTCCCCTAGCAGGAAAACCTCTCTGAGATTAGTGAGGAGAGACAGCGGGAAGATAAAGAAGCAAGGATGCACTGATGTGGGAGGGAAGCGGGGACCCTCGAAGCTCCTGGCCTCCCTTTGTTCAGAGTCACATACGAATGTGTATCAGTAAATATCTAACAGCCGGTGATCTGAGGGAAAAGGAGAAAACGAGCTCGGATGTGCGGCGTTCGCTAACTTCTGTGGCCTAAATGCTCGCACGCTGAGTCGGGAGGAGATGCTCTCCAAAGGGTGGGAGCAGGTGCCGTACCTCCCACTGCGGGTCCCGGGATGGGGCTGGTAGGAGGAGGCCCTCAGACAACCCTCCTCCCCATCAGAGGGGGAGGCCCGGCCACAAATGCATGGGTCGGGGAGCAGGTTGTTGAGGGCACGACACCAAAGCCTCGGGCGTTTGCTTCTCCTGGTACAGACCCTGCAGGAGATTTTCCAGATGGAGATGACCATCGAATCCGTCAAGAAGGCCATCAAAGACAAGTCTGCCTTCCTGAAGGTGGCTCAGACCAGGCTGGATGAGCGTACGCGGAGGCCCAACATAGAGCTCTGCAGAGACATGGCTCAGCTGCGGTGAGCAGGGGAGAGGCGAGGGGGCGAGGCCCAG
This sequence comes from Balaenoptera musculus, assembly GCF_009873245.2. Taxonomy (NCBI): domain Eukaryota; kingdom Metazoa; phylum Chordata; class Mammalia; order Artiodactyla; family Balaenopteridae; genus Balaenoptera; species Balaenoptera musculus. The sequence goes on along the minus strand of NC_045804.1, from coordinate 56,599,866 downwards.
GTGGGGGTCACGGTGATGGGGAGGGGGGCACCCTCAGGGCCAGCTCGGGCTCCTCTGGGGAAACCCCCAGGCTGCCGGCAGCTCTGAGCTCCTAAGGCTCGTCCACCAGCACGCGGGGACGTGGAGCGGCCTAGTGACGGTCACGGTGCTAGAACCTTCTTTAAAGTGTCAGTAATGGGGTTAGTGTTTAACAGCCCGGAGTCTCGGTTTGGGATGATAAAAAGTTCTCAAGGTGGAAGGTGGTGATGGTTGCCAAGACTGTGGATGTACTTAATGCCAGGAACTTAAGAGCTGAGATGGTAAATTTTGTGTTATGTCTATTTTACCGCGACTAAAACAGAAAGGAAATGACATCAACACTACACACAAGAATAGTGTTAACATTTAGCCTCATTCAGGGGGTGGAGGTGGCGTTGGGCTCCTTTGCACCTCCCTGGAGTGCCCGGAGTTTCCAGATCCTCTGTCTCAGAAACAGTACAGAGGTTGGCCGCTGTGTGTGTCCGAGTGCCCCCGACTCATCGGAAAAGGGACTTTGGGTACCACCTCCCCTGACCCCATCTGTTTGCTCTCACCGTTGCTCTCATCCGCCTCTTTGGGTGCTTCATTCCTGCTCTCATCGTTAAGAGCACCCTCAGGAGGCCCTAAACCCCGATGGCTCATTTCAGCTCATTTCAGTTTGTTCTGTTCTTGGTAGAAATTGAAAGCAGCTGGTCATCATCAAGCATCTCCCACATGTACACGGTGGGAGGGATTGACCCTACACTTCATCTTCTGGACACTAGGTGTATTTTATTCTTCTTGTTTTAACTTGGAAGATTCCTTTCAGGATGGGCTTGAATGGAATTGGCCACCCTCCCACCCCCATTCTGGCTTCGTTTCCAATTTCTCAGTACCTGCCTATCTGCCTCTTTCTGGATTTCATCATTGCTGTGCTTAGGTCTTGAAACACTTTGTGCAGAAGCAAATCAAATTTACAGCAACTGGAGGAACGAAGTGGCAGCACTTGAACTGGAGCGGTGGGAGAGACCACCAGCCTTGTAGTCTGCCTGGTCCACGATTGAATTCCCTTATATCCTAGGGACAAAGCGACTTTGAGCTCTTACCCAAGGAGCAAGCGGTGGCGTGGGGCTGTGGATTCCCTGCAGGGAAGGAAAGGGTGGTCTTTGTGAGGCCAGGAATGAGGAAGATGATGATAAAGGTGGTGATGGTGACAATCACAATAGCTGTTGCCATTTATTGATCTTATTCTGTGCCGGGCACTGTCCTGCATACTTTACCTCATGCATTATCTTCAATTTACAAATAAGTAAGTGGAGGCAGAAGTGGGCTGAGTGACGGTGACCCAGCTGGCAACTGCTGGGAGGAAGGAGAGACATAACTAGAGTCCTTGCCCATCTCCCCGCTGAGCTCCGTTCAAGCAAAGCAGCAATTTCATTGTATGGGGCCTTTGCCACCCCCCGTCCTGTACCTAAGCTCATCTGGCCTTCTCAATGCCCACATGGGATGGGTCAGCAAAGCAGTATCCTCATCTCACTCTCACAGAGGATAAAACAGAGGGTCACAGAGGAGACGTTACTGGAAAACACCCTCCACGGACAGCACGTGTGTTGTCTGTGTTGGATGCTAAGAGGTGAGCTCTAGAATAGATCCAGGTGGCCGTCATCTCCCGCAGTAGCTGCGTTTCTCCTAGTGGAGCTGTCATCCGGGCCATCACCATGAAGGAGGTCACCCAGGCCACATGTTTCTCCAAGTGGGTTCCACAGAACCCCTACTCGCACACAGCCCATCATTGAGGTGAAGCGGCCTGCCACTCTGGAGGCAACCAGTCTGAAGTATCTATTTATTACAGGAACCTGGTAGTGGGATCACACCCATTTGGCCAGTTAGATTAGATCGTGAATTGTGGTTTTATGCAAATATTATTGGGAGAAGCTGAGCTGAAGTTTCATGCTCCGACAATTTCTGCAGAGTCATCAAAAGTAGAGACGGGGGACTTCCCTGGTGGCACAGTGGTTAAGAATACGCCTGCCAATGCAGGGGACATGGGTTCGAGCCCTGGTCCAGGAAGATCCCACATGCCGCGGAGCAACTAAGCCCGTGCACCACAGCTACTGAGCCTGCGCTCTAGAGCCCGCGAGCCGCAACTACTGAGCCCACGCGCCACAACTGCTGAAGCCCGTCCGCCTAGAGCCCGTGCTCTGCAACAAGAGAAGCCACCGCAGGAGAAGCCCGCGCACCGCAACAAAGAGTAGCCCCTGCTCGCTGCAACTAGAGAAAGCCCACACGCAGCAACGAAGACTCAACGCAGCCAAAAATAAATAAATAAATAAATATATTAAAAGAAAAAAAAAAAAAGTAGAGACAGGAAGAGAGGAATTGTTCGGGCTGCCATCAGACCAACACAGGGTTGCTTTTTAGAAGGGTTTTGAGTCGTGGTCGAATTTGACTTTGCAGTTATCAGACAATGAGGCATTCACAGCTGCTTCTGAGAAGCTGAATGATTTTTCCTCTTTTCTCCCCCTTCACGGCTAAACAGAATTTGCTTTTCCTTGACTTCCTGTCGACCCTGCAGTGTGTCTATTTCCTCTGCTCCTTTACTGACTTCAGGACAAAACCTACTTTTGTTTCCGTAAAGATTTCTTGTTAAAATAGCGTTGCCAAAAATATGGTCCTAGAGGAACAGCAGTGGAATTTAGGATTGTTATTGAGGGAGGAGGGGATTATTTTTCTTATTCAACTGATCATTCTGAAAGCAACCCTTTGGCTGTCTAGATGAAGAAAACATAAGGACCATAAACTCAGGGGAGTGAGGACAGAGAAAAAGCGCTGTTTGCATTTCAAGGCCTTGATTTGCATTTGAACTTTTTCTAAATGGGTGCTTTCAAGAGCAATCTTAAACATTCTTGGCATCCTTGAGGGCAGGCCAGGCCAGGCTCTGCTTTGCTTAATTTTGATATATTTTTTTCAGGAGACGGTAGTTTTATTTGTATTTGAATGCAAACTGTTTTTCAGTTCTGTAATTTCCCCCAAAATGAGTGGTTTCAGCAGAACGGCTGTCTGCCATCTGCCAAGAATAAGGAAACTGAGAGTGGAACGTGGCCTTGAAAGAGGAGGAGAAACGTATTTCTAACGGCGAAAGTTGAGGGAGGTGTAGTATCTCTGAGCTGCCTTCACGCAGCGATGGGAAAACCAGGATGTTAGCTGCCTGCGTTCTAAGTATCTGGAATTCCTTTTTTAAAAAATTGGTATTTTAATGTGTCTTTTTTCAGAAGACCCCTCACAGATAAATTTTCCACTAGACTAACGTTTGGCTGTGAGGAGTAAAGAAAGACTCAGACGTCACCCTGCTCCGTCCCTACCTTTGGGTTCAGGGTTCTTTTTGAAGCGGTGAAGACAGCTCAGGGAAGGCTGGGAGACGAGAAGCAGGCCGGTGTGATTATAAACAACTCACCCTCGTAAATCCCATCACCAGCCGTGTCCCACAGCCTCTCTGAAGATCTGTTTCTTTGCTAGTGGTATTGTATACCCTGGGATCTTCAAAAAAGAAACTTACTTTTTAAATCCAACCTGACCTAAACAACAACAAAATATGCTTTTAGCTCAGTTCTCAGATGCTGTGTTTACAGATCTCAGGCCAGAGGAAACTTCCACACTTAAGTTTAATTCCTTCCCTCCCCCAATGGAAGTAAGAAGATGGTTCAGGCTCTAAGATGAAAGGAGATGCACGGTGTAGGTGTGTTTTCACGGCTTGTCGTTGCATCCATGAGCCTTTTGGGGGTGCTCTGCGGTGCTCCCCGCCTTGGGCTGGCTGCAGGTGCTCCCTCTGGCCTGCGCTGCTTCTTCATCACCGGGGGTCTGCTCCTCGTGCTTGGGAGACCCTTGACTCGGACTTCGGGCAGCTTCCTACCTCCCATCATGCGCTGCATCTCCTAGGACACAGAAGTTGGTCCCCATCCATCAAGCATGTTTTGTGCCCCCATCAACTGCAGGAGGGGCTGTGGATGTCACTTTCCCGGACCCGATGGCCGGCAGGGAGATGTAGCACACAGGCCACGACAAGCACCCCGAGGGCCGCAGAAGGGCTGGTGCTCTTGAAACACACGACATCGGGCAGCGAACTAGTCCCAGGGCTGAGGGAGGGACTTCCCTAAGAAGGGTCTGTCCAGCCGGGCTTTGAGGATGGCGTGAATTAGCGGGATGAAGAGTGGGGTAAGAGCATCGTGGGCTGACGGGACGGCAAGGGTGGAGACCCCGAGGTCAGACACAGAGCAGGGACATTCAAGGACTTGCCTGCAGAGTGGAGAGGAAGGGCGCAGCGGCATGGGGAGACAGGCGCAACAGATTTTTACATTGAGGGACGTAGGGGTGCGAGGAAGGGGGCGGGGTCAGGGATGATCAGAAGACCTTTGGTTTCAGCATCCGCAAGGATGACGTCACCATGGCCTGAGATGGGACAGGCAGGTGGCCTGGGGTGCTGGTGATTCATCTGCTCTGTACCCCACCTCGGCGTGGGTGAGCCCCTGGGGGGCATACCCACCAAGGAGGGTGTATCCAGAACGTGGGCCTGCAGGGTGGTCCTGGGGAGTCTCCAGACCCCCTTCATTTGTCCGCTGTGGCCTCGGACGGAGATGTGATGTTTGCCCTGTCACGGTGTCGGTCCAGCCGAGGCACTTCAGGTAACCTCTCTGAGTTCAAGGCCAAAGATGGTTCAAGTCCCTCAAAATTGTGTTTCCTTTTTGGAAACTATTTATTGTTTTCTTTCTGGCTTTAAGAGCTGTATCTGTTCGTGATAGAAAATCAGAAAATGAAATAAAAAATAAAAATCATTGTCAATTCTCCTCGCCGTTGAGGGATAACCACGGTTGCCACCTGGCACGTTAACAAAATTGTGATCACGCTGCATGTAGAGTTCTATATCCTAACTTTTTCAACCAACATTGTATTCTGAGTTTCCTTCCCCAAGGCAAAAACAAATTCTTTTTTTTTTTTTTAAATTAATTTATTCATTTATTTATGGCTGTGTTGGGTCTTCGTTTCTGTGCGAGGGCTTTCTCTAGTTGCGGCAAGTGGGGGCCACTCTTCATTGCGGTGTGCGGGCCTCTCATTATCGCGGCCTCTCTTGTTGCGGAGCACAGGCTCCAGACGTGCAGGCTCAGTAATTGTGGCTCATGGGCCTAGTTGCTCCGTGGCACGTGGGATCTTTCCCAGACCAGGGCTTGAACCCGTGTCCCCTGCATTGGCAGGCGGATTCTCAACCACTGCGCCACCAGGGAAGCCCCCAACAAATTCTTTTTTAAAAAGTATTGCCTGCATAGTATTCCATCATCTGGCTATGGTGTCCGTTATCATCAGGATGTTGTTTCCTCTTGTTCTCTCATAATAATACTCAATACAAGATAACACAATGAAGACGTTGTTCCTTTATCGTTTTATGTCAAACTTTTCACTTTGTTTAAATTCACAAGTAAGAGAGAGACACGCTCTGATTTTAAAACAAATTCAAACAGTACAGATCCATATGGAGTAAAAAACAAGAGCCTCTTTTCTGCCCTCTCCTCTCCCCCCGCAGCCCACCCCCAACCTCAACCAACAGCTGCTGATTTGGTGCATCTCCTTAAATACATTTACAATTTGTCCTTTACGAAAAGCAGGGTGCAGAGGGTTTTGAGTAGAGAGGTTGTGGCTTTGGTGCCATCTTAAATGAATATTCTGTGAGAGCTAATTTTGGGCCTGACACTATTTTGGTTCTTGTGGTAGGGTTGCCAGATTTTGCAAATTAGCGGCCAGGTAAATATGAATCTCAGATAAACGACGAATAATTTTTTAGTATTAGTATATCCCCAATACCGCAAGGCATCTTTACACAGAAAACACTTATGGTAAGTAAAAATACTTGTAGTGAATATTATTCAGCCTTAAAAAGAAAGGAAATTCTGACACATGCTACCACATGGATGAACCTTGAGGAAATGATGCTGAGTGAAACAAACCGGTCACAGAAGGACAAATACTGGACGATTCCACTTGTATGAGGTACCTAGTGTGGTCAGATTCATAGAGACAGAAAGAAGAACGGTGGTTGCCGGGGGATGGGGGTTGGGGGGTGGAATAGGGGTTAGTGTCGAAAGGGGACAGAGCTGTCGTTTTGCAAGATGAAAAGAGTTCTGTGGGTGGAGGGTGGTGATGGCCGTGTGAATGTACCTGATGCCACCAAACTGCACACTTAAAAATGGCTCAGATGGTAAATTTTATGTTGCTTGTATTTTCCCGCAGGGAAAAAAATACTTGTACTAAAAACATACATGTTTATCTGAAATTCAAATTTAACTGGGCCTCTTGTGTATTATCTGGGAGGCCTGCGCTGTGGGGTTGACAAATAGAAACGAGATGGTCTCACCCAAAGGGTCCAGTGCCGAGGCCAACTTCCCAGGTCTCTGCTTCTGGGAGCTGAGTGGGTGGGGCAGGAAATGGGACCCTGTTCCTTATTATGGCCGCCGAGACTCCTGATTTCCTTCTTAGCTTCCTGGATAACTGTGAGCGGTGTATAAACACATGCAGGCCGTCTGCCTGTGGGGAGGGCAGTTCATCAATCCCTAGGGCTCAATTTCCTTGTCTGTAGAACAAGGAAGCTGGGCTTGATGACCTCTGCAATTTATCTTCCAGTGGCAAAGTCTGTGAAGCTATAAAATGGTCTTGGTAGAATGATTTCCACATGGTCTGGATATTTTTCTACGATCGTGAAATCCTTTTCCATCTCCAGCGACGTCCACACCCCTATTCGTTCACTGTCACGCTTCTCTTTATATTATGGTATATTTTAGTTAATTTCATGCACACACCCACCCTCCCTCCCCCCCCAGTCTGCTGATAAATGAACATCCCCAACAAAGAAAACTTTAGCTTTGAATCACTGGGCAAAATTGGATGAATTTGGAGTTGGTGGTTTCAACTGACTATATATGTAGAATTATATATATATATATATATGTATACATATGAAGTAAGGTCGTCAATAGATAAGTTATTATCCTTATTGTTGTCTTTTATAACCTGTTTAATATTCTTTCTCTTGATTGACCATGTGGTCCCATCCCTTGGATATTATTGGCCAAATCAGAGGGTAAAGGAGTCCTTGCTTAATTGCTCTTTGAGGGGAGAAAGAGTTTCTAAATATAAACACAGTAGAAGAAATCACAAAGAAAAAGAAATATTTAGCTAACTAAAAATTGAAATCTTATGTATAACGAAACATAAGCTAAATTAAAAGGTAAAAAACAAATTAGGGAAAACATTTGCCACAAGCTTAACAGACCAAAAAAAAAAAAAAAATGTAATATGCCTACAACTTAAAGAGCTCTTTGCCAAAGTTTAAGATAGTTAGTAATACCCCAGTAGAAAAATGAGCAAAAGACAGGAAGAGGCAATTCACGGAAAAACTGCAAAATGCCCAATAGACATTTAGGAAAGTTTCACTAATAATCAAAGAAATGAAAATGAAAACGATATCGGTTAAAATAATTTGAGAAGGAGATGCTAGATTTTTTTACATGAAATGATGCCTTTTTTCCTTTCTGTCTTGAAAAATGTGTCATGTTTTTCATCATCAGTGCAATCAGAACTGCAACTTGTTTCATGGTTTACGTAGCTCATTTCATGAATTATCATTTTCGTGTTCTATAAGGTTTTTGACGTTTCGATATTTACTCTGGAACCTTGGGGCATTGCTGGGGGGAGGGGCATTATAATTGGAGGAGTGCCCCATTAACTAACCCCTCCCCCACTGTAGTTAACAGGTTGGGCTGAATTCTAGCCACTGAATAAAGTTGGGTGTTCCCCTCTTCCTCACTATATAAACAACTTTCAATGATAAAGTAATTGCATGAAAATTGAGCTGTTTCCATTTTTCCCATCTTTACTATTTAAAAAAAAATCAAATGTTTAAAAGTTTACCTTCTTTTTAAATATTATAATGTTTAATATTCGCGTGTATGCGCAATGCATGTATGAAAACTTGCTGGTGTCCCCCGAATATCCTTGGTGTGCCTCTTGGATCGTCCTGTTTGCTGTGCGGCTTTGCAACGCGAAGTAGTTCTGAGGTTGGTGTGACCGGTGGGAATTCCGTAACCACACTCGGCCCCGGTGGAGCTGATAAGCAGCGTGACTTCTGCTAACCTAACCGGTGCCTCTTCCCCACGCAGCCTGGTTAACGAGGTGTACGAGGTGGACGACACCATCCAGACGCTGCAGCAGCGCCTGAGGGACGCGGAGGACACCCTGCAGTCGCTGGTCCACAGCAAGGCCACCCTGGAGCACGACCTGGCGGTCAAAGCCAACTCCCTGTACATCGACCAGGAGAAGTGCGTGAGCATGCGCAGGAGCTTCCCCAGCGCCCGGCGGCTGGCGGGCTTCTGCTAGGGCCCCCTCCCCTGGACCAGGTGTGACGCTCCCCAAGGAAGGCGGAACCAGGGCGCCGCGCGCATGCGCGCACTTACACGAGGGCTGATCTATATTCACTTATTAAAGGATCGTTATTTATAAACATGTGCCGCGGTCCTCTCTTGGAAAACCTTTCGTTTGCCTCCAAACCTTAATTCCCGACGATTTACTAGGCTTCTGGGCCAGAGAAAAACAATCGATGTAATAGCCAAGGTAAGAACACTTATTTGTGTTATTCTTGTTATTCTCTGTGTAACATGAATGGGCTGGAAAGGAGAAATGTATTTTTTTCTGAGGCTGTGGAGGCAGGTATCCCAGCAGGTGGGTTCTGAGAGAAGGGGCAAGGCCTCTGGGAAGGTAGTAGTCGGGGATAGTTTGAGCAAAATCGAAGGTGGAAAAATAGTGCATTTGGACAATAGTAAGTAGACCAGTTTGGCTGTGATTCATAACGTAGGGTGTGTATGAAGAAACAGGATGGGTGAGACCCCTGGAAAGTTGGGGGGGGGGGGTGGGTTCAAGGGTAGGGGGAGTGATGGACAGGTCTGTGCAGGGACATGGCCTTGTGAAAGCAATGACCGGGTAAGGAAAGTTCGTATTGGAGTTTGTATTGGAGTAAATAGTGATGTAGAACATTGTTCACTGGACCCTTGAATTTCTTCTGTCAATTGCTTGTCCTTGTTATTTGCCTGTTTCCCCCGAGTATTTATCTTTTTTTCATTTGTTTTTTAGAGTTCTCTGTATATCAATCATGTGACACTTTCATCCTATGTACTGAGCATATATTCTTTGTATGCCACTTGCCTTTACATTTTGCTTATGGTTTTTAATGTTCAGAGGCTGAAATGTGTAAATACTTCCGTGATGATTTATTTCTTTGGAGTTACACCAGAAAAGCTCTTCTTCATTCCAAGATTATTTACCTATAATTTCCTCTGATTCCATTCATGACTTCTTAAATTACCCTTAACCGTCTGGAATTCAATTTGATATGATGTAGAGAGCATGCTAGCTTTGAATCCTTTGATCTGGAAATACTGAAATGGGAAGATGAGTTACCGGAGGGAAGGGTTTCTCTCTTTTCTCTCCTATTTCTCACAGCTTGCATCTTGTATGCCTACCTCTTTCTCTTATAAGCATCTTCTTCTGCCTGTGTTCTCTTTGCTCTGTCCTAACCACTGTTAAGGCCAAATCCATCTCTCTCTCTCTCTGTTTCTTAAAAGCTATTTTTCAGCACACCTTGGTCAGTCAACTTCACAAAACATCTCAAAATGCTAGTAGCGTTGACATAAACATGATAAGCTTGTACTAGGGTTATTTTTGTGGTCTCAGTATATCATTTTAGACATCAAATTGTAGGTTTCGTCATTCTCCCTTTGCTTCTAATGGAAACAAAGATATATAAGCGCCACTAAGACACTTAGCAATTAGAGCAATCAAGTGTTGGTGGTCATCATTTTTAGACAATAGTTAGAATAAACATAAATTCCACGTGTCTCTTATTTGTTACGTTTCAGGGAAAATCTTGCTGGCTTTTTCCACGAATTATAATTTTTTTTGAGGAATATGTGAGCGTGGAGTCCTTTTACTTAAACATATGTTCCCAGCATTACAAGAATGTGATGGGAAGAGACGTAGTTCAGACATAGGAAAAGGCTACTTTTCTTGTTATTTTGGTAAACTGTGGGCAAAGCGAAGTTCCACAAATAAACATTCGGTTTCTGGTCTAAAATGTCACAGCTACTTCCGAGGGTGGATATTCAAGCGCTGGGATCCATGAACAGCCAAGACTCAGAGTGTGATCTTGCATAAGAATCACAGGTCTGCAAATATCAGCACGTGATCTGGCTTTATATATTCAGGCTCAAACTATCTTTAATATTATGTGGCTTTAAGAAGGGCTGCTGGAATGTCAAAGGCCTCCACCCACCCAAGCATCATTCAGATTTAGAAATGTGTGTAACTGCCCCTAAATAACCAAGTCACCTATAATTTTAGCAATTTCCATTTACATCCCTGGAGAGTGTTGTCATAAACACCTCGCAGGGCATGAGCCCTGAGTTCATGCTGTAAATAGCTGAGGTGGGGTCCGGTTCTTGGTTATAATTTTTGCACTGAAAACGGGGATGGAGTCCTTCCTTCTGAATGCAGGGCTGACCCAGTTCAGGAGGAGGGGGAGTTGGTTCTCATTGATGTGCCCCTAATTTTCCCTGTCAGTCGCCACTCTTCTAGCCCTGGCCCTTCAACTGGTCCCAGCAGTGCTGGACCCACCATTGGTGAGATTGCCAAGACCAGCCTTCTAGGCAGGGTGCCATGATGGTATTTTCTGAACCCTGTATAGTCGGGCATTCATGGGGAACAGAGACAGTACTTAATGTCTTCTCCAAGGATGGAAGATCTATTTTACCTTGAGGACCAGCTCTAGACCATAGCAGTGCTTATTTGGAATGTTGAGGAGGAGTCTGAGGACGTGTGTGAGTTCACACAGGTAAGAATCTGGGCGTCGGAAGGCTAATCTAACCTGCAGGGGTCCGGATGGAGAAGAAGCGGCACAAATATTGCGATCTCTGCTCTAAACAGTTCTATATTCTCCCTCAGCCCAGATCTTTCCCTTCCAACATCAGAAGCGTTCTGTTTTGTGATTAGTGGCTCATTCCCTGGGGCCCCTGCTGTTTGCTTATTTTGCTGGGAGCTAATGGGAGACCCTTTCTCCTGCCAACTTTTTCCTTTTAGCAAGGAGCTTCTAAAGAGCTCACCATGACCAAAAAGCGACTCTGGTGGCATCATGGTAGAGATCTAACTGTCCAGAATAAATTAGACATTATCATGGGATGTCCCTGGACTCTGCACTCCCAATGCAGGGGGTTGGGTTCGATCACTGGTCAGGGAACTAAGATCCCACATGCCCTGCGGCGTGGCAAAAAAAAAAAAAAAAGAATAAATTAGACACTATCAAAGGTTTTGGTTTTTTAAAGAAAATTATTTTAAAACTAAAGTGTTATTTTTCCCAAGAGACGTCCGTGAGGGTATAATATTTCGAACAATCAATCTCATCAATGCAATGAATTAATTTTACCAAAGTATTGCCAAGTCCTAGATCTCAACGTCTTTGATTCTATCTTTAAATAGCATTTAAGGCTAATATCTGTGTGTATACTCTGTTTCGTCAGATAGAAGAAAAAAATCTCTGATTTGACAGAATGTACGCAATTCTAGAAATCAACCTCTTCTGGCATCCTGTTGGCAATAACCGTTGGTGCTGATGGACTGGAGGACTGCTCTCCATGTGCCTGGGTCTTTGGAACCATATTTCTCCTAAAGAGCATTCAGTCCCAAATGGGAAGTGATTGTGTTTTGTGTCACTTACTGGCATTTTGGTGCGAGTTAACTAAAATAGGTTCTTTCCCGTTTGTGTGCATTCTGGGTTGTCTCTGAGCTGGAGTTATAGCTACAGAAATAGCTAACTTCCTCTAGAGAGAAAAAAGAATTTAGAACTAGGTGCCTCCTTTTCTTACCTTGGTTTGGATTCTGTTCCTCTTATCTCGTGGATTTTAAGACCCTTAGCTCAGGTCACATTTCTTTGCTCGCGTGGAGCCCAGGATACACAGGAATGTATTAGTAAGATGAGTACTAGGCATTGTGGAGTAACAGTGTTAGGGAATGTTGAAAGGAGTCTAATTATGAAATTTAGAGATGAGGAGTCAATGAAAACCCCAAAGCTACAGACGTAGAGCTATCTAGGGAGAATTTCAAGAGTCACTTGAGTTCTGGTTGGTTGGATAACTACCTTCATAGAGAAGTTCTGAGATGTGTTTATTGTTCAAGCTTCAAGAAGAGGATGATAAAGGTTATCTCTTAGGGAGGGGAAAGCTCAGATGCTCGGGGATAATGCAGAAAGACCTTATCCCCAGTGGTGAAATAATGACCATCACTATTGGTCAGTTTCACGATAGAAGATCAAATCCAGTGGCAAGCAAGAGGATATATTGTGGCCCAATAGGAATGGCAGGATGGTTCAGTGGTAAGTCATCCAAACCTCAGCTTCACTCTGTCTGCCTGTTTGCTGGTTGGTTGAATCCCTGGAGGAGAGCAGAGCAAGGTGTACGGAGTGAAACCGTGCTAGGAACGGGGGTCTGGTCTGGGACCTGTGATATCTTGTCCTCCAACGTCACCCCCCAGCTGTCCCCACCAGCCAATTCTTTGAAGATATAGTATGTGGAAAATTGCAATTCATTCTTTATTCATTGACTCAATCAGTAGATTTCTACTGAGGCCCTTCCAGGTGTCTGTGCCGTATCGGACTCTGGAGATAATACAGTGGACAAGATGGACACGGTCTCTGCCCTCCTGGAGCTTGCAGTCCAGTGGATTCTACTGACAAATCATCATACAAAGAACTAAGCTAATTATGAGAATTTATGAGAGGGATTGCATCTTGGAAGGCTCTCTTGAAGTTGTGACACTTAAGCAACTGTCTGAATGGTAAGAAAATCAATGTGCAACGTGCTGGGGGTGGAGAGCCTGCAAAGGTGTTCTAGGTGGAGAGAATCACATTTTCAAAGACCCTGAACGTGTGAGGAGCTACATACAGGAGTCACATACAGGCAGGACTGGCTTCGCGGACATGAGACCTGTGCAGTCACTCAGGGCCTTGGGCTCAGGGGAGCTCATGCTTGGTTCAGTGCTCTGCTGTTACCCTCTTGAAATTCTTAATAATTTTTGAACAAGGAGCCCTGCATTTTCATTTTGCACTGAGTCCCTCAGAGTATGTAGGTGGTCCTGGCTGTGGAAGTTTGATCTCGATCCTACTTGTGATATGTAGCCATTGGAGGGCTTGATGCAAGGAGAGACATCCTCTCAATTCCTAAAAGGTGCTCTGGTTGTGATGTGAAGCGTGGAAGGAGGGATATGGCTACCGCCCTTTAGGAACTTATAGTACAGCAGGTACAGCAAAACCTGGCCAAGGGGTGTTCTTAAAAGTCACACATTATAGGAATATATTGAAGCAGATCCTGAGAATTGAGCAGAGTGTTATCAGGTGAAATTTCCGGGTTGGGAAAGGTATCATCTCTTACATGGGTCCTCCCAGTCTTCTTTTCTCTGAGCTAAATACCATCGTTTTGCTTCTTCAACTCAAGCTCAATTTCTTTAATCGATTAAGAAGCTTAAAGATCTGAAAACCACTGTTTCCCATTTGAAGCTTCGCAGTGTTTTGGGGAATTGCCTCGTAGCTTTAGCTTAATGCTGGAGACTCACATAAAGTAGGGCTGCTTTCCCCTCTTCCTTCCTATGACGCAGCGAGCTCAGATAACACCCAGATGCTTACGATGAGGTTTTTCAGTTGCCTGTCTGAATCTCTGCTAATCTAATTCCTTCGATGCCCTGGAGTACATCCCACAGACACTTGCTGTCTCTTCCACTTAAGGCGGCTGTGTTTCTGCCGTCAGTGAAGCTTCTGTTCTAGGCATTTCCCATAAAGACTATTTCGTGACATTATTGCCAGGCACGTCATCATCTTCTTGTGCTGTTTTAGCTATCGGCGCTGTCCAATAGAACTTTCTGCAATGATGGAAGTGTTCTACATCCTCTCTGTCCAAAATGGTAGCAACCTGCCACATGTAGCTATTAAACACTGAATATTAGCAGGGTTCCACATGAAAACTTAGGGCACTAAAGCTCAGGAAAGCTTTTTGGTCGTTCAGTGTCACAGAATCAGAATAGGGCAAATCCAGACAGAATCTCAGATCTTCTGACTCTCAGGGATCTTTTTTCTATGCTGTGACTCGGCGGTCTCAAACAACCATTTATTTGCAAAGCTTTATAGAGCATCTATTAAATGCCATGAGTATTGCGGGGGATGCCAAGAAATAAAATAGTTCCATCGGGTCAAAAAGGGGTGAGCAATGAGAAAAGAGAATCACTTGGTTGACCTCTAAGAGCAAAGAAGAGAAAGGGAGGGCCCCAGTGTTTACCTCCAGAAGTCCAGAGGTGTTGCCATCTGTTGTACAAATGGGCCCTGTTCTGCGTCTGTGCTCAAGGCAAAGGGTCCTGAACCCTGCAGGTTCTTTAGTGCCTGACACACACAGGCTGCGTGTGGTAAACCCCACTGCCTATGCCACTCCCTGGTCTTTGGGTTTGCAGAGACTGAGGCTACGTAACCTGCCCAAGCCCACACAGCCACTAGGCGTCCGAGTCCAGATTGAAATCCAGATCCTTTCGGCCCGAGTGTTAATTTAGGGTGGCAGTGGGTATGGTTGCTGCAAACTAAGTTTGTGCACTGACACTGGTGGTCCTGAGTGCCAGGCTGAGAGACTTAGATTTGACCTATTGGCAGCAAGAAGCCAGAGAAGCTTTTAATGAACTTCTCAGTGGAAGCTACCGAGGAAGTAGGAAGGATAGACTCGTGGTGGCCAGAGCAGAAAGACGGAAGGGCTTCAAGGAAAACCACGTGTCGAGGTTTTTTCCCTTAGGGGCTCATTTCTCCCACACCCAGAAGATGTCCAGAGGGGCTGGGAACAATGGTGGCATTGGAATGTCAAGGAGAGGGACTGTTCTGGGAGTCAAGGAGGCAGGGGGTAGGGGGTGCAGGCAGAGAAGTTGCCTCCAGAAAAGTCAGAGGAGGTCCAGAATAGGGCAGTGGAGAGAGAACAGAGATGGGTCCAGGCAGTGTGGGGACCAGTGTAGCATCGTGTAAAGGGTCACAGAAGGTCAAAGATCAGAAAGAGACTTGAAGGGCATGAAGGAGATCGCTGGTAACTTTTAATAGTTCTCTTTGGGGAGAACAGTGTAACCAGATAACACAGGAATTTAAGGGAAACAGGGCTATGTTCCATGGGGAACAGGAGTTGACCAGCAGTGAGAGGAAGGGCAGAAATGCAACACCCAGAAAAACACAAGGCAGTCAATACAAGTTTCTTCGAGACAGAAAAAACTTGTTCATGTTTGCAAGTACAGGGAAAGAAGCCAGTGAAGAGAGTGAGAAATTAAACATATTGGAAGAATGAGACTGCGTGTATTATCTTCTAAAGAGACGAATTACTTGATAACGATTTTAAAGTTACTGTAAGGTAAAACTTCTCTCAATATCCTTAAAAATCTTTCAGCCATTCTTACGTATTATTCCAGAAGCAGTATTTTAAAATTACAGTAATTAAAACTGGGATAGGCAGACAGATCAATGAAATAGAAAGTCCAAAAACAGGCCCATATATATATATGGATCTAATAAAATCAGTGCTTCATAATAGTAGGAGGAAGGAGGGATCATTCAATAATTGGCTATTTGCCAAAAAATTAATTTAGATTGTAATTTGGTAGGATATACTAATATAAACTCTAAATGATTACAGATTTTTAAAAGTCATGAAAGTACATACTCTTTGTGTCTATTCAAACATCCAGAAGTACAATAAAAGTATATGAAAGTTAAAAGCTGGGAAGGAGCAGTGAACGTTTCCTCACGCACTTTTTGATTGCATTGAGCTTTTGAATTTTTCAAATTCTGTGGCATCATTTGGCTAGTTTTAAAACACTGTCTACCCCATAATGCCATCTATCTCTTCTTCTGATAATGGAAAAAAAAAATCATAAAGTGTCGGGAAAGAGTCAAATTCTTTGCTATTAAGTCATTTGTACCAAGTGTCCATCTCTTGAAGAATCTTCATAAATTGCCAAATATATAGTTAAGGTATCCCACACGCACAAAGCACTGGACGTCACTGAAATGGCTTTAAGTGATATTATCAGTGCCACCAAGTAATGCTTTTAAAAAAAAACCATATTCATTCATTCTTAAATTCAAATGCTCATTTGAGTGCCTTTTACCCAATACAGTCTGTGTAGAGAATAAAATCTTATGCTTCCTGCAGATACTTTCACACCATGTGTTGAAAAAACATATGCCAAATGGACACCACTCGGTTGTAATTTACAATTTGAGCATCTTTCCTGCTTTATTGCATCACAGTTGACATGCACAGTGTGATCCTGAGAAGACTGATGTTTATTTTCACGGCAACTCCTCCCCCAGTGCCTACTTAGCTAGTGTCCCCTACGCACATTTTCCAGTCCTCACCATGACTCACACAATAATTGCTCACTAAAATAAATACCTCTTCTTCTGTACTGTAAGTTTCCAACAGAAAAAAGTGGCCAGCCTCTTCTTCTTTGAATATCTGTCACTCGTATTCCAAGTGAGTTCAAGAGTTGGTACATCAGTGGTTTCACCCAACTGCAAACCAAAAACAAACACAAGCCTTTTACCACCACCCCTCATGACGTTGTTCTTCCACATTATATGCTGTTAATACTCTGCGTCATAAATTCCATCACTATGTATCAGTCAGGCTGGGCTAAGTTATGCTGCAGTAACAAATGGCCCCCAGATCTAGCCCAGCAAAGTTCATGTCCAACACAGGACAGTTGAAGGCTCTGCTGCACATCGTCCTGACTCTGGGATCCAGACTTGTGGAAAAGCCAGTGTTGGAACATGCACAAGTTGTCATGGCAGCGGGGGAGAGAGAGCTCTGAAAGTTGTTTATCCACCCTCATTTCTCAGACTGAAGCAGGTCACATGGCCCTGCCTGATTTCAAAGGCAGCCGAGAGATGCAGTGCTGTCAGGAACACGGAAGGCAGAGAACTGGAAATAGGTAGTGAATGGTCCTAATGATTTCCACATGCTCATTCGACTTCTTCTCTGAGCATAAGTGTGTCAAAAGCTATGAAATTGGTTTTGCAAACTTTGGGAAAATATTTTGACTCAAACCTGTTTATGCTTTGGAGAAGTCTTTGAATGTTGGCTTTGAAGTTTTAGATTCCTTAGAGAAAAATATTCCATTGAAGACTGGAAAGCAATATTTTGAGGTTGATTTAGAAAAAAATACTCAGTGGGTTTATTTAGAAAAGGTCACTGTTGGAAAACGATGCAAAATCTTCATACTCCTATTTAACAAAGTTTCCGAACAGGACAAATCAATTTGGAGTAGAAAGAAAGAAATTCCTAAGTACCGTGATATCCAATTTAAAAATTCATTTGTCAGACTTTTCATTCAACTCTCCAGTTGGAGTTGTTTGCGGGAAATCAACTTGCCTATCACTGTTCTAGCACATGCAGGTTCATAGTTTATATTTGAACTAGACTGAATTCCTCTTTCCTATTTATATTTATGATGTTATTTTGAGCTCTAGTATTTATATTACTATTTTCATTACACTCTTATTCTTAACAAACCACTTTTGAGCCATTGATTCTTTTCTGTGAACTGGGGATTTAAAACAACAGAGAGTGACAACACCAAAAAATGACAAATTTTAAAAAAAGGATAATTTAAAAAGAAAATAAAACTAAGTGCTTAAATGAATTAGATAGATGTCCTTGTACAGGGTGGATATATATTCAGTGAAAGTTGGCTTGTGAAAACAGTATAAGCAAAACTCAGTATCCCTAGGGACAGGTAATGTAGAAAACCTTCCGTCTTTGGTTTTCAGGAAATGGGAATAATCTGAAAAGTTCAAAGTGTGTGATTCCCCAGAGAATGTGATCCCCCCATTCTATCACACAATGTCCCTCTAAATACCCTCAACCAATTATGGGTTTTATTTTTTTCCCTTTACTGCCAGAGATGCCCCAATTATTTAATTGATCCCCCTTTAACCTTCTGACTAATTGCCACAGTGTGAATAGAGGTTTAGAAGGACATTCTCTCCTCCTGCTGTTTGATTATAAACACAGGTCTCACTAAGCAACAGAGAGGCATTTTCATTTGCATGCTTCCTTTTTAATGGGATATTGGGTCTACCAATTCAGAGCCCAATATCCCAGTGCAAAGTGTGGGAAATTAGAAGAGGGTTTTCAAGTTTGGGACAAGACGGGGGTCTCTTATTTCCTGGCTCTTACCCCAGAATTGAAATCTGGGGACCACATTCTCAGATGGCAATGGAGAGAGATCGTGCCCCAAGAGAATTCCTGACTCAGCTACTGACAGTCGCACAAGAGTAAGGATAGCTAGCTGGCTTTATGTCGCTAGTAATACCAAAAAGAGTGTCGGACCCTTGAGCAGGGGCTTGAACCTAGCGGCCCCAGTGCTGTGATGATTTTCACGGTGCAGTGAGTCAGTGATCCCCAGTCTTTCCTGGGAAAGGGCCCTGGAAGGGGTTAGAGAAAGGCCAGCCATGCACCCTTCAAAAGTGTTCCATAAGGAGGGGAGAGAAAGTCCATTCTTCTGTGAACCAAAATATGAAAAGGTAGAGGAAGATGTTCCTTCTCTCAGGCACTAGTGTTCATTGGCTGTGATGGTTTGACTGTGTGTCCCCCTAAAATTCATGGGTTGAAACCTACCCCCCCAACCAGGTGATGGTATTAGGAGGCGGGGCCTTTGGGAGGCGGAGCCCTCATGAATGGGATTCTTGTCTTTATGAATGTGGCCGTAGAGGGCTCCCCTGCCCTTCTGCCACATGAGGACACAGCAAAAAGATGGCCGTGTATGAACCAGGAAGCGGGCTCTCACCAGACACCAGATCTGCTGGCACCTTGATCTTGGACTTTCAGCCTCCAAAACTGTGAGAAATAAATTTCTGTTGTACATAAGCTCCCCAGTCTGCAGTATTTTGTTATACCAGCCTGAATGAACTAAGACATTGACTCAGAAGATGATGGTAGCAATAAAGAACTTGAACGTGGTGTCAAGGCACACATAGAAGGGGTGGTAACTCTATCCAGTTAATCTTGTGTGGGATCCTCAAAGGTCAGGTGATGCAGGGGGCACTTCACAGTGAAGTGAAGAGGAGACAGGGCTGCCCTCGTGCTTGCAGGGTCATGGGGGGCAGTTCTTGGAAGACAAGGTAGGATAAGCGCCATTGAAGAAACATGAAGGAAGTGGTGTAAGGAGGTAAGGATGGAGGTGGGGGCTCTTTTTAGGATCTGGGAAAGCTTAATACAGGGGGTGAGATTTAAAGTGGGAGACAGATGAAAAGATGCTCAACATCACTAATCATTAGAGAAATGCAAATCCAAACTACAATGAGGTATCACCTCACACCGGTCAGAATGGCCATCATCAAAAAATCTGCAAACAATAAATGCTGGAGAGGGTGTGGAGAAAAGGGAACCCTCCTACACTGTTGGTGGGAATGTAAATTGGTGCAGCCACTATGGAGAACAGTATAGAGGTTCCTTAAAAAACTAAAAATAGAGCTACCTATGATCCAGCAATCCCACTCCTGGGCATGTAACCAGAAAACAACAGAATTCGAAAGGATGCATGCACCCTGATGTTCATTGCAACGCTATTTCCAACAGCCAGGTCATGGAAGCAACCTAACTGTCCACTGACGGAGGAATGGATAAAGAAGATGTGGTACATGTACACAATGGAATATTACTCAGACATAAAAAGGAATGAAATAGTGCCATTTGCAGAGACGTGGATGGACCTAGAGATAGTCATACAGAGTGAGGTAAGTCAGAAAGAGAAAAACAAATATTGTATAATATCGCATATATGTGGAATCTAGAAAAATGGTACAGATGAAACTTATTTGCAAAGCAGAAATAGAGTCACAGATGTAGAGGACAAACTTATGGTTACCAAGGGGGCAAGGGGGAGTGGGATAAATTGGAAGATTGGGATTGACATATACACACTACTATATATGAAATAAATAACTAATAAGGACCTACTTAGCACAGAGAACTCTGCTCAATACTCTGTAATAACCTATATGGGAAAAGAATCTAAAAAAGAATGGATATATGTATATGTGTAACTGAATCACTTTGCTGTACACCTGAAACTAACCCAACATTGTAAATCAGCTCTAATCCAATAAAATTTAAAAAGAAAGAAAAAAAGAAAGGAAAGGAAAGAAAGAAAGAAAGAAAGAAAGGAAGAAACCCAGAAACTCCAAGTCTGCTCTTTTCTGGGGGGGAAGGGAGTTCAGATGTGATGCTGCAATTCTCTCCTCTCAAATTTGTCTTCCCTTTGAAGAATCCCTCATTAATCGCCAAGGCTCCACCACACTGTTCTCTGTAGGGATGTGTTATGTGTTATGTGTGTCCCCCTAAAATTCCTATGTTCAAGTTCTAAACCTCAGTACCTCAGAATGTGATGTATTTAGAGAAAGTATCCTTAAAGAGGTAAGTTAAAATGAGGTCGTGTGGGTGGGCCTTAATCCAATAGGACTGGGGTCCTTACAAGAGGAGGGTACTTAGACGCTGACCCACACAGAGGGAAAGCCAGGTGAAGACACAGGGAGAAGTTGGCCGTCTTCTCTGGGCAATTTGTTGGGGCCACCCTGGCTAACTAATACAGTGGGAGTGGAAAGTGACTTCCTTTGATGTCTTAGAGCCCCGCTGAGAGGAGGCATTTAAGGCAGGCTTCTGTAAAGTCTGGGAGACAGCAAAAAGGAACCAAACTCCCAAACTAAGGTAAAACTAGGTCATCAAGCTTGTAAGAAATGGCTTGCTTTTAAAGCTGCTAACGAGTCATCCCGTTCACAAAAGGATCTGTCCAGGGATTGATGATGCCTTTGGGTCCTACTGCCATCTCCTGCCTCCAGAGGGGGATCCCCAACAACACAGCTCTGTCATTTTGTCCTGGAGCCATGTGGTCACACGTGCTGAGAGCAGGGTTAGGACTCAGACCACAAGTGGCCTGAGGCTGGAGTTCATGGCCAAGAAAAGAGCAATTGAACCTGGCGTCACAACCCCCGGGCTTGTCTACAAGCTGGCGTGGACGTCCTGCATATCTGTCTGGCCGTGGTGTCCGCACGCATGCGCTGGGAGGGCTGTGTAGTGAACAAAGTGTTTATAAGCATCTGCTGAAAACTGTGTTCCCACACCCCTGGGAGGGCCGCAGAGCAGGCAGCTGCATCCCTGCCGTGCACAGCAGGGGCGATGCTCTCCTCTCACTCCAGAGAAACGATATAGGAACATTCTCTGGCAAAGACAAACCCCTCCAGCGTGCTCCAGGAAAACAGTTCTGAACATAAGATCTGCCAGGTCTGGATAAACGTAGCTCAGTCCCTCAGATGTTTTGACCATGACTGAATGTTCATACCGCACGGCCTTTCATCAGAGGCCTCCAAATAGTTCACATAAAATCCTGAGCCTGTTCCAGGCAGCGGCTCGTCAAGAGTTATCAGATCCACTGTTAGAGCCACTCAACGCCTTGAAGTATTTATCCTCGGAGATAATGTGAACCCGGAGAAAGCTGAAGTTTGAGATCTTCTGCTGGTGGCAGAAGAGTCCAACTCCAATGGACTAAGAAGTTTCTTTATACTTGGAACCTCATTTTCCTCATGTTTAAAATGGGAATAATAATAATAGTGTGTCTTCACATATATGCTCTAAGTTTGTTTTTTATAACGTGTTTTTTAAAAAATTTATTTATTTTATTTATTCAGTTTTGGCTGCATTGGGTCTTCGTTGCTGTGCAAGGGCTTCCTCTAGTTGTGGCGAGCGGGGGCTACTCTTGGCTGTGGTGTGCAGGCGTCTCATTGTGGTGGCTTCTCTTATTGAGGAGCACGGGCTCTAGGGTGTGCAGGCTCAGTAGTTGTGGCGCACGGGCTTAGCTGCTCCGCGGCATGTGGGATCTTCCCAGACCAGGGCTTGAACCTGTGTCCCCTGCATTGGCAGGCGGATTCTTAACCACTGCGCCACCAGGGAAGCCCACATGCTCTAAGTTTTTAATCAGATTAAAAAGCAAAGAGGGTTCCTACTTTATTGTAGGAAAGCTCTCAAAGTTTCTATACACATTAGCATTCAGGAAGCGTCACAGAGAATGATGGTGAGATGATAAAGACCTTCAAAGAAGCGTTTATCACTGCCCTAGGCATTCTAGTGACATCCTATGATTCTACTGTACCAGATTCTATTTTCCTTAAACCTGTCTTGAAGTCCAAGTGACAGAATGGTTAGTTGATGAATCATTAGGTTGGAAATTTAAAATGCTTGAAGTAACATAAATAAATGAGCTGTAAAACAACTCAAAGCAATATTTAACAAAGTGTGGTGCATATATAAACATGGGGTCCCCATGTTCATGTGCAGGCTTTCTAGTAATACATGGAAGCTTGGAGATTTGTATGTTTCTCCAACAACCCTTTCATGCATGCATTCAACAAATAGTAATAAAGTGCCTATGTTATGCCAGGGACTGTAGTTAGCCATAGGAATCAGAAAATGATAAGACAAGTCCCAGCCTTCCAAGCCTTATAGCCTAGAAGGAAGACGCCACTAAGGAAATAAATAAATAAATGCAATAAAGTATAATTAGATTCTCAACCAATGGACTTGGTATTCATGGTGTCAGCAGTCTCTGAGTACTTACATAGGTCTATGCCATACATTGATTTTTTTTAAAGACTATTTTTAAAGAGAAGTTTTAGGTTTATAGCAAAAATTGAGAGAAAAGTACAGGGATTTCCCATATAGCCTCTGCCCCACACTTACACAGCCTCCCCCATTATCAACGTGCCTCACCAGAGTGGTACAGTTTTTACAACTGATGAATCTACACTGACACAGTATCACCATCCAAAGCCCATGGTTTACCTTAGGGTTCACTTGGTGTTGTACATGCTATGGGTTTGGACAAATGTATAATGACATCTACCCATCATTATATCATACAGAGTATTTTCACTGCCCTAAAAACCTTCTGTGCTTTGCTTATTCATTCCTAACTGCTCCCCAAATTCCTGGCAACCACTGATCTTTTTACTGACTCCATAGTTTTGCATTTTCCAGAATGTCATAGCGTTGAAGTCAAACAGTATGTAGACTTTTCAGATTGGCTTCTTTCACTAAGTCATATGCATTTAAATTTCCTCCACATCATTTCATGGCTGGATAGCTCATTGTGTGTATTCAATAATATTCCATTGTTGGGATGTACCATAGTTTATTCACACATGCAGTGATTTTAATTTTGCTGGGTGCAGTATGACCTGGTTGGCTGAGGGCACAGTGTGAAGTGTACGGGCAAGAACAAGCCGCCAAATTAATGAGGACACCAGCTGACTTCCCACCAACGGATGCTGGCTTCTGAGGGGGTGATGGGGGGACTGGCACAGTGACCTTCACAGTGTCATAAAAAACTATCTCAGTATAGTGAGAAACAACCTTGAGAAAAATCCAGTTGCTAGTGACAATGATGGAAAAGAGGAGAAATGAAAGACCTCCAAGGACACGACTGTTCTTGTCCAGAAAATAGAGCATTTAGAGAGAATAAGGGTGCTTTACTGGTGGGCCCCGATGCAGGAACTCATGAAGTGCTCAGAATGTATTCCTCACGAATAGAAAGGCTCTATTCTATACAAAGTGTGTAGTGGTAGAGGGAAAGTGTCAGGTTAAGCTTCACGAAGGGAGTGATCTTGGGGCAGATTCTTGGAAGATAAGTCATGTACTGACCATGTGACTAAGATCAAAAGATGAGAAAGACCCTCGCCTGTTTGGAAAATACTGGTCAAAAACCAAACAAAGGGACTTCTGTTGCTGGCCAAGGAGGGTGATAGGAATTTAACCGCTGACCAGAAACAAACAAAAGTGATCATGGTAAGAAAAGTTCATAAGCTGGTTGTTTTTGCCCTTGAAATACCGTTTCCAATAGCATCAGTTTTAAGTGGTAGTTTCATTCCTGGCTAACCCACAAAAGCTTGTTTCCTCCACATGAGGGAATTTCAACTACGTTCTCTGTTAAGTAGGTTTTGTGGCCTGGTTTGAAGACACAGTCCCCACTTTATACACTGTTTTCCTGGAGGAGATTTTGGGAGACAAGAGCAAGGAAACCATGTTTATTCAAAAAGCCCTTTTACCTGCTGCCAGGTGCCTGCTGAAATGGAAATGGAAAGGTGTGGGTGACAGGTCTGGCCTCTGGGAACAGTTAGGCATCTTTTGGTCAGTGGAGGAAGGTCTTGTCTAAGCACTTGAGGGCCCGCTCCTCCATGGGGAGGGCTGTCCGAGGCTCTGGGCTGCCCTGAAAGGGTAACTGGGGAATTCTTATGGACCCAGAGGCTCTCCAGCTTGATACAGTTCCTTTTAACCCAGGTAATGTAATGAGTGAAGGGAGTGCTGTGAGATGATAAATGGCAAATAAATGTCAATGTTCAGCAGGTAATAGGGTCTGTGGATATTCAGCAAAACAGAGAACACACATTCCTGTGTGGCAGAGAAAATACTCACCAGGTATTCTGTCGGCTCTTACGTTGCCCTGTCTCCCTTGTAGCTGAGTTGGGTCCACCTGGTAAGTTTTGGTCAATAGATTCTGAAGCGAAATGTCAAGCTGGGTGGTCAACAGCCAAGGTGCTTCCTACACCTCTCCTTCCTCCCCCCAGTGATCTTGGATGCTACTAATTTATATGATGGGTCACAGGAAGGAAGAAGCCTGGATCCCTGAGTTGCTGCCTGGAGCAGAGCCCTCACCAACCCTCACTGGACTTGGAGTGAATGGACACTAATCTTTCGTTGGGTTAAGCTGCTAAGATTTGGGGTTTTATATGTTAGGTCATCAGAGCCCATTCTGCCTTGACTAATATACTATTTAAGTCAGAGCCAAATGGTTGCTGCCATACATAATGCAGGATTGGTGTTGCCTAATATCCCAGTTTTTCAAAACAAGCCAGAAATGGACATTTTCGTGTGACTCCAGGTTTGAAATGCTGGCGACATATTCAACTTGAAAACACCATGGTTCTACGCTGTGTAGACCAAACATGTCGGTGGGCTGAGTTCAGCCTATCAGGGGCCACTTTCCAATCTCTGAGGTCCTTCCAGCCTATTTAAGTATTTTACAAACTTAATGTCCTGTTACCATTCTAATTTCAGACTTAAAGGCAACAATTACGGGGATCAGTGGTGGGGAAATAAATGTCTCAGAAACTTCAAGCTAAAACGTACGAGGTCATAGCCAAGAAGGGTAACCCAAAGCGAAAGTTCTTCTCCTTCTTCTCTCTCCCCTCCTCTTCTTCCCTGCCCTTCCCACCGCCTTCCAGAAAGGATGTGAGGCGTGCCTTAGGTCAGGTTCTCCAGAAGCAGACCCTGAAATGTGGCTTCAAGAGCAAGTGATTTACTAAGCAGATGCTCCCAGGGCAGGTTGGTAAGGGATGGAGAAAGCAGGGAGCGAAAGGGGAGGAGCCAAGCAAAGGTGCCACCATCTCAGGCAAAATCCTGCAGAAGGTAACTTGTCCTGACCCTATGGGGAAGCTTGGAGGGCTAGTTACACCTCCGAGTTGCCCCGACCCAAAGCAAGGGGTCTGTGCTTTCATTCTCCTCAGCCGGACAGTCTGGCCAATGACCAAGGTGGGGATGCAGGGCAGGTATGTGAGCGCCAGGCACCCCAGCTCTCCGAGTCTGCAGGTACAGTGGTCCAGGAGCCCAAGGGCAGCCCTTCGAAAAAGAGCTGCAGGTACTGGCCATTGGAAACACAGTGATGGGGGCAGCTGGGGGCGCAGGTGCAGAGAAATGATAAAATGGGATGTGAGGGTATTTGGGCGGAGCATCGATATGGCCCACTTTAGGCATAAAAAAGATTTAAGGAAAAGAATTCTCTAAAGTTGCATCATTAGTGAATGGAAAAGAGTGATTTTGTTGGGGGCTCGTGTAGTAGTGATTGTAGTTCTTTGTAAGCACGTGGTAACTGTGTGACTTTGGGGACCTCGTTTAATTTCTCTCAGCCTCGGTTGGCTTGGGATGATGGGGTTGCTGTGAAGAGCACAGAAGTAGTGTGTTAGGCACCTAAGCCTGGTGCATTTTGGTGCTCACCAAAAGTCCTTAGCACCTTCCGTCCACACGCTCCTGGGACCCCGGGTCCAAGCACATGTTGCCCGATGCTCTCCTCTGTCTGGACGCCCTTCAGTAGCCTGCCCCTCCCCCCTTCCCGGGCCACGCCTCCTCCCAGCACTGCTCCTTCTCTGTCCACGGGGTCCTCTCCAGGGAGTAGATTCCACCCTTGGAAGCATCTGATAAAACTGATGCATGTTTCAACATTCCTAACCTAAAAGAAGGACTCTCCAGCAATGAAATCAAGAAGTGTTAAAAATCTCGATGTGCAGGTAGTTATTTTGGTTGTCAGAAATAGAGACAGAGGAAGCAAAAGGAGCTGCTTGTACGAACATATGAGAACTTGAGCTGAAATCAAAGCTGACCAGGGTCCCGGGCAGCCTCAGGGACTCAATGGTCCCTCCATCTCACTCACTTCCCATCCTCCAGGGCCAGACGTGACAGAGGTCGGCAGCCAGCCTGGGTGCCCCCAGTACAGTCCGCGACTAGCTCTGTGCACGGTCCCCGGTGTGCTGGTGGCAGGATTGTGACATTTGTGGTTTTGCGGGACAGGAGCCCGAGCAACAGCTCTTTGTCACAGATTCATTTCTGTGATGTACTAGGGGCGCACCAACAAGGTCAGCCCTGCTCCGAGCCGCAAGGTTAAAATTTACAGCCATCCACGGAGCACCTGCTGTGAGTCAGATATGGTGCTTTGGCCCAACTCGGAGACAGTGCAGAAGACGGACAAATAAAAAGAGATCTCCAAGGCAACGGAGAGGACTGCTATTTGGGCGGGATGCGGGGGTGGTGAGGGGGGGACCGTAGCAACACAGGGGATGGATTCCTAACCGGTCCTTTCAGGGCGTTTGGGAACTTTCCAAGAAATAATAAGCTGAGAGCTGGAGGAGAGCACAAGTCAGAGA
Organism: Balaenoptera musculus; assembly: GCF_009873245.2. Lineage (NCBI taxonomy): Eukaryota > Metazoa > Chordata > Mammalia > Artiodactyla > Balaenopteridae > Balaenoptera > Balaenoptera musculus. The sequence continues at coordinate 56,572,751 of NC_045804.1, read as the reverse complement.
GGAGAAGGAGGCCGAGAGAATTCCAGGCGGTGAGAAGGGGTAGGCCAGGGCTTGGAAGCCAGGACAGAACACACAATGTTCGTTAGAGGCACTGCAAAGTGCAGCCCACCTGTCACCTGGGACGGAATATGTCGAGGATATTTCAAAGCACCGTCACAGCACATTTTGTTACAGGAGGAAAGGATGTAAGTCAGCTAATAAATAGGCTATAACCAGGTTTTCGTTTTGCTCTGTTTTGATTTTTTTTAATTGCAGGACTTCTCAGAATCTTTAGAATTCTTCTAGATGCTCATGTCCATCAGGAAATCCTCCAATGGACTTTTTTCCCAATAAATATTTGGCATGTTCCATGGAGCCCTCAGTGGGCAGTGCTACCTCGGTAGAGGCACCTGGCTGAAGCTCCGTGGACAAAACGGGGCTGAGAAAGTGGTCTCTGCAGATAGAAAGACCCAGGTTTTTTGACTGATTCTATGAACAAATTGTTCACTTTTTCTAGCTTTGTTTCCCTCATTGGTTAAAAAAAAAAAATACAAATAATAGTTCCAAAAATAATATTTGTCAACAGTGGTTGCCCCTGGGGGCTGGGGATTGACTAGCAAGGGGCTTGATGGAATTTTCTGGGTTGACAATAACGTTCTGTATTACTCAGGTGGATGCAATCATCAAATTCCATCCATGGTGCCCTTGAGATGTGCACATTGTATTGTATGTAAATCTTACCTCAAAAAAGTTAAACATGTATTGCACTTTAATGATTTTCATGCCATGTTATCTAAGAGTGAAATACCCTGACATCTGCAACTTACTTTTAATTTTTAATTTTTTTATTTTTTTAATGCTATTCTTGTCTGCTTACATTCTTTTTATGTATGTATGTATGTATGGCTTTGTTGGGTCTTCGTTTCTGTGCGAGGGCTTTCTCTAGTTGTGGCAAGCGGGGGCCACTCTTCATCGCGGTGCGCGGGCCTCTCACTATCGCGGCCTCTCGTTGCCGAGCACAGGCTCCAGACGCGCAGGCTCAGTAATTGTGGCTCACGGGCCGAGTTGCTCCGCGGCATGTGGGATCTTCCCAGACCAGGGCTCGAACCCGCGTCCCCTGCATTGGCAGGCAGATTCTCAACCACTGTGCCACCAGGGAAGCCCTGCAACTTACTTTTAAATGAATAAAAGTTAAATGGGTTGGTAGATGGATAGTTCTGTGATAAAGCAAATGCTGCTAAAAGGTAGCAAGTAGAGACTCTAAGTGGTAGGAATTTGGGTATACACTGGGCCACTCTTTCAAATTTTTTGGTAATTTTTTTCATAATAAAATGTTGGTGAAAAGTAATAGTAACTATATCTCAGGTCAAAATTTCAGTACTTAGCACAATGTCCAGAACATAATAAGTTGGTGATGATTGTTATTATTCATGGTAATTAGATAGTGACAAAATGGAGGTGGAGAGAGAATTTGGCTTTGGCAGTAATTCAGAGAAATTAAACCAGGGCCTAAAATAGAGTAGTTGCCGTGAGAATGAAGGTGCTGGAAACATTTCCAAGGTGCAGCTGCTAACGCTTGGCGGCCAGTGGGTAACTGGTGTTGAGAGAAGGGGAAGAGTCTGGGATGCTGCTTCAGCTTCTGGCCTTGGCAATGGATGGATGCTGGTACCGTTCAGAGATAACCATCCTCTCCAGATGAAGGAAAGCTGGCTCTAGAATGTCCTGGGGCTCCATGCAGTTTCGTTGCCAAGGAGCCGCAGCAGCCCTGACTCTTTGACAAGTCTTATCTTCCCCCCCTTCCAAAGAACAATTCAACATATGTCAAACGTTGTTTCCACCCATGAAGGGAAAATCTTAAGGCTGCGAGACCCTCCCTCAGGAAGATGCTTCAAGGGACGCTCTTTAAAGTACTTTGCAGATTTCTCTGGAAGTGACACCCTTCATGGTCCTGGTGTCTGCAGGTTGTTAAGAAAGTGGTGACTCCGTGGAGGGGAGGGGCCGCTCAGAAAGCAGGCTGCAGCCTTCCGTGGGTTGGCGTGCAGTTCCTGCAGCCCTGAGAGCTGCCCCTCGCTGGGCAGTGCTTGTACCAGCGCTCGGGGCAGGGCCGGCACTCAGGTCAGCGCTGCCGTCAAAACTGTGGCTCACAGGTGGTAGAACAATGCTTCCCAGTACAACTAGTTTTTCTAGCCAAGGAAGTGCTGAACGTTGAGCGTTATTATTTTCATTATTCAGCGCTCCTCCCAAGTAAGGGTTCTGTTCTTCATAAAAGCTTTCCTGTTTTTTGATTTTCCATAGGCCTTGCGTTGGGGATTGAAAAAGTGCCATTTGTTTCGGTGTTCAAAGAAAACACTTTAATTGTCAAGCTTATGCCACAGATGAGAGTTCATGGTTCCAGGCCAGGGATTGTACCAGCTGCAGGGCCGGGCTCAGCCTCCTCCACAGCAATGCTGCTGGAAGTATTGTGCACACATGGGACCGGTGCCGGCTCACAGACTAGCACAGGGTTGCTGTGAGTAAGTAGAAATCGAGAGTGAGAATTTAGAAGGTTTCAGAGCAATTTTACGTGGCATGACATCCAGTGCGTGACCAGGGGACACGTCCATCTGGCGTGTCTATAGGATCCCACAGAGGCTCAGGAGTCTTCTCAGCCTCTCTGACCTTACCACTCTCCTTCTTCAGAGACGCAGCTGAGCCAGCAATGAAAGCCCGTTTTCCAGGCCCCAGAGCACCAGGAGCGCCACGAAGTCTATCCACTACCGCGAGGATGTTGCCTCTGCTCTGCTGGCAGAGAGTCCTGCTTCTGAATGCAACCTGTGTGGTACCAAACGCCATCCCTGTGATTCTTCATGTATCAGTTAGCTTCTGCTGTGGAAGAAATCATCCCCAAACTCAGTGGCTTAAAATGACACATTATTGGTTTTCACGATGCTGAGGGCTGGGCTTTGTGTGGCATCCCTTCTGGTCTGGGCCAGAATCAGCTGTTCTTTCCTGGGGTGGCTCACATGTCTGGGGCCTTTGCTGTGTTGGCTGGGATGGTTGAGATCATGCTCCATATGGTCTCTCGATACCCAGCAGGCCTCCCTGGGCTTATTGGGATGATGGGGAACAGTGCCCAGCAGCAGGAGAGTAACCCCCAATGGACAAATGGGGGTTAAGCCTCTGCTGATGTCATCCTGCCAACGTCCCATTGGCCAAAGCAGGTCACATGGTCAGCTCCGGATTCAAACAGTGGAGAAACAGACTGTACCTATTCATGGAGGGAACAGCAAAGCTTCATTGCAAAGAGGCGGGCATACAGGGACGGGAAGATTTCCTGGCTATTTTTGCATCTAATCAAGATTGAAGAGACCAAATGACATTGTTTGCTCCTGGCCCATAGTAACTGCTCACTAAAGAGTTGTTGAATGAATATGTTTTTAAGAGGCCTTCAGTTTTCCTTCTCTTCACATATTTGAGGTTAAGATGTTCAAAATACACTGCTCCCAGAGTCTGGTTCTGACTGTCGATGGCCTTGTTTGCCAAAAACGCTTAGTCATCTGTTTACTCTGTCATCATGGAAGAAGCCAGTAAAGTCCGGTGACCTTAGTAAGAGGAACTGTATGACTTTTGTTTCCTATATAGAAGCAACCACTGGTGTAGACTGGGAACTCGATCTTCATTCATTGTGTGGTTGTTAAGACAACACCAGCTGGTTTCAGCTATTCACACAGGTATTCACACATAACATTGTGCCTGAAGAATAGGGAGTAGGGATCAGCCGGTGAAATTGTTGGGCGAAAAATGGCTCCATCAGGCATATATCTGGAGAAAACTCTAATTCGAAAAGATACATGCACCCCAATGTTCATTGCAGCACTATTCACAATAGACGAGAAATGGAAGCAACCTAAGTGTCCATCAACAGATGAATGGATAAAGAAGATGTGGTGCATGTATACAATGGCATACTACTCAGCCATAAAAAGGAATGAAATAAAATGCCATTTGCAGCAACATGGATGGACCTCGAGATGATCATACTAAGTGAAGTAAGTCAGACCGAGAAAGACAAATATCATAGGATATCGCTTATATGTGGAATCTAAAAAATGATACAAATGAACTTATTTACAAAACAGAAATAGATCCACAGACATAGAAAACAAACTTATAGTTCCCAAAGGGGAAAGTGGGGGGGGAGGATAAATTGGGAATTTGGGATTAACAGGTACGGACTGCTGTATATAAAATAGATAAACAACAAGGACCTACTGTATAGCACACGGAACTATACTCAATATTTTTTAATAACCTAGAAAGGAAAAGAAATCTGAAAAAGATTTTTCAGAATCACTGTGCTGCACACCTCAAACTAACACAGCATTGTAAATCAACTATACCTCAATTTAAAAAAACAGAAAAAAAAGAATAGAGAAACTTGAGCTTGCAGAAAAAGTTTTCTTGCCTTTTCTAATAAACCTCATGTTTCCAGAAAAAAAGAAATAAGAAAAATGGCCCCAGCAGTCATCTAAGTGGACGCACACCCACTGGTGCGCTGAGAGTGGGGCTCTGGTGCCACCAGGCTTACGGACAGGCTCATGGACCAGGTTTTCCATAGCTAAGTGGTCCGGGCATCCAGCCCCATAACAGGTCTTTTCCCTCAGCCGGATCGAGTGAAGCTTCTTTGTCAGAAGGTCTTCCAGTTGGGGGCCCATCACTGGCAACCCATGCCAACCACTCGCACCCTGGATTCTCTGGAAGAAGCTCTTCAGCTGGGTCATTTGAGGAAGCTGGGATGGTCTGCGTGATGATACGACCAGGATGTTTCTGTCTCTCTGGAGGATTTCCCGCCCTCCCCTGCAGCCTGCATCCTACGGTCATCGCTGGGCTTCCGTGCACCAGCTCCAATATTCCTCCGCGCGTCACCTCTCTCTATATGTTGGGGTGTGTCAGAGGGGCCTGGGGCTGATCTAGGAAAAAGAATATGACCACAAGAATCTGTAACGCACAGCAAGCTTCATTAGGCTCTTGGACAGGGTTGCATGAGAGACAATGTCCGTCACAGCATGAGACTCTGCATAGGGACCACGATCCAGAAAGGGAAGAGGGAAAGGAACTCCTCAGGAGGGGGGGTCCCATTGAGGCCGCCCAGCTGCCCGATGGGGTGTCTCTGGGTCAGAGGACTGAAGGACCGAAGCGGTTTGGGGGTCTTACAACCAACCACAAGGCTCTCATCAATAGCCTGCAAATGTGAGGTGAGGTTTCATGGGGTATGCAAAGCAGGCAGGTTCTAAATAACTAAAATTTTACTCATTCTGGCTATTTTTAAACTGGCTGTGTAAAAATTGGCATTAGATGCCAGCAAGCTTTCAGGTAATGGGTCTCAGCCTATGCCCAAGATATAAACCACTGAGGGGCCAATACCCAGAGGCCACCTTCAGATCACTCCTATAACCCTGTAACTGGGTTCTGGGGTGTTCTTCTGAAGACCATGATGAAGCCACTCCGAGTTAAGATGCTGTGGTCCCCCTAAAAGGAGAATAAACATATGACGGAGGAGAGCCTGAGTGGCGATTGGGAACCACGTCGCTCTGATGACCTCAGACCACATCCAGCCGATTCTTTACTCAGGATCACAGCCTCTGTGGAAGCTGTCTCTTCCCAGCTGGGGGGAAGTTAGCTGGCCTGCGGGCCTTAGCCGATGCCTGCTACCTTCACATCGCCTCTTCCTTTCCTGAAATACCTGGAGCCAGTTTGAGGAAATGTCATCTCTTCCATTTGTCTCCACTGATTGAGGCTAGAACGTCAGGGCCGGGGAGGGTCACGTAGCCCAGAGTTTCCAGTAGTGAGCTCCAGGGCAGAGTTTCCAGTAGTGAGCTCCAGGGAATCTAAGTCTCGGGACGAAATCTGGGAACAAACGTTCCATGGTACCATACATTTAGAACATGCTTCATCACCTAGTTCCCTCCTAGGGATTCCCAAGACACGGTTATAAGTTCAGGGACCCAAGACTATAGAGGAGTGAGTATGTCATGCAGAGCATCCTTTGGGGAGACTCGTGAAGATATATCACTTGGGAGGAAAATTCAAAAGGGTCCTGAGGTCTTCCAAGGATTTAGGAACTCACAAGGTACTGAAATTCAGATATTAAGGGTATTTTGATTTCATTATGGTTGCACGGCATAAAGGACAGATGAGGTGAGAGAGAGAGAGAGAGAGGGAAAGAGAGAGAGAGAGGGAGAGAGAGAGATTCTGAGAAATAAGATAATAAGACAAGGGGGTCAGTTTAATCCCCTTGGTTGAATGAACCACAGTTCTCATCTGAACCATGTCTGACCTTGCTTTTGCTGAGGGTTGTAGGGATTCTCAGATTCAAAGTCACATGCTAAACTAAAGAACTGTTGGCTTATTCAGGGTCCCTAAGGAGCAACCGAAGTCCAGGCCACTCCCCCCCTTTTTTTCTGAGTCTCCTGATGTACTTAAACATGAACAACATAAGGTTGCCAAACTCATGGTCCATGTAAATGCTTCCATTTGACCATCAACGTTGTAAGATGCACATCGTATTTCATTTGTAATTCAGCGGTGTCCGACCACCTCCGTGCCTGGGTGTGTTAGTCCCATCTGGAGACAGCACAAAAGATGACGCGAGGCCTGGCCCGAGGCCCTGCTGACCCCTCCCTGGGGTGGGCCGAGTGCAAATTCCTCCACTGACACCAGGAAAGTCAGAGGCTCATCCTGCCGGAGGCACGAGGCTAAGATCTGTGATTATTAATCATGAATAACCCTGTGATATGTTCAGTTGCATGCAACCTTATTTTTCCCATTTTATGTTAGAAGTTGGAAACACAGACGTTGGCTGTCATTCTCCAAGATCTGCAGTCTTTCATTTTTGTCGCCGTGGAACCTGGGATGAGTCTAAGGTGGCACATTTGATGGAATTTAGTGACGTATGGTCCAAGTTTACATTTGGGCTCCGCCATCTGCAAGCTCTGTGCCCTTGGGCACTCGGTTAGCCTTGCGGGGCTGCAGGGGTCACAGCCGACCACCCATCCTGGGATCGTTGTAGGTATCAAATGCGAGGTTTTAGCACAGCACCTGGGGAGTGCCGATCAATTATAGGGATGGTATTTTGTAACTCCCCCCTCCAACCACGCGTTGTTGACTTTTCCTCATGTCATTAAATCATCTTCCTCAACGTTATGTTTAATATCTACACAGCATTTCATCTGAGGACTGTACCGACTTTTGTCCCGTCACCCCCCTATTGTTCGAGATTTAGGACATTCATGTCTTCCTTCGTTATAAAAGTGCTGAAACATATAGCTGCAGTTTTTGTGTAGCACATCCACATTTCTAGAATTTTAATGTCTAGATCAGAATTCTAAGGTAGTTGCCGCATGAAGCCCAGGCCTTATCACCGACGTCCCCTGGAGAGAAATTTCCTAGTCTTTAACAGTGAAGAGTCAAAATACTTGAAGCTTTGCCCGGTCCTGCCTTGAACCTCTGCAAAGGTTTTGACCTCAATCTGTGAACATCCTTGGCTTCCGCTGAGGTTTCACGCTGGGTAAGTGGTTTGAGGAGTCGTGAAGAGGAAAACCTCTGCTCTCAAGTTCACTTGAAGTGCAACCTCGTTCCTCCAGCTCAGAGGCACTCAAGGAACAGAAGCAAGCACCGTGGAGGCAGCGAGGCTTCGCGGGTGCCCCCCCCCCAGGTCCCCTGCGGGATGGTCTGCGTGCACCCTTTCTTTAAAAAAAAATTTTTTATTGGAGTATAGTTAACTTACAATACTGTGTTAGTTTCAGGTGTACCTTTTTTGTTTTGTTTCGCTTTTTTTTTTTTGTTTTGCTGGTGATGAATGCCCCACAGCCGGGTGTGGTCCCATCTGCCTGAATCAAGCATTCCCTCGGCTTTTAGTGGACTTTCCTGTACACCTCCCTCAAAAACTACCAACATTGGCATTGTCGCACCAGGTCTCCACGGGGCTTGGAAAGTCCATCCACGCCTCTCCTAGCCCATCATCGTGATGTGGCAAGATTGTCCCCTTCCCCACCTCCGGGAGCCTCTCCCCACCCAGAGCAGAAAAATGTCCCTTAGGAGTAAGAGTTTTTAGGAGAGCTTCAGAGTTTTCAATCCCAAGTACAAATCCATCCAGACCCTCTCTTGCTTGAGTTGTTTCCACATCCTCTCTCTGCCAGCTCGTGAGATGTCAGAGAAAAGACCGCCTTCCCCCCTCCGCTTGCATCTATGGAATCTGGCCTTCCTAAGCAACAGTGCATTTGGGAACAAAGAATTCTTTGTACTTTGTATCATGCCAGTGGCTCCACATGATAAGTCTGTGCTTTCTCTCTCCCACAGGTGAAGGAGCTAAAGGTACAATTTATCCCATGATACGTTGTATATTTGTGTAATTTAGGGAACGGCCTTGGGCCAACCAGAGTTTGTGTCTCATATTCTGCTTTTCACCTGCTTCTCTGTTGCTCATAGAGAACATCTTCCGGGGACTTGGAGATGACATAATTTCAGACACGTCCAGTTCTAGCGGGATCTGCTCACGGAAGTCACACCGGCTTCGTTCCTTCCCCTTTCCCCTCTCCTCCTCCCCATCCCTCCCTCGCCCCCCCCCTCCCTCCCTCGGCCCCCCCCTCCCTCCCTCGCCCCCCCCTCCCTCCCTCCCTTCCTTCCTTCCCTCCGCTCTGCCTTCTTTCCCCTCCTTTGCTTGCTCTCTTAATAATAAGCTGCTCAGAAGAGTCTGGGTGGGTCTGGACGGGGCAGTAGCCGGCCTTTGGAGGACCCTTTCAGTCCAGCTGAGTCCGGGCCTCGCCAGGAACGCCCACACAGGCTGCTGGCTGTCATGAGACAGGAAAGTCCTCCCTGGTCGAGTAAACACTCCCCAGACATTGACCGAGTGCCTGGTGACGGGCCGATGCTCCAACAACCACTCCATCCACTGGACAAATGCCCAGTTGAGACTCACCGCTGTTTTTCCTTTGGGGAATCTGCATAATGGAAAAAAAAAAAAATCACAGGTTTGGACATCGGAGGAGCTGGTTGCAGGTCCCAGCCCCGGCAGGTACTCACTGGCCCCTGGAGGAAACACTGTCTATTCTCCAAGCCTCAGTTTCCAGCTAGAAAAATGGTCACGATTCCCCTCAAATAAGACACTATATGAAACAGCATTTTCGCCACTGTAAGTGCAGAAAATAAGGGCTGCCTCTCTCACTTTCAGAATCTGCTCAGATTCTCCTCCCCGTAGAGGACAGTGACGGTCTTATGAAATCAAACTGTCAGCCACGTGCTGGTTCCACCCGGTGCTGGCCGCACGGGACGGTGAAACTGACACCTCCGAGGCAGGGTAAGTCAGGGCGCTGGAAAGGGGGGCGCACAGGACTGGGGCAGGTGGTGGAGGCTTTAGGACATTCTCTTCCTTTTTTTTTTTTTAAAGTATTTGTTTATTTATTTATTTATGGCTGTGTTGGGTCTTCGTTTCTGTGCGAGGGCTTTCTCTAGTTGCGGCAAGCGGGGGACACTTTTCATCGTGGTGCGCGGGCCTCTCACTATCGCGGCCTCTCTTGTTGCGGAGCACAGGCTCCAGACGCGCAGGTTCAGTAGTTGTGGCTCACGGGCCTAGTTGCTCCGCGGCATGTGGGATCTTCCCAGACCAGGGCTCGAACCCGTGTCCCCTGCATTGGCAGGCAGATTCTCAACCACTGCGCCACCAGGGAAGCCCTCTCTTCCTTTTTTAATGAGAAAAGAAACCCGGATGTGTAAATGGATAAAACGTGTCAGTATCTTTGGTGAGAAAAGGGAATTAGATTATATAACATCTATGGAAGCGCCATGAAAAAGGTACAGATGTGCTCTGAACGTCGGACACCCATAAGAGGCTCCAAACAGCCCTGGGTACCGAGCGTGGGCTCTGCAGCCAGGTGCCTGGTTTGAATCTGGCCTCCGCCATTTCTCCACGGGGTGTCTTGAGAAAGTCACTCAGTGTCTTACTGTGTCTTGGTTTCCCCGTTGTAAAAAAGACGTTGATGGGGTGCCTGTTTCCAAAGACTGTTGTAAAGATAAAATGATCTGATTCACACAAAATGTTCAGAATGATGCCTCACGCACAGGAAGCACCAAGTAAAGGTGAGCTATTCTTGCTGTTATTACCTTGGTCAGTGACTTGTGGATGACTTACCTCTAGTGAGCTGAGGTAGCACTGTGCAGCCAGGTGTTGGGACGAGCTAGTCTGATGTGACTTCACTTTCTTTCCTCAGGGAGCTTGCCCAATTCTCATTTTCCCTAGCTAGAAGATGGGAGGAGATAATTAATAATAATAATAATAATCATAAATGTGATCTGGTGATGATTCTATTTATTATCATGGCAAGTAGCCCAGTGGATACTCTCCATGGTCCTCAGGATACATTGCTCAGCACAGATGCCTGGAGTGGGGTCCCATCTGGCTGAAGAGGGGCCTCTAGAAGCGGGGAGAGAGGTCTCGGCAGGCGTTTTCCTCGGCTGACTGTGGGGCGGCAGAGACCCTGGCCCAGGTTGGTGGGACAGCGTGTTGCGACCCATGAAGGGGCCAGCAGAGCATAGCAGTGACCGGCTCCCATGCCTCGAAGCCTCCAGAAGCATGTCAAACAGGTCACAGCCAAAGCCAGCGGGTCCTCAGGGCTTGGCTGCAGGGGGCCGTGTGGAAGGAGGCACAAGGCTGGGAGAGCAGGTCCTGGATGCAGAGCTCATGCAAGGATGGAGGGCTGATGAGATTGGCCCAATCCAGCCAGAAGCAAGATCCATTCCCCACACCCCACCCTACCCGAGCCTTCTTCCTCTGAATCCTTAGGGCTCGGAGCAGGAACGAGCTTCTCAGACATCTCCAGGCTTAGTCCTGGCCTGAGGGGCAGCGGCCTCTGTCATGCAGGCTTCAGAGTCGGATCATGGGGGCACCCAGGAAGGGGGCTGTCTGGGGAGGCCGGGAAATCATGCTCATCGGTCCCCATCACCACCGTGTCAGCGGAGGATTGTGGGAATCTGTCTGTCTGTCTGTCTGTCTGTCTCACACGCACGCACACACACACACACACCAAATATACACACACGCCCCTGCTGTGCCTGGCAAGACTCTGACCACAGCTTGTGTAACGCTGCAGCCCGCACTAGGACTTACCTCGATTTGGGTTCCCCAAGAGAAGGCAGCTGGGAGGAAGCCCGGGACCGCCTGACACCATATGACAATCTGGCTGGATGCTGGAACATCCGGGGGTCGTTAGAAATGACCCACACCTGAGCCCCCTCCCAGGCCACCGCGTCCACGGCTCTGGGCCCGGGCAAGGATATTCCCAAGCTCTCGGGTGATTCTAAGGAACAGCCGAGGCTGAGATCTGAGATACGAAAAGAGGCTAAATTGTTTCCCTGGGCCTGGAAAGATGCTGGCTGTGGGTAGGACAGGGGGGAAGGCCAGCAGGCCACCTCCTGACTGCGGAGGCCAACAGAACGCAAAGCATCTGTGGCAGAGAGGGACGTCCCCGCATGCATGGGCACTCCGGATGGGGGACCCTCGACATAAGAGGGGAGAAACTGCCAGAACTCCAGGAAACTCATTCAATGAAACCAAGTCCCCTTGCCTTGAAGCTTCCACCCAGGAGGACTTGCTAGAGATGGAGGACGCTTTCCGAGCTTGAAGGGGGACAAGCTGCAAAGAGCCGGAGGAACACCTGCTTTCATTTGTCTACCTCTCCCGGCTTTTCAATTGTTCTTCCAGTCTGTCCTGCCTGACAGGTTAGAATGTTCTCAACAGAGCTTTGCTTATTTGAGTTATCTCATGAAGGTCAACATTTAATCACGACTCGATTAAAGGCCCATGGAAGACAGAGCTGAAAGAACCCATTTCTTGGAGCTGGGTTCCAGTACCTGCCCATGTGGTAGGGCACAGAGGGGTCTAGCCAGACAGGGCAGGTAGCAGGGCCCCTCTGCCGTGGGGGGCTGGGACTGCGGACGTGATTTGGTTCCCTGCAGAGATGCTGTGAAGAGATGACCTGTGCAATGTCTGAGCCCCTTAAAATGATGTTGTTGATCAAGGATGAAACCTACCTGCACGCACGTGTTATACACACAGTGTATTTCATCTTTGCAGACTCCCCTGGGAGGGGAGGGGGATGGGACTGAGGCCTGGGGGACCTCTTTGTTCTCACACGGGCTGCCCCTTGCGGTGAGAATGGGCACACCCAAAGCTCCTCTCCTGGCTGAGTCCAGGCTCTCCACGCCCCCCAGGGCCTCTAGGGATCATTGTGTTTACTCTCAAATACGCAAAGCTGGGCGCTGTCTCTTTAAATAGTAGAGGCTGAGAGGCTCTCAGGCCACCCTGACATATCCCAGCATTGGACCAGCCCCTGAATAAACTGGATGGACGCCCGGTCTGGCTTCAGTTACAGGGAGCACCACCAGGGCACATCTCGAGGATCCTGGCTGGGAGCAGCGGGGCTAGATCTGCCAGCTGCCGGTCTCTCCACTGCCCTGTCCCCGGGGGGGGCCTTGCCTGGGCATCCGTCACGTTTGACTGCAAAGAGAGCCGCGTGGAGGAAGGGGTTACACTGTTTGGCCTGGTGAGTTGTCTTGGCAAACTATGCCTCTGGATGGTGTGTGCTTATGCTTCACCGAGAGCTGCCCAGCCCCACGCCCTGCCAACCACAGATGGAAAGGGTGGCAGGGGAGATGGCACGTGTGTGTTGGAATTCACCGGGGAGTCAGAGGATTTCTAAAATCCTTGGTTAAGAGCTGGATATATACTCTGGCTGGGGAGGCGAGAAGGACCCTCTGGGAGCATCTAGAAACCTCAGTGTACCCAGAGTGGAAGGGAGAAAGGGGACCAGATGCGCCTTCCCTGATGGGAAACAGCTCTGCACGCACAGCTGGCAGGTGGCCTTGGATTGGTAAGCAGGTGAGGGAGAAACCTAACCTCCCCTCCACCTGTAGCGGAGCCCTGGCCGGGCTCTGGGTGTGGCCGAGCTGGTGACACCAGCCACACTGGGTGGTATCCTGTCTTCCACCCCTCGGGGCTGAGTAGGCAGGACGCAGGCGAGGGGCAGTGAGGTGACCGCCAGGGACGGGTGTGTTCAGGTGTCCCGCAGTGTGGTATGACCTGGTTATTGATTAAAACATTGGGTTCAAAGGAAAGGAAGAAATGAGCTCTACCTGACCACGTGTGCACTTTTCTAGATGCATACACTGCATGTAAAAGTTTAGTTGGAAAAAAAGAAAGGAAGGGAAAGAAACTCCTGAGTTAAACATGCTAATATTTATAAAGTGCGTAGAATAGTCCCGGGTACATGGTGATCATGTGAATATTGGTTAAATAAATAAAAATGTCTGAATGGCATATGAAGGGGGGCAATAATTCCCAGGGCAAACCCGGCCTAGACCATGACCCAGCAGGCGAGAGGTCACTCCCATTTGTAGGTAGAAGGTAGTCCTTCTACCTACATATGTGCTTTCAATCTATGCGATTGATAAGCAGTTTTAGTTTAGGGGGTCAGGCTTTCCTTAAAAGGTTGTTGTGAGGATTAAATGTGAAATAATAATAATAATAATAATAGTGACAATTTACTGGGTACTGATCCTTTATTTTTTTCCAGACGCTATGCTAATTGCTTCACACACTTTTAATCAACACCATAACCCTTTAAAATGGCCATTCTCAGTCCTGTTTCCAGATGAGAAAACCGAAGCACCCCAAACTTCAGCTAAGTGCCCAAATCCACAACCCTGAGTAAGCAGGGTAATCGGGTTCATCTGAGCCCAGTGTCAACGTGCCTATCCATTGGACCACACCACCTCTCACAGAGGTGTCATGGGCACTGAGCGAAAAATTTACAAGGAGTCTTCTTTTTAATCTAAGGATTTTTGAAAGCCCATTGTTGGAAGATTTTTTTCAAATTATTTTTACTTGAAGAATGTACAATTAGCAACAATAAGCAGCTGCTTTCATATAGTAAAATAAGCAGCGTGGGAGCATTTGACTCGTTCAGAGCGACGATGTTTTGTGACACAAACGCTGGCAGGTGGAGGTGTCTTGTGTATGACCTGCTGCACCCACCTTCCGGCTCCGGGTTCCTGCCTCAAGGCTGGACCCCCAGAGCGTCTTATTGGGGCGCGCCTATCGTGCGCCCGGAAGGGCTATCCTCTCTCCCCGTGACGCTGGGCGGACCCCGTTCAGGCGGCTATGAATCAGCTGATTTCCCTGGCTGCTCTTCCCCCACCTCAAATGGCCAACTCCCCACCCTGTGGCCAGGGACGCGAGCCGAGGCCGGGCGCCAAGCCAGGCAAACTCTCCTGGAGCGTTCCGGGTTGCGGTCTGGATTTCCCCAGCGACCCCAGGGCGCGCTGTTCTGCAGTGGGCAGGCCTCTCCCTCCTCCCTCAACCCTCACCCAGGCAGGCCCGCTAGATCGGTCCCGGCAATCCGAGGCACCCGGCGCACGGCCTGGGCGCAGACCTGATGGCGCGGGCGGGCTTGGCGCGGGTGCGCCCCGCTAGGACTGCAGGGCAGGCCAGGGACGCCAGGACCCGAGGGGAGGGAGGCCTGCCAGCGCTTAAGTGCCATCTCCCCCTACCCGTGGGAGGGGCGTCCAGGCTGGCTCTCCGCGCGGGCGCGGTCCGACTGCGTGCGCCCCAGAGCCCCGCGCTGGTCACCCACGGAGGCGACCTCTGGCGGGCTTTCCCACGTGGGCAGAGGGGCCAGTATATCGGTCAACTCTTGGTCTCCGTGAACTCCGCGGAGCCAGGGAAGCGGAGGTGAGAAAGCTCGCTGCCTCCTAGTTTCGAGGACAAGTCACCGCTGTTTTGCAGTCATCGACTCTCTCCTGCGGCGCAGTGAAGGCCGAGGAACTGACTCCTGCCCTGCCTCCCTCCTCACTGCCCTCTCCCCTCCCCGAGTCCCGCCCCCCTGCACACGCTGACCCAGGGACACACCCTACTGCAGCGACGCAGACAGGGCGTTGTTCCCGTTAAAGGGGAACGCCGGGAGCCTCCCTCCGGCCCCTCGCTCGGCGCACGCAGCCCCGCAGAGCAGCTGTCTTTCCGGACGCCAGCCTCCGAGCGGACGCACGCAGTTTGTGCCCGAGGCCACTCTGAGGATCTCCGAGGATCGGGGACAGCTATCCCTTTGGGCTGTAAGTGCTTTTGGCAGGGAAAGTGGAGGAGATGGAGGAGAAACGTGGGCATCTTCCGTAGACGGTGACAGAACGCGCGGAGCACGGGGCCCCGGGCTGGCGCGGTCCCCGATCGCGGGTAGACCACCGCCTGTCTCGCGTCCTTCCTACGGGGCTTGTAGGGATCCATTGCGGGGTGCCTGGTGGTCTATAAGCCGCCGGGGACGTGGGTGCTGGTGTCCGGGTATGGGGCAGGGGCGGAGCACTTTTCGCCTCGCTGGACTCATTGGCAAAGCGGTCCCTGCGGTGGACATCTCCGGGGTACAGGACCCCCGTGCCCCCCCCCCCCCAGCCCCCGCCCTCGGCATTAGGAGTCACTGGATTTAATTTAAACCTTCTGGGAGACATCAGAAAATCGTGCTTATTTCCTCCTGCACATTCCAGAGTTTCACTGAACGTGTTGCTTAAGGGGAGGAACGGAGAGGTTTGCGATTGGGTATTTTAAAGACCGAGTTATTGAAACGATGTCTCTGGGCCAAGATTCTGTCCTGAAGTAGCCCCCGAAACGCAGCTCATCTTCGCAGACGTGCAAATCCTCCCACAGGTCGGCGGGTCTCACTCCGTAAGGTCTGCAAAATGTGGGGCTAGGACCACACCGTGGCGGAGAGAAGAGGTCCTGCCGGCTCCGTCCGGCTGCGCTTCTCCTGGGACCCAACCCGTTCCCTCCGCCTCTCCTTCCCACCGGACACTGGCTCCCCTCCATCCAGGCTTCTGGGCCCCGGTCCCGGGAGCGCAACGGCCCGGCCCGCAGGGCTGCCTGGGGAAGCGCGCGCGGTGGGCAGGAGGCGCCGGCCCCAGCAGTTCTCTCCGGCCGTCCTTTCCTCTCCGCTCTACCCCGCTCTGCGCCTTCTCTCCGGGGCCGCTGGTGTCGATGCCAAGCTGTGCTGGGGCCGGGCCGGCTCCCCTGCGCGGGAGGAACTGGGTGGAAACTTGGGAGTCTAACGGAATGCGGAGCGCCCTGGAGTCTGGGAACCCGGCTTCCCGCCGCGCGCTCTCCCTCCCAGCTCGCCGCTGGCGTCCCCGGGCCTCTCGCAGAAATCTGGGCCCCTTCCGCTCACCCCCGGCTCCACCCCACGGCGGAACGCGAGCTCTCGCCCTCCGCCCCCCTTCTCCTCGTTGGGCTGCCCCCGGAACCCCCAGGTGGGTGGAGGCGCGCTGCGGCCTCTGCTTGGCGCTCTGGAAAAACCTCGCCTCCCGGGGTGACTTCGACGTGCGTCGTGCGTACCACTTGTTTTGTTCCAAAAGCAAAAGATGTTCGGTCGCAGGCGGGCTCGACGGACTGCGGGGCGGGGATGCCGCGGTCGGCTGCTGCCCTCTCTCGGCGGTCGCCGGGCGGGGTGGGCGGCCGGGCGCGGCGCCAGGCCCGGGCCTTCCGAGCGCAGGACCCTCCCTCCGCGTCCCTCCCTCCTTTCCTCCCTCCTTCCTTTCCTGCCTCGCTCGCTCGCTCGCGCAGGCCGGTTCGCTCGGCCTCACGTCCAGTTCGGCTCTCTCTCCGGCCAGGCAGAGACTCCGCCGAGCAGAACTCGCCGCCAGAATGCTGCTTCTGCTGCTGGGTATTATCGTCCTCCACGTCGCGGTGCTCGTGCTGCTGTTCGTCTCCACGATCGTCAGCGTGAGTCTCCGGCGGGCGGCGGGCGGGAGGGGCGCCCGGGGCTCACCCCGAGCCCGGCCTCCGGATGGCCGTTCCAACCGTGCCCCCTCCAGTTTGCAGACAAAGCGTCTCAGACATCCCAGGGCCTTTTGCAGTTTCTGGCAATCCGCGCCTTTCCAAAAGTAGTTTTGCGAAAACCAGAGCAGATTCAGGGGGAGGAAGGAAGCGAGCGCGGGGCTAGGTTAAGCCGCGCAGGCCTCTCTTTAAGCCAAAGAATTTAGGTACAGATCCAGGGGTTCCCCCACCCCTCCCTTCATTTGATAAGCTTGTGTAGCATTTTCCTTAATGCAGGGTCGTTGAGGAAGGAAGTGGAGTATTTAGGGAGGTTTGTTTTTTCTCCAAATGGCATCCATCAGATGGGCGGTTTAGTTCATAGAACAGCTTTTAGGACTTGAAATTGGAAAGTTCAAATTGACTTTTCCCTAAGAGTTCACAGACCCAGGTCTGCTTTGCGCTGTGGACATGGCACCTTCTTAGAAAAGCCTCCTCCAGTACAGACAGGTCACTGGGATAACTTGTGTTGCAAAACCATCAGACATCAAGCTCATTAGCTTTTGAACTTATTTTCTTGAAGCTGAGCCCAGACTCGGGCAGTTATGCGACCGTGGCCTTAACTTCTGTATATACAGCAAGTCCCAGGCGTGATGTTCTGGCCTGGTTCAAAGGTTGAGAGATAATTATGTTGGGGATTGGTGAGTTGGTTCATCATTTACCAGCATCCTCCCAACATCTTAAGTGTGCCTTATGGCGATCTTGTCCGGTTGATAGGAATTGTAAGTAAGGAAATGGGCTCAGAGTGGCTGCGGCTTTGGGAGTGATACCTGGGAGATTGGGGGTGGGGGGAGACGGCTTGGATGAAGGTGTCCTGGGTTAAGTCCACGGCTCCTTCTACTACAGCACACACCTCGGCACAGAGCAACTTATGTGTGTGTGGTACTTTTCCACTTACAGAGTGCTTTTCACTAGCAAAGCCCCGGCCCTCCCCTCTGGATGTCTGGGCCAGACCACCACCTCTCCGCTTTCTCAAGCACGACCCTGGGCTCTGGCTAGGCAGCCCCGGGGCAGGGCAGGGGCAGGCCCCGTAGACGGCTTGATGAGGTTGCTCTTTGCCTGCCCTTGGCCTTCTCCCTCCCCCTTTCCGTCCCTCCTCACGGACTCCCCTGATTCACCATGTCTGGTTCTTTCCAGCAATGGATGGTGGGCAATGGACACGCGACCGACCTCTGGCAAAACTGTAGCACCTCTTCGTTGAGCAACGTCCAACACTGTTTCACATCCTCAGCAAACGGTGAGAATGGTTTTTTGCTCCACAAGTTCGTCCTGATCTGTCCGCGGCATGTTTCTCTGTCCAGACCTGGAAGCACTTGTTCTTGGAAGACACAAGCTAGAGAGTTGTTGCCAGGGTGGGGTGGGACGTGGCCAAGATGTCCCAAGGCAAAAGGGGAGGGGCGGTCGCTTCACTGGCTACACTGAGATCCGGGGGAGTCTTTGTGCATTCTCTCTACCTACAGAGAAGCCCTGGGGCACCACACCCCCTGCTTCCCATCATCACTTGTGTAAGGCTTCTTGTGAGCCAAGAAATGCGGACACACATAAGCAGTGATGATGCAAAAGCGTAGGCAGACCCCACTGGGAGTTTCAATCCAATTAGCGTCTTTGGTTTGGTGGTAGAATATCCAGGAATGTCCTGTGTCTTCCTGGTGCAGTGATGGAGGGGCTGTCCTAAGGATAGATGGGCCAGCTTCTGGTCTCCAGTTATAGGGTTTCCTCTCTGCCTCTTGGGCCTCAGGGGTGCCATTTAGTATCATAGCTGTTGAGTGATTCCTCGTTGCAAGATGGGGCATTGACGCTATTTGCACAACCCCAAGCTGAGCCCGGGAGTATTTCTGCTCTGTCCTTAGCATCTTTTCTGTGAGATACTGGAAACCAGGCTTTCTTGGGTTCAGGTTAAGGGGTTAATTGGCCATGGAAGCACACACCAGATACTTCCAGCACCCGGAGGGAAGGAGGGCTCAGCGGGGACCTGGTGTCTTTGGATGTGGAGAGGCAGAGATAGATAGGATGCATTCTTGTTGGTGACTAGGAGGTGTCTGGTGGCAGCGTGGACCCTGGCAGGGGCCACAGTGCCTGGCGTTGAGGACGCAGTGGGCCAGGCTCTGCACGGTCTCATGTTCCAAAGGACATGTCCTTAGCCTGGAGAGGGAAGTACCTATAGATGTGACAGAGCTTTCCTGACATCTTGGGTTTAAAGACCAGCAGAGTACACGTCTTGATGAGGCTGCAAGCAGCCCCTAGATCAAGTATTTCTGTTGAAGATGTTACGCTCAGTGAGAGAAACCAGTTCAGATGCAGCTCAACAAAGCAGGGAGGGCAGTGGCCCTTCGTTCTGGATTTGCACAGTCCAGTTTCTTTGCTGGACTTTTCTCCTCGGGGCTCTGCACCCAGCAGTACTCAAGCTATCCCTGAAGCATCACCAACGAAATATCTCCAACCTCAGTATAAAGAGAGACTGCTCCAACTACTGTAGTTTATATGGGGAGGATAGGCAAGGTCTAGAAGACCCTGCTTTATGTTTCCACTTTCCTGGGGGGAAGAAAAGAAAGGCCCCAGTCTTTGTTGAAGGGAGCAGTCCTTAAACTTTTCTCTGAGTCTGTGAAGGATATTGAATTCAAACCACCCTAGAGGTTGCGTTGTGAGTTGGCAATCAAATAACTGAAACACTCAGGAGTGTCTGCGCATGTGGCCACAGCACTGCTTGGCCCCAAAGCCACAGCATCCGGTCTCCGGGGCAGGGTTTGGCTGAAGTTCCCTGAAGTTCAGGACGGGAGGCTCCCTGCTCGCTACTGACACCTGGTGGCCACGAGTGGTGACTCCGCCCACAAGGGCCGGCTTTCCCTGAGACCCCCCCCCCCCCACGAGGTGTCCACCTGGACATTGCCCAACTGGCATTTGGCCACGTGGGGTTGGCAGGGGATTCTCGACTCTTAGTCCCGGAAGGGGCAGTTCTGGCAGGCATACTCCAACCCGGCTGGGTTTCAAGAGGGATGAGTCGGCAGAGGCGCAGTGATCTAAATTGTCCTCCCTGCAGAACAGTGATGTTTGCCTGCTGCTGACCTGCCTTCTGCATCTTCTGCGGTCAGGAGTGGCTGCTCCGCCCTCGCGGCAGCTCTCAAAGAGGCACCGGCGTTATTCCTATCGCTCAGCTGGCTGTCTGTGTCCAAGCTCATCTTCCCGGGCTCGGTGACAGTGACTTTGGGGTGTGCATCGCGGGTCTTTATCCAAATCCGCGCGGTTGCTTCCATGGGGGGGTCCCAGATCGTGCTTCCCCTCCACATCTGCCTTCTCGGCTCTCCCAGGAAGGGCGTTCCGAGGAACTCTGGACAAGCTGGGTTTGTCTGCACTTGGGCTGATTCTAAGTCAGAACTTTCCATTTAAGCTTCCCCAGTGGTCGGTATCTCTGTTCTCATCTTCTGATGGGTCAGCTTGTGTTACAACCTCAGCTCTGATGGGAGTGAAGCCTCTGGGCCTCCTTTGCCTTTTCGATTGGGTTTAACCATTTCTGTGCCAAACAAGAGGTGAAAAAAATACAGAATTAAAAAAATTAGACTGCCTTTACAGATGAACTCTGCTAGTTGGAAACCAGTCACCTTGGTCCGTATTTGCTCTTAGAATGTTTCAAACATACTTTTTAGTTTAGTAATTGAAAGTAATTCGTTACTGATGCCAATTTGTGAAGAATACGTTGCAAGCATGTTATGTGAAAACGCGTTGGTTTACGTGACTTGCTATTTTTGCTGAAGGGGCTTGTTTTCGCATGTGCGGGGCTGGGGCAGTGCACCTCTGCAGGGCGTCATTCGCTTTTTTTTCTTAAATGGATGGAGCTTGTTGCCAATTAACTGCACGGCAGTCAAACGTCTATGTTATACAGTTGGAAGGAAACAGATTAGATTTTTTCCCTCAAACTCTTTCTTGATATTAGAGTAGTTTTAGATTCCTTACTAAATGCCCTCAACTCTGTCTGCTTTTCCATTTTCTAAATGTATTTACACACCCTCTGGCCCCATCCTGATCCTGGCTGCAGGTAGAGGTGAAGGAGGCTTAGTGGGGGAATATCTATCATGACCTTGTTTTGAATGCCTTTCGGCCTGAGGAATATAAGGGCTTGGAGAATATGGACGTTGGCCTTGACAGTCCTGAGCTCTGTGCAGGGGGATGAATCACCCAAGGAGTGGGGGCAGGCAGGCAGCGCCAGAGTTCAGGGGAGGAAGTGGAAGGCAGGTCTCATGTGGGAGGGGGGATTTGATCCATCCTCCAAAGGATGGGCAGGATTTAAATAAATACAGGCAAGGAGGAGGCGATTCCCTATTGAGGCAATGATGACCTAAAGCAAGGGGAAGGCAATGGAAGGACATATTAGACCAGTTGGCTAGTGTTCCGATTGGGATTAAGATTGACTGCATAAAACAGTACATCTTTAAATGGTAGTGGCCTAAATAAGATAGTTTATTTCTCTCTCTTTCAAAAGAAGTGTGGAAGTAGGCAGCCTGAGATAGGTATGGTTGTTCCATGAAATTGTCAGAGCCCCAGGCACTTTCTAGCTTATTTCTTTGCCATCTCTCAGATTTGGTCCTCATCCTCATGGACCAAAAAGGCTGCTAGAGCACCAGCCATTTCTCTACCCTTCAAGCAAGCATAGAGAAAGGAGGAGGAGAAGAATGTGTCCCCCTCCCTTTTAATGAAATGTCTCCAGATAGACCACAGACTTCTGCTTTTATCTTTTCCTGGAAGTTCATCACAGAACCACATCTAGTGACAAGGAAGGCTGAGAATGGAGTCATTTGGCTTCATGGAAAGCATGGCTTCTTGATTCATAAATATTTAATAGCAAGCACCTCCCAGTAAGCCTGGCTTGAAACTCTTCTCTTCAGGGCTTTGACTACCCTCCTCCATACCAATCATACTCTTTCACAAGAGCTCTGCTGTGTCCTATGCAGTTTCAGAGCAGAGCCCAATTACTTTAGGATTCTCCAAATAGCCCATCTCTGCTGTGTCCTGGGCCCCATCAGCCAGACAGTTGACCCATATTGGAAACTGGATATTCCTTCGACTTCCCTCTCTTTCTTTCCACCTCCCAAGTCATTAACAAGTCTTACTGTTTCATGATGTCTCTTGAATCCTTGTTTCCTTTCTGTCCGGACCTCTCTTCTGACCTCCAGACGAGCATACACAGCTACCTACCTGACAGTTTGGCTGGGATGTCCAGAGGCATCTCCAAACCAGCCAGCCTTTGCCCCCCTCCACCCAATCTCCCTCTTTGATGGTTTCTAGTGTTTTAGTGGATGCCGCTTCACCATCCAGTGAGATTCATGCTCAGAGTCTGCCAGGATGTGTTTCCTTCTCTCCCTTCCCAGGATCATCCTAGGTCCCACTGGTCACTCTTCATCCCCACGCCCGTCACCATGCCTGCAGTTACTGTCGGGGCCATTGCTGCAGCCTCCTAACTCCTGACCTTCCTTCCTTCCTTGTAACTCGTTTTGCATATTGACTCAAGGATGAAGTTTAAAAATACAAAATATGATGATATTACTCTCAATTTAAAACCTCTCAGAGGTCCTTTACTGCTCTCCATCCTCAGATGAGCATCTTTGCCAAGGTCCATACCTGAACGACCTGCTCCTGTTTCCCATTAAGCCTCACCTCCCATCTCTCCTCCCCTTCATCTTGGAATTTCAGCCTTCTCTCACTTCCTTGATCCTGAACTTCCCACCTTAGGACTCCCCCTGCCCTCCTTTCCCCCCTCCCTCTGTTCTTTCATGCAGGACTATTCACTGAACACCTGCCCCGTAGAAGATTCCACCGCAGACACCAAGGCTGCAAGAGTGGACAAGAGGTTCCGTTTTACTGGGCGGAACAGTCCATAAACGTGGATAATCAGGGGCAGTGATAGGAAGGATAAAGAGAATAAAGCAGGGTGATGTGTCAGGAGGGACGGGGGTGAGGAAGGAGGTCCTCTTGGAGAAATGGCCGCTTGAGGATGACCAGGAAGGAGTCAGCCACAGGGACATCTGGGGCAGGTTCTAGCC
This sequence comes from Balaenoptera musculus, assembly GCF_009873245.2. Taxonomy (NCBI): domain Eukaryota; kingdom Metazoa; phylum Chordata; class Mammalia; order Artiodactyla; family Balaenopteridae; genus Balaenoptera; species Balaenoptera musculus. Next base: position 56,549,861 of record NC_045804.1, on the reverse strand, counting down.
AGCGGGACCTGCCGAGGACAAGATCTCTGGGGCGGGAAGGAACCTGGCAGAGTTGAGGAACAGAGAGCACAGGAGATGAAGCAGCAGGCCAGCCTGCAGGGCCTTCTAGACCCCAGAAAGGAGTTTGGTGCACATGGATGGGCTTCTAATTTTTATGATTTCATTTAGACCTGCTCTGTCTTATATGCGTTTCTCAGCTGTTTTATTCCAAGATGGAGTAACAGTCTTGTGCATTTATAAGGCAGAATACATCAGAAATCTTACAAAGTAGAAATGCACCCATCTATTTCCAGCAGCAGCAGCAACCTCGTGGCCGTTAGGTTGTGGGCAGCGTTAGACCAATGCTTCGGATTGAAAATTAGAAAAAAATAAGTCTTGCCGGTCTCAGGAGCCCCCGACTTGAGCCCTTGGTGGTCTCCTGTGTCTGTGTCTTCTGTGATCTCAGATTTATCTCGTTTATCCACTTGGTGGCATTGTCATTTCTGCAAGGACATCATACCATTTCCTCATCTGTGGCTCAGCTTTTGGTCAGAATTTAGAAAACACAGGAGGCCCTCTGCACTTATGGGTTCATGTTGTGCAATTTAAAATCTCTGTGGCTCCCTGGGCCAGCCCGCAAGCTCTGACCCAGTAATGGCTCTTGATTTTACAGGCCCTCGTGGGATGAGGAGGTCCTGGCAGGCGAGGGAGGTGCAGGGAGTGGGACGTGGTGTCACAGTGATGCAGTTTCAACCCTTGGAGTCTCTCATCAGATGCCAGCGTCCACGAGTTAATTCAGAAGGCTTGCTCAGACCTGTGTCTGTACCATATGGCCCTTGAAGCTCAGGCTTTGCTTTTTAAAAAATTTAAATTGCATTCCCAGGATTTTACCAGAGTCGAGAAAGCATCCCTTGTAGTTCAGGAGCAGGGATTGGCCGTGGGGTGGCCTGAGGGTGTGGATGTCGGTCTCTGGTGCCTGAGGAGAGGAAGTCTGGCACGAAGACTTCTGAGTATGTGCTCATCAGCACACACGTAGGCTCTGACGTTGGCGGGGACCTGGGAGGTCATCAGATTCATCCCCCTTCCCATCCCACTAGCTTCGGACTCTCTGCAACGTGCCCACCACGTGCACATGCTACCAGTGATGGGGAGCTCACTACCTTTCAAGAGAACCTCTTTCATTTTCAAAGAGCTGCCAGCGTGGTCCATTCATCCATTCTTCTTCAAATATATGGAGCGCATCCTAGGTGCTGGGCAGACAGAGCTTAACAAGAAAGACCAGTCCCTGCCCTGATGGATGGAGCTCACAGTTACGCAGGGGAGACGGAGGATAGACAATGAATGAGTCATTGTGGGCAGTGGGCAGCGCTCTGCAGGAGACAGAGAGAGCGATGGAATAGCAAGTCACCACTGGGGAGGAAGCAGCTGGTCACGGCAGGTCTCTTCCTGCCAGAGTCACGTGGACGGAGGCTTAAAAGATGGGAGAGACCAGCTGTATGAAGAACAGCAGGAGGAGAATTCCAGGAGGTGATGGAAAGGGCCAGGGTCCTGAGGCGGGAAGAGTTTGGTGTGTCCACCAGTGCCAGGCTGGCGTCGCTGAGCGTGCTACAGGCAGGAGAGGACGGGCCGACGGCTCGGGCCATGATGCTGAAGGGTTTGGAGCAGAAGAGTGGCGTGACTTGATTTGTGTTTTGAAAGCTCATTCTGGCCGTTACACTGAGAACGTAGAATGTCAGCAAAGCACTTGGATTTGGGAATCTGTGGCTCAGGGCAGAGGTCTGGGCTGGAAATTCAGATTTGGAGTCCTCCGTGTCTGCGGAGGGTATTTAATGTCGTGGTGCTGGGGAGTTGATGAGAGGAGAGGCAGAAGGAGCAGAGGGGTCCAGAGTGAGTCTCGTGACACTCCGGCAGCTGATGGGTACAGGAAGGAGTTGGCAGAGAGGTTGGGGAGGAGGGCCCGGTGATGCGGGGGAAATGCCGTGGGATGCTGTCATTAACAAATTACATAGCTGAGGCCACGACTGTCCCCTGAATTTCCAGTCGTTTCTGGTTGTCTTCATTCATGCCTGGTGGGCTGGACCTGGGTTTTACAGGTTGCAGGCTTGTCCTCAAGGACTTTAAACCCCCATCGTGTCCCCAGACTGACTCTTTAAGTATTTGGAGGCTGCGGTTTTATCTCCCCGGGGTCGTCCTTTCTCTGGGTGATGCCTTCTTCTTGCAGTGGCTTTTCTGGTGCGGGTGACGGTCCTCTGCTGTCCCAGCTGGCTAACGTGTTGCCTCTGGATGACAAGCATTGGCCTCTTGCCGCTTCTCTGCAGGTGGCTCGTGGTTTGGCTTGGCAGGTGGGTGAGCAGAGAAGGGGAAACTCTCTCCCTTTGCCGTCCCATTCTTCCTCCTTCCTCCCTATGTTCTGTGGATGCCAAACCTAAAGGAGGGCAGCAGGATCATTGAATTTGTTAGATTTCAAACATGCTTTTCAACTTCTCAGCACCCCAGTGGACCGGTACCAGGAGTCCCTGCTTTTCTGCACTGGGTCTGCCTCTTCGAAGCTGGTTACCTGGGGCAGGCGCCCTGGTGGCCTAATAGGGTGAGCGTGGAGGTGGGACCTTGAGTAGGCACCCATCGCATCCCAAGGGTCCTGGAGCCTCTTCCTCTTCAGGATATAATTGTGACAGCGGGTGCAGGGAGGGGAACCTTTGAGGTGGGCCTTGGAAATTGGGTAGAATTTCAGTAGGCATGGGGAGGAGAGAAGAGTGGGTGCTTTACTATGACTGGTGGGCTGGGGGCTCTTAATTTCCGTGATGCCTGGCTTCCTTTTTATATTTTAGGATTAAAAAGGAGAGGGGACCTCTGATTATTTTTATGTGGAGAATGCCTTTTAAAGCCAAAGATCTTGAGCCCCCTCCCCACAGGCATACCCTCCTTCCCTGTACATTTCCATCAGCACAGCTTGTGATCGGGCAGTTAAAATGCCTTTCTCCTTTCCACTGTCATTGTGTGTGGCCAAACCCCGCATGTCCAGGTGGCCTGTTCTTAACAACACCAACAAAAAAGGTTCTCCAATAAGTCAATTTGGAAAACACCATTTAAAAGTTACCCAGGCTATTTTTTTAATGGTAAGACTTCTCAGAGCCTTGAGTACATCATTGTACATTTCAGTGTCCGAGGAGGGAGGTTAATATACTTGACCATGGAACCACTCCCTCTGTTTTTCTGTTTAATTAGCAGCAAGTCTTTGGGAAACACAGCCTAACCTGACCCTCCTGTTACTGGAGTTTTCCAACCAGGGAATAGAGGAAGCCTGAAACAGCTGAATATTTTCAGGAACCTCAGAACCTCAATGGCTGTATTATATTCCCTGTTCAAGTCTAAAGACTAGTGAGAATAAGACTTGTGGTATCAAACCACACATATAAATTAGACTCTGGAAAACTAGTTCCTGTGCCCATCAGGAAGCCTCTTGGTTAGGAGGGCAGTTAACTGAGTGATGGTGTCAGGTGCAGCCAGAGAGCCTTGAACTTTTATTCACTAGTCATCAGCCAGGGGTTCTGCTGGAGTTGAAACGCCCTCGTGATTGTGAGTTGAAAGAGCCTCCCCCGTGGTCTTCCTCATCCGTGTGAGCTCCTGGCCAGAGGGAGCTGAAAGCCCCTGTGTAGCTTGCCCCTCTGGCAAGCATCCTGCGTGGGTCACGGGCAAAGTTAGCCCGAGCCCTGGGCCCGATTTCAAAGCTCCCACTGGACTGAATGGGAAGAAGCTGGAGCCCTGGGCGAGGACCACGCGGGGCCCTGTATAGGCTCCCACCTGGGCGAAGCTTAACAGCCAAGGCCACCTGGATAGGAGGCAGGCCGCTCGGCAAGTCATCCATCTCTGGGATGACATTCATCCCGAGGAGGAAGGAAAGTGGCGGTTTGTGGGATGGCAGTGGGTAGCGAGGTTTGAGGGTGGGGACCGAGGACTGGGGGTCACGTGCTTTGGAAAGCAGCACAGCATTATGCAAATGGGTGGCACTTACTCCTGCAGTGGTGACTCACCCCCATGGCCTCTTTCCTCCTGGCTTGGCTTCCCCCAGTTTATGCTCTGACTCAACTGCCACTGTCCTTCCGTTCACTTTCCGGAAAACCTGTTCCCTCGATGGAGTCAGAGAGCTTGTATGAACTGCCTGAGTGGAGTGCAAGGTGGGGAGGGGCTGCCAGGGGCGTGGCTCCAGGCTGGGAGTGAAAGATGCACAAGAACGCAGAGGGGCTGGTGCACTCAAGAGGCTTGCATCCCTTCTGAGCTCTTACCTCACCAGATCGTTGGCCCTGGGCTAAGAATACAGCTGAGGGCGCAGATGTATTTCCTTCATTGCTTAGCTGCCGCTGGGGCAGGGATCTGACCTTGGGTCATTGGGCATCTCCAGCTTTCCCTTCTGCGGGGGGAGCGGGTGTGCTGACAGCCACGGCCTGGCCCACGTCAGAGAGCTGTCAGCAGCCCTATTACCTGACACGCGCATCAGAACAGCAGGTCTGCGACAGGCTTTTAATTCCTGTGCTTGGCACCAACGTTGGAGGTTACAACGCTGCCCCCGGGGATTCCACGAATAGTTCTCAGGCACCGAGCAAGGCCTGGAGAATGACAGTGGGTGCTGATCATGGGCTCTGCTAATGACCCTGAACTTGTGATTTGGAAGAAAACAGTATCACTGCCTTGGAGCTTGGGTAGAAGTTCAGACTCACCACTTGGCACGGTGGCGTCACATTAAGGTTGATCTGTATGAAACAGGACGGCAGTCGACAGGGCTTTCCCTTCCGTCCAGGTCTCTCCACTCTAACAATTGTTTTCTGTACATCGGATGTGCTTGTGTGTAGCAGAGGTTGGCAAACGATAGCCTGCAGGTCCAGTCGGGTCCCCGGCCTGATTTTGTAAATAAGATTTTATTAGGTGAACAGGCCACACCCATTCATTTACATATTGACTAAGGCTGATTTTCTGCTAAGGTGGCAAACTTGAGTAGTTGCCATGGAGACCATATGGCCTGTGAAGCCTAAACTGTTTACAATCTGACTCGTCACAGATAATTTGCCAACCTCTGTGCTGAAGATTCCGTATGAATTGATGGCAGAGTTGTATTAAAACACTTTTTGGTGTTCCTGTTGGCACCTTATAATAATATGGCTCATGTGGACACGGTTGTCCCCGTTATACATTTACTTGGTGCGGCCCAGATGGAGATGCCCCAGGAACCACCCCTGGAACAGTCTGTAGGTGCTTATTTACCCTGCCCCTCAGCTCAGCCTTTTAATGGGGTTATTTGTACTGTACAGAGCTTTTATATCAACACTTTTATTTGATCGTTACAACAATCCTCTGAGATAGTTAATCCCACTTGTTACAGGAGAGGGATTCCGGGGCAAAAATATGCAAGTAGCCAGTTAAGCCGGGGGTACCCAGGCCTGTTCTAATGGAGTGCATGGCCTGAGCACGGCTGGGACCACAGCCTGTAGGTTTAACACACGTACTGTCAATATCATTCCTTGCTGAAGAAATTTTTACTTCTCATCTTGATTTCTTTATCCAAGGGATTATCTGGAATACTATTTTGAAATTTCCAAATTTATTTTGGCTGGTTTGTTTTGAATTTCTACTTTCTGTTTGCCTTTAGTTGTGTTTACATCATGTCTGCTTTTTTTTGAGATTTATTGAGATTTTTTGGTTGTTGCCTGCTGCATAGCTTGCAAGACTGTCCCATGTGTGTTTGAAAATAATTTGTAGTCTTTGTTATAGGGACATAAGTTTTCTACATAGCTATTAAACTGAACTGGTTAATGCTGTAATACAAATAATCTATATCTTACCGTATTTTTGATCTAACTTGATTTATCTATTCTGACAGAGCTATGCTTAAGTCTTCCACTATGATTGTTAGCCTTATCAATTTCTTCTCATATTTCAGTTATTTTTTGCTTTATATTTTTTCCAGGCCATGCTATTATATGCATAGAGATTCATGACTTTTATTTCTTCATGGTAAACTGGATCTTTCCTCACTATGAAATATCCCTCTTTGGCCATTTTCATCTTTTTCAATTTGAATTCCGTCCGCCTGATGCTATTATTACTGTACGTTTTTGTTAATATTTGCCTGGTGTCTCTTTTAAAAATCTTTTGATTTTCAACTGTTGTTGGTTTTAGGTATATCTCTTGTATCAGACTATAGATACGAATTACGTAATTCAAGGTGGAATTCCACATCTTATAATGAGCGACCTGAGCCCATTCACACATGCTGTGATTGATATAGTTGGACTTGCTCTCATCGTGTATGTGTATTACTTATTGTGCTTAAGGTTGAAAACTTTCTTCTTCAACTTTGTATCCCCAGAACAAACCAGAGAGCTTGGCTCAAAACAGTAGGCGTTCAGCCAAGACCCATTGAATAAAAACTTCCTTGATTTCCTGATTGTGATCTGATTTGAGGAACAACTTACGGAAAGCTAACTCAATTGTAATGAGGTTGGCACTAAAATTCAAGTTCCTGGTGAAAGGGTTTCGAGAAGAATTTCATTACATTATTAAATCTAAGGGACTTCTCCTATTGATGTAGATTTAACATGTATGATTTTGAGTTTTCTCTAAATATGAGGTCTGGCAGAAGTTCCTGTTGTTTATGATAGGTAAAGACTTAGGAAAAGATCTCAGAATCAGAGAAGGAACTCTAGGATGTCACCTGCACCAGCTGTGCCCCTTCTGAGGGTGTGTCTTGAAGGCCATTCCGCAGCAAAATAGAATCACTGTTTTAGTTCTAGATTTGGGGCTAAGATTTCTTTATGTTTCCAGCTTCACCTACCAGAGTGCTGGATAATTGCTTTATTACAAAAAATGATATTATGGCAGCATTGGCTTTGCTGCAGACCACTCCTCCAGAAGAACTGCTACGCTGGGCATAGTGGTTCAATTAGAGATATAAAAATGAAGTTGGGATGGCTCACAGCTCATCAGACATCCTTTTCTAACCTTAATTGACAAAGAAATTGCAAAGATAAAAGAAGCATATAGTCCGTCATGGTGGAAAGAACACTAGACTAGAATCAAGGGCCTCCCAGCTTTGGCTGTGCCAATGGGGCTCATCCAAACATCTCCGGAAATCTCGGTCAGTACAAAGGGGTGGTTTAGTTGATCCCTCAGGCTTCTTCCAACTCTAAAATGCTTCCAGGCTCAGTCTGGAAAAATGTCTGTGTCTGTGAAACTCTAGTCACGGTTACCCTAACCAGCACCCTTAAAATTCTGCCTTGAGCTACTCGCAGCTCAAACCAGGTTCACCTTTGTGAGTTATTGGACTTCCCTGGCAGCCCAGTGGTTAAGACTCTGTGCTTCCACTGCAGGGGCCTGGGTTCGATCCCTGAATGGGGAACTAAGATCCCACATGCTGCATAGTGTGGCCAAAAAGAAAAAAAAAAAAGGGAACATCTTCATGAGTTATTGATGACAAACCATCCAGATTTCACAGCTTTTTCTACTGTGTTAAGCACTGTTGTGTGTTTTTCTAAGCCAGTGCACATTAATCCATTACTGAGTGGAGAGGATCAAACCTGGGTCTTCTCTAATTGATCTTTCTTGTTTAGAGCAGCGCCCACCCCAGAGATTCTCAGGTGCTTGGAAGGAAGGACGCAGGCGACAGGTTGGCGAGGCCCCTGGAGGTCTCCCGGGGGCACACTGCAAGTTCCCCTCTCTGGTGTTAAACCCAGGTTGTTGCCTCTTGTCCGTTCCTTCCTGAAATGACCTTCATCTGCAGTAGACGGTGAACTACAGAGTTCCCTTCCTTGCCTGAATTTCAGTTGGATGCCTGGAGATCTGATCTAAGGCTGGGGGTCCAGCAAAGATGAGGAAGTGTCGTCCGTGGTCCTGTCTGATGGTCGGACTGAGCACCCACGGCTCCAAGATCAGCCAAGAAAAGACACAGCGTGGCGGAGGGAGAGCAGGCGTTCGTAGCTAAATAAAGCATGCTCTTCCCATCAGCATTTGCTTACGACTTTCTACAGATTTAGTCTTGGCTCCAATAGCATTTTCTTCTTCCCAGCCATCCCCACGGTCTCTCTGTCTCCTTGGGGGATGCTGATATTTTGAACAGTGGTTTGGAACTATTCTCAGAATCCAGGGGCTCCGAGAAGCCCTTCGAACCCCCGAGGGCAGGGAGAGAGGAGGCAGAGGGCGGGGCTCAGAGCCCCTTGAACACACGCACATCTGTGTCAGTAACACATTTGGCTAAAAGACTGGAAGGGAATTCAATGTATTTTAACTGGAGTTTAACTCCTTGCGGTGGGACTAGGTAGTGTCCTAGAGCCTTTTCTTAAAACGTCTACAGTTAAACACGTATTAACACCTTTTTTTTCCCTCCAAAAGGAAGCAGGAAATAAAGAATGACTTTTCAGAGCGGGAAAGTGAATAGTCTGAGTTCTGTTCACAGGAGGGACGCTGCTGCTGCCCGGGGCGGGGCCGGGGGCGTGGCTTCCAGCCGTCCTGGTGCCCCGGGCCCCGCCCCCCGCAGCAGAGCCCCGCCTCCCCGCGCCCCAAGCCCTGGCTTTTCCTAACCCAGTGTCTCCTCCCTCAGAATGGCTGCAGTCTGTCCAGGCCACCATGATCCTGTCCATCATCTTCAGCGTCCTGTCCCTGTTCCTGTTCTTCTGCCAGCTCTTCACCCTCACCAAGGGGGGCCGGTTTTACATCACCGGAGTCTTCCAGATCCTCGCTGGTAAGTCGGAGCTGACCGAGTCCATGAGGGGGCTGGGCACCCCCAGACTGCAGGATGATCAGTCAGAAGGGCGTGGCTCCAGAATGACTGGCGTGCGGGAGTCCTCCCCGCGGATGGATTTCATACAGCACAGGTGTGTGTGTGTGTGTGTGAATCTGGGAACTCTCCACTTCTCCATGGAATGGGGTGCATAGGAAACGGGACTAGGGGTTCTGGAAGGAGGGTCCCTAACCTGGGACGGAGCTACAGTTCGGACATATCATCAGAGGTAAATGCTGAGGATGTCGGTAGAGCACAGGACAGTCTTGAGGGTGGATTTCTGTAGCTCACTTTATGCCCCGGGACCATCCCTGCTTCAGCATGGAAAGGGCCCCGATCTGCTGCCGAGGTTGCTCTCAGGCACCTGTCACCTACCTCTAAGCAGTGATGGAGCCACCTGACAAATTCTTATTCTCCTTTACTCTGGCCCCTGGGGTCCACCAGGCTCCGACTTACTGCTGTCTTCCTTTCGGCATGTGTAACACGCCATCGGTTCCAGGTTATGGACACGCACCATGTGCAGGGTCCTAGACGTGATGATGCCTTCTAGCTCTTGTCTCTGGATTCTGGCCATTGTCTCACTGTGTTTCCTTCTATCCTTCTGTCCATTGATGGCCAGTTGACTGAGTCAGCAGAGCACTGGAGAGACACAGGAAGCAGATGTGGTGGATTCTACGGTCCAGGCTAATAACTCATAAAATCTGTGTGTGCCAGAGTACGTCTGGGGACTGAGAAATGTTCTCACTTCTGGCCCCTGAGTGGGCAGGGGTGTAGCATCTCTTGTTTAGTTGCTGAATCACCACCGTGACTCATGAGCAGTCATTGGAGGGTTGAAAACGGCACACAAGTCCTGGATGGATGGATGGATAGACGGGTGGATGGATGGGCAGGCAGAGCTCATGGCTTACATAGGTTTGCATGGCAAGACACAGCCTGATGTTGAAAGTCGATGACCCTTTTCTAGAAGCCAGAGACCTATGCTTTACTGGAAAAAGTAAGTAAACTAGAGAACCATTTCTCATCAAATACCTAAATACAACATGTCAATGTGCACAGTTTGGAATTTCAAAACCAAACAGTGCTTTGCTACTTGATTTTATCAAGGTTTTATTATATCAGCCAAGCTTCTGGGAGTGTTGCCAGCTTTGCTAAATTACTAATTCTTCAGTGAGATATCATTTCTGGGTACATTAGGAGCAGTGATCATTATTCACCCCATTTCCAGAAGTAACACAGGAAACTAGAATATATTCTGGGATTTCCTTTTAGGCTCCCTGTTTGCAGTTTGATATCAATGGTGATCCTCTCCATGGTATCAATGATTATATCCTCAAGAAAAAGTGATATAAAATACTTATATTTGATCTATACGCACTCGTTATTTTGCTGATAAATAAACTGAGACTGGGAGAGGCTAAATGAACACGCAGCTCATGCAAGGACACTGAGTGCCCCCATTTCTTCCCATCCCATGTGGACTGAATATATTTAGAGATTCAGAATCCACCCGAGTTTTTAAGGAACGCAACATCCAAGGCAGAAACCCTGCTTTTGATATGATCTTTCATTGAACCTGATTGACCGTGGAAGATGAGTTCAAATCTACCCCATTTATGATTCCCAAGTTCCCAAACATCTGTGATGAATGAGTCTACACCATCAGAACTAGTGAGACTGAAAACATTGGGCAGAGCGAACTTAGGTTTGAAGGGGCATCTCAGGGCAGGGAGTGCCTCATCTTCATTTTTCCAACTGAGATATTTTAGCTTAAAATTCTCTAACATTGTCTTTTTAGCAAGGTCATTTTCGGTCAAAAACCAAAGTCCAGAGATAAGTACTTCATTCAACCCAAACACTGTTAGGTACTGAGATTTTGCTAATCTTCCAAAGTTTGTTTACTCATTCCTCCTCATTTCACTGTTTGGATTCTTCTCCAAACTCAGTCCAAGCCTTCTAGAACTCTGCCATGAAAACCTCCGAATACAGAAGCACATGGTTTGTTCTTGCGTTATCCCCTTCAAATCTAGCTTCTTATCTCTCATGAGACCTAGTTTTCAGTTATCGATTTGTCAGTTTAGCGGTCCGTCTGTGAATAGGAAGTTGTCTGGAGGTTGAAGTGTTGATCCAGAGTAGCGGTTGTACTTTGTATGTCCTAAGAATGTTCTGTGCTTGTTCCCTCCGGTCAAAAGGACCTGAGAGAGCTAGTCTTCTAGAAACCTCAGCTCTCTAGAATGTTGTGTCTGAACTTGCTGTAGGGTCTTCCCACTAAACTTGGGATTTAAGAGAGTGGGGACTTCCCTTAGAGATTCCCAGACTTCAGTGTCTGACAACCCTGCTCGTGTGTTTCCCATCTCACGGCCTATGAAGGATTCAGTAACTAGAGAGACAGTTAGGGAAGGGTTGTTGGGGATGAGGACTGGTGATAGCCTGAGAAATTGCCCCTTAATATCAAGGAACAAATCAGAAAAGCAAAAACAATCAGAAAACAAAAAGAAGAGTAGAAAGGAGGGAGGGAGGGAGGGAGGAAGGGAGGGAGGGAGGGAAGAAGGAAGGAAGGAAGGAAGGAAGGAAGGAAGGAAGGAAGGAAGGAAGGAAGGAAGGAAGGAGCCCTACCATCATGGGATGTGCAATCTACAAGTGGGTTGGCCACCGTAGCTGGGATCCACGTAGGGCAGATGCTTCTTCAAACACTGAAGCCTGTTGTGTGGAAGCCTCCAAAATATGCTGAGTGTCCCAGGGGCTGTCAGGGCTGGATTGTCTCTGCGTAGCTTCCTTCTGGAGGGCCCAGCTGTGGACTTTTTAAACACACGCGTGAGCATGCAGGAAAGGCAGGTGAAAGGCGCTTGTGGGGCTGCCTGTCTCACTGCATCATCTCTTCTCCACTTATAATAAGCTGTGAGTCTCACCTTTGAGAACTGTCTTTCCTTGATTACATACTTCTTAGGCTGGCTGCTTCTTGAAGACGTTTTGAGAGGCTCCGTCATCTAGCTGGGTGCTCATCAATCTTAGCTGCACACCAGAATCACCTTTTTTAAAAAAGGGGGTGCTTTTAAAAAATGCTGGTGCTCAGGCTTCATCCCCAGAGAGTCTCATTTAAGAGTTCTTGGGCCGGGCTGCTCCTTGGTGACTCTGATTTCCGTCCAGGGTTGGGCGCCACTGTTGCAGCCATTAACCTGCCCTGATCCCACGGTAAGTTCTTCTCGGATGATTTACGGAGCTCATCCTATCCACGAGCCATCAATCCCTCTAAACCCTCTTCTTAGAGAAGGGCCATCCTGATCCTATATCCGGATTTTGGAGTCATTCTTATTTTCAGGACCTGCAGCCAGCTGTTCCCAGGCAGTGCTCACCCTGGCCCTGGCTCTGTTGGGTTGAGTTACACTGGATGGGAAAGCATCAAGAAATTCACGGAGATACAGACTTTGTTTCGATTTATTTCATGAGTCACACCCAGCGGCGAGCTCCACACACACCTCATAGAACGCCCTGAATGTCCCACTTGTTGGGTGACTGGATAATGTGTTCCCTTGGCAGAATTAAACTCAGGCCACCTGTGTAGTTTTTGCGATCTGTGTTTATTGTGATTACGAGGAACAGCAGGGATGGTAGGAGGAGACTCCTTTTAAAAGGGACTTTTACTTTTTCTGTTTGTTTTGTTCCTTTTCTTTCATACACATTGAGATGGATAGAGAGCATTTAGAATGAAAATCTGGGGGAGGAATAAAAACCCAGTGCCCTCCCTGTTCTGAGTGGTTCAAAGACAGCTTAAGTCGGAGACCACGTTAAGAAACACCAGTGCTGGGCGAATCATCCCAGATGGGCATCTAGTAATGCTGTGGGTGATTTGCAAGGCTGCAGGAATCACACGGAGGCTGAGAATGGAAAGGGGGCTGGCGGCACAGAGGAGGCTCGGTGTGGGTGGGACAGAGGGCCCAGTGCTTTCCGGGTAATGGACCTTCCAGACTCTTCCTGCCCCACCTTGTTGCCTGAAGGGTGAGCTGGGGAGAGACAGGGGCCTCGCTCATGAAACCAGCTCCAGGGAGGCACTTCCGCTGCCCATCTCAGTGGTCTCCCCCAATGCTCACTTCCTAGCCAGCCCCACCCAGGCTCCTGGCTTCGCTCCAGGCTCTAACTGAGCTGCTTTGGCAGAGGTCGCGGATGTACACTTATGTCCATTTGCTGACTCCCTCCCCTGCTTTCGATACTGTTGCCATCTCTCTCCTTGAAACTGTACTTCCTCAGCTTCCAAGACCATTTCCCCCAGTTCCCTAAGTTAACCCACCAGGCAGTCATGCCAGAGCTGCCCACCCCAACCCCAGTCCACCACCGGCTCCTCCGTTGTGTGGCATCACACCTAGATATTGTGCTCATTTCTTTTCTCTTACTTGCAAACACCATCGCTGGGCAAAAGCCAACGCATGCACCTTCCTGCCCCCCATCTTGTCCCCACCTCTAAATCTGGGCGGTCTTTCTGGACACACTTCTGATCCTGTTTCTCCTCCACAAAAGCTGTGCTTCCCTCCACGACCTCGTCAAGTGCCCTGATGGCCCTCTCTTCCAGCCTCCATCACGGAGACTCTGAGGGGGACCCGCTGGTGGTGTCCACGGGACCCTTCGTCCTCCTTGCTGCGCTCATGGTCTCCCTTCTATCTGGGATTTCCTTCACACCTTTCTGCACCGGGTCACCTCTTCCACATCCTTTAGACCCCGGTCAAGCCCCGTGTCCCCTTTCAGGATTCCCTAGGCCCTGATCGATCCGTGCTCTCAGGGCATCCGGTGTGTTTCTCTCTCCTTTCCTTGGAATCACATCCTTCTCTATTGGAAGTCTCTACTGACGTGTCTGTTTCTGGATGACACTCACCTTGAAGGTGGGGACCACGTCTTGTGGATCTTGGTGCACTCAGCATCCAGAATGGCACCTGCACATGCCAGGTGCTCATTCCATGTTGACTGAACCGAACAGAATGGAGATGAGGAAGCCTAGAGAACCCCCTCCCTTCCTTCCTCTGCCTTTGGTCTCTTGGTTGCTCCCTTCTAAAGATGCTGGGCTCTGATTGTTCACCTGTGGTTGCTGTCACCATTAAAGGGGGCTCGAGGCCTGGTCTTCGGGGAGCATTTCTAGTGATGCAGACCCAGCCGTGCTGAGGCGGGGGGGAACTCTTGGGAAGTCTTGAGTGGCCAGCATTTCTGTGTCGTCTGGACAGGGTCAGTGCCTTTCCACGTACAGCTGACCTTCGCTCCCGGATGCAGGCCCCTCCCTGCTCATCTCTGGGGAGGGCAGCACACCTGTGTGTAGTTGGTGGCCTCGCTTACCTTCTCCACGGAGACCTTCAAAAACGCATCTTCACCTACTGGTGACCAAGAATGCGCGTCACAATCCCTTTATTGGGAGAAATGTTTGACTTTTCGGGACTCTTGTATGGCGCTACCTGCTCTGTATTCCGGGGCACGTCTGTTGCTTTGCATACAGACAGCCTTGTAATGATACATTCCCTAAAACATCAGTCTCCCGACAACAATAATTATAAAGTGTGTATCCTCTTGTTGACTTTGCAAGTGTACAAGCGTATGGCTTCTTGAAGCGAAGCATAAATTCCTTTACTTCTGAGATTCTCCCAGGGCGAATGTCATATCATTAAGCCATTGAGTTAGTCACTGCACTTGTGTGTCCTGTCTCTCTCGCTCCCTCCAGGTCATAGACAAAGTGTTTTTTCTTTGCTGTTTTCTCTTTGCTGGGGAAATCTGGACACAGCTGGTCCACACAGCTATCACTGCATTTCTCATGCCGATGCTGGCTAGACACACGCCCCATTTGGAAGATGATGGGCACCGTCTTGCCCTTCAGATGCTCTGTTTACATCTCACTCTCTCCCTTGCTCTTGCCTTACCTTTGAGGCTCTGCCTTCATTAGGTAGGTCAGATATAGCCTAAGAGACAGGCAAGAATTAGCACTTTGGAGAGGTGAGCTATAGACCTTGAGGTCCAGCAGATCGAAACTGCAGTTTCCCTCCTGTGACCGTTGGCCAGCTATGACTTCCCCGTGGAAACAGATGTCTTTCCGTCTCCCGGGCTATCTGTAGGTGGCAGGTCCTGGAGCTGATGCCCCTGTGGTCCCAAGACTGTTGTGTGACTCTCTCAACGGGGGCCAACGGAGTGGGCGTTTTCTTTCTCTGACTTGCAGAAGGACAATCTTATCGGGGCAGTGAATGTTACACAGTCCCACTTCTGCACTTTGTTCAAACAGAGTCGCAGTGTCCAGTTAAATAACCCAAATAGCAGTGAGGTTAGATGTAGGTGGTCTGGGCCTTGGGGCACTCTGGACCCACAGGCATCCCACATGCTTGCTGGACTTATAATAGAGTCAGTCAGAGCCTGTGAAAGCCCCTGTGTTCAGGAGGGGACAGAGCAGGCTTTGTGCTGTTCTGGGCTGGGGTGCTCATGTCACTGCTGACCGTCACCGTGGGCATGGACCATCACGCTTGAACTTGCCAGCTTTGTGAGGCCTCAGGTGGAGGATTTTCTTGTCCCTCCACCAAAGGTTGTGTGGTAGACAAGGAAGGGGTTGCCTGACCTGCCTGCGCATCTGATACCCTTTCAGCTTTGTTTGGGCTTTAGACCAACCTTGGGGGACCAAGAACAGTTGAAAGGGACCAGGCACCATGCAGCTTGCCCGTGACCACCTCCTCTCTCTGCAGTGTCCGTCCTCCCTGTGTCCTCCCCCCTTTCCTCTCCATGTGTTCTTCTGTCTGCCTAGTGGCGCCCATGGGCATTGCTTGCTTGGTCTCTGATGTAGCGATCCTGCTAAGGAGGTCAGCATGGAGTTCTGCCCCTGTGCTCGGCATGAGTGCCACTCAGATAACGGTGAGGTGTCACTGTCCCTGATTTCAGAGAATGCCACAGCCCATCTGTGGAGTGCTTTACAGGCTTCCAGGGGCTCCCACACCCAGCCATCCTTGCAAAGATATAGGTGGGCTTCTCTTGCCACCCGAATTCTCACTGGACCCCTCATGTCAACTGGCAATGGGTGACGGTTAAAGGAAATGAGGAGGAAAGAGGAGGGGAGACCTTGGAAGCCATGGTCTGGGTCACGTATATTGGACACAGAGAGCAGATCGTTTCCTGGGTTCCTGTACCTTTGAGCCCCTCCTGTCAGTTCTAGATCTGGTGGCAGATTCCTGCCTGAGTTGGATGTGCCCTCTCTTCCTGCAGCCCATGTCCTTCTCCCTAAGAAAGAGAGAAGGGTGCCCTGGTGTGTGTGTGTGTGTGTTTGTGTGAGGTGGGGTCGAGTCTGGGAGGAGAGCAGGGTGGGTGGGGCAGGTGCTCCGGGTCCCATGGAGTCTGGTATGGGGGTGGTGCAGGGTCCCCGCTCCATGACCCCTCCTGCCCCCAGCTGGTCCCTCTCCTTCCCAGGTCTGTGTGTGATGAGCGCGGCATCCATCTACACGGTCAGGCACCCGGAATGGCATCCCAACTCGGAGAACTCCTACGGCTTTGCCTACATACTGGCTTGGGTGGCCTTCCCACTGGCCCTTCTCAGCGGCGTCATCTATGTGATCTTGCGGAAACGTGAATGAGGCACCGGGACAGGACGTCCGAGGGTCTGAGCGCACGCAGGGAGGGAGGAAGTAAACCAGAAGCCAGGAAAAAAAAGGAGCTAGCCAAAAAACCCAAACTCAAACCAAACCAAACAGAAAGCAGGTGCGGGGGGGTGGTTAGTGTTGATTGAAGATGTATATAATATCGACGGTTTATAAAACCTATTTATAACACTTTTTACATATATGTACATAGTATTGTTTGCTTTATGTGTTGACCATCAGCCTTGGGTTGAACCTTAAAGTAGCTAAGGAACTTGACATCCTAACCGTATAATCAAGCTCAGTTTTTTTTGTTTGTTTGTTTTTGTTTGTTTTGCCCAGAAATAAAATAAGTCCATCTTGCCCCTTCCCTTTCGTCTGAAAGAAGATACCTCCCTCCCACTCCACCTCATTTAGAAAACCAAAGTGTGGATAGAAACCCCAAGTGGCCCAAAGCCCTTTTACTGTGGGTGACCCAGTGTGTGACACACAGACATGCACTGCCCACGCCTCTGTGTGCAGCCTTACCTGCACTCGGACAGAACCCCCAAACTGGAGCCCTTGGAGAATCACGGCTTGTGGCTTTGGAATACTTGCCCTTGAAGGGGGGTGTCCCGGTCACGCATCTAGGTGAGAAATTGGTGACAACAAACCTACGAAGTGGTGCTATGTATTTACCATTCCTTACGATCACTAATCATCTAAACGCCTCACTGGAAATACAATTAACAATTTTACAGCATGAAGTCGAATGGAGACCTGAATAATTCTGTGTAAGATAAATGGTTTATAACCACGTTTGTACCTAGCTAGGCTGCTGTTATTACTATAATAAATAACAAACCACCGCCTTTCTCACTCCCACGTTTTCCTTATGGTCGGAGCATCAGGACAAGCTTCTAGACCCCCTGGGACAGTGGGTCCCCGGGATGCAGCAGGGTCTAGACTGTCCTCTGCTTCCAAGGACTGTCTGGCAATGACTCGTACTGGCCACCAACTGTAGATGTATATACGGGGCCCTTCTGATGCTAAGACTCCAGACCTTTTTTTTTTTATATTTTTTGCTTAGCTTTTTCTGATTTTATACCAACTGTGTGGACTAAGATGCATTAAAATAAACATCAGAGTAACTCACTGAGCTCTTGTGGGTTTTTGTGGGTGAGGGTGCGAGGTGCGTGTCGGAGCGGAGGGAAGAGGGTCACGGAGCCGCTGCTGGGCAGATGATCTGGGTTGCAGTTTGGTGCTAAGGGACCAAAATCATCACCTTTGTCCAGACTCTGGGGGCATCTTATGCCTTCCAGAAGCCTGTGCAAACGTCTGCTAACTGGAGAGGCTGGGCGTTGCAGCTGAAACAGACCCTGAAAGTGGGCCGGAGGAGCCTGAGTGTTATTTAGCTGAACCCTCTTTCTCGTGTTCTGGTCTCTGATGACCCGCATGGGGTCCAGAGCATGGCACACACTCACTTAATATATGGGATGTTGGCGTGAGCAGCGCGGGTCCCTAACCTTCGGGGGACAGATGTGATGCGATGGACCGTCTGCATGATGGTGACCTGAGGCCAGACCTTCATGGTGATCTATATGTGTAAATGTTTAGCATAGGGACGGGCAGGTAGAAGGCACTCTATAAATGAGTGTTTATCCCAAATGTCATGATAGAGGTGTATTACAAGGAGATATTGGCTGTTCTGGGGAATCTCACTACCTACACATTAGACTCTCCCGTGCAGGGCTCACCCGGAGATGCAGATTCCTTGTGTCTATGGTGGGACCCATGCTGCCTTGATAGGTTTCAAGAACCCTGCTAGTGATTACAGTGTTTCGCTGAGGGTGACAACCACTGAGCGTGTCCAGCGCTTCTCAGAGTTTAACTCGCTAATGAATTGACTGGGAGTCTTGTGAAATGCAGATTCTGGTGCAGCAGGTCTGGGTAGGGGCTGAGGGTCTGCATTTCCAACTTAGAGCTTGAGCGATGCCAGTGCTGCCGGCCCCGATCACACTCTGAGGTGGAAGGATCTAGAATGAGTCCACCTTCAGGCACCTCATGCTCTGGCGTCTTTGGACATCCGTGATGGAAGGGCTTCTCCCTTCCAAGGTTTCCAGCAGAGACCCGCTTTCTCTGTTTTGACTCGGATAGATTGGGTAAAGTGGCACAGATGGCCACAAGGTGATTGAAGAAACTGGGAATTTCACTTTACGTGCTTGAACTTTGAAAATACACATGTTTATTTCATAAGGTTTCTTTTATAACATTTAACTAAAAATTAAAAATTAATAATCAAGAACAAAGAAGACAGAAATGGCCCAAATCTCACCATTTAGGTAACACTTTTGGCATTATAAAAGTAATATACATCCAGGATCGTGACATGCGAAAGCCTCTTTTCCCCCTCTTTTCCATAGTCTCTTGCCAAAAGTAACCAGAAGACATAGTTTATGATTTCTGCCAGGAAAGAATGCAATGCCCCCACAGATACATCCATTCAAGTGTTTGTAAAATTTACACAAAATGAAGAAAAGTACTCACATTATTCTACATCATGCTGTTCTTTTCACTTAAGGATGTAAATTGGAGATCTTTCTATAGGGACATATACCTTATTCTATTTTTAGTGAGCTCTGTTTCAATCTTTCAAAATCTGCATAGTATTTCACTGTGTAGCTGCACATTTATTTACCAGTCCCTCAATGATAAGCACTTTGATTGTGTCCTGGTTTTTATTATTACCCAAAATGTTTCAGTGAACATTCTTACACATGAATATTGGTGCATTTTAAGAGTACATCCAAGTGCTAAATTCCTGGTAAGGATATTACCAAGACAAAGGGCATGCATATTTTTAAAAAGTATACACGTGGCTGTGGTGGATCTCCCATCCGCGGGCCAGTCCTTCTGATCTGGGAACCTGTCTGCCGTAGTTTATTCTAAGTGTGAAAATACTTGCAGATCATATACCTGGAAAAGGACTTGTATTCAGAATATATATAAAGAACTCTTACACTCAATGATAAAAAGACAAATAATCCAGTTAGAATGTGGACAAAGGACGTGAATAGATTTTTGTCCAAGGTATATATGCAAATGGCCAGTAAGCAACTGAAAAAATGTTCAGCATCTTTGGTCATCAGGGAAATGCAAACACAAACCACAGTGAGATACTAGTTCATACCCACTAGGTAAGCTCAAATCAAAAAGTCTGATAATAACACATGTTGATGAGGAGGTGGAGAAATTGGAACCCAGATACACTGCTGGTGGGAATGGAAATGGTGCAACAGCTTTGGAGAAGATTGTCAGTTCCTCAAAGGGTTAAGCATACTAACCCTATGACCCTATGACCCAGCAATTCCTCTTCTAGGTATTTATGCAAGAGACATGAACAAATGTGTCTGAGCAAGAACTTGTATGTGGATGTTTATGGCAGCATTATTTATAACAGTCAAAAGATGGAAACAACCCCAAAGTTCATCAGCTGATGAATGAATTCACAAAATGTGGTCTATCCACATGCTTTCTCCATAAAAAGTAATGAGGTACTGCCACATGCTACAACATGGATGAACCTAGGAAATCTTAGGCTAAGTGAAAGAATCCAGTCATCAAAGACTGCATATTACACGATTGAATTTCTATGAAAATCCAGAACTGGGAAATGGATAGAGACAGATTTGTTTAGAGCTGGGAAAGGGCGGATGAGGATGTAGGGCTGTAATAGCTAAAAAGTATGATGTTGGGCTTCCCTGGTGGCGCAGTGGTTGAGAATCTGCCTGCTAATGCAGGGGACACGGGTTCGAGCCCTGGTCTGGGGGGATCCCACATGCCGTGAAGCAACTGGGCCCGTGAGCCACAACTGCTGAGCCTGCGCGTCTGGAGCCTGTGCTCCGCAACAAGAGAGGCCGCGACAGTGAGAGGCCTGCGCACCGCGATGAAGAGTGGCCCCCGCTTGCCACAACTAGAGAAAGCCCTCGCACGAAACGAAGACCCAACACTAAAATAAAATAAATAAATAGAGTAGCTATTAATTTAAAGAAAAAAAAAAGTATGATGTTTCCTTCTGAGTGACGAAATGCTCTAATATTGACTGTGGTTGTGGTTGCACCGCTTTTCACAGATGCGAATATACTAAAAACCAGTGAATTGTATATTTTAAATGGGTCAATTGTATAGTAGGAGAATTATATCTCAATAAAGCTCCTAAAAAAGAAAAGAAAAGGGACAGCTGTTTGCTCTAGCCTTTCCTAATATTCTCATTAGGTCTGTTCTTTCTGTTTGGAAAGTAATCACCTTTTATTTTTTGTGCTTTCAGATGTATATTTTAAAGGGATGAGATTCTTATTCCTTCTGAGCGATATAAAGCAAAACAGGATATTGGAGATGAACAGTTAACATAGCTCTTCACTCACAGAATCTTGGGTTTTCCCAGAGGATTGTTTTGATGACATTTATTTTCCGTCCTTGAGCTCTTCTGAGAAATACTGCAATCTTAGGAATTTGTAGCAATGCAGTTTTGGTTCGAAACTGCCCTCCTAGCAGCTGCTTTGTGCTTTGCACTCAGGAGGGTACCGTTTATGAAATGGCAAATGCAGGGAGGTGTCAGGCTGGTTTCTTTGCAATTATCTTCTCTCCAGGACCTTGAACCCTTTATGTCTTAGCGACTCTGAACTTCAATTCTGTCTCCCCAACTTTTCAAGGTGCTAAGAACGCCGTTAGCCTTCCTGCCCTTTGCAACTGCTTTCAGGACAGCTTTTCAATCTCTTGGTCTGTTGCTTATTAATTGGCAAATTTTTTAAGCAGAAATTTAGGAAAGGACATTGGGGTTTTCTTCTCACATCTGCTGCCTGAGTCCTGGAGGTCTTGGTATCTCTTGATGCTGTCAAACAGATGAAAAAAATAGAATCCAGATTTTCTAGTAGTTCTTGGCCAGAAGAAGTTATCTATTCTATAAGCTGCTATGAGCTGTTCTACAAGGAGACCCTTTTATTTTGAAAACAAAAATTCAGTATTTATTTTGAAAGAGTTCATTTAAATGTATAAATGTCAATTGGGGGAAACATTGATAACTTCCCAGGCAGGCACACAGTCTGGATAAACTCTAATGATTCCACTCTTTGTTTACACTTTAGTAACATTTTTTGTTTTCATTATATAGGTCCTATACTTTTACATTAGCTCTGTTTCTAGGCATTTACATGCTTTATGGCTTTTGTGAATTTCTTTTATTCTATGGTGTTTTATTGCTAGTTATTGTGGGCATGTTGGAAACATTGATTTTTCTCAAGTTTTATACTTGTTTCTTTTACTGAATTGCCTCATTATTTTCAATATTTCTCTAGTTGATTATCTTGGCTTTTCACATAGATAATCACAGCATAGCAAAAACAGAAAAAAAGAGGGATAATGTGCCTTTTCTTCCTTTTCCGTATTTACAGTTCTTAATTCTTAAAATTTTATTAATTTTCTAAAACTTCTAGAACATGCCAAATAATAGCTGTGATAGTAGACATCATTCCATTTTTTTCCTGAATTTATTAGGAATGCTAGTGCTTATAATTATTTAGCAATAATTTATTTCAGTAAGTACATATTTCTGATTCTCAACTTAATAAGAATTTTAACCAAGAATTTATATTAAATGTTACCAAATTTTTTCAATCTTTATCAAGAAGACTATTTTTTTATACCTTTAAAAAAGAAAGGTGAATCCTATCAATAGTTTTCTTAATATTGACTCATTGATTTTGTTAATGGAATAAAGTCCAGTTTTTGGAAAGCAGCATTCTTTTGACATATTGTTGGGTTATTTTTGCTAGTATTTTATTAAGGCTTTTTTGGTGTTTATATTTGTAAATGAGATTGATTTTGAGGGATGTGTGTGTGTGTTGAGGATGGAAGTGTGGAATGAACTCCATCCGTATTAGTACAGAGAAAACATCAGCTTGTTTTGTTGGGGGACTGTATGGGGACACTCATTTTCTATACATTTGGCAGTTTTCAAGTCACGTGCACTTCTGTGCAATGACTGCTGAGAATTGTAAGACAATTCACAATCGATTGACCTATTGATTTGACATAATTGATCGTGATGTTTAGACTCTAACATTCACAATCTAATCAGTGGACTCTAAAACTGAACTCTACACGTTGAGAATTTCCAGTGGATCTTCTCTGGGATTGATATTGATCCTTTTCTTTTTGGAATTCCAGATGGAGCCAAGAAGAAGGTAAAAATAAGATTTTAAAATGCCCAAGCTTTATTACTGCACTCGGATTTAGAATATAAAATCTTCAATGGGCTGATCCATATGGGGCAGGCATGTAGGTTTAAGATTTGGAGAGGTATGGGACCACCTTGAGGCTCCTACACTGTTTATCAGGACCTGAATCTCTGAGAAATATACGGTGAGTCCACATCGCTGAAGGATTGCAGACAAGAAACATTTCCTAATTGAGTGAAAAAGCATTCCCTTTACTCTTTGTGTCCCTTTGGTTTCCATTAGGTATTTCCCAGGATAATTTTATTGCTTTGCCAAATTAAGAAGAACAACAAGAAAACTATTCTCTATAGTCGCACTATTCATCCTAAAGGAGATGAATATTCTTTTACCTTACTAAATCAGTGACTCAGCTTCAAAAGTACTGGAAAGGCTTTCATTACCCACGTAGACAGGGGATGTCAGTCTTGAAAGTTTATAAATTATGGGTACTTTTCTCATGTCACTCCCAAGTAGGTAATTCAAGTAGTCAGTTACAATGTATGGGTTTCAAAGTAGATTTCCACAGAGGGAGCGCCTGCTTGAGTAATAGAATGTTCCTTTTACCTCCGTTAAAACTAACAAACTAAAGATTTTGAATAGAATTCATAATTTTTCCACCTCCAGCTCTATTTGCAGTCAAATGCTCTACCACTAAGCTATACCTCCACACCACTCCAGCTCTATTTGTATACTAAGCACAAGAATTTTTTTGGCAGAAATGAACCAAAGGACTGTTTCTATTATGGCTGAGTAATATTCCAGTGTATATATGTG
This sequence comes from Balaenoptera musculus, assembly GCF_009873245.2. NCBI lineage: Eukaryota > Metazoa > Chordata > Mammalia > Artiodactyla > Balaenopteridae > Balaenoptera > Balaenoptera musculus. Next base: position 56,526,510 of record NC_045804.1, on the reverse strand, counting down.
CCACATCTTCTTTATCCATTCATCTGTCGATGGACACTTAGGTTGAGAAGAAAGTGTATTCTGTTGCTTTTGGATGGAATGTCCTATAAATACCAATTAAGTCCATCTTATCTAATGTGTCATTTAAAGCTTGTGTTTCCTTATTTATTTTCATATTGGATGATCTGTCCATTGGTGAAAGTGGGTGGTTAAGGTCCCCCACTATTATTGTGTTACTGTTGATTTCCCCTTTTATGGCTGTTAGCATTTGCCTTATGTACTGAGGTGTTCCTATGTTGGGTGCATAAATATTTACAATTGTTATATCTTCTTCTGGGATTGATCCCTTGATCATTATGTAGTGTCCTTCCTTGTCTCTTGTAACATTCTTTCTTTTAAAGTCTATTTTTTCTGATATGAGAATTGCTACTCCAGCTTTCTTTTGATTTCTATTTACATGGAATATCTTTTTCCATCCCTTCACTTTCAGTCTGTATGTGTCCCTAGGTCTGAAGTGGGTCTCTTGTAGATGGCATATGTACGGGTCTTGTTTTTGTATCCATTCAGCCAGTCTATGTCTTTTGGTTGGAGCATTTAATCCATTTACATTTAAGGTAATTATCAATATGTATGTTCTTATTACCATTATCTTAATTGTTTTGGGTTTGTTTTTGTAGGTCTTTTCCTTCTCTTGTGTTTCCTGCCTAGAGAAGTTCCTTTAGCATTTGTTGTAAAGCTGGTTTGGTGGTGCTGAATTCTCTTAACTTTTGCTTGTCTGTAAAGGTTTTTAATTTCTCCATCGAATCTGAATGACGTCCTTGCTGGGTAGGTTTTTCCCTTTCATCACTTTAAATATGTCCTGCCACTCCCAGTGAAGGGGCTCCCTAGTGTGTGGAAACTTTTCCTCCTTCACAGCTCTCTCCCAGAGGTGCAGGTCCTGTCCCTATCCTTTTGTCTCTGTTTTTTCTTTTTTCTTTTGCCCTACCCAGGTACGTGGGGAGTTTCTTGCCTTTAGGGAAGTCTGAGGTCTTCTGCCAGCGTTCAGTAGGTGTTCTGTAGGAGCTGTTCCACATGTCGATGTATTTTGATGTGTTTGTGGGGAGGAAGGTGATCTCCACATCTTACTGCTCCACCATCTTGAAGGTCCCCTCGTTTTTGTGGTTTTTATTAGACCCAGTTTGCCTTTGGTGTCCTAAATTCTTGCACTGAAATCCTCTAATTCTGCTTCACCCTTGAAGCTTGCTGACAACTGCAGGACTCATAATTAGGCAATTGTTATGCTTAATACACTATATAATTTTTTCCCCACTCTGTGTCCTGTGCATATTTTTATTATCTGGTATCAAAGGAAATTGAAGAATAGAATAAATAGGTCTCTGTTTATTGGACTCCTCCTGAGAGTCAATCTCATTTCTGATTTGACAAAAGAAAAATTTGCTGTTGTAAAACCTCCTTTTTTTTTTTTTTTCATTGATTTTGCTCTTTTCTCCTGTAATCTCTTACATAATCTGCCCTTTGGGTGGAAGGAAGTTCTAGAGGTCTGTCGTGGAGAGAATAAAACGGGGTTATTTTTGCAGACAGCTCTCCCAGAAGGAGGGGTGGGAAGGCCCCTCTCACGGCAAGGTGCTCCTTACTTCGGACTGATGGAGCCGGGAAGACCTGAGTTTGCAAAAGTAAATGACTGTTTTCCAGGAGCTCTAGTGGCTTCCAGTGGTGAGGGACAAGTGGTCCAAAGGACTGGGACCCCTGGGACACATCCAGCTGTTCCCAAAGGCCACTGGCAATCACTTTCTAAACATGAAGTGTTAAGACACGGGGAGGAGAAAAGAGATGATTACCTCCCCTTTTTGCTGCTAAATCTGAATGTGTCCTTCACTTGTTGTAGGTGGGTTGCAAGTGTTTGAAGGATTAAACTGACCTTTGTTTTTTGCATAAATACTGACCATGGAGGAAGTGAGTGTATTCTCAAGTGGTCTCGATCTGCACTCTCCTGCCCAGTAACCACCAGCCACGTGTGTCTATGGAACACTTGAAACGTGGCCAGTGTGATGAGGAACTGAATTTTTAACTTCAGTAATAATTTACATTGAGGGCTTCCCTGGTGGCGCAGTGGTTAAGAATCTGCCTGCCAATGCAGGGGACACGGGTTCGATCTGTGGTCTGGGAAGATTAGCCCCTGTCCGCCACAACTAGAGAAAGACTGAGTCCAGCAACGAAGACCCAATGCAGCCAAAAAGAAAAAATTTACATTGAATTTATGTACAGTGTTTTTGTATGTTTATTATACGTTGAAATGATAATACTTTAGATATACTGGGTTAAATATAATATATTTTTGAAATTTATTTTATCCATTTCATTGTACATTTTGGAACATATTTGAAAATACATTTTAAAAATGCATCCGTAGTTCATTCCTCTTAATTGTGGACAAGTGTTCCAAGTGTTTGGCTACCACACTTTGTTTATCTTGTTAATGGATATTAACAAGTTAATGGATATTAAGATTGTTTCTGTTTGGAGACCATTATAAATAAAGCTGCTATGAACATCTGTGTGCTAGTCTGAATGAATACATATTTCCTTTGCTCTTGAGCAAATTCCTAGGAATAAAATGACTGACTTCTATGGTCAGGGTAAGTTTATCTTTGTAAGAAACGGCAATACTGTTTTGCCAAGTGGTTGCACCATTTTATACCTCCACCCGCAAGGCAGGTGGAGGTCAGTCTCCAATTTTAGCAATTCCGGGAGATAATAGAAAATATATGTTGGTCTCTGCCCCTGGCTCCTGGCACAGAGCTCCTAAAACCCTTGTAACCTCCTAAGTGATGAGAACACTGGGAGCAGCTCCCATTCCATACTGGTCTTTGACTTCTGTTTCTGACACAGAGCTCCTGAAACCCTTGGAATTTCCTGGGTGACAAGTGTCTTTTGTTCTAACGAGGTGACTCTGGGTGACTCCTGGATGAGGGCTGGTCACCAGAAAGACCAAGCCATGATTAGAAGCTTGGAATTTTCAGCCCCACTTTCCTGGTTCTCTTTAGAAGGAAGAGGGGCTGAAAAAGGAGTTAATGATCGCTCATGCCTATGTGAGGAAGACCCCATAAAATCCCCAAATTACAGGGTTCGGGGGAGCTTCTGGGTTGATGAACACGTGGAGATGCTGGCAGAGTGGGACGTGAGCTCTGCAGTGCTTCCTACGTACCCTGCCCTATGCACCTCTTCCCCGTGGATGTTCATCTGTATCCTTTATCATATCCTGTATAATAAACCAGTAAACATAAATACACTGTCTTCCTGAGTTCTGTGAGCCACTTTAGCAAATTAATTGAACCCGAGGAGGGGGTCGTTGGCAACTCCCACCTCTAGCTGGTTGGTCAGAAGTCCAGGTTAAGAGTGTGTGTGCGTGTGTGTGTGTGTGTGCGTGTGTGTGTGAGTCTTGTGGGCCTGAGACCATAACCCATGGGATCTGACACTATCTCTGGGTAGGTGATGTCACAATTGAGTTAAATTATAGGACACCCAGCTGGTGTCACAGAGAATTGCTTGGTGTGTGGGGAAACCTTTATTCATTTGGTGACCAGAAGTGTCAGAAGCGAAGTGTTTGTGTACATTGTACAGGAGATGCCCAGGGAAGAAATACACAGTAGGGAAGAACTAGGTTTTTCCCTACATGGGGGGTAGAGAACTGAGTTTTTCCTTTACACATGCTAATCAGTGTGTAGTAGTATCTCATTGTGGTTTTACCTCACACCCTCAAATGACTTATGAACATTTTTTGTTGTGCTTATTTTCAATCTGCATATTTTTGCTAATCTCCCTGTTCACATGTTTTTCTCATTTTTGAATGGGGTTGCTTGCTTTCTTATTACTGGGTTTTGATATATCTTTATTTATTCTGGATACAAGCCCTTGGTTGAATACAGGATTTGTAAATATTTGTGACTTATCTTTCCATTCTCCTAAAGTGTATTTCAAAGAGCAGAAGTTTTTAATTTTGGCAAAACCCAGTTTACAAATTTTTTAATTGTATGGATTCTGTTTTTTGGTGTTTGCAGCTGAGAAACCTTTGCCAAACCTAAAGTCAAAATCATTTTCTCCTGTATTTTCTTCTAGAGTTTTACAGTTTTGGGCTTTACATCTAGGTCTATAATCCGTTTTGAGTTAATTTTTGAGTGTAGTGTGAGGTGTGGATCAAAGTTCCCTTTGTCTATCTTTCATTCTTTTTTCCTTCTTCTTCTTTTTTGTGGATATCTGGCTGTCCTGCCACCATGTGTTGAAAAGAATCTTTTCTCCACAAAATTTCCTTAGTGTCAAAAATCAGTTTTTCAGCATGTCTGGGTCTATTTCTAGATTCTGTTTCTATGATCTATGTGTCTATCTTGATGCTAAAACACACTGTCTTGATTCCTGTGGCTTTGTAATGTCTTGAAACCAGATAGTTTTACCACCCTAGTTTGTTCTGTTTCAAGTTCCTGTGGCTTTTCTATGTCTTTTGCATTTTGTGCTATTATTGTTGTATATTTTAATTTTACATTATATTATTAACCTCACATTACACTGTTATTGTATTTGTCTAAACAATGATCTTTTAGAATGTTTTTTTCCTCCAATTTTTTATTATAGTAAAATATGCATAAAATTTGCCATCTTGATCATTTTTAAGTATTCAGTTCAGTGGTATTAAATATGCTCATAAGGTTGTGCAATCATCACCACCATCCATCCCCACAGCTCTTTTCATCTTGGAAAAGTGAAACTTTCTATCTAGTAAACACTAGCTCCCTATTCCTCCTCCTTCAAGCCCCTGAACACCACTGTTCTTCCTGTCTTTATGAATCTGATCATGATAGATACTTCAGACAAGTGGAATCCTGCAGTGTTTGTCCCTTTGTGACTGGCTTATTTCACTCAGCATGATGTCCTCAAGGTTCACCCATGTCGTCACATGTGTCGAATTTCCTTCCTTTTGAAGGCTGAATAATATTCTGTTGCATGTGTAGGCCATTTGTTGCTTATCCATTCATCCATTGATGGATACTTGTGTTGCTTCCACATTTTAGCTATTGTGAATAATGCTGCTATGAACATGGTGTACAAATATCTTTTTGAGATTATGCTTTCAATTCTTTCAGGTATCTTTTATAGTGTTTTTGAGTATATATCCAAAAACTATATATATAGGTTTTTTAGCATTTTAAAAGGATTTTTAGTATTAAAAGATGCATATATGACTTTTTTGCTGGTATCAACTGATATCAACATTTCACTACTTGGGGTACAGAACTCAGCACAAGACAGCTATATGAGAAACAAAAGAAATATAAATGTCTAGGATCTTAGAGAGACTACAGACTAATGAGGCGGGGTAGACAGATGTATACCCAGAATCTCGGTGGCGTGCTTACAATTTGACCTAAGCTCAAAACAATATGGGTACATCCCAAAGTGAGAAATAATGGTGTCACCTACCACTTATTAAGTGCTTGACTGGGCATGAACTGGAGTGTTTCCACACATTGTTTCTTTGATGACGCATGGAAAATGCATATGAAAATCTGAACTTACAAGATAGATCAATTAAAGGGTGACTATTTGCATTATAAAAGAATTCTTTGTGGTGCAAAAGGATTAGCATGGGGTTCCTTTAAATAGCATCTCCCCTGTGTATTAACGTGTTTATTTATAGATCATTAACTACTTGACAGAGGTGCCGCAGGGCAGAGCAGCTCACAGACAACTGGTCAGGTGGCCCTACCGGTGGAAGATCAATTAAATTTGAAGACAAAGTGTCTTTGAAATGATACACGAAGTTAATGGGGAAAGGGGGTTCATTTGCCCCAATTTGTTTTGTCTCAGTGGGCAGCACATACATTGGGTGAACCACACACCTATGTGCTCTCATTCATGCTTTATCCAGGCAGATGTGTTCTCCACTCTGTATGGCTAAGGTCTGACGTGTTCAGGGTCATAGCGATGTTTGGCCTCCTTTTGGTTGCGCTTTAATTAAGAGGTAAAATGATTAAAGTGGCAGATGTTTCTAGCCTGAGGACCTGGGCCCCGTTGCATCAAGCAGATGGTCCCAAGTAGGAGAACATCCTTTAATGAAGAAGCATTTGCAATTCATGAGCATTCATGATGTCCATTTCTCTCACTCCTCAGTGTTCAGCTTGTCAGGGGTCCCATTGTGTGGCCAGGGACCATGATGCATTAGGCAAACCCCTTCTGGTTTGGGACAGTGTCTTGCGCTGATGAAAATTAAAAGTATTATCACCCAGAAGATCAGAGTGGGGAGTCCTCCTGCCCTCTCTCCTCTGCCTGGTGATCTGGCTGAGAGTAAACACCTACGTCACAGGCTCTATCAAGGTATGAATTGGCTTTAAGGACGCAGAGCGGTGAAAGAACTCACTTGCTTCTCCGTTCGATTCCTGAAATGTTCACCTTGGGATTGACCCTGGTTGATCTGGGGCTCATTTTGATTCTTTGCCCAGAAGGACTGACAGGCAGGGGCTCAGGAAAAACTGTCATTTGCAGGCAAAATATTTTGGCTTGATACCACAAAACATGGATTCTGCTTTTGATGCCCAGCGTGACCTGGGTCAAATCACACACACACACACACACACACACAACCAGATAAACTTAACCAAAATAAGGGAAAACAAATACACAACAGTAGAAGTGAGACGGGGAAGGTGACCATAGATTCTAAGTGGATTAGAACAGTAAAAAGATGATTCTGGAAACAATTTCATGTGAATACATTTCAAATTGTTATGGAAATGGATGCTTTTGTAGGAAATTCAAAACTTGACACAAGGAAGAGACCTAAATAAAGCAATCATCGTGAGAAAATTTTTAAGCATTTGTTAAAGGACTATCCCATCCCAAAAATACGAGGCCAAGAGGGCACTAAAAAGCAGCTTTTTGACCTTCAAAGACTAGAAAATTCTTGCACTATTTAATGTGTTCCAGAGCATAGATAAAAATAGAAGGCTTTCCAGTTCGTTTTGCTAAGTTAGCCTAACCACACATATCAATCAGCTTTCCAGCAGGAAACAGATATCACACTCACACTGACTAATTTGAAGAGAGCTCAGTTAAGGTGTGGGAAGGATGCAGAAGTGCCAGATGGTAGTGCAGTCCTGTTCACCACCCTTGGCTTGAAGGGGCGGGGAGAGGGTCTTATCAGAACCTCCTAGGAGGGCCTGGCAGCAGTTGTGATATTTGCTCCTTGGACCCAGTCTGCTTCCCTTGAACTTGCAGGGAAGGCTTGGGAGAATAGATGCCCTCACCCCCTTCTTCTCCCACCCTCCAATTTCCTTCCTGGTTCCTCATTGGTCAAACCCAACTGGAAACCATAGGTCAATGGAGTCCATTGATGTGGTCCCTGGGGGTCAGCCTCCTAGGGCAGAGAGCAGGTGGAGGAAGGTGGAGGTGGCCCTAGAGGGGCCAACAGAAGTCCTGTCACACACCATGGTACTGCAATACCTTGAGGGCAACCTGAGAAGCATTGCACAAAGAACACAAGTGGAGAACAACCTAGCCTCTAAATAGAGATGCAAAAATATTGAGATGAAATACGAGCAAATTGAATTCAGAACTTTATAATGATACTATTAGCAAATAATGCTTTAGAGTTGGGTTGGCTGTTATTCTAATTTCATATATGTATATTTTTAGAACGCTTTGTTTTTGATTCTTCATGTTTCAAGGAAAATCCCCACTCTTTCCTTCCTTATTCTGTCCTTCCCAAGGGAGGAGAAATGACTTACTTAATTGATGAGTGTTGAAGAGGACACTGGGCCTGCTGGGTGTCTTTTGGAATGAGCTTCTCCATGGAATGTAAGCCTCCTCTGCTTCTCCATGGAGTAGCATTACAGGAAAAACCTCTGGGCTTTAAGCTGGGCCAGTGACCACAGGGGAAATTTACTGAATTCAAGGGCAAAAAATTAGCAAGACCATTTAGCTGTGCATCTAGACCGTGTCATCCAATCCAGTTTTTATCAGTAATCAAGCTAATATTTATCTCCATCTGATTCCTCTATCTTTTTATTCATTCTGCACTTTGGAGGAGAATGAACAGTGTTAATTTAGTGGCCTTTAAAAAGTGCTAACATCAAGGGTGTGGAGAAAAGGGAACCCTCCTACACTGTTGATGGGAATGGAAGTTCGTGCAGCCATGATAGAAAACAGTATGGAGGTTCCTTAAAAAATTAGAAATTGAACTACCATATGATCCAGCATTCCCACTTCTGAGTGTATATCTGAAGGAAATGAAATCATTATCTTGAAGAGATATCTGCAGACCCATGTTCACTGCAGCATCAGTCAAAACAGTGAAGACATGGAAACAACCTAAGTGTCTGTCAACTGATGAATGCATATATAAGATGTGGTCTGTATATATGAAATGGAATAGTATTCAGCCATGAGAAAGAAGGAAATCCTGCCATTTGCAACAACATGGATGGACCTTGAAGGCATTATGCTCAGTGAGATAAGTCTTTAAACAAATACTATATGATCTCACTTATATGTGGAAACTTAAAAAAAAAAAAAACTGAACTTGTAACAAGAGACTGGATTGATGGTCCCCAGGCGCTGGGGATGGAGGATTTGGGGAGACGTTATTTAAGGGTACAAATTGCAACTGGTAGATAAATAAGTTTTGGAGATTTAATGCACAACATAGCGATGATAGTCAAAAATACTGCATTATAAACTTCAAAGTGGCTAAGAGACTAGATCTTAACTGTTCTCAACACAAAAAAGAAATGGTAGTTATATGACATGATAAGGGTGTTAGCTAATGTTGCTGTAGTATTCATGTTACAAAATATAAATGCATCAAACTTACACAATGCTATGTGTCGATTATATCTCAGTTAAAAAAGTAAAAAAAAAGTAAAAAAAAAAATGCCAACACCATTTACCTCTAATCCTTCTTTCTGTAGACACTGCTCTGTCATCACCACCAAGCAGTCGTATAGCCAGTGGGACTCTCTATAAATCGCCCTCTGGGTAGGGAAGAATCAGAAAGAGCAACAAAAAAAAAATTCATTGCCTTTTGAGCCCTGAAGCAGACCTTTAGAAATCTGTAGCCCAAATACAGAATTAAAAGCCACTGCTCTTCTGTGAGTATAGAGAATAAAGCTTTGATTTTTCAGAAACTTGGCTGTCAGCGGAGGAATCAGACATGAAGTATATATCATCTCTCGGAGCACGAGAAGAATTGGAGCTGAAGTAAGACTCTCTCCCCTCCCGGGACAAGGAGAGATCTCAACCATTGGTAAGAAAGGAAGAGCGAGAGGGTACTTGAGGTTGGAGGTGATGGTCAGGGATGGAAATTTTTACAGTATCATCAGAGGAGCTGAAGGAGGGTCCCAGAGCAGAAGAGGCCACTTCCGGCCCAAAGTGGAGATACTGATGCCTAGCCCCGTGTCACGAAACCAAGACTTAATTACAGTTTCAGCCTCTCCCAGAAATGGAATCTTAAACCAGGGAATCAGGAATCCCCTGATCAGCACCAGTGAGGTCACCTTGCCTGGTGGACCCCTGCATCCCCTAAAGGGAAGTGGCCTTGCAGTAACCAGTCTGCTTTTTGCCGAGTATAACTTCCTGTTCCCCCTCCTTCTGCCTGTAAAAGTCTTTGATTTTGTATAGTTCCTCGGAGCTCCTTTCTCTCTGCTAGATTGGATGATGACCAATTTATGAATCGTTGAGTAAAGCCAATAAGATCTTTAAAATTTACTCAGTTAAATTTTTTTTTTTAACAGGTCTAAGTCCAAACAAAACACAGCAAAACATGCCCGTGTCGAGTGCAGTGGTTGAAGTTGACATGGAGCCATACGGTCTAGAAGGTGGCCTTGGGGTAGGGGGAGGGATAGATTAAAAGTTTGGGATTAACAGATACACACTACTATATATAAAATAGATAACCAACAAGGACATACCGTATAGAACAGGGAACTATACCCAATATCTTGTAATAATCTATAATGGAAGAGAATGTGAAAAAAGAATATATATATATTTACATATATATATGTATAAGTTAATCACTTTGCTCTTCACCTGAAACTAACACAACATTGTAAATCAACTATATTTCACTAAAAATAAAAAAAAAGAAGGTGGCCTTGCAGATTCCTGGGCTCCCTTGGCAGAATTCCCTGCCCCAGCCCCCTGGTGGAAGGCCAGACATCTGTTAGAACAAATGGTCCCTAGAACACACTTTCTGATTTGCCGTTGTGCTTAGTTCCTGGATCTGAGGCCAGGAGCTTGAATTTGGGCAAAAGAGCACACCTGACACCTTTGGGCAGAGAAGCTTTAAGCTGCCTGCACTTTCTCCTTCCTGGGGACCGAGTGGATTGTGTCAGCACCTGCCAGAGACCAGAGACTCTTGTTTTCTGATAACCTGATTGTATTTCTCAGAGGTCTTCCTGCCTCAGGAAGCTGCGATGCAAGAAATAAATGTCTTGGCTGTTCCTAAAGGGGCTCCCACGACCAGATGAAGACAGGAAAGGGGTGATGGTAAGAGTGCAGATGCACAAAACGACTAAAGCTTTCAAAGTACTTGCTCACGGCAGCGTTGAACTGGAGTCACTTAGAGCTGAGAAAAGTGGCATCCCAGAAGATTAAAATGTTTACCCAAGAACACAGAGCCATGGGGTGGCAGAGAGGGCATTCAGACCCAGGGTTTATGCTTCTGGCTGGTCCAGTCTTCGCTTGCTCCGTCTCACTGGGCTGCAGTGATGGCTCGGGTCGTGATGAATGTCAATGAACTTTTAATGAGGTCTTAATCAACTGCTTCATTACTGGGACTCTCGGGGAGCCCAGCCATGGTCCTTTGGAGACAAAGGCTGGTATTCAAGCCAAAAGGACTTGAGATTGCTCACAGGTCCTGCTCCCTTTCAAGGACAGTGCTGTCTGCCTTTTCACCCCATTACTTCCACCGCCAGGAGGACCTTGAACCAAACAAAAGGAAACCCTCAGATCTACTTTGCATTAGCTCTTGACCGCCCTTGGCCTCAGTGCTAATGAAGGAACTCAATAAATTCCCTCCGAAAAGTTGCATTTTATTTGCATATGTTTAGCTGCCCCAGTATCCCTAATTCCTAAGACTGACGTGACCCTCAGAAAACCACAGGAAGCCACATTTTTCTTCCCTCCCCTCCCCAGCTAACCTGTCTTGCTTATTGAGGCCCATCTAACAACAAAGTTTAGCCCCTGGCAGATTTTCCACACAACAGAAAAGCAGAGATTCATACGCCTTCATTTTGAGCTGCTAACTTAGCTTGAAAATCCCAGCTTGACCTCATTTCTTACTGTCTTTTCTCCTTCAAAGACCCAAATGTGGATACGCTCACAAATCGAGAGAACTACTGCTGGTTGAAGGATCCTTCTCGATAAGCTCTTGGTTTTCAAGTGTTTTACCAAATAACGTGGATCTGCCATGAGCATTTCGTCTGGGTGCCGAGATCAGACTTGAGGAAATTGTCATAGACTTTTTGTGTATTTTACAGTCATTCTCATCAGATGCCTTGAACATGGAGCCCTGAAAACGGCCAACTTCTAAAATTCAAATATTGATTCAGTTCATCATGCTCACACAGAAGGAGCTGGGCATCCTGCTATTTCACTCTCTGAAGATTTTGTGAGCAGTAATGTCTGTAAGAGGATGGCCATTGTAGGTAGCATGAGTGGGATTACAAATATCTACTTATTGGAAGGATAGTAGGAAGCAGATTGTAATAATAATAATAACAACAACAACACTAATAATAATAATGGTTCCAGTGCATTTTCTTTCCTGTTTCACTTCTATTAACATTAGACACACAATTCAGCTTCAGCCAGAAAATGGCGCCAAGGAAGGATCACTTTAAAAGCCCACTCTGGTTGTCAGGTCCTTCACCCCTTTCCCCATCTTCCTTCTTAACCAACTCAAACCCAGGAGGAGGGAAATGTTAAAAAACAAAACTCAACTGAGTTAGTTTTGAAGATCTCATTGACTTTATTCAGCAGTTCACAAATCAGGCACCATCCAAGCTGGCAGATAGAAAGGAGCTCCGAGGACCTGTACGAAATATACAATCGCTGAAAGCTCTCTCTCGAGAGCCAAGTTGACCCAGTGCCTCAGTGTTTTGGTCCCCAAGTGCAAAGTTACATCAGTCATTTGCATAGTGAAACACATCCTCCATACCAATGAATTTTAAATTTCAAAGCAAATATTAACTGTACATTATTTATATGTTTCACCTCTTCCTATATAAGTGATTGTATTTTTGTCTATTCTGTTAAAAACAACAGGCCCAAAATGGAGTCACTTAGGCTAAATCCCACGTCACCCAACCAAGACTTAATTATAGACAACAAATGGCTTTATTACTTTATAAAAATGTTTTTAAATTAAAAAAATTTGTAACAATAGGTGTCTATTTCCACAGGAAGTTTGTAATAGATTCATTCCTGTAATTAGCATTTATTTAGTCATAGTTATAAGGCACAGAGACATGGAAAAGACACCCTTTATCCTGAAGGAACTCTCAGACTTATGGGGAGACCTATAGTTCATTGTTAACCATTTCTATTATATACTTGTGTATTATGCAATTTTATAAAGCTATAATATAATACATAATTCATTCGTCAAACACTAGGCAGCCCTCTGTGTTCATGTATAGTATATAGATGCACACACAATAGAATTCATTCATCGGGAAAGTTTGGGAGGCCTCTCACAGAGGGCAACATTGATGATCTCCGTTCTGAGATAGACATTCTGTCTACAGGTACGTTCAGAGCAGTACAGGGCGTGCGGAAGCCAACTCAGCCGCCGAAGCAGCTTCTGGAAGATGCAGGGGCAGATGGGCTGCAGTCCCCTGGGAGTGACAGGGGAGGGACCTGGGCTGAGCTGCCAATTAGGGGATCCCCTAGAGGTCCGATCTGTCCCTTTACATGTTCGGGTGCATTTGAAAACCTTATTTCTCCCTTAAGGAAGAGACAGGAGAAACTGCTCAGTGAGGTGTGGAGAACGCTGACCTGCGTGAGACCAGTAATGACAAGGAATCATAAAGAATCACTTGGGGGTCATCCTTAGCAGAGAACCAGCTGAGAGATTTCAAACCCAGGAGAAACCTCTGAAAGGTCCAGAGCTGAAGACAAAAGCCAAAAAAAGGAGGTATTCGGGCTAGAAAGTCCAACATCTCTCAGAGCAGCAGTGACCACATTCCACTGCCCCCCAGTCTCCATACCTGTGTCAGCTACAAATCGGCACTTGCCACTGGCACTTGCCATCTACCTCTACGAGGATTAAATCATGTGCTCGGCAGCTGCTGACTTTCAACACCCCCCCGAAAGGAGTTCAGGGTGGAGAGCAGAAATGAGGCCTCTGTGCTCTGGGGAAAACTGGCAGAACAGGTCTTCAGGTAGTTAGACATTTTCAGGAGCTGATTTTATGAGCCCAGTTCTTGTATCTCCTCATATCTAGAAAAGCACTAAAATCCTTCATGGTGACGTTTGCTCCTTGTGACTAACAGAAACCTGCTGCAAAAAAATATGTGCTCGACTGCATGTACTTCCCCTTCACCAAAATCACACCTATCCTGACCTTCCCCGCTGCCTCTCTGGAGCAGTTTCTCAGAGCTCTCTGAAATGCTGTCTCCCGGGCTGCAGTCCTCATTTTGCCCCCAAATAAAACTGAACTCACAACTCTCACGTTGTGCATTTTTTTTTAAGTTGACACCTGCAAGGGTTCCTTCAAAGCACACACCACGTGTAACCCAGGCAAGGGTTCGTATATGACCTCACGAGGTGAATATCTGTAGCTCCATTTTATTTTATTTTATTTATTTATTTTTAATTTAATTTTTATTTTATATTAGAGTACAGTTGACTTACAACGTTGTGTTAGTGTCGGGTGTACAGCAAAGTGATTCACTTACACATATACATATATCCATTCTTTTTCAGGTTCTTTTCCCATATAGGTTATTGCAGAATATTGAGTAGAGTTCCCTGTGCTCTACAGTAGGTCCTTGTAGATTATCTATGTAGTCCCATTTTAAAGAAGAAAAAACGGAGCTGCAGAGAAGTGAAATAATTTACCCAAGGTAAAACCTCAGTGAAGCCAAGACAACGACGGGCAATGGATGCTGAATTGTTCCTGGCACCTGTTTCTCATGGTTCGCTGTGGATAAACATGACGAGGTTCAGGACATGCGACCCCAAAACATGGCCCCTGGGCGTATGGAGTATTTTTGACCAAAGGCATTTGAGAAACGGCAGGTACAGGAAGGGCTTTCTGACTTTCCCCTGAAGCATGTGCGAGGTGCCCTCCTGGTACCCGGAGGAGAGGAGGATCCTTGTCTGGGAAGATGGATGGAGCTGAGGAATCTGAAGGAACAGACTTGCTAACCACCCCCCACCCCACCCCAGTTCATCCCTCGTAGCTCATACCCTTGGTCCCATCACGTCTTCCCAGGACCCTCCACTTTTCATCAGAACTGGCACAAGATCGCTCAGGCTGTCCCGCCCCTTGGGGTCTTCACTTCTGACAGCTCCTGTGTCCCGTACAGCTCATAGTAAATGCACGTGGATGCTTTTCTCTTGTCAATCTGTCTGTTGTTACAGAGACCCAGCCGAGACCCAAAAAGGCGAGAGGAAAAGGCTATTTCCACTGCCTGGCAAGCATCCCATTTAAATACTACTCAAGCCCTCCTTCCTCCCCTTGGTTCCCAGCTCCAGCCCTATGGTCCTGGAACAGACCTGAACCTCTGTCTCAGCAAAGCCTTCCTGGCTGAGGACAGCATTGCTTTGACTGATGGCTGAGGTTTGTACTTTTCTGTACCCGAAAGCTCACCCTTGGGGACTACCCATCCCCCGCCCTAGGCCCTTCCCCCGACCAGGTGTCCAGGCCCAGCACCCCAGCTTCTCCCATGGGACCTTGTTCAGACTGGGGCATCTTTAGTTCTTGCTTCTCGTTAAGTAATGAAGGCTGTGACTCCATCTGCAAGTTGAGGTAGGATGTGCTTAGGGCCAAGGGCCTCCTTGTTTATTGCTCCTAAAGTCATCCTTCCGGGCCACAGGTGTCCTTGGAACACCTCACGTGCTCCTTGTATGGTGTCTGTGATTGAGGGGGCATCATGGCAACAGGTGGGTCCTCTTCCCTGCAGATCCCGAGGGAAAAGAGCTCTGGCTGCAGGGACGGGAGACCAAGAGCAGGCCGTCTGTCTTCGGGTCCAGGTGATGACGGACAGGCCGCTGCATCAGAGCCCAGGGCTGCTTCCCGCCCTTCTCTCTTCCTCGTGGCCAAAACCCAGCGTCAAGGCAGAATTAAAGTTAACCTGATAGAAACGCTGATGGGAAACACTGTTCTTCTTAGAAAGTCTCGCCCCTCTGTACTCCCTCTCCTCCTCCCCACCCCTCATTTCCCGCTCACCTCTGCCACCCTCCAAGTTTATCTGTTGATCTGCCGTCCCTCCCGCTGCCCTGAAGGTCACCCACAGGTTCCTGGCCCTCGTCTGCACTGCCCTGGGCAGGCTGGCTGTCCGGGTGCTCACAGCCACAGAGCTCACGGCCTTCTGGGGTGAGGGTGGGGTGCCACAGGCCAGCGTCGGCGGAGGGGGAGGCCCAGGGAACCCCACAGCCCACCTAGCCTCTCGGTGCCCTAGGCCTCCGCTTCCCACCCCGCTGGCCCCTCAGCGTCCATCGTACCTGCCGGTCCCTTCCCTTACGGCCTGGGGAGCTCCCTGCCTGGAGCAGACGTTCCCAGAGGGTAGAGACCATGCCCACCTTGTTCACCTGTGTCTCCAGCATCTAGCTAAGTGTCTGGCCCATCATAGACACAGCATATGTTTGTTGGCTGAATGAATGCAGTGAAGCTGTGTGTGTGTATGAGTGTGTGTGTGTGTGTCTGTGCTTGTGTAGAGAGGGAGGGGGTAGGGTGGGATAGAGAGTGAGGCTCCTTGTATGCTATGGGGAAGGGGCTGATGGTGTCATGCTGAGCACTTGGGGATAAAAGAAGAAAAGAGAAAAAACTAGAACTAGAACCAGATGGTCATTTAACCGCCCATCCCCCTATTCCTCCCGGCAGGACCCCCTCCCAGAATAGAGCTGAGCATGAAGCTTGCTGAGTCTTTTCCCACCTCCCTTGCAGCTAAGACTGGCTGGTGGGGCCCGGGGAGAAGCCTGCTGGGAGGGGGGTCTCTTGTAGTAAAAGAGACGCAGGCACAAAGGCCCCGCCCTTTCTGTAGGATTTTGTGTCTACAAGCGATACCTGTGCTTTTTTGTGACCATGAGTCTAGCTGGGGTAGAAAAATAACAAGACCTGGTCTTTGAGGACAATGTTGAACCTACTTTGAACAAGTCTTGCCTTCAAGTCCTGTTGTTTGAAATAACAAATGATCTTATTTTTTCAGCCATTTTTCATACTTTCGGAAGAAAGTGTCCTCACTGATGGATTATTACAGCCACTTATGTGAGCAAATGGCCATTTCTGACTAACACAAAAAACTTTTTTTTTTTTAAAGATAATTTGCTCTGCCATGATCGATTTTTTAAAATAATTTTTATTTAT
The DNA here is from genome assembly GCF_009873245.2 of Balaenoptera musculus. Taxonomy (NCBI): domain Eukaryota; kingdom Metazoa; phylum Chordata; class Mammalia; order Artiodactyla; family Balaenopteridae; genus Balaenoptera; species Balaenoptera musculus. The sequence goes on along the minus strand of NC_045804.1, from coordinate 56,509,949 downwards.
TTATTTATTTTTGGCTGCGTTGGGGCTGCGTTGGGTCTTCGTTGCTGCGCGTGGGCTTTCTCTAGTTGCGGCGAGCGGGGGCTACTCTTTGTTGCGGTGCGCAGGCTTCTCACTGCGGTGACTTCTCTTGTTGTGGAGCACAGGCTCTAGGTGTGCGGGCTTCAGTAGTTGTGGCTCGTGGGCACTAGAGTGCAGGCTCGGTAGTTGTGGGGTAGATATAATTCCCACAACGAAGAGTATGGGTAGATATAGGCTAACTGGTGCGATTTGGGGGAGACTTTTAAATTTATTCATAGGTGTCCTGTGTCTGACTTATGGTTCATTTTTTCATAATTATTAGCTCACAACTTGAGAAGGGTGAGGACGGTCATTTAAAGTGTATTTTCATTTTCTGTATTTTCATAACATCTACAGATTAAATTTCTTGAATTTCTAGAAGGCGCTACAGCCACTGTAGACCATCAAGTAGGCCTGTGTATATTACTGTGAACCTCTGAGATTCTGTGAGTCACTGAGGGGCTTCTTGAACTCTTTTTTCTCTGTTTATCCAACTGAGAATCAGGAATGCCGGTTGTATTACAAAAATCTGGCTAGGAGACATGATGGACCGTGCATGAAGGTCTTGGAGTCTGGGACTTAGAGGTAGGTGTAAGGAGATCGTCACTACATAGTAGGTTCTAAGTACCATTAGCTAATAATGAGCAAATTCTCAATTGCCTTTTCTAAAGACCCTCCCCTGCTCCACATTTTAAAGGGAAATGAACAGTCATGAGTGTTAGCAGGATTTCCCTATTTTCTCCTGAAATTCCATCATATCCCAGTGGCAATACCGCTCGAGTCTAGCTGATCTGCTCAGCTCACTGACACAGAGAAGAACGTGGGTCGAAATTCATCGGTGAAAATAGCCTTAAGGAAATTGCAGTCAGATGTCGGCCAGGGTCTTTTTCCCCCACGGGTGTAGTACCAGGCTGTGTCCACTGGGTGGCACGCGCGGCCACCGACTGCGCCCGGGAGGCCCGGTCTGGCTGGACTGAGTGGAAACAGATTTATAGGAAATGGAAGCATTTAGCTCTGCACAGTTCACAATCAATCTGATGTTTTAAAAAATGTGCAATTTCCTCTGTTCCTGAACGAGCCTAGTTCTGCTTCTTAACATCGAAAAGAGACAGGCTGTAAAGTGGTCTCAAGAGATGAGAGGGTGAGTTTGAGAATAAAAGACCCCTGAAGGGCTCTGAGAGCCCGGGAGCCCAGGGTCTGCGTGAGGCTCTGGTATCGCCCAAGTCACTTTACAGCTCTGGGGCTCAGATGGAGCCAGGAGAGGGCGTGTGGTATCGATCTGATTTCCAACTCCCTTTCCATGGGAGATCCTCTGATGTATGACAAGGAGGTTGTTTACACAGTCGTGAACGTGAGGCCAGGGTCTAAACCAGGATCCTGGTGGAAGAAAAGGACAAGAAAATTGTAAACGATGATTGCTTTCGGATACTGGAGCATACATGCGGGGTCACATTTCTTTATTTTCCTAAAGCTGAATCAAGCCAGACCTCCAGGAGGCCAGGTACGCCCCCCCACCCCCAGGAGGAGAGAATTTGAAGGAGGTTCCCTCTTTCCTGGAGGACCCCCGCCCTGCAAAAAGCAGTCAGAGTTCATTCCTCAACGGTGGTGTCGAGCTGCCCCGCAGGAGAGAGACACAACACAGTAAGAGGAAAGACTTTGATGGTGTTTGGTGAGGGGATGCCGTCCAGCCAGAGTGATGGGGAAAGCTTTTGGCATCATTAGTTTAAAAAATACAGAGAAGTGAGGAAGAGCTGCATTTGGAAGGAAGTGGATGCATTTCATTCATTCATTCCCTCGTTTTTTATTGAAGGAGACAGGACACCAGGCACCAGGGGTGCAGATCTCCTCGAGGACTTTATAGTCAAGAGGGGCAGACACGGAACTGGACAGATGAGCACTCGTATAAATGTGATCGCACAGTGCAGTAAGTGCTCTAGGGGCTGCTAGGAAAGCCATGAAGGAGAGGGTGGTCAGATCCAATGTTCACAGCAGCACTATTCACAATAGCTAAGACATGGCAAAAACCTAAATGTCCATCGACAGATGAATGGATAAAGAAGATGTGGTACATATACACAATGGAGTACTACTCAACCATAAAAAGAATGAAATAACGCCATTTGCAGCAATATGGATACAACTAGAGATTATCATACTAAGTGAAGTAAGTCAGACAGAGAAAGATAAATACCATATGATATCACTTATATGTGGAATCTAAAATATGACACAAATGAACTTATTTACAAAACAGAAACAGACTCACAGACATAGACAACAGACTTGTGGTTGCCAAGAAGGAGGAGGGGTGGGGGAGGGATGGAGTGGGAGGTTGGGATTAGCAGATGCAAACTGTTATATATAGAATGGATAAACAATAAGGTCCTACCGAATAGCACAGGGAACTATATTCAATATCCTGTGATTAACTATAATGGAAAAGAATATCAAAAAGAATGTTTAGAGATTGGTTCAAGATGGCAGAGTAGAAGGACGTGCGCTCACTCCCTCTTGCGAGAGCACCGGAATCACAGCTAACTGCTGAACAATCATCGACAGGAAGACACTGGAGCTCACCAAAAAAGATACCCCAAAGACATCCAAAGACAAAGGAGAAGCCACAATGAGATGGTAGGAGGGACGCAATCACAATAAAATCAAATCCCATAACTGCTGGGTGGGTGACTCACAAACTAGAGAACACTTATACCACAGAAGTCCACCCACTGGAGTGAAGGTTCTGAGCCCCACGTCAGGCTTCCCAACCTGGGGGTCCGGCAATGGGAGGAGGAATTCCCAGAGAATGAGACTTTTAAGCCTAGCAGGATTTGACTGCAGGACTTCGACAGGACTGGGGGAAACAGAGACTCCACTCTTGGAGGGCACACACAAAGTAGTGTGCACATAGGGACCCAGGGGAAGGAGGAGTGACCCCATAGGCGACTGAACCAGACCTACCTGCTAGTGTTGGAGGGTCTCCTGCAGAGGCAGGGGGTGGCTGTGTCTAACCGTGAGGACAAGGACACTGGCAGCAGAAGTTCTGGGAAGTACTCCTTGCCGTGAGCCCTCCCAGAGTCTGCCATTAGCCCCACCAAAGAGCCTGGTAGGCTCCGGTGCTGGGTTGCCTCAGGCCAAACAACCAACAGGGAAGGAACCCAGCCCCACCCATCAGCAGACAAGAGGATTAAAGTTTTACTGAGCTCTGCCCACCAGAGCAACACCCAGCTCTACCCACCACCAGTCCCTCCCATCAGGAAACTTGCACAAGCCTCTTAGATAGCCTAATCCACCAGAGGGCAGATAGCAGATGCAAGAAGAACTACAATTCTGTAGCCTGTGGAAGGAAAACCACATTCACAGAAAGACAGACAAAATGAAAAGGCAGAGGACTTTGTACCAGATGAAGGAACAAGATAAAACCCCAGAAAAATAACTAAATGAAGTGGAGATAGGCAACCTTCCAGAAAAAGAATTCAGAATAATGATAGTGAAGATGATTCAGGACCTTGGAAAAAGAATGGAGGCAAAGATTGAGAAGATGCAAGAAATGTTTAACAAAGACCTAGAAGAATTAAAGAACAAACAAACAGAGATGAACAATACAATAACTGAAATGAAAAGTACACTAGAAGGAATCAATAGCAGAATAACTGAGGCAGAAGAACAGATAAGTGACCTGGAAGACAGGATGGTGGAATTCACTGCCGCAGAACAGAATAAAGAAAAAAGAATTAAAAGAAATGAAGATAGCCTAAGAGACCTCTGGGACAACATTAAAAGCAACAACATTCCCATTATAGGGGTCCCAGAAGGAGAAGAGAGAGAGAAAGGACCCAAGAAAATATTTGAGGAGATTATAGTAAAAAACTTCCCTAACATGGGAAAGGAAATAGCCACCGAAGTCCAGGAAGCACAGAGAGTCCCAGGCAGGATAAACCCAAGGAGAAACATGCTGAGACACATAGTAATCAAACTGACAAAAATTAAAGACAAAGAAAAATTATTGAAAGCAACAAGGGAAAAATGACAAATAACATACAAGGGAACTCCCATAAGGATAACAGCTGATTTCTCAGCAGAAACACTACAAGTCAGAAGGGAGTGGCATGATATATTTAAAGTGATGTAAGGGAAGAACCTACAAACAAGATTACTCTACCTGGCAAGAATCTCATTCAGATTCAACGGAGAAATCAAAAGCTTTACAGACAAGCAAAAGCTAAGAGAATTCAGCACCACCAAACCAGCTCTGCAACAAATGCTAAAGGAACTTCTCTAAGTGGGAAACACAAGAGAAGAAAAGGACCTACAAAAACAAACCCATAACAATTAAGAAAATGGTAATAGGAATACTCATATCGATAATTACCTTAAACGAAAATGGATTAAATGCTGCAACCAAAAGACACAGGCTCACTGAATGGATACAAAAACAAGACCCATATATATGCTGTCTACAAGAGACCCACTTCAGACCTAGGGACACATACAGACTGAAAGTGGGGGATGGAAAAAGATATTCCATGTAAATGAAAATCAAAACAAAGCTGGAGTAGCAATCCTCATATCAGATAAAAGAGACTTTGAAATAAAGAATGTTACAAGAGACAAGGAAGGACACTACATAAAGATCAAGGGATCAATCCCAGAAGAAGATATAACAATTATAAATATATATGCACCCAACATAGGAGCACCTCAATACATAAGGCAACTGCTAACAGCTATAAAAGAGGAAATCGACAGTAACACAATAATAGTGTGGGACTTTTACACCTCACTTACACCAATGGACAGATCATCCAGACAGAAAATTAATATGGAAACGCAAGCTTTAAATGACACAATAGACCAGATAGATTTAATTTTATTTATAGGACATTCCATCCAAAAACAGCAGATTACACTTTCTTCTCAAGTGCACATGGAACATTCTCCAGGATAGATCACATCTTGGGTCACAAATCAAGCCTCGGTAAATTTAAGAAAATTGAAATCATATCAAGTATCTTTTCTGACTACAACGCTATGAGATTAGAAATCAATTACAGGGAAAAAAACATAAAAAACACAAACACATGGAGGCTAAACAATACACTACTGAATAACCAAGAGATCACTGAAAAAATCAAAGAGGAAATAAAAAAATACCTAGAGACAACTTACAATGAAAACACGACGATCCAAAACCTATGGGATGCAGGAAAAGCAGTTCTAAGAGGGAAGTTTATAGCAATACAAGCCTACCTCAAGAAACAAGAAAAATCTCAAATAAACAATCTAACCTTACACCTAAGGGAACTAGAGAAAGAAGAACAAACAAAACCCAAAGTTAGTAAAAGGAAAGAAATCATAAAGATCAGAGCAGAAATAAATGAAATAGAAACAAAGAAAACAATAGCAAAGATCAATAAAACTAAAAGCTGGTTCTTTGAGAAGATAAACAAAATTGATAAACCATTAGCCAGACTCATCAAGAAAAAGAGGGAGAGGACTCAAATCAATAAAATTAGAAATGAAAAAGGAGAATTTACAACGGGCACCACAGAAATACAAAGCATCATAAGAGACTACTACAAGCAACTCTATGCCAATAAAATGGACAACCTGGAAGAAATGGACAAATTCTTAGAAAGGTATAACCTTCCAAGACTGAACCAGGAAGAAACAGAAAATATGAACAGACCAATCACAAGTAACGAAATTGAAACTGTGATTAAAAATCTTCCAACAAACAAAAGTCCAGGACCAGATGGCTTCACAGGTGAATTCTATCAAACATTTAGAGAAGAGCTAACACCCATCCTTCTCAAACTCTTCCAAAAAATTGCAGAGGAAGGAACACTCCCAAATTCATTCTATGAGGCCACGATCACCCTGATACCCAAACCAGACAAAGATACTACAAAAAAAGAAAATTACAGACCAATATCACTGATGAATATAGATGCAAAAATCCTCAACAAAATACTAGCAAACAGAATCCAACAACACATTAAAAGGATCATACACTATAATCAAGTGGGATTTATCCCAGGGATGCAAGGATTATATGCAAATCAATCAATGTGATACACCATATCAACAAATTGAAGAATAAAAACCATATTATCATCTCAATAGACGCAGAAAAAGCTTTTGACAAAATTCAACACCCATTTATGGTAAAAACTCTCCAGAAAGTGGGCATAGCCAGAACGTACCTCAACATAATAAAGGCCATATACGACAAACCCACAGCAAACATCATTCTCAATGGTGAAAAACTGAAAGCATTTCCTCTAAGGTCAGGAACAAGACAAGGATGTCCACTCTTGCCACTATTATTCAACAGAGTTTTGGAAGTCCTAGCCATGGCAATCAGAGAAGAAAAAGAAATAAAAGGAATACAAATTGGAAAAGAAGAAGTAAAACTGTCACTGTTTGTAGATGACATGATACTATACATAGAGAATCCTAAAAATGCTACCAGAAAACTACTAGAGCTAATCAATGTATTTGGTAAAGTTGCAGGATACAAAATTAACACACAGAAATCTCTTGCATTCCCATATACTAATGACGAAAGTTCAGAAAGAGAAATTAAGGAAACAATTCTGTTCACCATTGCAATAAAAAGAATAAAATACCTAGGAATAAACCTACTTAAGGAGGTAAAAGACCTGTACTCAGAAAACTATAAGACACTGATGAAAGAAATCAAAGATGACACAAACAGATGGAGAGATATACCATGTTCTTGGATTTGAAGAATCAATATTGTGAAAATGACTATACTACCCAAAGCAATCTACAGAGTCAATGCAATCCCTATCAAACTACCAATGGCATTTTTTACAGAATTAGAACAAAAAATCTTAAAATTTGTATGGAGACACAAAAGCCAAAGCACTCTTGAGGGAAAAAAACGGAGCTGGAGGAATCAGACTCCCTGACTTCAGACTATACTACAAAGCTATAGTAATCAAGACAATATGGTACTGGCACAAAAACAGAATTATAGATCAATGGAACAGGATAGAAAGCCCAGAGATAAACCCACGCACCTTTGGTCAACTAATCTATAACAAAGGAGGTAAGGATATACATCGGAGAAAAGACAGTCTCTTCAATAAGTGGTGCTGGGAAAACTGGAGAGCTACATGTAAAAGAATGAAATTAGAACACTCCCTAACACCACACACAAAAATAAACTCAAAGTGGATTAGAGACCTAAATGTAAGACCGGGCACTATAAAACTCTTAGAGGAAAACATAGGAAGAACACTCTTTGACATAAATCACAGCAAGATTTTTTTTGATCCACCTCCTAGAGTAATGGAAATAAAAACAAAAATAAACAAATGGGACCTAATGAAACTTCAAAGCTTTTGCAAAGCAAAGGAAACTACAAACAAGATGAAAAGACAACCCTCAGAATGGGAGAAAATATTTGGAAACAAATCAACAGACAAAGGATTAATCTCCAAAATATATAAACAGCTCATGCAGCTCAATATTAAAAAAACAAACAACCCAATCAAAAAATGGGCAGAAGACCTGAGTAGACATTTCTCCAAAGAAGACATACAGATGGCCAAGAAGCACATGAAAAGCTGCTCAACATCACTAATTATTAGAGAAATGCAAATCAAAACTACAATGAGGTATCACCTCACACCAGTTAGAATGGGCATCATCAGAAAATCTACAAACAACAAATGCTGGAGAGGGTGTGGAGAAAAGGGAACCCTTTTGCATTGTTGGTAGGAATGTAAATTGATACAGCCACTGTGGAGAACAGTATGGAGGTTCCTTAAAAAACTAAAAATAGAATTACCATATGACCCAGCAATCCCACTACTGGGCATATACCCAGAAAAAAAACATAATTCAAAAAGACACATGCACCCTGATGTTCATTGCAGCACTATTTACATTTAGTCATGGAAGCAACCTAAGTGCCCATGGACAGACGAATGGATAAAGAAGTTGTGGTACATACATACAATGGAATATTACTCAGCCATAAAAAGGAATGAAATTGGGTCTTTTGTAGAGATGTGGATGGATCTAGAGACTGTCATACAGAGTGAAGTAAGTCAGAAGGAGGAAAACAAATATCATATATTAATGCATATATGTGGAACCTAGAAAAATGGTACAGATGAACCGGTTTGCAGGGCAGAAATAGAGACACAGAGGTAGAGAACAAACGTATGGACACCAAGGGGGGAAAGTGGCGGGGAGCAGGTGGTGGTGGTGGGATGAATTGGGAGATTGGGATTGACAGATATACATTAATATGTATAAAATAGATAACTAATAAGAACCTGCTGTATAGAAAATAAAATAAAATTCAAAAATTCAAAAAAAAAGAATGTTTATATATGTATATCCGAATCTCTTTGCTGTACAGTAGAAATTAACATAACATTGTAAATCAACTATACTTCAAATAAAAAAAAAAAAAGAGGGTGGTCAGAGAAGTAACCAGGCTGTAACATTGACCCTGAAGTTTCCTGAAGCTTTTCTGTTCCCTCATCGAGGTGGTCTTTGTCTGACTCTGCTGTTAAATGTGTCAGGTATGCAGTCAATGACTGTATCCTGGTTATCTTCTCTGTCTTAGACAGGCTGCGAGGTCCTGAGGCTGTAGAGGTGAGTAACTCTGTGTATCAGCTACTGTCAGCATCCAGCCATAGACAGTGCTTGGGCTGTGCAGTCTACAGCTCACCACTCACCAGCCCACCACCTTGGGCAAGTTAATTCATTTCTTTAAACCTCAGTTTATGCATCTGTATAATGGGAACAGTGATAGAATCAACCTGCAGATTATTTCGAGAAATGATATACATATTTTAAGTATAATGTGTGTATGATGATATATTAAGTCCAAGGTATATGATGATATAAATGATGTAAATGTTATAACTCATATAACTATTGTAATAAATGTGATAAAATGAAGTGCTTAGTGCAGCGATTAGTGCAATAAATGCTACCCTTTGTTGTAATTATTAATCTTTCAAGAGCTTACTATCATTTGGGGAGGTATACTGATGATTGGCTGTTGGTGCAAACTGCTAGCGGGGAGATAGGTACAGAAGGGTAGGACACCTGGGACAGAATCAGGGGCAGCCTTGGAAAGGAAATGACTCCTGAACTGAGTTTAGGAGTTTGTCAGACACCTCTACTGCCACAAAGAAAGAAAGAAAGAAAAAGAAAGAAAGAAAGATGATGGGAAAGGAACATTTGTTCCTCTCACAGCAGGCTGCTGTGGCCGGACAGCTGTGGGAAGACCCGTGTGTCTAATCTGCATGTTCCTGCGTTAAGATTGCTCAGCGCCTGGGCATCACATGGTCCAGATGGTTCCATTTACATGAAAGCAGAGGTGGGCCCAGCGGGAGGGTGTGTGTAATGGACAAACACTCCAGGGCATCTCTGCTCTCAGGACGATGAGTTTACTTTTGTGTTGACATGAAGCCACGCAGCTGGTTTTATGGAATTTTTCACCGGGTTAATGATGTTTGGAGATCAGGGAGAAACAACCTGAAAGAGATGGATGGGCAGTTCCTCTCCTCTGCGTTATCTCAGGAGCCGAGGGCTGCTGTCTCTGCTGGGGCGGCTCGGGAAGGAGGGATGGGAAGCGCCCCTCCCATCATGGAGCTGAGCTGTGATGCCCCGTGATTCTGCGCAGAGAGAAGGCAGAGGGACTTCCTGGCTGGACTGGACATGAAACTGATGTGTGTGAGGGTAGCTGGACCAGAATAAGTCCCGACCTGAGGAAATCTGCTCTCAGTGCCTCTTCGAAAAATCATATTTCACTTCTGCATCTAGGGACCGCCACCATACAATGCGCATCATGGTACGGCTGTCATGCAATAATGAGACACCATCTTTTAAATTGTTGACTTTTTCTTAGAAATGTCTGCAAAATGAGTTCATCATAGATGCTGGAACCCTTCCCTGGCTGGTGACCATCCTCAGGGGAACTGGGCTGACCCTTCTCCTCCCAGGACTTCCCAGAATGCCCGTGATACCTTCACCCCTTGCTCCTCTCCGCTTTTCAGTTTCCTGTGGGACGCTGTTAATGGACGGAGAGAAAAGGCATGGTTGAGCCTTTCTGGGCAGAACTTGATCATCCTGCAGTAGATGCTGGTTTCTGAGACAATGAGCATGATCGTGTCCTCAGCTCTTACTTTCAAGGGGACAGCGTCTTTAACAAATCACTCATCGATTTATTCCTAATTGCAGACATGTTACATGTGAATGGTGGAAAGAGCGGCAAAATGCAGGACAACTCAAAGGAGAAAATAAATATCACTGGTCATTCTGTCATCCAGAAATAACCTCTGTTAACCTTGTGATATTTCTTTCCAGCTTATTTCAGTGCCTGTGTTTATAGTGATTTGGGATTATTCCACACAGACGATTTCTACAACCCAGTGTTTATTTAATTTATCATTACATTTCATCTTGTCTAGGTATTCTTCAACATATTTTGTATAATAAAGTATTCATTCTACTAGATTATAAAAATAATCTACAATGTTCATTGTAAAATATTTGGGCAATATTGAGACACAAGGCCTATCAGCTCTTTTTTAAAAAAATTATTTTACAACAAAAAAAACAAAAAAAAATTATTTTAACTGTTTGTTATGAGGAATTCAAACATATACAAAAGTAGACAGAGTAGTATCTGGCTTCAACAATTACCAACTCGTGGCCAATCTTGTTCATCCCTAACCCCTATCAGCTCTTTTAGAAACAGCTTCTATACCGCTTAAGCACCTAAAAGCACGGAAAATAGTGGAAAACTTTCCAGTTCGTTCTATGAAGTTAGCAGAGTGTAGCTAAGAAAGCCTGAGAAATGTAGCATATAAAAACAGAGAGCTACACACGTGTCATTTATAAATATATATGAAAGCAAAAAAAAATATTAGCAATAGAATTATTATGATAAAAGAATACTGTTCCTTGAAGGGTGGGGTTATTTTGTTCCTCCCCCCAAAACCCAGGGATGATTCAGTTTTAGAAATAGATTAATAATAATGATTGTATTAGTAGTTTGGGAGGAACCACCATAAGAAAATCCTTATATATACTAAAATATTTTTGAAAGATTCCTGAAAAAAAAAACTCTGTAAAAAGGCAACTACGGGATACTTCCTAACCAATAAAAAGAACAGCTTTCTGAAATAAACCACAAACGCCCCTTCAGGGCAAGACACCAAAGGCATTTGCACCAATGTTGATTATAAAACCAGGATGTCAACTTTCCTCCTGACAGTCAGTTCATAGAAATACATTGAACTCAATCCCTTCCTGTATACCGGCAAGAGTTACTTTGAAGTTAAAATAGAAAAAAAAGACCTGATTAACAAAATCAGGGACTTCCCTGATGGTCCGGTGGTTAAGACTCCATGCTTCCAATGCAGGGAGCATAGGTTCAATCCCTGGTCAGGTAACTTAAGATCTCACATGCTGCAATGTACAAAGAACAACAACAACAACAACAAAACGCCCCAAATCAACAAAATATATGAAATACCTATCAGTACATGAAAAAACTACAAAACTTACCTGAAATACCCTAAGCAGAGCTTCAAATAGACAGAGTTAATTCCTACCCATCATCCTACGCAGGAAGACTTAATACCGTAAAGATGTCAATTGCCCCCTCAATTGACCTATCTATAAATTCCCATAATTTTTTGACATGAAAAGAGCTCTTTTTTTAATTATAAAAGAACATGTTTATTGTTCAGAGCTTCAAACGATATGGAACACTCTAAGGAAGAAAGTACAATTAGTAAAAAACAAAACAAAACAAAAACACAAGAAACTAGCGATTACTTCTGAAAATATTTGTTGAAAAATTCTTTAGCAATTTATGCGTACCTAATATGGCAGGATAATAAGGCGAGATAATTTGCATTTCATTCTTGGTCTGTGGCCTCTACTTCACTCCAAGAGCGTGGAAGTTCCTTTGAAGCCTTATTAACCTCAGGCAACAAAGGGTTCCCAAAGCCCCGTGCCCTGGGGTGGGTGGAGGCATTGAGAGGTAGAGGGAGCTTCTCTCTCCGGGGTGGAGACAGAGATCCATGTTGGCTGCACTGTGGGAATTCTCCTCTTGCCCATCTCCACGTAACCAAGCAGGACCCTCTGGACTTTCCCAGGACAGACCCCTCCTCACATCCTTTGCTTTAGGGCCTCTCTGAAGTACCCAGATCATAGTATCTGATGCATATTTCCTGAGTTTTTCAGATGCTACAACCTCCACCAAATGGAAGAAATTGACTACTTGATAATCATGAGCACGTAGCCCCCAGACCTTCTGGTGCCTAAGGATCGATCACCATCAGTCAGTCAGAGAATTGTGCACGAGCTGATCACATACATTGGGATGCCCTTCCCTCACCTGGCCTTTAAAAACGCTTTGCTGATAGGAATTCCCTGGCAGTCCAGTGGTTAGGGTTCTGGGCTTTCACTGCCGGGGGCCCGGGTTCAATCCCTGGTCGGGGAACTAAGGTCCCACAAGTGGTGTGGCACAGTAATAAATAAATGAAATGAAATGAAATGCTTTGCTGAAACCCTTTGGGGAGTTCGGCGTTTTTGAACAGAAGCCACCTGTGCTCCTTGCGGCCCCTGCAATAAACCTTCCTCTGTTCCAAACTCAGATGTCTTGGTTTGTTTGGCCTCACTGTGCGTTGGGCACAGGAACCTGAGTTTGGTAACATCCACACGATTCATGGAGGGACTTTCTCTCTTTTCTTTAGTCTGGAATGGTTCAAATATTCACAGGCATTATCTGTTCCTTAAGGATATATTAAACTGAGCTGTAAATTATCGGAAACCAGTTCCTTTCTTACAGTAGTAACTCCATGGTGGCCGGTCCAATTTGTTCTCTGGTACAGGGTCTGTTCTGGTTTTCTCAGTCTTCTTGGGTTCATTTCATAAGTTTTTATTTCAGTGGGAAAATCTATTTTCTCTAGTTTTTACACGGTGTTACAGGTTGCACACACTTATCTATTCCTTAATAAGTTCATCAAAGAGGGATTACTGTGTCAGTTCTTAAACGTTGAAACGTATGATGAAGGGGCACAGCAGACAATTTTGCCCATTTCTAATCCAACCAACAGAGGGAGAATCCTTTTGACCACAATATCTATATCCTTCCTCATCTGGTTGGCAAAGAAAGTATAATACCTTGTTTTTCTTTGCATCTCTTTGGTTACCAGTGAATTAACTTCGAGGTCTGGGTTGAACAAAATCTTTTTCCAAATCGTTAACCAAGTTTTTAAATCGCATTTTTGAAAAATTTATTTTTTTCTATTCTGAACGGAAAACTTACATGTGTCATTTAATTTGTTTATCTTGTGCTATTCTGGATTTTCTTCTTTATCTGTCTGTCTATTTTTGTACCAATACCACATTGGTCTCAATAATTTTAAATATAGTTTGCTTTCTGGTGAATTAATTCTCCTCATTACTATTCTTTAAGGTTTTTTTTCATGTGTATCTCTTCTATATGTTTATTCTTCTGATGAACTTCAGAATTTTAGTGACGATCCCTCCCTCTCTCCCCCTTCCCTATGAAAAAACCAAGCACACATCAACCGCAACCAAATAAACAAACAACCCCCCCCCCAGTCTTGGATTTTTTTTAACTGGCATTACATTAACTTTATGAAGTTATTTATGAATTAAAATATTTACAGGATTACCTTCATACACAAAGTTATGATTTATGCATGTTTTGATTTTATGTTACTTAACCAAATTTTGTAGCCGCGAGGCTTTTATAATTTTGCCTTATTGGCATCTAGGCAGGTTACCTAGTTTTCATATTTTGTGTTTTTGCCAGATTTTTGTATCAGTCATGCTAGCTTCCCCAAATGAGATTTCTCTCCTCTGCTCCACAACAATTTACATAGCAGAGATATAGTCTGTTTTTCAAAGTTTGTGAAAATTCTGCCTCTATTCCATCTGACCCAGCACACTTTGGGAATAGTATCAAATAACTTCTTAAAAGATACTTGCATATATAATGGTCTATTCAGGTTTTCCTCCACTGAAAAGAGTGAATTTGTGCAATTTATGCTTTTGTAGAAATCAGCTTTTCAAAGAGTATGTATGTATATATACTATTGTACGTATGTGTACACATATGTGTATATACTATTCTCATAAATTTCTTCTTCTTGTATATTGTTATATGCAATATATAACAATATTTATATTCTTTTCCTTAATGTTATAGATTTGTTTTTTCTTTCTCTTTTGTATTTGAGTAGTTTCTTTTTTTCCTTAATTAGTATTATTAAATAACTATTCTTGGAAAACCATGTGGGATACAGATCTGGTTCCCTCTTTCCAATGTCTGAATAATATTCCTCAATACAACGGAATCAAGTCTGAATTAAGCATTCCCCTAATTAATGACACAGGTTGTTTCCAGAATGTTCATAGAAGATGCTGCTACAACGAATGACATTGTACCTCTCAGCTCACTGGTGCTTTTATTTTTATAGATTACATTTCCTGAGGTGATCTCGTGGAGACAAACGTCTACGTATCCTAACTTTCCATAGGTATTGCCAGAATATTTTGCAAAGCTATTCTAGTCACTTACATTCACACCAGTGTATGAGAGCACCATTTATTCACATTTTCTCCAGCCCTGGATACGATGGCTTATTTAGTTTTTGTCAATTTTGAGGGGGAAAATGGTATCAGATCATTGCTTTATTTATATTTCCTTGATAATGAGTGACCTTGAGTATCTTTTATTTTTTTTAAATTTATTTTATTGAAGTATTGTTGATTTATAATGTTGTGTTAATTTCTGCTGTACAGAAAAGTGATTCAGTTATACATACATACATACATACATATATACACATATATATATTCCTTTTCATTATGGTTTATTACTAGATATTGAATATAGTTTTCTGTGCTGTACAGCAGGAACTTGTTGTTTACCCGTTCTATAGATAATAGTTGAGCATCTTTTATATACTTCCTGGCCATTTGTATTTCCTCCCCTGTGGCTTGCTTGTCATGGTCTTTGCACATCTTTCTATATACTTGATTATCTCCTCCTTTTCGATTTATAGGTGCTCTTTTGATCTTGGGGATATTAACACTTGGTCTGTCATTTGAGTTGTCAACATGTTTTACTAGTTTGTTAGTTTGATTGGAGATGCACTGTCTAGTTCCAGTGTCTAAAGGCAGATCCTATTTTTCCTGTGAGTGACTCTTACACAGAGAAACTAGACTCAGAAGTATGAGCGCAAAAGTAGCAGGTTTCAATGATGTCTTATTTCTTCCCATCCCACTGGGGCAGAAAGCGGAAGGTCCCTGACTCAACAGGAGTAAAGTTTCCGACTTCTCACCATGTCAACAGAGGAGAAGGACTCGGATTTTTGCATATCCCAAGCAATGGGTTTTTTCCCCTCATCGGTTCTGCCAGCAGTTCTCAGCTGGTACAAAAGTCATAAGTGGGAACTCAGTGTGTATGGGATTGTCTATGCCTGTTCTTGACAATGGGCCCCAGGACCCTCACCTCTGTGGGGTAAGTGGTATGTGATTATGTTGAGACCACTAGGTGTTCAGGGGCTGGACCACCCAGGCACAGGTAACCCACCAGTTCCTTGAAATGACTCTGGTATAGGTCAACCCTTGCTTTAATTTCAAACACGGTGTGGATACATAAATTTAAGCTCTTGCTAATTAAGATGCACGAGGCTGTTCTATAGTTAAGGCCTATAGGCGTCAACTAATTTGAGACAATTCAGTAACCAAAGAGGGAAAGCCACACTGTTGTGTGAGCTCTGCAGGATGGGCCCAGGCCCCAAGGGGAGCTTCCTGGGAACCTTTGCCATTACATTAGTCTTCATCTGCCTTTTCCCTTTGTGTATAGTGTTTTTTGTTGTTGTTTTGTTTTGTTTTTAATGTAAAAGTTTAGACATTTTATGTAGCCAAAAATGTATTTATGGGTTCTGGACTTCTTAGCCTTCTTTGGAAAGCTATATTCTCTAGAGCTATATATTCTCCTGACTTTTCTTCTAGTGGTTTTTAATTTTTACATTTAAATGTTTAATTTATGTGCAGTGAATGACTACATTTGGGATGAGTCTGGCTTTGTTTTTGTCTAGGTGGAGATCAGATCATGTTAGCACCACTTATTAAACATTATAATGTCTGAAGAATTGAAGATACAAGGAGAGATTTATAAAAAATGCAATTATAGTGGGAAATTTAAAAATTTGGCAAATCAAATAGCAAGCTATAAGCAGGTATCCATGGTATTTGAATAACGCAATCTATAAATTAACGTACAATCAAAATTTGGCTATTTGGTACACACACACACACCCATGCATGTGTACACACACACACACACACACACACACACAGATTGATAGGAGAACATGACTGTCTTTGAGGAGAAAATGTGATTTTTTTTTTTTATATCTGTGGAAAACTTATAGTGATACACTTGATCAAAAGAAAGTTTAGTAATTTACCAAAAGTAGAAAGTTAACAGACCACATTCTTTCATCATAATCCAATAAAACTAAGAATCAACAATGAAAAGTGGACCCAAAATGATTTTTTTAATAAATTCAGGAACACTTATAAGTAACCCCTTAACCAAATAAGAAATCATAACTTAAAAAAGCACAAATTTTCTCAAATGTAATAACAAAGAAAATATTTCATTCCCAAAACCTACCGGATCCAACTTACGTTTTTAGAAAATTGTATAGCTGTATATGATGTTATCTTTAATTTTGAGAAAAGACCAAAACCAAATGAACAAAGTATATACCTCAGACATGAGAAAAAGAAAAACAAAGTAAACCAAATGAAAGCAGGAGGTGGGTATTAAGATAAAAGCTTATGAGGATTCACTAGAAAACAGAGAAAGAGTTGAAAAGATAAATGAAACCAAAAGTTGGTATCTGAAAAGACTGATAGCATAGATATTTCCCTGCTGATTCTGATTAAAAGAAAAGAAAGAAGACCACATTATACCATGTTAGTAACAAGAAAAGAGATACAAAGATGGAAGAGGTTAAAAATATTAGAAATGATTATGTACAACAATGGCAATTTATTATAAAATCTTGAGAACACAGAAAGTCTCCTCTTAAAATATAAAGTTCTGAAATGGACCCAAGAAGCATTAGAAAACTGGAACAATCACAGAATAGACAGAAATGGTGATTACAGAGCTACCATTGAAAAGAAACGCCGTTCAAACGATCTTGCAGCCGAGATCAATATAGCGGAACCGATAATGCGTATATTAATCTGAATGAGTCCAGACGGTAGAAAAGATAGAAAACTCCTCATTTGTGTGCGAGTGTAATGTTCAAAGTTTATATGTATATATAACACTTTATGTAATGAAGGGCACGAGTGGATGCTTGTTTGATTTTACAATGGCCTGTTTTTTTGTTTTTGTTTTTTTTTTAATGGAGTCACACCCAGGAATAAAGACGCAGACGTAGAGAATGGACTTGAGGACACGGGGAGGGGGAAGGGTAAGCTGGGACGAAGTGAGAGAGTGGCATGGACATATATACACTACCAAACGTAAAATAGATAGCTAGTGGGAAGCAGCCGCATAGCACAGGGAGATCAGCTCGGTGCTTTGTGACCACCTAGAGGGGTGGGATAGGGAGGGTGGGAGGGAGAGGCAAGAGGGAGGAAATTTGGGGATATATGTATATGTATAGCTGAGGCACTTTGTTATAAAGCAGAAACTAACACACCACTGTAAAGCACTTATACTCCAATAAATATGTTAAAAAAAATTAAATGTCCTTGGGAATGTAAAGTTCTTGGAAAAGTTTTCTTTTGCTAATTGCACGGAGTCTGTTTTGAATGAAGTAATTTGCTTTGATTCCTGATATTGGTCTCCTTTTGAACCATTCACCCCCTAGAGTAGGTGTATGTCCTTACTGAAATTTTTGCATAGATTCTGCAAGAATTCGTGTGATTCTTTTTGAAATCTCTCAGGAGCAGAGCAGAGGGAAGGGAGAATTTATGTTTTAAATTTCCGTGGCCAGTTCAGATCCTGGGGTCCCCCTGGGCTAGAAAAAGAGGCTGCCAACCGTGGGTACTTTCTTCCTGTCGACCAGCTTTCCTCAACCTCTGCTTTGGAAACGCGAGGCTGGCGGGCAGTGTCCTTCCTTCCAACAGGTCCAGCAGGAGAGTTCTGACGACAGGGTCTCCTGAACTCTGAGTGCAGTTCCCCAGTCACTCATCCCTGTTCTCAACCCTGCTGAGGTTTCAGTGGCTCATCTCTCTCTTCCTATAAACATGTTTACGGCAGATGCGTTACATTCATTTTCGCTAAGATAGACATCCCAATTTTTTTTTTTTAATTTATTTATTTATGGCTGTGTTGGGTCTTCGTTTCTGTGCGAGGGCTCTCTCTAGTTGCGGCGAGCGGGGGCCACTCCTCACCGCGGTGCGCGGGCCTCTCACCACCGCGGCCTGTCTTGTCGCGGAGCACAAGCTCCAGACGCGCAGGCCCAGCAGCTGTGGCTCACGGGCCCAGTTGCTCCGTGGCACGTGGGATCTTCCCAGACCAGGGCTCGAACCCGTGTCCCCCGCATTGGCAGGCAGATTCTCAACCACTGCGCCACCAGGGAAGCCCTAGACATCCCAATTTTGAGCTATGATACATACCAGAGAATGTAAGTCCATCAGGAAGTCCTGTCAATCACAGCTCCCAAATGTAACTTTCGAAAATTCCGCTCTACTGTTTCTCTTACCTGCGGTCCTCTGTTTCCTGGCCCCAACAAGGGCCCCCTAACTGTTCTCTCGGCCCCTGCTCCTCTTCCCTCAGAATCCCCTTCCTACTCAGCATCTAAAGGCATCTTTAAAAAAAAATACAAATCAGATCATACTATTGTCTAGTTTAAAATGCTTCCAAGTTTCTTTTTTTTAATAATTTTTTAAATAAATAAATTTATTTATTTATTTTGGCTGCATTGGGTCTTCGTTGCTGCGCGCGGGCTTTCTCTACCTGCGGCGAGCGGGGGCTACTCTTCGTTGCGGTGCGCGGGCTTCTCATTGTGGTGGCTTCTCTTGTTGTAGAGCAGGGTCTCTAGGCGCACGGGCTTCAGTAGTTGTGGCCCGTGGGCTCAGTAGCTGTGGCTCGCCGGCTGTAGATCACAGGCTCAGTGGTGCCCGGGCTCAGTTGCTCTGCGGCATGTGGGATCTTCCTGGACCAGGGCTCGAGCCCGTGTCCCCTGCATTGGCAGGCAGATTCTTAACCACTGTGCCACTAGGGAAGCCCTCACTGATATTTTAAAAATGCATGATAAGTTTCATTGTTTCTTCTCAAATACTCATTATTCTTCAAAGTCTCATCTCATGAACTCTATTACAGAAATCATCTGGAAATAAAATATGCCATTTAACCACAAGAGGGTGTATTTGATCTTTGTAGGCAAGGGAGCTTAATATTTAAAGCCTCTCTTCATAGACAAGGACTTTGCAGAGGGCTTAATATGTATGAGATCAATTCCAAATGTCATCATCAAATTATTTAGGAAAGTTATTCGTGTGTGTGTGTGTGTGTGTGTTTGTGTGTGTCCAGGAAGTCTGTATATCCCTCCCATGTGTTTTCTGATGACTGAGCAATGGGAACCATACTTTGACAACATTTCCTCCATCAAACAGTAAAGCTTTGGCATTAAAACAAGAGATTGTCCCACGAAGAGGACAGGGTTCTCATTTGGAATCCATTAAAAAAAATCCCAGCTCAAAATAATGCTGCAAAACATGTCTCGCCTTTTGGAGCACATTGAATGGCTCAGGATGGACAGCCCAAGACCCAGAGCACCAGGTCCAAGGCACCTTCTTTTCTAAGTGTCCCCACTTGATAATTCAGATTTGTTGTTTCTGCTCCTCAAACAAACTTCTTTCTACCATCCTTTTTCTCTGCACCAGGGAAATTCCATTGTAGACGCTTGACTCCAGGTGAGCAAACTTGTCCGTTCAATCTCACGACGGGCCCACCGGCTCCTGCCACCGGGTCCTGATGGCCCCACACCTCTTCGCCACATTCTCTTCACTTCTCCAAAGCCAGCACAGAAGAAAGCGCATAGGCTTGAGGTTGGGCAGATTCTTTTCTTGGCCACCTACCAGTTGGCTTAACTCGGGGAAGTTATTCAAGGCTTCTTAGTTTTCCATTTTTTCATCTGAAAATCAGAGATGACAGTCATCGTCACAAGTCTGTTGTGAGGTTTAATGAAATAGTCTGAGTCTGGCAGTATATTTTTTGAGAAATATAGGTGTTTTCCCCCCACATCCATTCCACCAAAGGAAACAGATCTTTCATGCTTCTCTGCTTTGGAAAACGATTTCAATGATAGCAGAGCTGCCTGGCAGCCTCTTCCCTTCCCAGCTTCTGTTTTACTAAATCCTGAATGCAATGATGCAATGATGCAATCCATTCAAAGAATGGATTGCGGGATCTCAGGAGATAGAGGGAGTGGGAGGGGGAGAGATTATCAGTTTGTTTCTACAGTAAAAGGAGAATGTCAGAAGCCAGGATTGGGTAAGAGCACAAAGTCACAGGCTTCCTCCTAAAGTGTCAAGACACAGTGGGGGGCAAAGGGCAATCTTCTCAGGATGCTTAGGGAGGCTTCATCCAGCCCAGGCACCGATTCCTAAGCTTCACCCACAGGTGGCACAAAGCAGAAAGCCCTCCAAATCTTAATAAATCACTACGGGCTCAGACAGTAAGTGAGGGTTTCAGCAGGGTTACGATGAACTAGAAGCCCTTCCTACCATTGCAATATTTCATAGACCTTCTTGGTTCTGTTGCAATTCTTGGAAAAGGGATCCCCAAATGACTGAATTTTCCACCAGCTTCGTAGTCTCAGGGCTCCAGCTTAGATTTTATTGGACTTAAAACAGCGAAATGGGTATTTCTTGCATGTCAGCGTTTGTACACTGAGAGTCACTCCTGTTACACTTGTGAAACCCTTAGACAGGACCTACCACTTAGAAAGCTAATGGTAGAATGATCGTTTCTCGCTAACTTCCTTTGAATTCTTGGACCATTTGCTTAACATCTCTGGGTTCCAGCTCCCCCCTTGATAATAGAATGTGACTACATGATCTATATAATCCCTGCAAACTCTAACGTGTTTTCATTCAACAAATATTCAGTACCTACTCCATGCTAGGACTATGGCAAGAGACCGGAAAAAACGTTGGTTTTTTTTTTTGTAGTTGGAGAGATAAATGAGATCGTTTATAAAATGTTCAGGGATCTGAGAGAGGAAACTTAGTATCCACTGTTTGGCATTTCTCTGTTGACTTTAGCACGTTGGCCTTGGTGATGAGAGTTTAGAAATTTATGTTTCTGAATGTTAACATGATCTATTTGCCGAGTGATTTCATTTTGTAGTTGAAATGGCTTAAGATGGCATCTTGACTAGCAGCTCTTTATGAATTTTTTTCAACTTCCCTCCCAAGTAGTTTTGAAGAGAGAGCGGGATTGAAAATCAGTCTGATGAACAACCCAAGGCCAGAAGATAGAGCAAGGTAGACAGGCCCTGAGGGAGGAAAAGCATCTGGGTTCTCCCACCTGGCTTGCTCAGACTTAACCTCTTCATGAATAATATTCCCACTGAAGCCGAGATAAGGATGTATTTCATATTTCACCCCACACTCCGAGCTTGGGGAGGAATCCATTTACTCTGTAGGCTTAGTCTTTGGCAATTCTTGAAGAAATAACTTCCAGAAGCAAGCAGGGCAGAAGGAGGCTGGGAGGACTTGGCCATGGTAGGCAACAATCTTCCAAGTGAAGTGAGAGGAAGGGCCCCCAGCAGTGTGTGCTGGATTGTGGATGCTAAGCTCTTGGTTACGTGGAAATATCAGAGTCCCCGGCAGGGGTTGTGAGAGACAAATTCCCATCTTGGTAATTAGAACTATGAGAGTTGAGTGCCTGCTAGATTGGGCTCGGAGCTGTGTGGGTACGCCGGCCCTCCAGCAGTAGATCAGAGAAGGAGGTCGACGAACTCTGAACTAGGCCACTCCTCCCTTATACACCCAGTGTCTTGAAAAAAAGAAATCTGTTCTTATTCAAATATACATTAGAAGAAAACAAGAGTTCAACATTTTATAATTTGTAGTATTATAAAAAACACTGTTGGAGTCTACCTAGGCTCATGGTCTTAAACACTATCTAGATGTTGATGACTCCCAATGTGTATCTCCAATGCAGGTCTTTCTCCCAAACTCCAGGGAGAAAGGCTCATATATCCAACCGCCTACTCAGTGTCTCCACTTAAATACCTAACAGACATCTCAAACGTATCATGTCTAAACCCAACTCCTAATGCCCCCCTTCCCTAAATTCATCCCTACTTATCATCTTCCTCATCCCAGTTGATGGAAAGTCCATCTTTCAGTTGTTCAGGACCCAAATCTCATCTCCTCTCTCATCTGTGACATCAAATCCGTTAGGAAACTCTGTTGCCTCTACCATCAGAGCAGATCTGGAAACTTTACTGGTACCACCCTGGTGCCAGCATCTTCATCCTTTGCCTGGATCATTATAATATTCTCTGGCCCATTTTAATCACAGTAGCCAGAATGGTCATTTAATAATGGAAGTTAGAACCTTCCATTTCTCAGTTCAAAACCTTTCCATCACTCCCCTGGGTATTCACGGTAAAAGCCCAAATCTTTCCAAAGGCTCTACAGGCCCTCAGGAAATCAGGACCCATCCCCTTTCTGGCATTATTTCTCTGATCTTATCTTCTGCTTTTTCCTTCCTTACTGTGATTCAAGAATTTTATTCTTTTTTTTTTTTTCACATGAAGGGAACAACAAGACATTCTCTGCAAGAGACTTATCAATAATATGTATCTTTCTTGAAGAAGAATATTTATAATATACTGCAGCTATCTGAGAGAAGAAACAGAAAGAAGCCTTGAGATTATATAAAATCTTGATGGAAAAGAATGAGTGGTGACCAACTTTTATATCAAGTTAAGGTGAATTAAAGTTTGAATATGTTGCTTAATCTGGTTTCCAAACAAAATTAAAACGTCAAAAATTATTCTTAAAGGAGAAGATATTTAAGAGAAAAACAATATTTAATTATAATAATATGGGCCTAAAATTCTAGACTTTACCAACTCAATATAGCAAGTAAGAAGAGGAACTGGGCAATAGAGAGGTGTAGAATTTTTTTAAAGGGCTAAATTTATTAAAAAGTGCTTATCTGAAATAGGAAAGGCTCAAAAACACCATTTCATTCTTGAATTTGTAGTTGAAGTAAAAGAGGTTAAACATAATTTTGCCAAATATAATGCTAACTACCATTAGAATTAAAAACAGTATATAATGAAGATATGCAGCCAAAGACAAAAAACAAGAAAAATAAAACCAAGGAAGAAGTTTATGACCAGGAATAAAATAATGATAGGAATGGTAACGAATAATAATAATAGTTAACATATACGGTGTATTTACTCTGTGCCAGGATCTGGTCTTAGAAATTTACATTATCTCTCAACTTTATATGGTAAGCACTATTCTTAAAACAATTTTATTAATGAGGAATTTGAGGCTTAATGAGACCCTACTATAGAAAAGAATCTGATATATATTAAAGGTGACATTTTAAAACATTAAGTATGAATCACTGAATAAACGTTTGTGGAAAAATTAATTAATCATTTATCAAAAACAAAGTTCACAACAGAAAATGAAACAAATCTTAAATCTTGGATTTGGGTTAAATAAAACACACACACACAAAGTAAAAGAAAATATAAGTGTGAGTATCAGTTAGTTGTTTCTATCTGCAAGTCACAGTGTCCCTGACTCATAGAGGCTTAAGACAAGAAAGCTTCACTTATGTCACATTACAAGAATGTCACATTACAATCACAGGCTGATTCAGGGGCCCAAAGTGTCAATCAGGCCCTTTTCATCCTCATCAGGTTGCCTTTTTGGGTTTGGTCACATCCCCTCATGGAAGCAAAATGGCTGCCATAGTGCCGGGCATCCAGTTTATGCAGAATTGCTTCTAAAAACAAGAAGGAAGGAGGCAGTAATGATAGCGGGGGGCGGGGCAGGGGGAACTCCTTGGTGAAGCTTTCTTCCTTTTTATAACAGCGGGAAATCTTTCCCAAAAGCCCCCACAATAGTCTCCATTTTCTCTCATTGGTCAGAGTTGGGTCACATGACCACTCTCGCTACAAGGGATGCTGGGAAAGTGAGAATCTAGCATTTTTAGTGTCTGCAGTGAGAGATTAGCTCTACAGACTAAGTGACAGGGAAATGGTTATTTCTCTATTTAAATGGTGAATTTAAAAATTCACTACCATAAAAAAATTCCGTACCACAGTGAATTTGTTCAAAATGGAAATGTCCTTGTAAGCATACAATAAGAAAGTTAAAAAAAAGACCCGATTCCCAAAATATTAAACACTTTACCCTCTTAAAAAACTATAAAAAACTTCTGTTCAAAAGACCCACCACCAACAAAAATGCAGCACCATACACACAGACTACATGATAAATTGGTAAAATATATTTGAAACACATGACATCAAATGAGTCTGAATGTATTGAAACACTCTCAAGATTTTAATCTTTCTGCATTTCTTTCCCTCATTTTCTTGTAAGTGTCTTGTCCTTTAATCAGTCATGTACATCAACATCACCTTGAATAGAATTGGAGTTGTTATGATGGCAATGTAAACAGAGACCAAATGTTCATTTTTTTTTTTAACTTACAAATTGAGAAACAAAAGGGAAGGCCCCAGAGAAACACAGTGTGAAGTTTAAGCTTTAACAATAGACCAGAAAAATACTTTGGAAGGAGCGGCCTGCCTTGGGATGCCAAAAGAAGGTGATCCTGGGTAGAGAGGGGGCAGGACGAAGGGTACGGGACTTAGCCCTTAAGGAAATTGGGGAAGTTTGGACCAAAGTGCCTTCTGGGGTCATCATGGTTGGAGGCTCAGGGTTGGCATGTACACTGGAGGTACATCTGTGAACAGTGCCTGGAGCCCAGAGGAAGGCGCGCCATCGCTCATGGACCGTTCCTTAGCATCTCAGCGAGTACCGCAGTGTACGACATTCCCATTGAGGAGTCAGGATGCTGTTAGTCTTCATTGCCAGGGGGTGAGGGCCTTCCTTTTACAGATGCCTGAATACCTACTCTGCATCACCCAGAGGAGGATGCTGGCCCGGACCTCCAGGCTTTGTCAAAGGCATTCAAAATGCTCTATGAGCCCAACTCCCCTCCTGCTGCCCCTTTCAACAGCCGAGAATACTGGCTACATTCCTGAAACAGGGCGTAGGCGTTCTTAGCGCTAAGCTGAACAGTGATGGTTTAGAAGGCAAAGCCCAGCACCTGAACTTGGGTGGAAATAATGAAATAGTCCCCAAACAGTTGGGGTAGTAAGTGAAACCTTGTCAAAGGTTTGCGGCATATTCCCATTCATGGCAAAGAAAAAAAGTCAATTTCCTAAAAATGTTTAGTTAGATATTTCAGATGATGTAGCTATTTCTCAACTGCTTGAAATTCATGTCCCCAATTGATAGATATATGCTTTTCCCCAACCACACTTCCCAGATTCTGATAAATCCTTGCATCTGAAAATCAATCAGAGGCAGACGATCGTCTTCATAGTTCTACTCAAGAATAATATTTGGTAGAGTCTCACTTTATGCAGCTTGTAAGACAAAGTCAATATGCATTCTCCAGCTATAGATCATTTTCAAATTATAAATGTACACTCACTATATATATGCTATTGCATCTCCTTCTGGAAGGGAAGGAGGAGAGGCCAAGAAGCAAGTTTTATTGTCTTGACTTTCTGTATCAGGTAAGTCCCAAATGGTTGTCCCGAGGTATTCTCCCTCCTCCTCCTCCCTGTGCGGTGGTGAGAAAGGAGAGACCGGTTAGGGGCTGGGGGTCTTCACCGTGGCCCTGACACCCCACCTCTCCAGCTTAAGAAGTTTCACCCCTCGGGTCACAGTTTCCTCATCCATAAAATGTGGGGCGGGGTCCCACCCAGTCCTGTCACTTCCTAAGTGGTATGAGTATTTTCTCCCAAACGAGTGGACCCAATCAGCATTGGCTCTTCAGAGGTGAGACCTCCGCTCTCTGTTTAAATATTGGTGAAGGTAACAGAGTCCAACAAGGATTTAAACTCTGTGTCCTTGTAAATGGTCTTGCAACACCGGGAGTGGCATTTCAAGCAATCGTCTGCGGCCACATTTATTTCTCCACCGAGTGACCATTTAACCAGGCGCAGGCAGGCGTGAGCAGAGGAAGGCAAAGCCCAAATTTGTCTACTTGTCCTTGGCGGACTTAGGGGGCAAACAGTCCTCTAATTTACCGCGGCCCCTTCCTCCTCGCCTTGGATTCATTGGGATAAACTGTGTGGATGGAAAGGCAAAGCCTTCTCCCCACGCCCCCCTCACTTTCTCCATCTGCTTATGATATTCACTTCTAAGAACATAAAACCCATTAATGTCGCTAGGAGTTGGCTTGTTTTTTAATCAAGATAAATATGGACAACTTCGGGACAATTGGAAAGGGACTGGGTAAAAATGACTTCAACATAGCAAATTCATTCATCGCGTATGGTAGGCAGAGCTGATCTCTATTACCATCATATTCTTCAATGACTCCACTCTATAAATGCTTGCTTTAGTGTTTTTCTAATGTGGTTCATTTATCTATGGCTGTCACTCCGGGGCTGTTAACTTTGAACAAATGACTGGTATTAATCACGAAGGGCCATTAGATTGCCAGGACCTGCTGTTAAATCAGCTCTGAGTGGCACGTGTAAGCGTCCACAAAGTAAATTTAAAAAACTGTTCCAGCCATGAGAGTTTGTCACTGCACCTGGGATTCGACCCTCTGGGTGAAGTAAACACGGAGGGACCCAGACAGGCTGGTGGGGTCGGTGTTGATATGGGTGAGGTTTTGGAAAGTGGCAGAGCGGGGGGTGTGTCTTACCCCTGGTACCTGCCGACCCACTGGTTTTCACATTGCAGTGTGAGAGGTGAATTGTGCAGCGAAAACTCCCGTGAAGGATGGAGGGAGCTTGGAGGCAGAGGGGGGCCTGGCAGGTAACAGAACAGAGTGAATTAGACCTCGGAGTGAATGGGAGGGTCTGGAGGTCATGTGACCTGTCCCAAGGCCACGGCCTCCCTTGGGCCAGCAGGTTGTAGCCACGAGGGAGTGGGAGCTTCGTGTTATAAGCTAGACCTGAAACCTGCATTTTTTTATAGGAAAATCCTCAATTTTGAAAATGCTGGCTGGCTTCCGTCTGAGAAAAAAGAACACAGCAGTGGCGTCCCAAAACTTGTTTGGGTACAGCCATTGGCCTGACTTGTTAAGCTCTGACATCTCTTGCTCAGGATTCAGGAAGAATAGATATTGACCCAGGGGAAAATTTTTTCAAACAATTGCTGAGAGATGTTGCCCAGAGGTGGATGGAGCCAATGGGTGGTCTCAGGTAGGAACTCTGGGCAGTAGATATTTTCTGAGCCTCTGTTTGGATGAATGAATGAGTGCAGAATTGGTTCTGATTTCCAGGCTCAGAAACTTAACTGTACCCATCTATTCGAGATCTAGGGTAATCAACTCCTCACACACATACACACCCTTACACACGCACATTCACACACTAATCTGACCTTTGCTACTGGAGTTCTAGACTCTTCTCTGCACCGTGAGTGCCACCCTACAGCTGTGACGGAGGACACGTCAAATGTCAGTGCCTGGTCGTGGCTGGGTGAACTGAATTCATGTAAGAGCAAATGTAAGCATATTGTCCAGCTGGTTATAAAAAATAAAATCCAGGGAGACCATATAAGGCTGTAAATCTACATACACATATGTGTATTATATATACAATATATTATATATCTATATGTATATTTATAGTCTTGTATTGTCTCCTTGGAATTTCTTTATGCAAATATGAATATATTACACACATAGGTGTATTTCAATAGATCTCAGAGATGTTGCAGTTTCTATCCCAGACCACGCAATAAAGCGAACATTGCAATAAAGTGAGTCATACAAATTTTTTGGTTTCCCAGTTATGCTTACACTATACTGTAGTCTGTGTGCGATAGCATTCTGTCTAAAAAAACTGCATTAATCAATTAAAACTTAATTAAACTTGATTAACAAAAACTTAATTTAAAATATTTTACTGCAAAAAAATGCTATCCATCATCTAAGGAAGTTGTAATCTTTTTGCCATAGTAACATCAGAGGTCATTGATCACAGATCACAGTAACAAATATTAATTATAAAAAGGTTTGAAACATTTTGAGAATTACCCACATGTGACACAGACACACAAAGGGAGCAAACACTGTTGGGAAAATGGCACCTCAGATAGACTCCTTATATGCAATGCTGCTATAAACTTTCAATTTGTAAAACAATAATGCAATATCTCTGAAGCACAGTAAAGCAAACACAATCAAACGAGGCCATATACAATATATAGGTCTCCTCACTCTACCCTCCATATCTCTCAGCCCTCTTCCATATTTTCATATTTTTGTCTCCCTGTGCTGCATTCTGGATTTCTTCTGACTTACCTTCTTTTTTCTTTTTTTAATAAAGTTTTTTTTTGATGTGGACCATTTAAAAAACAACAATATATTATTTATCTGTCTGTATATTTATATCCTTATATCATTTCCTTCAAATTTATGTATGCAAATATGAATATGTTATAGACATGTATATTTGCATATATAGAATTTGCACAAAGAAATCCCTGAAGGAAATACCATGTAAAGGTGGAGGTGTGTGTGGAGGGTGGGGTAGAGGAGGGTGGGAGCACGACTTCTCACTATATATTTTTAATATTGTTTTGAATTATGAAACTTGTATTACCTATTCAAAAAGAATAACATTTTCATTTTAAATAAACAAAGTACAGCAGGTAACCAAACTCAATGACTTACGATACAGTAGAATCCGGCAGCGGTTCTCCTGCACATTAGAACCGCTTGGGCAGTTTCAAAATCTCCTAAAACCTTAGCCGCATCCCAGATTGATGAAATCAGAATCTTAGTGGGGAGGACAAAGCATCCATGTTTTTTAAAGTTCTTCAAATGATTCCAGTGTGCAATAAAAGTTGGGGGTCACTGAATTAGACCATGGGTTAAAAAAGAAATGTTACTTTAAAAAAATGGTCTTATCAATAATAGTTTAATTGAACCCTGATTTTTCTTAGGAGGACTAAACAGAAAGCAGAGTGAAACCTGTTGAAGTCAGAAGCCATTTGTGGAAAATCACTGTGATGGGACTTAGGCGTTCAGAGGAACTTAGCTTCAACAACCCACAAACCAGTCAGCCTTTGATTCCCTGCTTTTACTAGCTGGTGATAAAATCTCATTCTAAATTCCACGACTTATTCTACTCCTTTGAATCTAGCGGGGGCTGGTTTTCTGCTCTGTCTACTGCTTCCGGTAGCTGGGCTTACAAGCAGTGCTTGACTTGTAAAGATCATAAAGATAACCTGAGGAACTGGTGACAAATGCACATTCCCTGTTGAGCCTTCAGGATTTTGACTCAATAGTTCTGGCCTGGGGCTCAGGAATATGAATTTTTAATAAGTTTCTCCAGGTGAGTCTGTTAAAGATGGTCCAAGGATCAGATCAGAAGGCAGTGGTGCATTAGAGCTTCTATGCTGGCTTCTGAGAGATGATTGTTATCTATTCAGGAATTCTGCAGGCCAGCTGTTCTACCGATTGGTAGCTTGAAACTAGCTACCCATCGATCACTGGGAGTATTTACATGGTAGAAATTGGCAAAAGCTAGGAATCAGGTTTTTTGTTTTTGTTTTTATTTTTATTTTTCTGGAAAGCTGGTTTACCAAAATATCAATGGCCTTTAAATCACATTATCTTGGTTTTTGGCCTTATTGCCTTTAGATTTAGCTTTTATTTATTTTTTTTTTAATTTTTGTTTTTAAATAACTATAGATTCACAGAAGTTATAAAAATATTACAGAGTCCTGTGAACCATCAATGGTGACATCTTTTATGACTAATACAATATCAAAACTGGGTAATTAACATTGGTACAGTAATGTTACCTAAAGTAAAACCCTTTTTCAATTTCCACCAGCTTTTACATGGGCTCATTCTGTGTGTGTGTGTGTGTGTGTGTGTGTGTGTAGTTCTAAGCAGTTTGCTAACATGGATAGATTTGTGCAACCATCACCTAAATCAGGAAATAGAGCTGTTTTATCCCTACAAAGGAAGTGCCTCCCACTATCTCTCTACAGTCACCCCACCCCCTATCCTATCCCTGTTTCTTGGAAACCACAAAACTGTTCTCCCTCCTTATAGCTTTGTCCTTTTGAGAACATCATATAAATGGAATCCCACAGTATGTAACCTTTTGAGATTGGCTTTTCTCACTAAGCACGATGCCTTTGAGATCCATCTAAATTGCTGTGTATCAACAGTTCCTTCCCTTTTATTGCTGAGCAGTATTACTTAGCACAAAGGTACTGGAGTTTACTTAACCATTCACCCATTGAAGGACATTTGTGTTGTTTCCACTTTTTGGCTGTGACTAAATCCGCTGTGAGCATTCATGTTCTTGTGTGAACATAAGTTTTCATTTCTCTGGGATAAATGTCCAAGAATGTGATTGCTGGGTTGCACGGTAAGTGTATGTTTACTTTGGTGAGAAACTGACAAATTATCTTCCATAGCGGCTGTCCCGTTTTACATTCCCTCTAGTAATGTGTGAAAGACCCAGTTTCTCCACATCCTCACCAGCATTTGGTGTTATCGCTACTTTTTCTTTGAGCTGTTGAAATAGGTATATGGTAATATAAACCATCATGATTTTCATGTACATTTCCTTAATGGTTTATGAGGTTGAACAACTTTTCTTTGACCTACTTGCCATCTACATCTCCTCTTTGTTGAACTGTCTGTTCATATGTTTTATTTTCTAATTGGATTTTTAAACTGTTGAGTGTTGAATTCTTTATATCATCTAGATACTAGTCATTTGTCGGATATATTGTTTGCAAATGTTTTCTCCCAGACTGTAGCTTGTCTTTTCACTCTCTCAGCAGTATCTTTCTCGAAGACAGAAGTTTAAATTTTGATGAAGTCCAATTTACAATTTACCAAATTTTTAAAAATAAATTGTGCTTTTGGTGTCAGATCTAAGAACTCTTTGCCTTAAGTTTAGGTTTATTGTTAACATCCTTTTTTATTTCAAAAATTGCTGTCAGAAACAGCCATTCGGTTACTTCCCACATTTGTTGTAAAAACCCTGTGGATAGATCGCCTCTTTTATTATTCAGGGACTCCTCTGTGAAATTCCAGTTGACGGATGACTTTTAGGGCAGTGCTTCTCAAACCTTAATGCCCCTATGAACCACCTGGGATCTTCCTAAAATGCAGATTTTGATTCAGTAGTTCTGGGGTCTGCTTGAGATTTTTCATTTCTAACAAGCTCGATGGAGCTGGTTCAAGGACCACACTATGAGCAGTAAAATTTTAGAATTCAATGTCCCACTGATATCCAATCATGGAATCTACATAACAAATCATGCCTTGATTTTCACCGGGAAGAAGAAGCCGTAGCTTTGAAGCACAGCTATACCATGCTTATGTTGACTTAATGCTGGGCATTTTTGTTCTAGTTTTCTATTTTTCTTTCAACCAATTCTTCCACGTTTTCTCAAAACCTTTCTAGGACGAGGCGAACTCTAAACAAAAGGAGATGATGAAGTCTGAAAGGGAGGTTTTCTTTGCTGGCACTCAGGATACATCCTACAACTGTGACTTGGTTTAGGAAGTGGTTTCTTCCACTTATGCTTTCAATTTTGTTTCTGTGTAAATGTGTTTTTAAGTTGTTTTGTACATATGTGAATGTTCTGCTTCTCCCAGCTAGATGATATGTTTTTTAGGATGGCGACTGTGTCTTTTGTTTCTTTTACAATCTCCAGCTGATCCTAGAACACTTCTCTACACATGGGCGGTGCTGGCGGTGGTGGTCGGGGAAGGGGACGGGGTTGAACGTGGTTCTGCAGGAAACCCCAGGCCTCCTGCTGATGGCTAGCATATGTCTCCACGGGCTTAGGGGACTTTACTGTGGCCAGCTGTTCTCCAGTTGCCCCAAAGTTTCTTGCTTGGGGTGGGGTGGGGTGGGATGGCTGGCTTGAAAGACCAGTCCTCAAGCGCGCTAAGGACACAAGGGCAGGGAATGAAATTCCACGCCCTTTCAGGGGAAATGAATCCTTAACACCCAGGAGGTTCTCGAGACTATGAAACATTCTTCGCTGCGTCCCTTCCACCAGCAGAGGCAGGAGTTGTGGGGTTTAGTGTCACGGTCAGAAGGGACCAGGAAGTTGATGTTTTCCTGGGTTGTAGGGCATGTGGCAGCATTGCTGGCACTGTGGCTGGACGCCCCACGGAGACCAGGAGGATGCCCCCCACAGGCATGGGTTTCTGTAGGATGGGGCCTCTCTGAGTTAGAGCTGTCGTCTCTGGGGGTGGCACCCCCAACCTGGCGTCCCAACTCTGCTGAGCCCGTTCCCTGGTGAGCTTGAGCTCAGGCTGCCTGGACGCGGAAAAGGCCGGTCCCATCCCTACTCTTAACACAGAACTTCCCAGGGATTCACACTCCTCAGCCCCTCTTTTCTTCCATCCACACTCACCACCCTGCCTTTTGGACATGCAATGGCTGTCTTACTGGCCTCTGTCTCCACTCTCCCCTTCTTCCAACGCATTCTCCAAACTGCTGGTGGAGTAGGGGGTCTGAAGGGTGAGTCTGGCCACGTCAAAGCCTTTGAGTCCTTCACGGCCCCTGTGATGAGATCCAGACTCTTTGGCTTAACTGACGGGGCCCTTTGACCTCAGCCCCTTCCCTGCCCCACCCCCCATGCCTGCATCTCTTGTTCACCCCCATCATTCCCAGGCACCCTGAGCCCCTTGTCTGTGAATGCGCTAAGCTTCTCTTTTCTCTTTTTCTTCTTCCCAAAGGTTCTATGCTTGACCTAGATATTCTTTCCTCTGTGATTTCCTAGGTGACTCCTTGTTATTTTTAAGACAAACCTAAAGCATCTCCTTCTCTGAAAAGATTTCCCTGATCACCCCCGACGAGGCGCACACACCTCTGTGCTTCAGCAGCATCGTATGTAAACCTGGATCTTGGCACCGACCTCCCTGCCTTATGATTGTCTGTGAACTTCTTGGTCTGTACCGGTGACCAGAGTCTCTGACCATCCTGTATACACGTAATCTAACTACTGCAGAGAGTCCGTATCTTGAGATTTCTCAAACAATAGTAAAATGAATCATTGCAATCATAAACTGCTGGCTGGGTTGCCAATGACTCAGGTGGCTCTCTCCCTATAAGGAAAGGGTGCTAAAGAGAAATTAATGAAAGAGCTCAAGGATTGTCTGTGGGTGTTAATAAGGGATTAGATGAGAAACACACACACACACACAGGCAGCCTCTCCAGCAAGCTCTTCTGTAAAGGCATAGTTCCAAGTCTATTATTAATAATAGTATTCAGTAAGATTTGCCTGTGTGGCTCCTCGGCAAGGCTGCAGATTTAGCCCAAGACTTTCCGTGACCTACAGCGGTTTGAGACGTGCCAATCAGTTAGGCTTCTGGAAAAGCCTGCTTGGAAAAACTAGAGGGTCAAAGTAAAACAGTAATGTTTTACATGTTTCCTCCATTGTGTTCTAATCATCCGGATAGAGTGGCCGAGTTAAAACGTGGACTTCGTTTCTGTCTGTACCATGGAGCACTGTTC
Source organism: Balaenoptera musculus (assembly GCF_009873245.2). NCBI lineage: Eukaryota > Metazoa > Chordata > Mammalia > Artiodactyla > Balaenopteridae > Balaenoptera > Balaenoptera musculus. The sequence continues at coordinate 56,476,067 of NC_045804.1, read as the reverse complement.
CTTTTTTTAAAGAGGGAAAGCACCCTCTGGTTGTTTGGCCATATATGCACCCCTGGGCTCCTGGGGCCATCTGCTTCCCTCTACCTAGTTGGACAGGCTCATTAGACCCCAGTGTTAACGGGATCAAGGCTGCTGGCTTGATTCCCGATTAGCTCACATGGATGAAAACGGTTTCACGACCATTGCCTGAACTCTTAATCCTGGACATGAGCTTTGCAACCTAATCCCAGACACACACTCAGCCCTGCACTCTGAGCCATGCAGCGTACGCATGTTCACACCCACCGGGCAGAGCGAACGCCTGATTCCCCGTCATCTGCTTCCTTTACTTGCAAAGCTCAAAGAACACTTCTTGCTGGTTACGTGCATGAAGTCAAGCAGGGCAGGAAATACTCACTCAGCCGATCTGGTCGATTGTGCATCATGGACTGTGTATAAAAAGAGTCACATCAAAATATAAGAACAGGGCTTCCCTGGTGGCGCAGTGGTTGAGAATCCGCCTGCTGACGCAGGGGACACGGGTTCGAGCCCTGGTCCGGGAAGATCCCACATGCCACGGAGCAACTGGGCCCGTGAGCCACAATTACTGAGCCTGCGCATCTGGAGCCTGTGCTCCGCAACAAGAGAGGCCGCGATAGTGAGAGGCCCGCGCACCGTGATGAAGAGTGGCCCCCGCTCTCCGCAACTGGAGAAAGCCCTCGCACAGAAACGAAGACCCAACACAGCCAAAAATTAAAAAAAAAAAAAAAAAAAAAGTAACAAATGTTCAAGTACAATTGATGTCTTTAAAATATATATATATAAGAACAGTATGGCTTGACAATTCTTACCAAGTATTGTGTACAATAATATCCCTGACTCCCCTTCATCTGCACGTATCCCTCGTTCCATCTCCTTGGGGGACCAGCTGAGGCCGAGGGATGCTGTGAGCTTCAAACACAGGCAGAAGCTGATCGATGAGGTGAGCTGAGGATGTTTGTTTTGTACATTAAAGTTTTTTTCCAGGATTTATCAAATTCAGGATCAACGCAGCTATGTCAAAGCAGCTGCATCCAAATATCACACATGGCTCTTGTCCTCCCTTCCTTCCAGCTGATTCTGACGCATGCTGATATTGAAAACCAGTCCTGTTGTGGAGCACAGAGCTCCCCAAACCATAACGTGCGTGCAGATCCCCAGGAGGCTTGTCCAAAAGCAGATTCTGACTCAGGAGGTCTGGGCTGGGGCATGAGATGCTGCATTTCTGGCAAACTCCTAGCGATCTCCATACTTCCGGTTCACGGACCACGCTTGGAGGACTAAGGCTATAGAGGGCCTGACCATAATAATCAAGAAGCCTATAACGGAAAGGAAGGGCCAAACTTTAGCTGTAAAGAAGCATAGTTGCTTGGTTGAAGTTTGCCCACCAGGTTGCTGTAACTCCAAGTAACTAAGTGCAATTATTCTCAGAGTTCTGGCGGGCATTACACACTTTCCCAGGAAATACATTTCCCCAAGAAAAATTACTTCACGATCTAAGTCATTGTTTCCTAAACCATGTACTGATGACCACCAAGGACGTTTAGCTGAGAATGATTTGGAAAATGCTGACCATCAGCCCTCCCAGAGATTCACTGCGCACTTTCGCAATAATAAAGGTTCTGAGAAGTCCTGCAGTAAGAAAAAAAAAATCTGCTGAATTTCCACTAGGCCACTGTTTCTCACGCTTATTTGACGACAAACTCCTTTTTTTCCCCCCTCAAAATAACATTCACTGCCAAAGCTGCAGATTTTGGTGGCATGTGGAAATGCTGGTCAGAGTCACGAGGACTTGACCTCGGAAAGGAAGAACATGTTTTCCCGGATGGGCAGATTTCCCTCTCTTAGCTGAATGTGCCCTGTCCCTCCCTGTCTGCAGTTTCTTCCCCACCCTCTGCGAATAAATCTGCTTAATTTCTTGATGTTCCATGTTGGATTAACTTCGTTGTAGCATATGTTGTTTCTGCATGAAGATGAGTCGGGTCCTTTGAAATGTTGCTAAATCACTCATCCAGCAGCATCCTGGTCGGGGATTAATTGCGTGCAGCTGAGGTTCATTCCAACGAGGACGCTGCCGAGAGGCACTGAAAGTCCTTGGAACCAGGAATGGCCTCTGAGTGGGAGGCTTTAGACGGCTTGTTATAACTAAAAGAAGAATCAGTCTAGGGCAATTGGAAAGGCAATTCTTAACCTATGTTTCATTAGAAAAATATGAATACAGAATCAATGGGCTTTGGTTTAAAATAGTTGTCATTGGAGGAGTGAGACAATGGATTATCAAAAGATGATTCCAAGTCAGTTAAGAGTTAGAAAACTTTCCTCTATCCAGGAGGCTGCTTTTTTCCCCTTTGCTTTATATTGTTATTCATGTTAAGGGAAATGCAATGGTGGTGGTGATGACGTAGATGAAAATGAAGAGGATGCAGGTGGTGATGGTGATGATGAAGACGAAGATTATGGTGGTGATGAAGATGACTCCTCCCCCCTCTGTGTTTCTGGGTGTGAGGAAGAGTAGCTGAAGAGGCTGCGGTTCTGCCTTGAGAGGAAGAAGAGATGCAAAGGAAGCAACCGTGGATTGCTGAGTCTTCATGTTCTGTAATGTGATGTAGTTACAGAAACAAGTGCAGAATATCTCCTCTGGGATTCTTAGAAGAGAGGAAGGATGGCCCACTCCTTCTGGCCAAAATGGACACGGGCATGATCTACATGGGAGTCGAGAGATCACTTGTACGAAAGAGAGGCAGTAACACAGACTGAAATTCTAGCTCTGCCAGAGCAGGGGTTACCTGGAGTTTGGGCCTGTGGGGTCCAGCAGGTGTGGGGAAGATAGTCTGGCCCTTGCTGCCATCTGTGCGTTAATGTGCAGCCCCTTCTGAGGTCTTGCGAGAGGTGATGGAACCTTCTGGAACAGGGTTCCATTGTGTGCAGGTACTCACACTGCACTGAGGTTCTCTACTGAAGCAGAGAAGGGAAGGCAGGAAGAAGCAGGGAGGGATGGGGGTGTGTGAGCCTCCCAGTAATGGAGCATAGAAATGGCTGGAAGTCAGGCCCGGAGTGATCTTGGGTGTGGTCGAGGCTGTGGAATGAACCAAGACCAAGAAAATGTAGGACAGGTAGCTTCTGATGCCGAGGCACCGACAGGGCTGGGTTGGAGGGAAGTGAGGCTAGAGTGTCTTCTAAATAACTTACCCTGTTGATATTTTATCTCTTTTTCCAGCAAAGTAGTAATGTGCAGCCATGTGCCTTATGGTGGTGCAGACTTCAAAAGTTCGGTGGTGTCATGAACCATGGATTCTCCTGAAACAAGCGATTTCAGAAATGTGGGGATAACTGCGGGCCGGCACTTCACAAAGCAGTGGTTCACATAAATCGCTTGGATTGTATTTTCACCACACACACACACACACACACACTCACCCCAGCCCACGACCTGCTGCTACTTGTGATTTTTAAACAAGCTCTCCTAACAGTAATCTCTGGGTGCTCCCAAGCTGCTTTCTTTCCTGTTGGCACCAAGTACCCCCAACATTACTTCCTATGCTTCTTGACTTTCTTCGGTTTACCGATAACTTCTCAATGTACAGCCTAGAGCGAAACAAAAATACAATGACTGTATTTCAAATAATGGGATTTTCATGTCTCTGCTTCTGGGATAATGGCCCCCATCGTGCCCCTGGGAACAAATTAAATGCAAAGGTTTGCACCAGTGATTTGGATTTCCTGCTGAATGTGCTTTGAAAGAGCGAATACACGTGGAACAAAACTGCTTTGTGGGTTTTCTCTTTATCCAAGTCCTCCCTCCCGTGTCAATCACCTGGATTGACTCCGTAAAAGCACAGATGGATGGAGTTCACCGAAGAGCATTTCTGAAACCTGTGCCTTTCCTGTGATGATGTATAATTAATCACCTCCAGGCAAGCAAACAAGCCAAGGTGGCTTTTAAAGCCTCTGTCAGTCTTTCTTCTTTTCTCCCCGTCTTGTTCTTGTCAGAAGAATCTGCAGCTCCCCTCTGATTTGCTCAGCTCCGAGTCTTATGTGATCATGTGCATTTCATCAGCAGCTCCTTTGAACCACTCTTCTCTCTTCTGGCTGCAAAGGCCAAGTCTACACGACAACAGACACAGGATGGAAAAATGCAATGGTCTGATCAGCACACACACAAATCTCTGAAGCTCCCAACCTCCTTTAAACCCCTTTGTTCTTCCCCCTCCAGGTCCAACCTGGCGGCCCTTTATGCATTAGCCCTTTAATTTTCTTGCACTTCCTTGGTTATGACACCATCTGCCAGGAAGAACTCCACTCTGGGCGTGTGTCTTGCAGTAGGGATGTCTTGCAGTAGGAATTCTTCGACCTGAGGTGGAAGCTTTCTTAGGGAGCCCAGAGAAGTTCTGCTCTTTGATAAGACAATTCAAACCATCAGTGAGTAGATGGGGAAGATTTAGGAGCAGGGCTGAAGGTGGTTTCTCCTATGTTCACTCATAAATAACCATCTGGCATCGGCATTCTGGAAAGTAAATCCTTTGCTATATGTAACTGCTATGAATTGAATTATAGCCTCCAAAAAGATGGTGAAGTCCTCACCCCAAGTGTCTGTGAATGTGACCTGATTTGGAAATAGGGTCTTTGCAGACGATCAAGTTAAGATGAGGTCATTAGGATGAGACCTGATCCAATGTGACTGGTGTCCTTATAAAAAGGGGAAATGTGGACACAAAGACACAGGGAGAATGCCATGTAAGAGGAAGGCAGGGGTTGGGATGATGCTTCTACAATCCAAGGAGACGAAGATTGCCAGCAAACCGCCAGAAGCTAGGAGAGAGGCATGGAACAGAATCTACCTCCCCAGCCCTCAGAAGGAGCCAACCCTGCCTACACCTCGATCTCAGACTCCTAGCCTCCAGAACTGTGAGACATTAAATTTCTGTTGTTCTCAGCTGCCCGGTTTGTGGTACTTTGTTATGATAGCTTAGGAAACGAGTGCGGTAACTTTTCAGGAAGCGGCAGATGATTGACCTTTGTAGAGTGTACGAGTCTGCTTGAACTGCCATCACAAGATGCCCCAGACCACGTGGCTTAAAAAACAGACATTTATTTTCTCACAGTTCTGGAGATAGACGTCCAAGGTCAAGGTGTCCGGGGCCCCCTGAGGCCCGTCTCCTTGTCTTGCTGATAGCCCCCCTCTTGCTGCCCCTGCGTGCACCCCTGGTATCTCATCTTCTCATGGGGACACCCATCATACAGGGTTAGGGCTCCACCCTCACAGCCTCATTTTAACACAATCACCTCTTAAAAGACCCTGTCTCCAAATACGGTCACATTCAGAGGTACAGGGGGCTAGGACTTCAACATCCGAATTTGGGGGGACGTAAGTCAGCCCATAATATAGAGGAAAGGAGCAGGGCTCTGTCAGCCGAAGCAGCCAGGAGCGGGGAGCCCAGGCCTTAGGGAACAGAGGACACAGGCTCTCTGTCTGACCAAGTGAGTCAAACAATTCCCGAGGACGATCTCTCAGGCTTCATCTATACCAACACGGAGTCAGTGTCAGGGACCAAGGGGTGTCTCTCTGATCGTAGCTTCACTTTCACGAGCCTGGGCGCTCTCGGGCTTCACGCTGCCTCTGGTTCTGGAGCCTCAGGACCACCTCTGTTGTCACCCAAGGCTGAGCAAAGCCCCTCTGAGCCTGGGACCTCCTGCCCTGCTCTCTCTATGCCCACTCCTCCTGCCTAAGGGGAGGCTGAAGACCCAGACTGGGGGTGGGGAGGAGGAGAGATGGGGTGAGAGGGAGAGAGAGCCACAGAGAGCGGGGAGGACCACCTTGCCCAGCACCGTTCAGGTGCCCAGGCACGTGCAAGGTCACCTGGGCGGGCCTCCTCCTGGCAACTTTAAGGATAGAGTTGAGCGCATGCCTGAAAAGTCAAAACGCTTCCGACCATTGATCTGGATGTTCCAGGGGGGTCAGAGAGCCGTGCTGGGGCCTTGCTGTCCCAGGGGACCAAAATCAAACATGAGCTGCTCTGCTAGACGATCTGGAAGCTGTGCAAACAGGGCTGCATCCCCTCTCCACCCTCTTCATCTCTCCTCTGTGTCTCTGTTTGATTTGGGACCTATAATAGGATAATGGAAACTAAAAGCATTTTTTTTTTCTGCTAAGATCTAAACAGTAGCGACCCTAATATATTATGCCAGAGTCCGAATGCCATGTTAAGATAAAGGGGAAATGATATATTTTTAAAGAGCTCCTCTTTTTGTTCCAACTTAAAAGCAACCGTGTACATTTCTCGCAAGTAATGTTCCCCTAATTATTCATTTTCCTTGGCACTAGTTAAAGAGCCGAGTAATGACTTCTGTCTCTTTATATTTAGTCTATTATTGCTTGAAAAAGGCCAGAGGAAGGCCAGAGCAGTGCAAAAATGGTATTTGCTTTTTTTTTTTTTTATTACCAACGGCCAATGTAAAGGGTAATATAATCACCATCAGCTGAGAGACAATGGCATTTTTATAGACCTTCTGGTAACATTGGAGTGCGAAGGAGCCTGACAGGTCCTTGGCTTTCCAACCTGTTCTTTCAACGGTACTGCTCATCAGAATGACGGCTAGGTTGCAAGCTCGAGGAGAGCTCCGCATCTCCCTCCAGATACCGTGTTAAGAGCCTGAACAGCAGCTGTCTGTTCAAATTTGGTGATTTTATAGATGGGAACCCAGGGCGAATGCCTGCAGGATTCCTGTTCTCACAATCCTGTGGGGCTCTCGCCCCGCGCCCATGGAAACTCCAGGTGGCTTCTTAGATTCCTTGCCGGCTTCAAAGGCTGGAGAACATGGCCACTGCCCTGGGACACCGATGGCTTGTGAGAATTTCGAACACTTACTCTTTAAATGGGGTCTTTCTGCGGGCTCATCTGAAAATTGGTTTCTGCATATAAGCCCATATTACTCTTTGTTTACTAAGGATGGATTAAGGGGAGGCTGCCTTCTCTGCCCCCTCTGCCCTCTTTGCCCTCTGCAAACCTGGGTCAGCTCCTGCTTATGGGACCTTTCTAGGTTGTGAATTTGACACAGAGATGAACAACTGAGGCATTTGGAACTCTTCAGCTGGGACAGAAAAGCATCGATTGGATTTCCACTTAGAGATGGCGCAGTTCAGATGGAGAGCAGTGAGATGAGCCCTTGTGTTCCTTTTCTTCCTTTGAGCTGGACAGAGTGTCTGGATACTCCTCTAAACCCCTCCACACCTTTTCTCCTGCTGCTACTTGAGAGGGTATAGACAGAGTCTTATATTCTTATGAAAATGATCGAAGATGTCTTGCTTTGTTCTTGGGACCGTTGAACACAAGGAACATGAAGAGACACAGCCAGGACATGAAGAGACACAGCATTTAATAAACAGATGAGCTCCAATTAAGACTGGTTCCAGGAAGGTGGTCCATGTACTACAGGGATTTCCCCATTTTGTTCTCTCTTTGGCCATTGGTTGGATCCTCTGCACATTAGAAGTTGGGGCTTTTGTGCCTTTGATGAAATAAATCCCTTTTTGAGTTTATGTGAGGAATAGCCCATCATAGATACTCAGGAAGGATTTCCTTCTTATCTGCCTTCCTACAATAATGATGGTTCCTCTTGAAGCCAGAAGGAGAAATCTCAGTGGAATGGAAGCTGGATTCCAACGGGCTTGGTTAGTCTCCTTGGTTAATTCTCAATAGTGAAACCACTTTTGCTGACAGTTGGATGAGATTCCTATTCATCCTCCCTCCATGGGGTTATGGAGAATTGAGTTTCCGAAACATCGGGAAACTGGGTTCAGGGACTCCTAGATCAGGAAAGGTCCTAAGTGGCTCAAAACCAACCCCTTTATTATACAGATGAAAACACTAAGCCCTGGAGAAGTTGGGTGACTTGAGCGAAGAGGGAGCTGGAAGTAAAACCCTGGATGACTGCCTAATGCCTCCCCAGTGTTTCCAGACCCTTCTCTCTCCACCCACTTCCTTAAATTAAGGGTCTTCACGTGACTTCACTCTTAGGCCCTTGATGTATAACTCGATCTTGGAGGGGGCAAAGAGGTTAGAAATGATAAAGAATTGAGTTATAACAACACAACGATCTCTACTAAAAAAAAAAAAAGTTGGGAGTCCCCACATGCTCGATTCTTTCAACGATGATTGCAAATTAAACCCGGCACAGTGTTTGGTTTTTAACTTCCAGCAAAAGGATGGCCAAAGGAATCACTTGTTTTTCTCTCGAGATCGTTCCCAGATGCCAACAAGAAGTTCCCAGCCGTCCAAGAAGCCGTTTACTACCTTTGCTCATTATTATACTGTCCCCAGCTTCCTGTGGGCGGAATTCATCCACATTCAGAAAGAGGCTTGGGTATGACTATGTCCCTGTGAAATCAGGACACTACTGTTATTGCATAATTGCTTGGAGCCCACTGTTTGTAAATACTTGCTACGAATCTGGTTTTGCTGGTGGTTTTTAGCAAAAAGAAGAAGAATCCCCAAATGCTTCTTTGCTCACTTCTCTGTCTTGGGAGATCATCTCCTAAGGATTGTAGAACTGTGCCCTCCTGATGGCTGGATTCTGATTGTGTTCAGCCAAGGGAGGTGCCCGAGGGATCAGAGGGCAGGAGGAGAGAGAGGTCTTGTCTTCCTTCCCAGCTCATCGCTGCCCTGGCTGCATTTCTGACCAGTGTCCTCCCATGACCATGGCTCCTGCAGGGTTGTCCCTCCTCCTGGGCTCCAGTAACACCTTCAGGCTTGGGTAGGGCTGCAGATAAAACACAGGACACACAGTTAAACCTAAATTTCAGGTAAGTAACCAATAATTTTAAGTATTAAGTACATTTGAGACATGCTTATAACTTAAAAAATTATTCAGTGTTTTCTGAAATCCAAATTTAACTGCACATCCCACCTTTTTATCTGAATCTGGTGACCCTAGGCCTGTGGCTAGTCTCTGGGTACCTCGCCAACCCCCCTTGGTTCCCTGAAATGTGTCCACATCCCCAGGAGCATTCCCACCATGAAGGTAATTACAGCCTGGGCTAGATTCTGTTTCCTGCTGGGATCGTGACTGACACACTGTCCTGCATAACAGGCCTGGCTTAGCTCTGGGCAAGAGGTTCCTTCCGGGTCCCCAGACAAACAGAAACTTCCAGGTGGCCTCTGAGTGAGCATGTGTGCCTTTTGGAATCAGGATGAGGCCGTCGGAGGGAAGGACTCGGTGGAGGGAAGACACACAGGGCTGCCCACACTCAGAGACTGAATCCCTTCACTTTGTCAGAGTCTCAGCTTTACAGCCCTTTTCTATTATAAAGTAGCCATGGGAGCTAAAGCTTGTATTTTCTTCATTCATTCAACAAATACGTATTTGTTGAATACAGGTTCTGGCCACGATGCTATTCTCTTCAGTCTTCTAATCTGTTCCTGCTTGTCACCTTCCATAGATTTTCAGAGACAGTCCCAGAACGTTCAGTGTTGAGACAGCTTCTCCTGGCTGCATCTGGGGAGTTACAGCATATGATTTCAACGTCACGGCTCTTCTCTCACCGCATCAGTGGTTTCAAAGCTACTGGATTCCGACAGCTTGTGACAAGTCCTGTTTTATTGCTCAAAAATCTAGAGGGAATTCCACTCTGCCAGCAAGTCCCTGGGGGTTCTTGCTTAGTGAGGGTGTAGAAATGATCCCCGTTTAAAATGATGCTTGAAAATGAGGGCTTTTTCCCAAAAGCAGGGAATTGTGCAGGTCAGCAAACCAGAGAGGCGAGGGACAAGGGTGACCCGTGTCAGAGATTCTCCGTGGTCCTGAATTCCGCCATCACCAGATCCCAGTGTGTAGAGTTGAAAGTAAATATATCCTTTAGCCAGTAAATTCATCAAACTAAGAGCCTTTCCAAGGCAGGGAGTATATTTCCCCAATTTTTGCATCCCCAGGACCCAACACAGTAGCTGGCCCCATAGATGTATCTCTCTCTGTTTTTTTTTTTCTTTCAAGATTTACTATTTTATTAAATATAGCTTCGAATTTATCATAGGAGTTACTTCCCAAAAATGTTAATCACAGTTGGATTGAAAGAATATTTGGGAAATGTGGCAATGTTTTTTATATAAGTATACCACATTATAAGTCTACTGGAAATCCAAAGGGATTTGCCTTTGTGGAATTGGAAACAAAAGAAAAAGCAGTAAAAGCTATTGACGTCAGTCAAGAACACTTTGGAAGAAAGTTTTTCTTAACCTTCCTGGATTATAGTTTCCAAAGAATCCAGTTCTCCTTTTGAAGGTTCCATAGATGTATCTGGAATTAATGTAAGTAGCCTGTACCAGCAGGGAAGTTGGCATTGCATTTATCAGTGAATTCCCAGACAGTAGACTCTTGCCCCATAAGTGCCAACTTTTAACTTGAACCTTGTTTTTACTTTAGAAATCAATTTCACTGATGAATGTATATATAGCTGAATCACTTTGCTGTACAGCAGAAATTAACACATCATAAATCAGCTATAGTTCAATAAAACATATTGATAAAAAAAGAAATCAATTTCACTGAGGTGCAATTTACATACAATAAGATGCATCCCTTTGAGTATAGGGTTCGATGAACTGACAAACGCTTACATCCATGTGACCCCCCCCATTCTAATCACGATATAGATCATCTCCATCACCTCAAAGACACCCCCCCCCCGCCCCGTGCCCCTTTGCAGTCAGCTCTCCCTACACGATCATTTTTGATGGGAAATTGTCTGAGACACACCCCTTCCACTTCATGGGACCAGGATACTGAATGTCAAGTGTATTTGCTATTTACCACCCAGAGGCTTCCTCATGAGTATCAGTTATTGTGGAATCTTCAGAAGTGGGTCAAGGGATTAGAATATTTCGCCTCTTCCCCCAATGAGCCTGCACTGCTTTGTGTTGGATGTTCTTGCTCACTTTTTTAAAAAAATAAATTTATTTATTTTATCTATTTATTTTTGACTGCGTTGGGTCTTGGTTGCTGCGTGTGGGCTTTCTCCAGTTGTGGCGAGCGGGGGCTACTCTTCATTGCGGTGCACAGGCTTCTCATGGTGGTGGCTTCTCTTATTGCAGAGCACGGGCTCTAGGCGTGTGGGCTTCAGTAGTTGCAGCACACGGGCTCAATAGTTGTGGCACGTGGGTTGAGTATTTGTGGCTCGCGGGCTCTAGAGCACAGGCTCAGTAGTTATGGTGCACTGGCTTAGTTGCTCCGCGGCATGTGGGATCTTCCTGGACCAGGGCTCGAACCCGTGTCCCCTGCCTTGGCAGGTGGATTCTTAACCACTGCGCCACCAGGGAAGCCCCTTGTTCACTTTTTTTTTTTTTTTTTTAGTATTACATTCATGGTAGAGTTTTATTTATTTATTTTTTTGGCTGTGTTGGGTCTTTGTTTCTGTGCTAGGGCTTCCTCTAGTTGCGGCAAGCGGGGGCCACTCTTCATCGCGGTGTGCGGGCCTCTCACTATCGCGGCCTCTCTTGTTGCGGAGCACAGGCTCCAGACGCGCAGGCTCAGTAGTTGTGGCTCACGGGCCCAGTTGCTCCGCGGCATGTGGGATCTTCCCAGACCAGGGCTCGAACCCGTGTCCCCTGCACCGGCAGGCAGACTCCCAACCACCGCGCCACCAGGGAAGCCCCCCCTTGTTCACTTTTGAAAAATGTTTTAATCTCTCCTCTCACCAACACCTGTTACTTTTAGCACGTGTGTCATTTTTTATTTTTAAATCAGTGTTCCTGCTTCTAACAGCATCCTTGCCTCGATTAATCTGCTATGTGTTGGAAAACTAGATAATCAATCTTATTAGAATTGCTTAAAATAGAAGTCATAGGGCACTCCTAGGAATGAATTGGTCTAGATTTAGTGCGTGGACTTGGTGGCGTTTTTCTGTTCAAGGGTGTCTTCCTGGCTCTCAGGTTTGGATAACTGAAGACTGACCACCCTGCATTCTCAGCTTCTCTTTGGCTCAGGAGAGGAAGCAAAACTCCGCCTCATCCATCATCTCTGTGGAACCAGAGGGCTGGGCTGGGCAGCTCTCTTCCACTTTCCAAGAGGCCGACTGATGGAGATTTTACTCAGGCCATGGTGAGAGCTTTCAACTGCAGAATGTGGACCCTTTCAGTTAAATTCGAGCAGTGTTTTCTTTAAGAATTTTGAAACTTGTTTTACAGAAGCTGGTTAAGCTCAACCACCGGGGCTCTTTATTATACGACAGTTTTTAGGGTCTCCTCTGGTGTCTCATTAAGGGAACCTCCAATAGACAGGTTTCTCTCCTGGGTTTCTGATCCTTCTTTTCTTTGTGTTTCTCTGAAGCACTGCTGAGAGCTGTCGTGTGTGTTGTGAGTTGTGTCAGGGTGTGGTTCTTGGCTACATTGGATGAGCCACGAAGGGGCCTCCTGGGACACCCTGGATCACACTGGGAAACGTCTGAGAACCCGAAAAGAAGAAGAAAGTCAATCGGATCATTTCCAAAGGAGCGGAGCAAATGTGGCTGTGGATTGTGTTTTGTGGTGAGTCAGATGCTCTGCTTCAGCAGGGAAACCTTCGGCTGCGGTACCCAGGCTGCCAGGGGCAGGTGAACTTCAGAGACTCTTACTCCGCACAGTGAAAAGGGATTATTCTGAGCCCCAGCCTGTGAAGCCCGAGCTTCAGATGAAGAATGACTTGTGACCCACTTGACACACGGCTCTGCGTTGTGGGGATGGGTGGCCAGGGTCACCATGGTGATTTGCTGCTCTGTGCTCCAGGGGCACTTGCAGGCTGGGTTGCAAAGTAGAAGCCTGGAGGATGAGGGGGGAAGAGGGGAAAAACAAACATTAGGAGAGATGCCAATATCCAACCTGAATTTAGTTGGAAAAAACACATTTTTCAAGTTATTTTTAACAGATAAATCAGCCTAGTTATAGATAATTTCAGAAGTAATGTGGTTTTACTCTGAAATGCAAGATAAACATGAATTTCTTTCCAACAGTTGGTGTGATTTTCCTAAAACAAGTGAAGACAGTACAGTACCTCCTCTGTACCAGATGGTTTCTGGATGGCCTCTCAGGTAGCGGTTGGTGACCACCCCTCCACCCGTGCCCACCAGGACCAATTTACATTCTGCTTATTTGCCAATGAATTAGTAGAACGTAGGGCCGTCCTGTTCTTTCATGCATTCTTGGTGCCTAGGAAGTGCCTGGCATGTAAGAAACACTCAATAGATATTTGTTCAACAATCCAGGGACCATTATGGCAGTTTCTCTTTATTCTCTAAAAAAATTTATAGCACGAAAAATCTGGTTACAGAAGTAATGCCTTCTCCTGGGAGATGTTTAGAAAAGACAGAAACTAAAAGAAAAATGAAGATCAGCCCAGATTCACCAGGTGGACATAACAACATACGCGTTTTGACATCTGTCTTTCCAGGAGTTTTCAAAGCCTCCATTGACTTAGGCAGCAGGACTTGGGGGCATTGCGATGACCTACTTATCAAGAGATGCCTCCAGTCCCCCTTGGCCTGAGTAGAAGCAGACAGTGTCCTTGAAGATGCTGTGACTCCTCTCAACACCCAGTGACCCCACATGGTTGAGCAAGTCGGTCTCAAGACCCAGCCTGGGAATCTCGGGACAGGGAACGAGGTGGTTCAGGGCCGCGGCCAAGGGCAGGATGCTTCCTTGGGGCAGAACAAGGCTTAAGGGACCAGGTTCAGAGGCAGCAAGGAGAACAATGGCAAACCCAGCCTGGGTCCTCTTAGGGGACTTGTCACACTTCCCATTTCTCTCTCTGCCTGGGGATTTGGACAATACATGAGGGGATGTGTGTGTGGGGGGGAAGGAGACCTCAAGGAGGTAACCCTGGACTTCCTGATAATGTGAGCAGTTGGGTCTCCATCAATTAATTGAGAAAAAAAAGCTTGGTTATCAATTTGTCTCCTAAGATGATTAAATGGGTCACCTTTATATAATCAGATGCTTTTTAAAAAATAACTTTTACTTCTGTTTATTTATTTTTATAACATTTCCAAAGATTGCGAATTTGGTAGCTTGTGGGAAGGCATGAGATTGTTGCTTAAATGTCCTAAAGTTTTAATGTATTGATATAACTCTGAAAACAGCACTTGTTCTGCATTTCAGATATTCCCTTGAGTGTTGGGAAGAAACATCTAATTTATATTCTCTGTACTAATTACTTTAGACGTTGATGTAACATTAGGCTGAGCTGGGTGTTACATTATTTTGGTATGGACAGTTTCAAAACCAGATTGTTCCCTTTTATATGCCCCACAAAAATAAAGGAATTGAAATAAAACAAAGCCAAGGATTTTTGCCAATTGATTGAGGTCTACTTCACTGACTTACAAAACATTTGAAATAGTTCTTTGTCACCTTGATCCTGGGGGGATCCTGATTCTGCCCGGCAACATCTCCAAATGTGTTCCTGGAACAAATACTCAAATATGTTCTAAGTCTGCAACTGTCAAAAGGAACTCTTCAATTCAAGTGCTAAATATTCGGCCTGTTTCTCGGTAGCAAAACTGTCCACACTTCCATTTCCCTTGGAATCATCAATGCAAAAGTATTGCAACAGCATAAAAATGCTGACAACAAAATTCTAACAGTTTTTTCTGCTTCGTTCCTCAATTTTTTCAGTGGGAATACTTAGACTGTCAAAAATCATTACTATTATGTTAGTCTTCTGAAGCGGGAAGTCTGACAAATACCATTTTTCTCATTTAAATGCCGTTAATTTCTGAAGCGTCCGGATAAGAAAGGAATGCCCGTTCATTCTGTTCTCGACAACATCTCTGCTTCCTTCTTCACCAAATTCTACTCCAAGTTCACCTTCCGGGCAGCGTCTCCTGAGTAGCTCTGCCCCATTTTCATCTCTCCTCAACTTTCAACAATCTTCTCTTAATATTTACATTGTGCATTTGTGTTATACCAAGGGGAAACCATTAAAGGTTTTGAGACGGGAAGATGCATAGTAAGTTGTATACTTTAGAAAGATTATTCTTGCCATCGGACAGAGGATACATTGAAGGGGGATGAGACCTGTCAGTGAACTTGGGCGTTGGCAGCGGAGGTGACAAGGACATGGAAGAGAGATGCTTTAGAAATAGACAGTAACGACGGACAAGGATTTAGTCTAAGATGCCAACAAGGTGTTGAGCCTGTGACACTGGGACGATGTGGTACTACCAACCAAGATGGGCTACAAAAGAGGAAGAGACTCCTTAGGGAATGTCTGTGTAGAGAGAAGTCACCTGCTGACTCCTGTTTTGAGATGTCTGTCCCGAGAGGGACATCTACATAGGATGTCCTGTAGGTAGTTGGAAATTTCAGTGTAGAGCTTGGGAGAGGAGCTGGAACTGGATCCACAAGTGTGACAAATGTGTGTGTGTGGGGGGGGGGGTAGACAAATCTGTGTGAGTCCGTGAGATGACAAGAAAAGTTTAGAAAGAATGCTCTGCAGAATTGCAGGTGTCCATGTCAGAGGCGGGCCATGTCAGCCACAGGGAGAACTGTCTAGAGGTCACTGAAGAAATCCTGGAAGGAGAAGATGAGGGTGGACACAAGTGGGAGCAACGTGAGTCAGGAGGAGAGGGGCTCATGCCACTTACGGGAAGATGGAGCTAAGAGAACTTGGGGACCACCTTCGTGAGAGGATGAGATGGGGGTAAGAATGACTCACATTTCTTGCCAGATTGATGGTGCACATGGGGATGCCATCACCGGGTGAGCAAGGGCAGGGGGGAAGCTTTGACGTTTTGATGGCAAGATGATCCCGTTTCTGTTTTTTATTTCTTTTGACTTTTCCCCTCTTTGGTTGAGATGACTTTGGATTCTGAAAATGGAGACTGTCGTGGTGAGATAGATGGATGGTTTTGGACCTAGAAGAGGCTGGAGATGCAGACTTAGGGTTGGCAGTGCAGGGGTGACTTCGTGTGTGTGGTTGAGGTTTTCCTGGACAGAGCGTGCGGCCAGGAGACAGAGGGAGGGGGAGAGGATTGGATGGGGGAGGGCCCCGGAGGACATGGGGGAGGCGCCCTCAGGGGTGCTGGGGAGAAGGGCGTCTGTTCTGAGCACTTGCTTTGGAGTCCCTCTTACCTGCGGAGGAGTTTGCCACGAACAAGCTCTGTGGTTTGGGGTTTGGGGCAAACTCTTTCGACCATTGTTTCCTTAACTGTAAAACAGGGATAATAATAGTCACGGTCTCATGGCTTGTTTTGCTGATTACCTGAGGCAGAGCTTATGCAAAGCTTTTCTGGTACCTGCCGCATAGGATGCATTGGCAGGAATTCTGGGTCCTGCTAAAGGTATCTTTTTCATTCAAATGGCAGAATTCAAAATAAAGACAACTGTCAGCTGAGGTCAGGGAGGGCTGGCTCTTCCTGCCCTCAGCGTTTATAGCAGCAAAGAGCCTGGCCTTAGGAAGCAGTCCCATGAATATGACCAAGGTCCAGCTTTGTGACCTTGAACCTGTTTTCTCCTCTGTCAAAGGACAATCGTAACACACATTTCATAGGGATGTTGTGATATGCCAATAAGGACGTATGTAAAATCCTCTGCAGAGTTCCAGGGGCATGAGAAACAGGTCATGTTTTCAAAGGACCAAGACCCAGAGGGAGGGGTGTCCCAGAGCCCAGGGAAGAGAGAACAGTGCCCAAATCTGGAACTTATGCGTCTAGAATGAGGTCAGAGAGCCTTTCCAGATTTGACAACAAGAAGAGATGCTTGACCTGGGAAGATGCAGCTTGGGAGGAGGGGCAGGGTGGCGTCCGGCTGCAGGTACAAGAATGAGGTGGGAAAAAAGAAGCCAGCATGACTTTCAATGATAAAGGGAAGGAAAGAGTGTGATAAGTAGAGGGTCTGTAGGGTCATGAAGTTTTCTTTGCTGGGCTGGTTGGTTTTGGTTTCCTTTTAACACAGAGCTAGGACCATGTCCTGATATCTGTGTGCGCTTCCAAGATATCCTTTTAACTCCAATTTCATCAAGGATCATAGAAAGTACAGATCCTCCATTCCTGAGGAGGAAGCCTACTCTTCATGCAGGTTTAAATAAGACAGGCTTGTTTGGACTAAAGACTGTCTTTTTAATCAAGATAAATGATTTGAAACTATTAGAAAGACTTGGTTTTCTTTTTTTCCTCGAAATCACGGTCTGTTTAAGATCATCTTAATTAGACAGGACAGGGAAATTGCACTGTTATTTGGAAACGTGGACGGAAAGATAAAGAGAGCCAGTGTGTGTTTTCTTCTCTCAGAGGTCTTTTACCTTTGCTCTGGGTGCAAATCTTTTCTGCCTAGCAAATGCATTGGTAGTTAAAACACATAAATACATATGCACAAACACACGTATCATGACAACCCTAGAACTCTACAGGCTACACCTAATTTCTCCAACATCACGCATTAGTCACTAACAGATGGGACCCCGTGCTTAAGTCTCTTGTGTCCCAGTTCAGGTAAGTGGCATTTATCCCTGGTTCTTACCAGCTCTGTGAACCCAGATGTCAGTTTTTCCTTCTCTTCTCCATCCGACCATAGCGGGTTTTTCATAGGTATGTTATTAGAATATATTCACTCTATATTATTAGGATATTATTTCTCTCATTACAATCTGAAAGGCAAAGACTGCCTTTTGATTGTGTCGTTGTTATTGTTAAATATGGATATCTCTGGTGCTCTGCACTGTACCTGGGAGAGTCTATGGGACACGTGAATAAAAGGATGGGTAAACAATCTGAGTTATATCGATTTTTCCTTACATAGAGCCATGGCATGACATAGAGGCTTTGATATTTGGCAACTTGGTGTGCACACATGACCCAAATAGTTCAGTCTATTCCAGAGCCCTTCCCCACAAGAAGTATTTCTATCCCAGCAGCCTGCCCTGGGCCTCTCATTACAGTGTCATGGGGGTACATGTACTTCTAATACAGATGAGCAGTTTCTCTAGAAACTGAGATTATTTTCACGGATCTCAAAGGATCTGGGATACTTCCCCAGTATATTTTGCCTTGGGTATAATTTGTGGTTTTACTTTGTTTTGCCAGAAGTTCTGATTTCAAAAGACCGCTTCAAATTAGGGTGAGAGCATCTCAATTCAGCTCTTAATTCGGCACAGAAATCACAGAGAATCCACGCTCTCTACAGTTCATCAACCCTACCACCCTTCTGGGCAGACTTCTGGGTGCCTTTTGAATCTACAGTGAATATTGTCTCAGACCAGCCGTTCCAGAAGGGAAGGTGGTGATGACTTCAAGAGTACGGGGATTTGGCTTCTTAGACTCTGTTCATTGTTCAGATTACAGGAAGTTGGGCCTTTTTCCAAATGGGCAGAAAAAAATTTTATTGCCTTTTTTTTTTTTTTTTTTTTTGGCTGCACGACTCGCAGGATCTTAGTTTCCCAACCAGGCATTGAACCCGCGCCCTCGGCAGTGAAAGCACAGAGTCCTAACCACTGGACCGCCAGGGAATTCCCGGAAAAAATGTTTAAGTATTCATTACCCTTCTGGCTATTGACTTCCTTCCTTCCCTTTGTACCCAAACATCACCGATCCCTTCTTTATTCTCAATTCCTTGTCACCCCCCCAATCCTTCAGTGAAAACAATGGTTCAGAATTTGAGTGTAACTAAACATATCACAGTCACGAAGCCCACTGGGCTCTGGCAGGTTCCCAGAGAGCAGAGACAGCACCACAGCCGTGGACAAACATCCCCTTGGTGGCAAGGTACAGGTCTTACTAGTAATGCATGCCAGGCGTTTGCAATTAAGACTTCTGTGCTCATGGAGTGTATCAGTCAGGCTAGGATAAGTTATGCTGTGGTAACAAGCAGTCCTGAAGTTTCAGCAGCATAACACGACTCAAGGTTATTTCTCACCCCTCTGTATGACCATCATGAGGACAGGCTGATGGAGATTATTTCCATCGTTACAGAGGCAGAAAAGGGTGAGGCAAATTCACACACTGGATCTTACATGAGCCATTGCTTCTTCATTCCTTTCATTTGTCAAAGCCAGACCTGTAGCTGCATCTAACCCCAAGTGTGCAGGGTAGTACAGTCCTAGTACGAGCCCAGAAGATGGAGCTGGCACAGAGCACTAACAACCACCACGGAAGTTGATAGAAAATTCTAATTATTATTTTTTTTTCTCTTAGACTTTGGAAGAAGGAACCAGGCTTGTTTGATGTTTGAACTGAATAAACCTCCAGAATCTTGAACAATTCAGTTAGAGGAGGGTCTAAAGGACATACTAAACCTCCTGGTTTATAGGGGAAACCTCCAGCAATTAAATGGGCTATTTCATGTAAGGTGCAAAGTATTTAGAAAGAGAGGTGGCAGTTTTGGTATGTAAAATTAAGGTAAAAAAAAATCAAATCAAGTACATGCTGAATGAATGAATGAGACTTCATTCAAGTGGAATTATACCTCTCTCCTATAAGCCTCCTTGGGTATTTTTCCATGGAGATCCTTTCCCTTTCATTCAGTTACATTATTACTGCAGGTTAGAATAAGAACTTACCCTTCTCGCTTGATAAGAAGACACCATAATCAGGTTTATCCCTCTCCCAGTAAGTTTTATAGGTGGAATCGCAAGATTTGTTCTTTTAGTAAATGGGAGCCAAATGCTGAATGGGGGCTATTGAAGCATGAGATGCAATAAAGTTTAAAATCTTAGATTTTATCCCAGAGCACAGAAATTTACAGGTTGCAAAACTCTTTTGTCCCAGTTTTGTTGAATTGTTCTTTAAAAACCCCAAAAGCAAAGGATTCTTTTTGGCAGCTTGAAAGCAAAACAGAGATGTACAAGGAAAAGCTGAAAAATCTTTCTTCCACCTTGTCCAACCCCCTGAGGTAACCGATATGAATGATGAGGTGTGGCCCCTTCCTTTTTCTGCCTGAACACACATACCCATTACTTCAGAGTCTATACTCATATACACGATGCATCTTCCTCTCTCCCTCCCTCCCTCCCTCCCCCTTCCTTCCTTCCTTCCTCCCTCCCTCCCTCCCTTCCTTCCTTCCTTTTTTTTCTTCCATAAATGAGATTTCAGTACACACATTACTCAGAAACTTGTTATTCTAATTTAATATTTTATGAACATCTCTCTAGATCAGTGTTTTTCAAACTGTGGGTTTAAGCATTTGTGTATCATAAAATTAAGTTACTGGGTCCTGATCAGCAACGTTTAAGTAAAGTAACATAGGCTAGAATAGTAATTATCAGAGAACTCAATGTGGTAAGGATAAGTATTGTTTTAGGAGAACTGTGTATCGTCTTCTCATCTATAACATGGGGATAGCAATAGCGCCAACCTCATGGGCTGCTGATAGAATCAAATGAGCTATTATATGTAAAGTGCTTAGCACAGCGGCTGGACCCTTGCAAGCACAATATAGCTATGTCATCTCCACCCTCCTCCTCCTCCTTCACCTCCTCGCTAGCGTTCATTTTTTTTCTAATAAAAAAAGGTGGAGAAAGGCATCCTATTTGCCCTTTAATTTGTGTTCGCCTGTGCTGCTAGTTAAGTCTGATCCTGTTTTCATCTGTTTATCGGCCCTTTGCATTTTCCCTTGAGTATATTTCCTGTTTATTATTGCACGCCCATTTGTCTGTTGGTTATTTGATTGTAAAAAATTATTTTCTCTTCCTTTGTACAACAGGAATATTAACTCTTTTTTTTTTTTTTTAAAGAAGAGAAAGGTAATTTTAAATTTATTTATTTATTTATTTATTTATTTATTTATTTTTGGCTGTGTTGGGTCTTCGTTTCTGTGCGAGGGCTTTCTCTAGTTGTGGCAAGTGGGGGCCACTCTTCATTGCGGTGCGCGGGCCTCTCACTATCGCGGCCTCTCTTGTTGTGGAGCACAGGCTCCAGGGACTCAGGCTCAGTAGTTGTGGCTCACGGGCCCAGTTGCTCCGTGGCATGTGGGATCTTCCCAGACCAGGGCTCGAACCCGTGTCCCCTGTATTGGCAGGCGGATTCTCAACCACTGCGCCACCAGGGAAGCCCAGGAATATTAACTCTTGACTCCCAGATATCAGCTCATAGTTTTTCCAATCTATAGGCCCCTTGACTTTTTTTAATGGTGTCTTTTGCCATTTACACATTGTTGATTTTTTTTTTCATGGACAGGCATTTTATTTCAAATATAGCATTGTGTACATGTCAATCCTAAACTCCCAATCTATCCCTCCCTAGACATTGTTGATTTTTGAAATACAATGTATTTAGCCTTTTAATGACTTGTGAGTTTCTGTTTGGCTTAGTAAGAACTTTCTCACTCAATGGCGAGATAATCTCCTGAATTTTCTCCCAGTAATCACTGTTCCTCTTCTTTTTTTTGTCATTAGATCTTTAATCCAGGTGAAGTTTATTTTTGTCTATGGCCCGAAGTAAGGAACTAAAATTGTTTTACTCCAGATGAATAGCCAATTATTCCAGTCTCATGTATAAAATAAATGATTTTTTCACGCCTGAATTAAATACCACTTTTATCATATATTAAGTTCCTATATATACTTGGATTTATTTCTGGACTCTTTTCCACTGCTGCCTCTGACCAGTCCTGTGCCAGACCCAAACTATTTTGATTGCACCAGTTCACGTATAGTCTGTGCCTCCTCTTTATTTTTCTACATTTTCTTAGCAATTCTTACACATGGATTTTTAACATAAAATTGAAAATCATGTTGTCCGTCTCCGTTAAAGAGCCCTTTATGATTTTTATGGGAAGTTAATTTAATTTGTATTGAGAAGGATTGACTTTGTTGTGTTGTTGCTTTTCCATCCATTGATTTAGACCTTATGGTTTTCATTGTATTCTTCACATAGACCTTTTTCTATCCTTCCCGTAGATCCCTTAGCAAGTTAAAGTTTCTCATGTGATCATTAATGGAATTTTTAAAACTCTTTTCATTCTAAATGACTCCTGCTAGTATAAAGGCAATTTTTGCATTTTTGTGTATTTATTAATCTTTTTTAAAAAAATCCAACTTTGCCCTTTAATTCTAATCATTTCTTTAAAAAAAATGACTATATTTTCTTGAGTGTTCTAAGCATATGGTTATATAATCTATAAATAAAGATAGTTTGCTCTTTTCATTTCCAAATTTATACCACTCATTTTACTTTCTTTTATTGTTGCATTAGCTAGAACCTCCAAAACAATGTTGCATACAAATGATGCTCGAAGGCATCCCTTTTTTTCTTTCTGGCTTTAATGAGATTGCTTACTATTTTACATTTAATATTATGTTTGATCTTAGGCGTTGATAATATTCATTATCATGCTTGAGGCATTTGTTTATTTCAGCAATAGTTGTGGTTACTGAAATTTATCAAATGCGTTTTCACTGCCTCCATGTTTAATTTGTTGTTGTAATGAATTTTATAGATAAATGTTTTAATATTGATCCATCTTGCATTCCTGGAACACATGACTACTTTGAAGGCAAAGAGGGAAAAAATAGTAAAAGAAAAGGAAGACGAAAGCTCTGTGTGAATGTGTGGGGAGAGAAAGAAAACAGACTTCAAAAAGCGAACAGCAAGTGTGGTATTATTTCTGACGTTTGGATTTATCAGGAGAAAAAAAAGAAAAGAAACCTCCAAGAATGCGAAACAAACAAAATGAAAACAAAACTTTGTTTCCACATAGGCCTAATTACTTTTTTGGTAGGATGCCAAGGGGCATTTCCCGTCTGATCCCTGAGTAGGTGAGTATTTTCCATCTGGTGGACACAAGTTTTGGCGTAATATTTCTGTAAAACTATTGGGGTGGGGTGTTGGCTGTGGTCTTCCCAGTATGTGAAAAGGGTTGCAAATATTATTTCTGTACTTACTACTAAATAAGTGAATTGTTTGTCTCCTCCAGCGTCCACATTTAATTGGTCATTAAGAAGAGTTATTTCTAGATCCCAAATATCTCTCAAAGCTGACCTTGTCTCTTTCCCCGGAGCCACTGCGTTAGGTCAGGCCTCATAATTTCCCACCCGCTGGGAGAGAATACCAAACTTGAAGGGCTAAGATCTAAGGGACGGAACCTGACACGTGGTCACCATGGAGGTTGACATGACAAAGTAGAACTGGGAAAGGAAGTAAATGCAGAGACTGTCAATCACAGAGTCATGCATGTCAGAATCACAGAGACAGCCCAGACCCTCACCCAGATACTCTCACTATATTGGTCCAGGGTTGGGGCCAGGCATCGTACCTTTAAAAGCGCCTCAGCCCTGGGCAATTTTAAAGACAAGCCTGGGTTGACACCTACTGGAGCAGTGGTTCTTGAAGAGTGGTCCCTGGACCGCCTACACCAGCTTCACCTGGAAGCTTGTTCGACATGTAAACTCCAGGTCCCGCCTACATCTACTGAGTCAAAAGCTCTGGGTTTGGGGCCCAGCAATCTGCCTCTAATAGGCCCCCAGGGAATTCTGATACTGAGTGAGAAGCACTGCAGCAGGGTTGCTCAGTGGTTAGAGAACCACACTGCTAAGGGATCACTGACACAAGGAAAGGCAGTTCTGAGACAACACTTCTGATTGTCACAGAATGACCAGGAGTGATGGGGACCCGAGGAAAGACATTGAGGTCAGTTGATGAGGGGAGCAGAGGTCCCCCGGAGCAGTTTCGGTGGAGAGGTGAGGATGTGAGTCATGATTCTCAGGGCGAAGGCAGAAGAGATGGTAAGGAAGTGATGGGAGTGTGTATGGCCTGTTTGTTGCAGACCCTTAGCTGCGAAAAGAGGCAGAAAAAACTGGAGTTGAGGCTGGAGGTGGCATTTAAGTTCATGCAAAGAGGAGTTTTGTTTGTTTTCCTTTTAGGGGAAAAACAAAAACCAGAAAACAAAAAAACAGGTTTGGAAACAGAGGGAGAAGTTCCTGCACAGAGGGAAGGGTTGGTTTTGGAAATTTAAGGAAAAAAAAAAAAAAGGTGATTACTCATTTTCTGGGTCAGGAAGAGATGTCCTTTCAACTAAAGGTTAATTTAGGTAAACCATTAGTCTCTTTCCTCTGGTTTTACGTTGATCTTTTGCAGCAAAAGGATAAAGTTTAGAGAAAAAAGTGGTTTTCTTCCCTCGGTCTGAGTGTGGGGAAACGTTTCAGCGCGCTCTGTGTTCCCAGGTTTAAAGGCACTTTCCTGGGTCCCCGGATGGGGCCTTTGAGTCGCCGCTGAGAGGGGGCGCTTCATTCCCCCGGGGCCGCAGCTTCTCCCAGCGGCGGCATCTGCTCAAACCTTTGTCCTTGCGGGTCCAACGCCTGCCTGGAGATGCAGCACGCATGCGCATCTGCCCCTCCACCAGCCCACCACCGCCCACCTCGACTGATTGACCTCATTTCTGATCAGCAACTGTGCAGTCTTTATTTGCTGTTTAAAATTAGTTATGGGCTTGACTTTTTTTTTAACGCATAACTTTCCAGAAAGGGTGCTTTTTTGCAGTGTGTTGCCTTCTTGCCCCGCCCCCTCGCCGCCAACACGGCCTCCCTCCCCCACCCCCAGCCCGGGACAACCCTCCCCGCTCCGCGCTCTGATTCACGAGGTTCACAATCTTAGACCTTCTGTTTGGTGCTTGTTCACCTCTGGTTCCAGCATATTTGCTTTCTTCCCAGATTAACCTCCCAGCTATCTCTGTCATCACCCCCTGGGGCACACCTGGGGGGCGTGCTATTTTTAGGACTTCTGTCAGTCTCTGACACAAGCTGCTTCCTGCTCTGGAAATCTCACAACAAAGAGGTCTCCTCAATTAGCATAATTGCTCTCGTTCCCGCGGGCATAATTCCCCTGCCCCCAGAACATCAATTCCCGCCCCGCCCACCCCCCCAACCCCGCTCGGGCTCTGCAGGACCATAGGACCCAGGACCAAATGGGACCAGGGGTTGGGGTTTCTTTACCAGCGGCCTGTCCTGGTCTCTCCTGCAGTGTTCACGTCCGTCTCAGGGGAATCGAGTTAGGGCGAAACCTGGAGGGTTCGGATAGGGGGAGGATAGACAGACCGTGAGACCAGTTAGTCAACAATTCAGAGCAAGAGCTGGGCTACTAGCAAAGCTAGACCTTGGCTTACAAGAAAGAGATTTGCGTCTCAGTGATTCACTTTGTTACTATTTTGTTTTCACTTTCTGCTAAATAGAGCCTTGGTACCCCAGTCAGGGATCCCACATAATGTGGAGGTAAGAGTCTTTTTGTAAGAACAGTGATGTCTAGGGTCTCATATTTCTGTGAGGGCATTACCATCTCAGGGTTCTTTCCAGGAGGTCATCTCTCTTTAGAAGCATTATATTCTATTCAGGAAGTGTGATCTTTGCTCTACTTTACAAGCGTGAAGGAAATCATGCTGCCTCACATATCAGGTTGCGGGATGTCCTTTACCAAAACAAAGGAGCACTTCTAGGGTACAGGAAATGAAGTTTCACTGATGCAAACTGGTTGCTTGTACTGGTTGATTGCTATTTATAGTATTTTTGTTCTTTTTAAAAATGGTCCTTTGATTCTAGCATAACTTAGATAATGTTAAGAACACCAAACTCACATACATGAGTGGTACATGTAACAGCTGTAATCCACACACATGGATGAGCTGCACACTGGTATTGATCCGTACTATATTGATTCCTAACACTGCAATGTATTCTCGCATAGAATTTCTAAAGTTCTGGTCTGAAATATTTGTATTTCTTTGCTGTGTTTGTTAAGTTTTCTTCTGTTGCAAGTAATAGGAAGATCAAATTTGCAGAAGCTGAGAGAGAGGAGAGAGAGAGAGAGAATTTACTGGCACACATCTCTTAGCCTCTTAGTTCTAGAGGTAGTTTTAGCTTGATGCATGGTTTGATCTACAGGTTCAAATGAAATGATCAGGACTTGATTTCTCTCTTTCTTGTTTGTTGGCTTTGGCTTGGTTCATTTTTTTCCTCAGGCAGGCTCTCTCCTCCTAGTGACAAAATAGCTGCAGCAGCTCCAGCCTATGAAGCAGTGCAGAAAGGCAGCACTGTGGGCAGGAGCATGGGTTCTGTGGTAGGGTCAACTGGATTCTAATCTTACTGATTGGATGACTTTTACCAAGTTACCATTCATCTGCAAGCCTCAGTGTCCTCATCTGTGAAATGGGCTCCTAATAAAATCTCTGTCTTCTGGTGACTGTGAGGATTAGATCAGATAATGTATGTAAAGCACTTGAAGTTTCCTGGCACCTAGTACCTAGAGAAAGGACAGATGAGGATTCCCTCAGCATCTTCATTTACACCCTTTTCCTTCTTAACTCCTTTTACATCGGAGGAATATTCCTCCTCTTGGCAAAGGCCAGCTTCCCTCTTCCCTCTTGTTCTCCAATCCCTTTCTCTCTCTCATTTGCAAGGATTTTGTTCCTTTGGTTTGGTCTCCATATCCTACACTGTGAATCCTTCGCTCTGAACTAGATGTTTTCAAAATGCAAACATTTAAGAGCAGGGCTGTGCTGGAACCAGATGTCACTGGCTTGTAAAAACCAATTCCAAGCATCTCTTTCCAACTTTACATCCAGCGATATCACATCGGTAGCTGGAAATCAACCCCTGTGAGAGTACTTACACTGCAGAGATTGGCTGATGCTATAAACCAGGGCTTTCCCCCCAGAGAGCCAGTGGTTAAACATTTACCAACATACCACTGATAAAAACAAACAGTAAGTATAACTCATTAAAAATAAACAAACCCCAAACTTTCCTTGAGTCCAAATCCTCTCTTCCCATAGCAGCCAAGCATGCCCCAAAGGGTTGTCTCACACAGGCTGTCTCTATGCTATCACCCCCCCACCCCACCATATTTATCCTTCATCTCTCCACATTAGAGATTTTGCCCCTAACATACATCTGAAACACCTTGCCAAGTGCCCCAGGGACCTCATGCTTCCTGAACCAGTGGATATCACTTTGTCCTTATCAAACAGATCAGATCAAAAAATGTTCTTAGATGCATTTGGCATTGATGATAGCTACATCCTTCTTGGAACATTTATATTCTTGGCTGGTATGATTCAAAGATCTTCTCTGAGCTGGGTCTTTTTTTTTTTTTAAGTCCCTTATGCTTGTTTCTCCTTCTTTATCAGACTTCTAAGTGTTGAGGTTCCTTGAGGCTTAGATGTTGAACTTAGGTGAGCATCTCAATTCTTCCCTGTTTAAGTACCATCTTGATATTGGTTGTTCTCAAATCTCTCTCTAAAGCCCAGGCCTTTCTTCTGAGTCCAAATCTGCTTCTACTTCCTGACTCATTCATTAGGATGTCACAGAGAACACTTGAACTTAGCATGGTGAAAGCAAAATTCCTGATTTTCCTCCTCCCGGAAAAAACCCTCCCCCTCCCAACACAACACACAGCCACGCGGCTTTCCCAAATCAATATATGTTACCACTCAAGGATTCAATTTGAAAACGTAGGAGTCATTTTTGATTTCTCTTTTTCTCTCTCAACTGATGCCCAGACTAATCTATCATCAAATCCCTTCCATTTTCTCTCCGATTCCCCTCTTTTCTTCAAATCCATTGCTGCTTGCTACTTTAGTTCTAGGCTGCCATGGTCCCACCTAGGTTTCCAGAATTCCCTTCTACTTTCTCTTCTGGTCACACTGCCTTTTTTTTAGTCCTTACCATTTGGCATGCTTCCTCCTACCTCTGAGCCTTTGCACATGCTGTTCCTTCTTCCTGGCGCGTTCATCCCTCTGCTTTTCACCTGGTTAATCTTACTCATCTTTCAGAGCACTCAGCTGAATTCCTGATACCCCTGACTGAGGCAGGCCCTTCTTTTAGACCGAATTCCAGCACCAAGTTCTTTACTTCGGGAACTTTGATCATAGTTGCGTCTTTACATTTTTATGAATTAACAAATGTCTATCTTCCCCACCGATCCCAAGAGTCAGGAGGGCAGGAGCAGTTCCTTGTTTTACCTCCAATGCCTTGTAAGCACGGTAAGACATTCAATACAGAGTTGATGAGTGAATGAATAGAAATGGTTTTAATAACACGAGGGTCAAGTTCACAGGAAGACGAGCATGCCAGCATGGTCAGGGGAACTGGGGAACCCACAAATTCCAAGACCTTCCTGCTAAGGGCCTCCTTTCACAGAGGAGAGAGCTTGGTAGCAAGTGATCGTAAGGCGTGCTCTGCCCTCCAAATCCCACTCTCCAAGAACAGAGGGGTGTCTGCAGAGGGTTCCCCTGTAAGCTCTGCAGCTGGGGGTGCCATCGGCTTCCACCAGCGCATGTCGGACCTTGATCACTTGGACAAAAAGCAAGAAAACATTAGCTTCTCCCCATTCTTAACAGATGACTCTCAAGCATATCTGCTCTGAATGTTGATCTTATTTGAGACCCAGTTTTCATAGTCTTGGGTTTTTTTTCCTTTAAATTGTATTCAGGTTTGAATTGACCTTATTACACTACGGTTTCTCCCACCTCAGCTGTACCCTAAATGGCATCTTATAAATGCATATAAATCGATCGTCTTCCCACCTCTTCCTGAATATCCCCAACTCCATCGCACCAGATTTTACAGAAATGGACTCCAAGGCTCCCCTCAGCGCCTCTCTTTTGAGGTTCTTCTCGTTAAATTCTATGCGGTAGCCTCACGTGAATCATCTTTCCACCTCCTAACCTCCTGACTGCGTTAGCGCTTTTGCTCAAAAGCACCTCCAGTTTGAAACCAGTTGAGATTTGAGATTTCTGTAATACCCTCACTTCCCAGGCTCTTCTGAATTGCATTTGTTTTCTCTTAAGATTCAGTTCTCTTATCAGAAGCAACTGATAAGAAGACACAAGAAGAAGAAGAAGAAAATCTATCTCCCATAGGAGGAATGGGACAATGGGATTGCTAGGGGCTTGTATTAGGATTACAGAAAATCCAGGTAAGGATCGACTAAAAAGGAAAGTTCTCCATGAGACCAGAGAACGTTAAGGCCACCCTGGTGAAGCCATTGCCAGAAGCATTGGGACTAACAGTGACCTGATGCAGGTCACCCTCTGCCCCCTCTCCTTTATCTGCAAATATTTAACATGCTGCTAAACAGTATTTCTCTGCCCCCACTTTTTTAATTGAACCATTTTTTTCCATGCCATTAAATGACATTTTTTTCGGCACCAGAGTAGCCATTCATTGGTTGCATCAGCAGAAATGAGTTACTGTCGCTGAAAAGGTTGCATCACCAGTGTTTTATCCCGGTGTTTGGTACCATCTAGTCTCGCCTTGTGCTGCATTTTCATGGCCTCGTACAATCTCCACTGGTCCATTTGGGTCCCTCCCACTGGAATTCTCGGCTCTCCTGTCTGCACATCCACAATGAGGCTTTTGGGGACAGGATCACGCCTCAGCCCTTTCTGACTTTCCGGCTGTGATTACTGGGCTCCACAGAAGTTTTTGGGTTTATCTTCTGTCTCTTCCCAAAGGGGCACTTGGGGGGTCATTTTCTAGGTCTGAATTAGAAAATAGCAACCTTTCCTAGTACACTGAAGAAATTCATCCTCTTATCTGCTGCACACATTCAAGGTGTGTTTGGAAGCAGATTGGTGTAACAGGCACGGGATTTTGATACGCACGCTGGTCACTGACTTAGTTTTTACACATAATAGACTTGTATTTACATCTGGTCCTTAAAGTTGAGGCACCCATAGATAATCTGCATTGGAACTACCTTAACAAACGGTGGTGAGTTCATTTCTTTTGTTCTGTTTGATATGAAAGTCTTTGAGAAAAAAATAAATAGGGAAAATCAATGGTATCATTTTCACAAAACTTCTTTGCCAAACATAACACTGGAGGAAGAACGGCAGTCTGAGCTTTTCCTCCCAGGACCTCCTAGATGCTGGGTTTTGCTCTCTGCTTTGAGCACGGAAGCTGGATCGGCTAAAAAGGGGACAAAGGCAATTCTAGATCTTCCCATTTAGGGTTCCTGAGCTGGGCTGGAAGGAGACTTAAGGATGGTCTGATCCCACGTTCTCTTCTCTTTGCATAAGGGTCTTCCATGGAAAACAAGGGTCCAGGGACTTTCCTGAGGTCTCACACCTCTGAATTTCGGGAGTCTTTCTCTCAGTCAAGGTTTATTACGATGAGAAATCAAGTCGTCCGCTCATAGGGTGATCACAGAGCACTTGATGAGATGCTGAACCGTTTCACACTCAGCAAACACAGGTTTCCTCTCCGCACTGGAATCTTTGGGGAGATTTTAAGCTAAACTATACACCTCCTCAAAATGACGTTAGCTTTTCTGAGTAGTACTACGAAAAAGACCTTGACTTTCGTGCCTGTAAGTCCGTCTGCCCCTGGCAGGTGGGCCCCAGCCTCTCTTCCCTTCCTCTTCTTGCTGTCATCTGCTGGTCCTTCTCCCGGGTGATTGCCTTTACCTGGAGCTTATCCTTCCTTTCTCCCTCCCTGTCCCTCTTCATGTCTCCCTGTATGAGCTGACTCTCCATCCCTTCCTTCCAGAAAGCCATTCTCCGTTCACTCCTCTTGCCCAGTCACCCCTGGGTCTTCTGTGTCCGGCTCACTTGCAGTGGCACATGGAGCATTGTCTTGGTGCCAGGACTGGTCCAGGCATCGGTGATGCAGCGGTGAGGGGACCCAGGTCCTGCCCTCCTGGAGCTTACGTTCTAGTGGAGAACGCGACCACCACGGGGCACCTGCTTTCACGATGCTTTGCAATCACTCTCTTTTTGGAGTCTGTGCTTTCTCTTATCAGACGGGACTGTCTGCACGTACGTGCTGTCTACCACTTAACACGCAGTGACCACTTAGCACGCGATGGCCTCTGACTTCACAGTCTGCGTGGAAATGGGAGGCCCCCTCCTTGTCTTTGATCTGGTAGCAGGCATGTCCTTATTTCAGAGGTGACTCCCCCTCTGCGTTGCCCTAATTCCTGCCCAGTGGGGTGACCACTTTGAGTCACCCAGGCTTGATTATTTCAGGGTTTCCTCGCATCCCTTGCTTTCTTCTTATACTGTTAATCAGGACTCTTACTATATTCTAAATTGTCACCAAATGGACATGCTCCTTCCCATCATGTGTTTTGGATTTTTTCCCTTCCTGATTGCAATTCACCCCTTAACATTTATTTATTTTTTATTGGAGTCTAGTTGATTTACAGTGTTGTGTTAGTTTCATGTGTACAGCAAAGTGATTCACATATACATTTTTTTTTCAGATTCTTTTCCCATATAGGTTTTTACAAAATATTCAGTATAGTTCCCTGTGGTACACAATAGGTCCTTGTTGTTTATCTATTTTATATATAGTAGTGTGTGTATGTGTTACTCCCAAATTCCTAATTTATCCCTCCCCTCCTCCCCCTTTGGTGACCGTAAATTTGTTTTCTATGTCTGTGAGTCTGTTTCTGTCTTGTGAATGAGTTCATTTGTATCTTTTTTGTAGATTCCGCATATAAGTGATATCATATGGCATTTGTCTTTCTCTGTCTGACTTACTTCACTTAGTACGATCATCTCTAGGCCTAGGTCAGGATCAGTAGGTCCTAACAAACATTGTGCACTCAGTGTACTTTTCCCATGTGCACAAAACGGGGGGGCTACCTGCGGCTGATCTCATTCCCTAAGGAGCAAGGGAGGCCTTGCTGCTCTTTTTTTACGTAAATCAAGACCTCTTTTCTTGCTTGAGAGATACACCTGGGTTGAGCCACACTCTGTGGATTCTAGGAACCTACTTGTCATTTGTCACCTGAAGACTGGGGCTCTCCCAATGAGACAGACAGGGCTGGGCCATTCTTCTTCTGTTTTCCCATGGATGAATCTGATGCTCCAAGGGTTTTAGTAACTTGCCTAAATTCACACAGGACAGAACTTCACACGGTAACGTAAAGGCCAGCCGAGCGTGCAGGGACGGTGGAGCAAAGTCTGTAACTCTCTTCCGCTCGTTAGAAGAGTTGACTTTGCCTTTGGAATTTTACAGTCAACTTCGGTGGAAGGAATGGGACATTTCCTTTATTTTCCAGTCGCATTCATTGCACCACGTGGGTGGCGGTTGCTGGCTGGCTCCGTGGGTCTCAACTGGGTCAGACTCTCCCTTGCGTGGGATGGAGACCTTCTCTGCTTGCCTCTGACCGCCCAGGATTCCTTTTGGGGGATGCCGGGGGGCCAGGGACACTTCTGCCTTCATTTGGGGGAGGTGTTGCGGAGCAGAGATGATTAAGTTTGCACCAGCCTTCCAAGCCCAGTGGGGAATCAGGTCATGCCAAGCTGCAGTGCCAAGCTTTCCCCCGGGGGCCAGTGTCTCATTCCAGCCCCAGTGCCCTTCCAATCTCCTCCAATGGGACTGGCTTTTGGTTTCCCCATTTAGTTATGTTGCACTCAGTGAAAGGATGAACAGGAAATTGGTCCAGATATTTGGTGGCTCCAAGGACATTTATGGGGAGGAGGGTTATAAGCAGTTGGAGGATTCTAGAACCCCAGGTGCTCAGGAATTCTTTGTAAAAACAGATGAAAGAATTTTCCTTCCCAGTTGAGGTCGGTGTCACAATGGACCTCATCTTCGCATCACTAAATAGGTCAGAAAGTCCTACGACTATTCCCATTTCTTTCAGGCAACATTTATTAAGCACCTACTACATCAGAAGCAGCAGGATTACGGGGATGTTCAGATGGATGGCCCGGGCAGTCGCTTGAGCTGGAGGAATTCACGGTACCATCCCCCGCTGAAGCCTCTCCTTGCATTTCAGAAAATGAATGAAGGCTCCATGTCTCCTGTTTTGTGGTCTAAGCCTTTGACAAGGATCTGCTTCTGCTTCCGAGAGGCCCCTGTCCAGCCTCAATGCTCCTTCCCCCTGACCCAGCCCAGCCAAGTCCACTGCCAAGGGAGAGGAGGGCAGATACCAAGGCTTCAAGTCCAACATCCCGCTGAGGGCTGCCAGGCTTGCTCTGCTTTTGTTTGCTTCAAAAGCATTTCTTTAAAGGAGATACGTGTTCTCTGAATACAATTCAAACTGTCTACGTGTCCCAGAGGATATGTGTGGTCGGCTCCGGAGAGGCCATTCTTGTCTCCAAAGCTGACGTCCGTGGACTGTTTATTTTCCTCACTGTGCTATTACCAATGTGTATTTATTGAATTTATTTCTTTGTTTATATGTTTATGAATTAGGCTTTCCCCCTAGAAGATAAGCTCCCTGAGAGCAGGTGCCCCTGCATTCTCTCCCAGCACATGGCAAGGGGCTTTGGAAAGATCTAGGAATGAATTGGAACAAAAATGCACAGAGTAAAAGGTGAGTTTATTCCTCTTTTCACACCACTCTCTCCCAGCCCCACTCCTCAGTGTTCACTGCTGGTAATAGTTTGATTTATATCCTACCCTTCCAAATATTCCCCTCTGCATTGACAAGACCACCTCCACACCGCTGTCTTCAGCCCAGTGGGGAGCACACAGTTTTGGCACTGGATGAGAACCCAGCATAAAACCCTAAAATGCAAGCAGAGATCTACTAGGACCAGGGCTAAGAGATTACATGCTGAGCTGTGGGCAGGCATATTTGGAACCTCAAACTGTAAATATAGCTGCCCGCGTCAAGGGTTAAAAAAAAAGCGAGAGCCCTTATCTGAGAAGAAATTTGAAATCTAGACTTGGTAGGAGAAAGAATTCTTTTATGTGACCCAAGTAATCTCAAAATGCAGAGTAGCAGTGCCCTTTGTAGGCAACACTGTTTTCATAATTAATGGTTGGCTTTTTCCCATTTATGTGGATCGAGATTATAGTGCAATCCAACAATCAGAGCTAGAAATGCACACTTAACAAAAATCAGTGATAACCTGTAAGTGAAGGGATATAGCTTCTGGAATGTCAGTGGGAGTGGGGGCCGGGGGGTGGGATGGTGGGAACTGCCCAAGCAACGCGGTCCCTGTGCCACCTTTATTGAAATAACGGTGATAGGAAACTTGTAGAGATTTGGAGGAAATCATCATCCGACGATTATATTTGTGAAATAGATTTGTGAAATCTCTGTGACCAACATGGTATATATGTTTTTTTCATCTGGAAAAACTGAACGATCCAAGGACTACTGGATAAATGAAATGGCCAGGCATCACAACCATACTTTAAGAGACAGATCTAGTAGGTTATAATAAACACATGTGCCCTGAGATAGCAAGGGTGTGGAGACCGAAGCACTGACAAGTGATAAATGCATTTGCCTTTGTCTGAAGTGGAGGTTTCTCAGTCATAGTCAAATATCATCTCAGCATGACTAACTCTGTGGGATACTGATTGCCCGTGAGCTTAGTTTACCGATGGGGCATGCTTCCCTGTTTGTTAGAAGGATCAGTGACACTCAGTTAATTACTGAAGGACCACATTCGTCTTTTTCATCCAATACAAAATTATGTTTTCAACTCAATGTGATGCATGGTACAAAGAAGTCAAGATAGGTGAATCCAGGAACCTCTGGGCACACTGGTGAAGGAGTATTAATTTTGAAACCGGCGAGACTGTACATTAGTATGACAGAGTTCCTACCGATCGCTAACTTTCAGCATTCACTTTCACGACCACAGACATAATAAAAGATGAATCTTGTATTCTCAAGGCTTCAGAACCTAGACACAGCCCCATGGGTCGATGGTGAATTATTACTTTGTCTCAGGAGTTGCCCTGTAAATCATTCCTGAGGCTTAAAACTCACAAAAATATATCTCCATGTGTTTCTAACCAGAACTTCTGGTGTTCTCAATGTCATCTCCAAAATAAAGCAATCACTGTTCAGATTTTTCTAGTATTGTGTGACTCCTGCCCGGTAACTTTCTGGGGAGAATGATTTAATGTTTGCAGCGAAAGGCAGATACCCGGCTGTCATCCACAGAGACCAGGGATGCTCGACAAGTCCACTAATAGATTCCATTTCTCATCCTGATTGGTTGCTGGGGGACCTGTCACTAAACACACCTAGCAAATGCATGAGACTATGTGGTGACACATTGCCCTAGAAGAGCCACTTGGACCCATCTGCCCTTTTGTTATCTTTCATTCAGAAAGGAAATGTCCAAATACGACTTGCGTTTTCAAAAGTCTAAAATGGCTATCTGTTAAAAAACAGTCCATGAGTGATGGTAATTCCTTTCCTTCACTTATACCAACCTCTGTTGGAAAGCCCTGCCTGGATTGACATGGAGGCTGTAGGCAAACATAGCCATCTTTTATAACCTCATCCTCGTCTCCACCACGGTATCAGTTGCTCTTGGTGCACCTGTTCTAACCCACCATCCATTCCTGGGGTGATTGTTGCACCTGGACGCTCCCCCAAAGCCTTCTCAAAGGAACGCACTTCTTTTCCAGAGTCTGAGAAATTCTTCTAAAAAGCTCTGGCCCCCTGGCAAGGGATGTTGGTGATACTTGATTCCTACAAGTTCATTGTCGATTTGAGGTCAAGTTTGATCTGGCTGGAGACAGGCATAGCAAAATAATTGAGGTGTGGAAGTTTTATTTTTCTAAGCCAGTATTACTAGGGAAAGAATCACAAATCATTCCCAGGTGGAAGGAGTAGGTTGAATGAGGATTTTATTTTATTTTTTGTTTTGTTTCCTATTTTATTTTATTTTTTCCTTTTTTTATTTATTGAAGTATAGTTGACTTACGAGGATT
Source organism: Balaenoptera musculus (assembly GCF_009873245.2). Taxonomy (NCBI): domain Eukaryota; kingdom Metazoa; phylum Chordata; class Mammalia; order Artiodactyla; family Balaenopteridae; genus Balaenoptera; species Balaenoptera musculus. The sequence goes on along the minus strand of NC_045804.1, from coordinate 56,440,469 downwards.
TTTAAAAAGAATTTTTTTCTGATTACACTAGTAATAAATGTTTATTGCAGAACGTTTGGATAATAATAATAATACTCCATAATATTACAACCCAGAGATACACATTGTTAACATTGTAGCATTTGGCCTTTCTTTCCCTTTATAAATGCGTTTCATCTTTGCTTTATCTATACACAATTGTGTCTTGCTCTATATAAGCTGAGCTTTTACATAAGTTATCCTTGGCATTTTCCCGTTCCTTAAAAATTCATAAAAATTCTTCAAATATGTTTTTTTAATGCCTGTACATATTCAATTGTGTTTAACCAAGCTTCTAAGGAACATGTAAATTCTTTCTTATTTTTCGTATCATAAATTATACCAAGAACCCTACACATCTTGGTGTGCAGCTCTGATGATTTCTTCATTATAAAAATACAAAATTATTATTACTGGGTTGAAGAATATAAACATTTTTCAGGCTTTCAAAGCATACTTTGCCAAATTAAACATCAGAAAAATTACGTTACTGACCGTTGTACAGGCAGCGTACGAGCAAAAGAATTCTCTCTTCCTCTCATCAAGGAATCATGTGAACACAACAACAAGAACAAAAGACAAAAAATCTTTACCATGTGAAAATTAGAAAAAGGAAATTTGTTTTAAAATTTGCATTCCTTCTTTACTCTCGGGGTTTTCTTTTTTTTTTCCTTTTTCTGGCATATGTTTAGCGGTCTTTTCTAATTCTTCTGTAATTTTGTTTACATCCAAGGCCTATATTTATACTAGAATAAATGTCTTTTTAGTGTCCTATAAGGTGTATTTATATATTGTGACTCTTACTCTCTTAACTAAAAGCAGCTTTTCATTTCTAGAGGCAGAAACGTTTACATTTTAATGTAATCAGGTATATTGATTTTTAAATGACTTTTTGTGAACGCACCTCTCTTTCCTCATCAGATATTTACATATATTTAAGCTTCACAATTTATGTATTTTAAAATTCATGTATTTTAAAATTTATTTTAATTTTAATTTTTTTGATATATTTATTTTTTTTATTGAAGTATAGTTGATTTACAAGGTTGTGTTAGTTTCCAGTGTACAGCAGTGATTCAGTTGTGTGAGTGTGTACATATACATATAATATAAATATTTTTTTCAGACTCTTTTCCCTTATAGGTTATTGCAAAATATTGAGTGTAATTCCCTGTGCTATATAGTAGGTCCTTGTTGGTTATCTATTTTATATATAGTAGTGTGCATATGTAACTCCCAAACTCCTAATTTATCCCTCCCTGCCACCCCGCTTTCCCCTTTGGTAACCGTAAGTTTAGCAACTTATGTTTTTCAATGCCCATCTCTCTTGCTCAGAGATGATTTTCTTCTCAGAACTGCTTAATGGGATTAATAAATGCAATACCCACTTGAAATTTAAGTCCATGGACCACCCGTTTTCTAAAAACTTGTTATTTCTTGTGGCAAATGCATTTCATAGAGAGGCGTTTTCCCTAGTTTTTCAGAAGGGGTGCTTTCTTTGCATAGCAGTATCATTTTCGATGCTGGGACTTTTTTCTCCTTTAGGCCAATTCTTTTAGAGGAAGTTCTGTGCTTGTTTAAACCATAAAAATGATACTATTCTGTCAAAAGTAGATGGGGGTTCCTGCTCAAATTCTGCAGTTCTATATGAGGGGAGAACAGAAAATAGACACGAGTATGCATTTTTATTAGGAATTCCGTAGCTTGGGGATGTGAGTGGATGTTGAGAGATGGGGTTTAGGGAGTCACAGCTGGGAAACTCGCCCTCGTGCAAAAGGACATCTCCCTGTCTGTGTTGGCTGAAGCCAATGAGAGCACCCGGGAGGAATTAGGCTGCGTGGGGTTGGGGGCCCGGCCTGCACCCTGCGTGTTGAGGTCCCACTGTCTGCCCTTCCCCCTCCAAGGAAGGAAGTGTTAGCAAAGTTTGTCAGGGTCTTCTCCACTTCCAAGGCCACTCTAGTTTTTGGTGGGAAGTGGGGATCGTGACTCAATGAAATGTGCTTCCTTAAACCAGACCCACCCTACACTAAATCTGACAGTAATTTCTCCTAGTTTTATCCATTTTTCAATGAAGGTGTTTGCATGTGTCATTTCCAATATCCAGGTCAGCTGGGAGGCTAGATTTATTGATTAGTGCTTTGTCCCCATTTTGCAGAGATGTACCGAAACCTCTAGTTTTGATTTTTAAAGACAGTCCTCGCTCATACAGCCTGGCAAACTAGTTTGCAGGAGTATTTATGAGAGGTTGGAGCCTTGAGCCAGGTGAAGATACAAACCCTTCAGGCAGGTAACCCCTCTCAGCATGGAATTCCCAGACTGGGAAAGATAGAAGCGACAGCCTTGACAGTGGTTTGATTTGTGCTGGGTGGACCCGACTACAACTAAAATTGCAAAATGGTTTGTAGGATCATGACAGTTTTGTACACAATGTTAGAATCGGTTGAGATATTTAAACAGTCATGAAACTCAGGTGAACTGATTAATTCTGCACTCAGCAGGCTTGCTGGAAGCTTGGGATCGATCACCACTATAGTGAATTCCCTTGATCACAAGATTTGCCATCCTTGAACTTCAATTTCTTCATTTGCAAAGAGAAGGGGTGGAGCCTTCAAATTCCTAAACGTTATACACACACACACACATTCCACAAAACCCAAACAAACAGACAAAACTCTAATATCTATCTATCTTTCATCTGTCTATATTTTATAGATGTCTGTATAGATATCTCTATCTCTCTAGAAATATAAGGAATCCATATAGAATTAGAAAGACATATCTAATAAAGAAAGAACAAGCCTTTTCTTAATTCTCTTTATCAAAAGGGCTTTAAGATGAATGACATAAAAAGCAACTAAACAGTATTACAGATTCCCGATCTTTCCCAGTTTCATTCTTCTTTGCTATTTGTCTTTTCTCCAAATACCTTGGTGATTCTGAGAAAACAGGAATGAACAGACTATTACAGGATAAAATATGTAGTTACTACTGAAACCCTTTTACTACATGATTTCACCCTGGGTTAATATATTAGACAAAGCACAGATTCCTTACCCCGGGGTCTGTGTGGGGATCTGAGATGGATCTTTTGTTGTAACAGTTTGTAGGTGCTGGTAGACGATAGCGTGTGTTTCCTCTCTAACCCCCAATCCAAATCTCAGTTGAAAAGGAGCTTTGTTGGCTTGGTTTTCCTGGTGTGGATTTAAAATATTTCCATTTTCCACGGATAGATTAACACTTGACCATCCGTGTGATGTGCCAGCTCCTACCTTTGTCCTTCAAAGTTTGAAACTACACCCACCCTTAGAATTCCCCTCACAAAGCACAAGGAAATCCCTCCTAAGGCACAGCGAACCAGCTATAGACTTCATAATTAGCTTCTGTAATAAAGTACTTAACCTGAATAGAAGCCCTTACTAATTACAGCAGGAAGTTGTAAGGGCAGGGGCAGGCGGCTTACCCACAGCTGGGGTGAGGGTCTGCAGAGGTGTCTGGGAACGCACACCCACAAGGGTCTTGGTCCGCACCAGAGCCCCAGGCCTTAATGAGCCCCAGCAATTAAAAATGAAAACAATCCTCCATTTTCTCATTAAAAGATGGAAGCCCCTCCCCCACTGCATTAATCGAAATGATAATTTTGCTTGTGCAAAAACCCTGCTGATGGCCGAAGACAATGGTTAGTTCCTGCCCCCGCAAGACCTCGGCACCCCTTTGCTTGCTAAATTCCAGACACCTCTGCGTAATGGGAGATTGATTAGGGTTAATAGACATTGTCACAGGTCAGGACACAAAACACTTGGGGTTATGGGTGCTCTTGCACATAAGATCACAAGCTATAAATCAAAGTGCTTGAAAGAAGCGCAGAGCTTTCCACCCTCAACTGTTGGTAACAATCGACTTCTGTTTTCCCCCAGCTACTGTCTCCGCTACCTTCCTCTGCATCTTGTTAATGCAGCCACACAGATGTGGGGAGGGCTTGCGATTCATTTACCCCTCAAATTTTCAGAAGCCTAGAGGTGAGGGGTGTCCCGTACGGCTCCTTGGAATGCCTATGTTTGTTTTCTCTCCATTGCTAAGGTAACCGGTGCCCAGCAGCAGCTGTAACAACGGTCAGCAGCTGTCCATCTCACTTTGACTTGATGGCCAAAAGGAATACAGATGGATGAAGAGATTGAAAAAAATTTTAAATGAAAGAAAACTTACCCCCAGAGGAGAATTTGAGTATTTAGTCTATGGGACACAGGGACACAGGGCAGACCGGGGTGGGGGGGGGGGGTCAGTGATGTCTTTTGGGATCCAGCTGCCAGGGGCATAGCATCCCGGGAAGCAAAGCCACAGGCAGCGGGACCCTCATGGAGATAGTTTCTTAAAGTTACTGTATAAGAATTACTAAAAGAAAACTGCCTCAACAGGAGGAAACGTCAAAAAATTTGAGAAAACATTAAGGAAAAGGACCTGGCTGTGAAAGTTAAGAATATTTGGGGCACTTGCACCTAACCATTAGTGCTTTCTGCTTCTTTCCTCTTAATAAGGGCTGACCTTAGGTTTAATGTATTTTTTTTTTCCTTCTAATCAAAAGAAAGTAAAGCTGATTTGGAGATATACATTGGTTTCTTCATCATTTTCACTGGATCGCTTCCAAAGATGATGCTTTCTTAATTTCTGAAATGTTTTTGGGACATGTAGCTGAGGACACACCAAAATTATGTTTGACAAGATCAACATATTTCCCTGAAGTGCTGTTATTTTTCATCCTCTTTTTGCTGGAATTTTTTTTCACTCAGAGCTACATGACACAGGCACGTGGGGTCAGTAAGTGGCAAGTATTTTTTATTTCTCAAAATGTTTTAAATTGATAGTAATGAAAACTCTGTGTGTGTGAGAGAGAGGAGAGAGAGAGACAGATAGACAGACCAGTGGATCAGAATTACAGAAATGAGGGTTGAGAATCAGCTGATACAAGACAGAGACAGGCAGAAGAGAATTTCTGCAAATGTGTGTGGAAAGGACAGACCATTCACTAAAGGCTGCGCTGGACTTTGCTGGTGGGAAAAAGTAAAGGTAAATTCCACCTGGCAAAGTCTGGGTTAGGAAGGGGTGGGATTTGGGGCTAGGGTGTAGGGTTTTCAAGTACATTTGCCATATTTTATTTCTTTCAAATAGTATCCAAAATTACAGAAATAAGTAGGACAAAATGGTAATGTTTGTTAAATCTAAGTCATTGTACACTGGTGTCTGTTTTGTATTTTCTTTGTACTTAGCTGTATGTGGGACTATTCTGTACACACATACACATGTGTGTGTGTGTGTATACATGATATGTGCGGACTATACATTGTATGTATACACACTTATGTATATATTATACTTGTATGTGGAATATAGTATATAAATAAATATATGTGTGTGATGTATTTTTTTTAAAAGCCACAGTAGTAAATAGGAGGCAAAAATGGAAGGTCCTTTTATGTTCTGCTGAGGAGTTGGAACTTCATCCTGAGGGCAGTGGGGAGCCAAGCAAAGGCTTTTAAAATTTTTTTAATTTTATTTATTTTTTCTTTCTTGGCTGTGCCGAGAGGCACGTGGGATCTGTTTCCCAGACCAGGCCTCGAACCCGCGGCCCCTGCATTGGGAGTGCGGAGTCTTAACCCCTGGACTGCCAGGGACGTCCCTGGAAAGGCTTCTAGGTAGGAATGTAACATGGTTGGATTTTCTTGTTGCGACGATCACTCCGGCTGCAGAGTGGCAAATGGGCCAGGCTGGAGGTAGAGCCAGAGCGGGCATGGGGGCTGGAGTCTCTCAGGGGAGAGATCCCGGTGGCCGGAACGAAGAGGTGCCGCGGTGATGGGGAGAGGTGGCAGACCGCAGACGGCGAGGACCCTGACTCTCCGGGTCGTGTGGGTTGTCGGGTGTGGCACCTGCAGCGAGGGGCAGGGGAGAGTCTGGGGTGCTGCTGGGTTGCAGGCTCAGGCCGCTGAATCACCCCCTGAGAGGGGCCACGGGGCGGGGGGAGTTATTGCGGACAGACTGGGGAGTTCCAGTTTGCACACGATGAGGTCAAAATGACCTGCAGGACGTCCATATGTAGCGCCATTAGGTGGAAATGCTCCCTCCTGAGCCACCGTTTTAATCAAGCTTTACTCAGAATTCTAGGAACATAGCGTGGCTTAAGCCTTTAAATCTGTAAGTCAGAGATTCTTTACTTGTAACCTACATCTGTCAAGTAATCAGATCTCTTTTTAGCCAGCTAAGAACTGTTGAAAAAAATATAATAAATCAGAAATTAACTTAAAAAAAATTAAAAGTATAGTTGATTTACAATGTTTCATTTACATTGTAAATGTAAATTTACAATCATTTACAATCATTTACAATGAAGTATACAATGTATACTTCAACTAAATTGAAGTATAGTTGATTTACTATATATATATATATATATATATATACATATACTGTTTCAGATTCTTTTCCCTTATAGGTTATTACAAGATATTCAATATGGTTCCCTGTGCTCTACAGTAGATCCTTATTGTTTATTTTATATATAGTAGTTCGTATCTATTAATCCCAAACTACTAATTTATCCCTCCCCCACCCCTTTTCCCCTTTGGTAACTGTAAGTTTGTTTTCTATGCCTGTGAGTCTGTTTCTATTTTGTAAATAAGTTCATTTGTATCACATTTTAGATTCCACGTATAAGTGGTATCCTTTGGTATTTGTCTTTCTCTGACTCACTTCACTTAGTATGATAATCTCTAGGTCTATCCATGTTGCTGCAAATGGCATTATTTCATTCTTTTTTATGGCTGAGTAGTATTCCATGGTGTGTGTGTGTGTGTGTGTGTGTGTGTGTGTGTGTGTGTATATATATATATATATGTATACCACATCTTCTTTATCCAGTCATCTGTTGATGGACATTTAGGTTGCTTCCTTGTCTTGGTTATTGTAAATAGTCACCACCATTGATTTGAAGCTTGAGGCACCAGAGAGAGTTGTAGACTGGGTGAGGTGTTGAAATGGAAATGCTATTTCTTTTTTCTTTACTTTCCCCAATGCTTTTCTAATATTTTTTCTGTTTCCATTTAACTGAGGCCATCAGTTGCCAAACAGTTGGATGTGACAGTATCTTTTCTTCACACAAGATGCTCATTAGAAACAAAACAACTGGGGCCTCAGACTGAGACTATCTTTTATCTTCACTGGTAGAACTCTCTAGGATGGTGTGTGGTCCAAGTAGGAAGTGGGGCTGCTTTTCCTCTGCCTGATGTACGGGAAGGGTTTTGTTTCTTCGATCTCTCTCTTTTGGCTTCTATCCATGTCTCTTCCTGGCTCAGGCTATGGAGAGCTGTGTAGAACTGACCCCCCAAAGCCCACTTCTCTGTCTGTAGGACCAGGATGGGTGTTCTGGTCCGGTCCCTTCACATAAAGGCAGCCTGAAGAGGCTTTGCAAGTCCTGACATCGTGGATTTGAGGGTGGAGGGAGGGGACCAGCCGAGGAAGCAGGTAGCCTCCAAAAGCTGGAAGAGGTAAGGAGAGCTTCCAGGAAGTAATGTACCCTGCTGCCACCTTGATCTTAGCCTGGTGAGATCCTCATGAGACTTCCTTCTACTGACCTGTAAGGTTAGGCTCGGTCACAGAGAATCCTGGGTGGTATTGAGGCTGGACATGACACGAGGCATAGTATCTGAGCAAGGTGGTGATGTAGAAAGATCCTGAACTCACCCCCTTCCACGGACACACTGAGTCTACAGCCACCTATGGAACAATTTCCGCTTCAAAAAACCTAAGAGCTGGCTGAGTGACGACTACAAATCAGGCAAACAAGAAGAAACCCTCATCAAAGTGGGTAGGAGAGGCTGGAACAACCTCACCCTAAACCCCACCCACAACACAGCGTCCCCCAACTGGGAGGGAATTCAAAACCCAGAGCTTCTCCCTGAACAGCGAAGGGTTCCAACCCCATGTCAGGCCTCCCGACTTTTAAGACGTACACGCGAGAGACAAGCCTCCCAAACATCTAACTTTGAAAACCAATGGGGCTCACATCCTGAGACCCACAAGAATGTAAGGATCTGAGAAATGGCTCTTGAAGGCTCCTCAACTCAGAGTCACCCGTCCCAGGGCTCAGCTCAGTGGCAGCTGATGGCACCCAGACTGAAAGTGATGGAGGGTCACCTGCTTATATGAAAGCATCAGCCTGAGGGCAAGCATGTAATTTCACACACACATCTAGGATCATTGGGGAACAGTCTCTAGGGATGGAGACTTTCCCTTTGCCAGATCAGGAGCCCCAGCATCTCTCAGAAGGGAGCTTTCCCGTGGATCTGGTACCCAGAACTTTGTGAAGTCAGTGGGGCACTGCTGGAATCAAGCAAAGCCATCGACAGATGAGGGTCTGAAATGTTTCAACCAGTTAATAATTTAGAGGGGCTCGCTTTCCCTTCCTCATTCCAGCCTCCTCCCCACAAAGCGAGGAAACTTGGGGGCAAAGAGGAGTGCCCCTCAGAGCCTAAGGGCCTCTGTTCTGGGTCTGTTCACCCGAGGGTGGCCCACCCCACGGGACCCCCCTCGAGGCCCATGGGTGTCCACGGGGCTGCTGCTAATGAGAGAGTTGGGGAAGGCGCGTGGGCAGGACTTGGTTGTGTGCGTTGAGGTGCTGACTCAGACACGTGGGGTGGGGACCCCCATTTGTATCCTTCTCCAGGTCACACAAACATTAGGGACAGACATGCTTGGAGCATATTTGCTTTAATCAGATGGGGACAGCAGAGAAGTAACAGAGATGCTTAGTGACTTGGCTAAAGTCATCGGAAGTGACCGATCTGGAATTTGTCCACATGGCTAACTTCAGACTTTGGGATTTTTTTTTTTCTTTTCTCAATTTTTTTCCAGTAGGATCTGTGCAAAAATGACTTATTTGTGTATATCCATCCATCTATTCTTCCACTCAGCAATTATTCTCATTCTCTCTCCCCCTCTCTCTCCCTTCTTCCCTTCTCACTCTCTGTCCCCTCTCTGCTTTGAAGTCACCAACAGATATGCAAACTCATGCCTTGTGTGATGCACAGTGGTGACTGCAATGTAGGACTCGTGGCTGCAGCTGCTGGGCGTGTTGTCAGCACACAGCCCCCAGCTGTTGGCCCCTCCAGGATGCCTCAGCTTCAGAAAGCCCCCCTTGCACAAATACATGCCCCTTCCTGGGGATCCTCACAGCCAATGGCTCATGGATGCAGGGTCCAGAGGCCTGGTTATCTCAACGTCACTAGGACAACGCTCAAGTTACACAATAGCTCCCCAGCAGTCTGTAGAATACACCGAGTTGTCATTTGGTCTTCCTGGCAGCTCATTGCTGCCCTCTGCCCAGCCCTGCTTCCTTCTTCTCCCTTCCATGGGTCTTGATACCCAGGGCATTCTTTTAATAAACATCCTGCACATAAACTATAAACCAGAGTCTGCCCTCTGGAGAACCCAACTACAATGGTTATTCTTACATAAATGCACATAAAATAAACTAAGGTGTGTTCCCTGTACCCTAGTGGGAGAAGTGAGACATGAATAAAGTTACTGCCATGTAAGATACATGTAATAAGAAGTGGGGGTAGTGGGAGTTCAGATCACTCCACGTGGAATGATTCGTGGGATGCCAATCACTTCTTCCATACCTGGACACCTCCTCTTTCAAGAGTCAGTTCTTCCCACATCCCTGGATGGAAGAGCCAAAGTTGCTATGTAATCATGCACTTTCTTCCCGTCACCGGTCAAGGGGTGGGCATCAGACTGAAGGGAGTTTACCCATTGGCTCAGCTGGACCTATCGGCTTCTCTCTCCAAGCAGTTGGGAAATCAGGACAGATGGAGAATCTACTGTTTCCATTGGACTCTGGAATTGATGCAACAAATACACCATCAGATACAAAAGACAGAGAGCTGGTGTGAAAGAGTGAGAACAACAAAGCAGACATGAAGGGAGAAACAGACAAGTGGAGATGCGGGGCCCCAGAGATGGAGAGAATAACTTCCATCCCTGATTCTCCTGGTTCCTCTGACTCTGCCCTCATATGGGACCTGTCTGTATTTGGTGCCCTAGGTTCTGCGAGTGAGCACTGTGTGTTTTTTTTTTTAATCCAACAGATTAGCTCTTTTGGCTAAAGAGGTCTGTTTCTTTTAATAATATTGGACTTAGACAGTCATAAGGGAAGGGATTTGAATTGGGAGTTGCTGGAAACATAAGATTTCAATAGGGAAAGATGAAGGGACCGTGGAATTCAAGGCAAGAAGAGCAACACACACAGAGGTTCTGAAACACAGCTTCGTTGGACATATTTGGAGGATGATGAATAGGACCTTTTGGCCAATATGGAGGAAATGGAAAGGAAAATAACAGGATAAATGTTTGCAAGACTGGTGGGAAAACTGTGGTTAATCGATGGAGCTGGCCAGCATTAAAGAGTCTATTCATTCTTTCCAGGAATTCCCGGAGGCCACAGAAAACATGAAATAAGGATAGAAGGCAGTAAAGCTTGGTTGTTGGAAGAAGTGAGGAAATAAAAATAGGGGAATGAGTGTCTCACTTGTGGCAGGGTAATAGGAAGAGATTAATCAAAATGGCGCCATGAAATAAATGGAACCAAGGGGGAACTAGCGGGAGGAGAGGGGAAGAGTTGGGCTCTTGCTGAATTACAGGGAATGGGTAGATGGGTTTCTTAGGTCTGCCCACCCCATTTACCACACGAGCCTGCACAGGCTGTGTCCTGCCCCACTCTAAGGACTGCTCTCCACAATGACGTCAATGTGAATGATCCTCTTGGGGTTGTGCCATATGGGTGGCCTTGCTCATAACTCTGTGTATCAACTCAAGATCACTGAGTTACCATTGATGATGATAAAAAAATCCCAGTTCAAACTGGTTTTAAAAGAGAGATTCTACTGTCTTATTTTACACTCAAGAGTAAAAAGGTATATGGGTTGCAGAGGGGTTGGTTCAGAAGTCCACACAATCAGGGCTCTGACTCCAGATTGCTTTGATCCTTTCATGTGTGTCAACTTCATCTTCTGATGGGTCATCTGATGGTGGCCAAAGAAGCTTCAGTCATCTGAGATCTCATTTCTTTGTAACCTTCTTCTTGGAGGAATAGGGTCTTCAATGGTTTCCCCAAAGCCTGATTAACTACCTCCTCGGGTCTCAGGGACCTAAATCAAGTCATGTCCATCCAGTAGTGTGCAGGTGAGTGTTTAACAATTGCTGTGTGCTTTTTGTCTCTCTCAAAAAAGAAAGAGAGAAAGAGAAAAGAGAAAAACAAGCCCTGATTGTAGCATTTGATTTCCATGGCATAAATACTCTCACCATGGCTGATTTCATACTACCAATGTGATGTCACTGAAGCCAAAGTTGGGAAGAGGTCCACACAAATGACTCTCTGAAGCCCATGCGAGATGGTTCCAGTATCCTACTATTCCTATCCCTGAACCATCATTGTAAATAGATTGATAAGCCAGGCTGATTGGTTTAGGGCAATCAAGATGGTCTGTGAAGCTGTTGGAGTCAATTCCATCAACCCACCTGTAAAACAGAGGTGGGAAAAGTGGAAACAGTAGGACAGTTGTCAAATGTCTAGTACTGTTGAAGTTAGTGGAAGAAGGATGAAGAAAAGAAGGTAGACCATTGGAGAGAAGAAGACAAATATGAGGCTGGTTGTAAAAAAGGAGTCAAAGGTGGTGAGTGGGTGGTGTGCTCCAGGACACGGTGAGGCTGGGGGATGAAGAGGAGTGAACTGGGGAATGATCACAGATCTGCCTGATTATTCATCCTTGTACTGAAAGCTCTCTATGGATTGACCCCACTTTATTTTCCAGGATGATTTGGGAAGCAGAATGATGGAATGGTGAATAGCCACGCCATCTTGGGCAAGTTATGGAAGCCATCCTGAGCCTCCGTCTTCCTCGGAACTTTAGAAGATGTTGTGAGGATTAACTCAGAAATTTAAGTCTTTTTCAGAGATTAGCTGTGAGAGGGTGCGGGGAACAGTGGTTGAGAATGCAGTCTCTGGACCTGGAATGCTTGGCTTGACTCCCAGTGGCTACAGGGCCTTGGGCAAGTTGACTGAACCAAGCTTCATCCCAGCTTTTTACTCTGTAAAATGAGGCATTCATTACTATTGTTAAATTAATTAAATAAGGAGGCCGTTAGATTCAGATGTCTCCAATGCCTCACCTGCCTAGGTAAGCAAACCATAACCTAAGCCTGAAATGTCTCAAGGTGAAGAAATCCAACATAAGGACAGCGAATCACAAACAGCCAGCCTTCCCCAAATAAGGCGACACAGCCAATCAAATCGTTAACTTCCTTTGCTTCTTCCCGTCTTTATACAAGTCTTTTCCCTCACTCCTGCCCATGGAGCACTTCCAGTTTGGTGTTGCCCGATTTGAATTGATTTTTGCTCAAATAAACTCAACATGTTAAATATGCCTCAGTTTACCTTTTGACACGTGAGAAACACACATATCAAAATTATGTGCCTGTTTTAGCAAATTGTTTCCAAACACTTAATGAAAGTATATAAAGAACGTGTAAAGAGTGAACACCTTAGTCCTTTTGGGCTGCTATAACGAAAAATACCATAGACTAGGTGGCTTAAACAACAAACTTTTATTTTACACAGTCCTGGAGGCTGGGAGGTCCAAGATCAAGGCCCCGGCAGGTTCGGTGTCTGACAAGAGCTCACTTCCTGGTTCATGGACGGCCATCCTCTTGCTGTGTCCTCGCGGTGGACAGGGCCGGAGAGCTCTCCGAGTCTGTTTTGTATGAACATTACTCTCATTCATGACTCCACCCTCATGACCTAATCACCCCCAAAGGCCTCACCTACTAATGCTGTCACACAGGGAGAGAGGGTTTCAAAATATCAATTCCGGGGGTCACAAATGTTCAGTGATAACCAGTTTCTTAGCCATTCCCAGTGAAGGTTACTATTGTCTAATTCTGAATTTCTCCTTACGGTAATAAAGCTGGTAATAAAATCTTTGTGAGACTTCAGTTGACTACGATCGTTTCTTCCATAATAAGTATAGATTTTGATTTTGTTCTTTCCTAATCTTGTGAAATTTCCACTTTGTGACAACTTGGTTTGTGTCCTTGCAGTTTGGGACAGTGGGTTTTGCTTCTTTTGTTTTTCTCCACCAAGTAGTTTTTCACCGTTAGATTGTATCCTTCGTTTTTCCTGGTTTTATTTTCTTCCAGGGAGATTTCTGCTATGACTGCTGAGCCGCCCCACTTTCTCTGCCAGATGAAGGAGAAAATGAGTATAAGCGAAAATGCATCTTTCTAAGGATACGATATGAGATTGTTTTACTGCTTTTACGCAATTACAAAATTCAATGACAGCTTTACCTTTAGGAAAGTGAAATGAAGCAAAATCGGATTCTGTTTATTGCAATTAGAGGTTGGACCGAGATTGAAGTAGTTTTTATAAACTGTGGATTGCGGGGCTTATTTCCATCAGGCAAATCCAAGCATGGATGAGAATTCACTTAAAAACAATAAAAATTATGCAAATTTAAAGTTCTCCTGACCTTCAGCCTTTTCTCTCTCCTGGATATCTTATCTTTGTGGAAGGACAGAACCCAACACCAATCTACTTCTGAAAGGGTCAGGAAAAGCTCAGCATTCGTGCTTTTTTGCCTCTTCTTCAAGGAGCCAGGCAGCCAAGGGGGACTCTCTTCTAGAAGCACGTGTGTGCCCATGTGAAAATGCTAAGGCTTCCAGAACCACGTCTGTGACTCGCTGTCAGCCTTCTGAAAAATCTGTATTCACATTGTAAGTACTTGATGAAGAGACCTCACAGTAAATTCCTGGCCAGAGATGGATGGCCTGAGTTTATTCAAAGGCCAAATAATTTCCAGACATTGATTTTGGATGGAAACACATGTCTTTCCCCTGGAAATGATTTCCTTGTGAGATAGACAGGCAACCCCCGACTTGCAAATAGACAATTCAGAAATTTCATTTGTAAGTCAGTCATTTGGAATGCACCAGGACTTTTTTTTTCCCATAGAAATAATATTACAAATGGCGGTTCAGGACCCAGGCTAGCCCCAGGTTATGGATTAACTCTTACTTAACCCATATCTCGGTTGGGTACTTCAGTGGAGAGCAGTGGAAAACAAGAACCACACAATACTCTTTGCTATAGAAATGGTATCAAATGGTGGTTTTGGGGTATAGTGTCTGGGGCAGACTAACTGCACTTAGACAAGCACTAGCTGTGTGACTTTGGGTCAGTTACCTAACTTCTCAGTTTCCTTGTCCATAGAAGGGGGAATGATATTAAGATTTAGTTCATAGAGCTGTTGTATGAGAATTACACACACACACATGCACACACACACACACACACACACACACACACCTTCAAACCCAGTAAAGACCCTTGTGATTCTTTGCTATCATCATTGTTGGTTCTTGTAACTGGCATGGGGCTGAGTCTATTTCAATCACTGATTGAACAAAAAGCAGTACTCGTGGAATATTAAAAACAAAACAAAAAAGATGGTATTTTTTTTTTCCCTCATAGTTATTGCTGTTCGGTTAAAATAAGATGAAATTAGAGGAAATGAGGAAACAGATGGGTATTGATGTTGAATTATAGGATATTTTCAATGAAATATTGACCTTAAAAGGGTTAGGTTTGGGAGGGATAAATTAGGAGTGTGGGATTAGCAGATACAAACTACTATATGTAAAACAGATAAGCAACAAGGACCTACTGTTTAGCACAGGGAACTATACTCAATATTTTGTAATAACCTACAAGAGAAAAGAATATGAAAAGAATATATATAACTGAATCACTTTGCTGTACACCTGAAACTAACACAACATTGTAAACCAACTATACTTCAATAAAAAAAAAAAAATAAGAACAAACAAACAAAAATAAAGTACAAAAAAGAGTTAGGTTTATTTATTATAAATAATTTGGAAAACATAGAAAGGCATAAAAGAGAAAATAAATTCTCTCCAAATCTGATCACCCAGAAATACCCACTCTTTATTTTGTTATCTTTCGGTATTCTGTCTTAGGCATGTGTACAATTGTCTAAAAGTGATTAAAAATAATTATAATTAAACCATCCATATTATTTTCATACTTGATTTATTCACTTAGAAACGTACTGTAAAGATGGGATTTCTAATGGCATCATGGCTTCCATCACATGGACGTGTTAAAACTGAAATAGCCAATCCCAAGTTGATGGATATTTTGTCTGTTTCCCTTTTTATACTATTCTAAATAATGTTGTTATAAGAATACAGATGGATAAAAATTTACTCATGTTACTATTTATTTCCTTTAACAAAGAAATTCAGTTTTTAGAAAAATTTGCATAGATTTGACTCATAATTTAAGAGTTTTGGTACATTTGTTGAGCTGGCTTCTAGAGAGAGTGTCTTAATTCACCTTTTTTTCTAGCAAGGAGAATGCGATTTCCTAGAAAGTTTCCTTAATTCTGAGATTGAGAATGCATTTAATTTTGCCAATCTAATAGATGCAAGGGGCATCTTGCGATTTTCATTTTCATTTTTGAATCTGAGAGTGAACATTTTTCATGTGTCTATGGTCCACTGGAATTTTTAAAATCAGTGATCTCTTCCCAGTCTTTGATGATTTTTCTATTGCCGTTCATCTTTTCAATTTGTTTTCTTTCCCGTTTCTCTTAGGGAAAACGACTTTTTCTTTGTAGTCATACAATACAAAGGTGTATTTAGAATTTAAAAACTTGCACTGGGTGCTTCAGAACAGACACTGTTATTGGCAAGTGAGCTGAAACTCCTTAGGGTTGATTCACAGCAGCCCCCATGGGACTGAACGGTGGGGCTGAGGAGGGTAGCGTAGCGGGGCAAAGAGACAAGGAACGTGGTCTCCAGTCGCCGGATGGAGTACGTACAATAACAGGAGACTCAGGAGCAGGCAGCATCTTATATGCAGAAAGGTTTTACTTTTCATATGTGTGAAGAACAAGTGGAAAATTAAAATAAGAGAGGGGAGAATGAAGACGTGGAGGATTTTGAAAGTATCAGACAAATTGAGTCAAGAAATTCTGCTGCCTTTCTGGATGTCGGTTAGGTGGTCTCACTGATGAAGACTATTTCTAATATCTTATGAAATAACGAGGATTTGGTAGTGGAAAGTTAGTTCACATCCCTACCGCTGGAGTTAGGGCAGTTATAAATGATAAATGCGTAACTACTTTGTATTTTATTAGATTATGGCTTGATTAGAAAGAAAAGGGCAAGATCCTGAGTGCATTTTTAAATTCTCAGAAAATTTAAATGATAGCAATCTAAAAGGAAATGCCAAAGGGTAGGAATCCTCCTTTGCCTAGGAGGTGGAATTGTGAAATGAATGATGTGGTGAGAATGGAAGAATGCGGAAAAATCAGAACATTGAAAAGGGGAGAAAAAAGGGAAGTTATATACAGAGAGATTACACAAAAAACACAAGTATAGGGTAGGCTTTATAAAAAGATCTTAAGAGGTGATGACATAGGGATTGATAGATATAATGCAATATGCATTACAAGTTATTGGAAAAATCCATATAAAGTTTAGAAGAATCGGGGGGAAAAAAACCCCTTGAAGATTCACATGCCAAAGTGTATGAGAATCATATACTCAGGAAATTATACTAATAAAAAAGGGTATATAATACCCAATATAAATGGAGACAAGAAGCTGGGTATAGATTAGAAATGCCTGTCTTGAGATCAGGGGGATGGTACATAGTGGCACAGTTCTGAAAAACTCAGAGGATGGGGTCGAGAGGACAAAATACATAAAGTCAGGGGGATATTAGCTGCTGTAGGGGGAACCTGCAATGTGGACCGACATGGGTTAGACAGGAGTTAGCAGAGTGGAGAGGGGGCAGGTCATAGGGAAAGACACTTGGCATGCGGGAGTAGGGGTCTCACAGCACAGTGGGAGAGCGTGGGTAATGAGTAGTTTCCAGCAAGTTTGTCTAGGCTGGTCTGGCAGGTGGAGAGGAAACCATCTGAGGAAGGTGATCGGTGGAGAGCCGTGGAGTTGGCTGCTGAACTGGAATTTGCCAAAGTGGCTCCTTCCCTGTGGGAAACTGTCAAGAGCATGGCGGAGCCCCCATCCTAGGAGGATGGAGCGTTGGTTAGAATCACGACTCACAGGAGAGCCTGTTAACTCACGAATCTGCCTTTCCAGTTCCTAATACAAGCTGGGATCTTGGCTCCAGGGAAAGTACAGGACGGAAATTGCTAGAAAGTAGAGTCCCTGCATTTTGAACCTAAGCGCCTTCTGTAAAACCCTCCTTTCTGGGTACAGGGATGCGGCCTAGCGCTCAAGCTAGGGCAAGTGGGGCACAGATAACCCAAACAATGACACAAAAAATCAATCAAACAAGAAGACGAAACCCGAAAGGAAAGAAGCAAAACCTAAGTTCATTCAAGTGTTTACATGTGGAATAGAAGCTGGTATCTGCTGGAGAAAATAATTTCACAGTGTGGGAAGAAATTGTAAATTGGATCTGGTCGACCCTTTTCAAAATACTTTATCTGGAATTCAGCCTGTGGTTCTTAATAACCACGTTCAGTCCTTCAAACACCTGAGCTTAAACAAATCTCCATTTGGATTTAAATATTTCTAAGATAGTTTATTCTTGACTTAGTCTATGGAACATAAAATTTTTGGCCAAGACTCAGGATGGGTGTTGTAAACACCCGGGACTGCCCTGTAGAGTACACACTGTGTGTCTGCCCTTCAGCTCTCCTGTTCTCTCCCTCGGCGTCAGATCATAAATTGTTACTCCTATGACTATGTTGTCTCCTCATATAGAGATGTTCCTTTCCACTTGCTGTTTAATTTATTTCCTTGTTATTCCACAAAAGGTTGGATCTCCTTAGGATCAAGAGCAGTTTAAAGAGGGAAGAGAAATTTACTGGGTCACGTGAACCAACGCAGAAGAGACGTAGTAACCACTGTGAGGAAGGACTTGCTACCATCTGGAACCTGTCAGTTTCACTCCTCTGCTTCCCTCTGCTTGTGGCTACTTTGTCACAATGCCACACAACTGCGTGGTGGGTAAGGTGGCCCCCAGCAGATCCAGATGCACATCTTAACACTTCCATGCCTGGAGAAGGGAAAAGGCTTTTTTCTTCTAGTTTAGTTAGGAAAAAAAGTCCTAAGAAGAACACTAATTGGCCAGGCTTGAATCACCCATTCAGTCTTTGAACTGGGGCAGGGGACCAGGCGTGGGTCACGGGTTTATCACCTTGTACAAGAAGACGAATGAACATGGGAGGAAGAGTCATTCACCACGGGGGTGAGGGAATCCTTGTAAGCCAGCAAGCCATCTCAAGTTGTCTTGATTATCTCGGATAAGAAAACTTGCAAAGACTTTGAGATTATTAAGTAAACAAGACAGGGAGTGAGGGCAGCTGGGATGCGGTGGGGATTTGCAGGGACTTGTAACGGCCGGAGCTTGGAGCTGGGTTGGTTTGTTTCCAGGTGGTACGAGGTAACAGGAATGTTTCTGTAAATTCAAAATGAGAATATGTTCCTGTAATGCAAAACACGCGACCTCTCTTTTTCTAGAGATCTGACAGAGTTGATCCCTCCTAGTCAGTAATAGATGAGAAAAAGCAAAGTTGCAGGGAGCAGGAATAGACATCCCAAGATGCACTTTAATCCTCCACGTTTACACAAACAAGGTTTTGTGCAGACAAGTATCCACTGAAGACCCTGATAGGGTTTTACAAGGACATCGATAAGGTCCCAGTCAAAAACCCAGCACCAGCCTGAGTCTACTGAAAGAGCTTCCAGAAACTCAAGGACCCCAAGTTACGTTGGCCACAGGTGATATCCCGCTGTCCCTCCAACCTGCCCACAAAACACTGAGAATGTAGCATAACTTATAAACAGGTACAATAGATTCACGGGTAGAAGAAGGCACACCTGCAACCCCAGGCAAAAGGGGCTCCCAAACAAAGCCCCATGTCATTAAAACCCCAAATTCACACTGGGTGGCCATTGACCAGATAATGGATTCTGTGATACAAATTACTGGACCCAAGAGAACATCAACAAGCATTGGGTAATGAGTTGGGAGGGAGAATTTACATAGAGGTTCTCAAGTGTATGCTGAGGTTTGTTTAGAGCTCAGTCTTTGAGATTAGCTATAGCTGGATTCGAATGCTACCTCCATCACCTGCCAGAGGTGACCTGGGGCTAACACATCTTCTCTGAGCCACAGGGATAATAAAAAGAGCTGCTTCGTGGAGATGTGGTGAGGATTGTGTGAGATAAGCATAGAGAAAGCATAGTTTCTACCGTAGTCAGTAAATATGATCCCATTCTCTTGCTGGCAACCAAAGTGATCTCCTAAAATTCAAATCGGAGCATATTGTTCTCCTACTTAAAATCCTCCCAGGGCAGCCCATTGCAAGTAGGATGACATCGAAACTCCTCACCGTGGCTTACAAGTCCTTCAAGGATCTGGTTCTTGGTTTACTTTGCGAGCTCATTGTTTACCAATTTCTCCCTCATTCATTTTTCTTGCTACATCGACTCTTCTTTAGATTTCACCAACCTCCTAGAAGTGTCTGAAGCCACGTAAACGCCCCCAAGACTTTCCCATGGGATCTCATGTTCCACCTTCCTCCATCACGTGCCATCTTGGAGATGGTTCAAGACATCACTGTTCCCATGGGTTTCTGTTTGCTGGTGCTCTACCCAGCCCAGCCATTCACTTACTGTTAGACCATGTTTTTTTTTTTTCTTTCTGAAGGTTTCCACAGAACTTCCTCTGAAACTATTGACCTCGATTCGTGTCCTGATCCTGAGTCTCCTAGGCACTTATCTTGTCCAGCTACCTAAGGTTGGTTTTATTCAGATTGAGAAGCAAACCAGATGTAGGATGAGAAGCTCTGGCTCCTGAATCTGGGCTCACAAAGAGCTCCACCAGCCACCCCCTTCTGAATACTTGACAGTTTTCACTCTTGAATGCACTCCACACTTCCCCATGTAAAACCCTTCACAGATCCCACAGTCAAAACATTTACCTGGCATAAATGATGTCTTCCTGGCCAGCCATCTTTATCGCTTGCCACACCTTGGCTGACTTCCATGGCTAATGTCATTTAGGTTTTTCCTAAAGGACAGAGAGGCCTGCTTTCCATCTGATTTCCTGGATGGGCCATGGCTCAGAAAACTGGTCTTGGGAATCCACAGAATAGAACTTAGTTCCTGCAGAACTTCATATGTTTCATGGCATCTGTCCTGACAAGTTTGGGCCACAAAGATAGGGTCTTTGGCAGTGGGGCAACTTTAGTTTCTTGTGATGAATCTAGAATTTCTGATGTTTACCTTTTCTCTATCAGCATGGGCACCTGTCTTTGGCTGGGTTTCTGGGGATACAGGGTTCAAGTACAAAAGTTTATTTGGGAGGTGATCCCAAGAAACCTCAGTGAAAGGTAGAGACATGAGCAAGGAAGAACAGGAGTCAAATAAAGGGTGTCCTACTGAGTAGTTTACCACTGGCACACCTGAGACTCATCCCCACTGGGAACTCTGGGACACAGTGTAGAAGATTCCACCCAAGGTCCTTACTAACTCCAATGAGTTATTGTTTGGGGGTTCCTGGAAGTGATGGTAACTCCCCGTAACCATCAGCTTTCCGGGAAGGTTCAGATAACTAGAGAGAGACTTCAGTCAAACAGTCATAGTTGTTTATAGCTGGAAGCCGTCAGACTGGTGCGTGCAGAGATAGTAACAGCTAAGGGAATACGAACAGAAGTTCACTGAGACCATCTGCTACAGCAACCAGCAAATCATTGCCCTCTTTCTGGCTGTTATCACCATCTGTATCCATAACCAAGAGGAAATGTGGTATAAACTCCGACAGAAAACAGATGTCCTCTGCCCTCGAACCAGAGCTCACCTCTGACGGTCTTTGTTCTTCCTGGATGCCCTATCTGACTTCCTATGACACCATTATCCTTGACGATGGTGAGATTAAAACTCTGATGCCTGTAATTTGATGTCTTACTCCGTGTTATCCCATCCTTACTGTTCTTTTGGCGGTCATACCAATGGCTGCCCTGCGGAGCTCAGGTCATACTCTTGGCCAGAGTGATTGCACGAATTGTGAAAAGCGGTCCTTTCGAAAAGGATCAACTCCCTTGAATGGTTAAACGAACAACTCTTCCAATGAGTATGAACAGAACTGCATTTCTCAAGCTTTTTTTTTTTCTAATTATAAATCTGCCTAAACAAACAAATCAAAGTTGTTTCTGCAAGAGTTAGAGGTCTGATTTAGCAAAGTTTTTCTGAGCGAGAGGAAGCAGATTTCGCTTGCAGTGTGTGTGTGTGAGAGAGAGAGAGGGGGGGAGAGGTATCAAAAGGCCAGTGGGAAAGCCAACACAGCACATGATTTTTACTTTGGCAGTTTTACAAGCGAAAAAAGAGGGTCAAAGAGAAAGAGTGAAACCTCTGCCCATTCCTGTTCTGATTGAAACTTTAATTCTAAAATAGTCTTTGGCTTGAAAGATAGAACTGCAACATCTTTCCATATAAATGGCAAAGCAAGACACATTTTTATGTGTTGTTTTATGGGGTTTTCTCCACATCTTAATGTCTAACCATTTTATAGTGCTTGGCTTTGCAGGACCCTAGAGATAACCTGCGAGCAATACTGATTCTTTTATTTGTAACACAGGAAGAGTTAAGAAAGTGTCTGCACACCAATGACAAATTATTGCAATCTTAACAAGAAATAAAGCAGGAAAAATGGCTTAGATTTAAAACTTAAAAGAAGGTTGGAATATATATATATATATATATATAGAGAGAGAGAGAGAGAGAGAGAGAGAGAGAGAGAAATCTTCCAAATAGAATAATGAAGTTAACTGGTACAATTGAGTTTTACAAATCACACTTGAAGATTAACTGCATTTTCCTAACTGTAAAGTTCTCTCTCTCTTTTTTTTTTTTATCAATTTGGTGGTCCAGAAATAAACATCGCTGAAGATCCTTTGCAGTTTTTTAAAAAACAAATCCCTTGGTTTGGAGAGTTTGGAGTGCATCTTTAAAAGTGTATTTTTGAGGAGTTGTAGCCCCCATGGTCTGTGAGCTTTTGTCTATAGAGCTGTCTATTTATTTGCTGTAAAATCTATTATCAGTGAGATGTGATTATTTGCAGATTATGAAAACTCTGGATCTTTTTCATCTGTTCTTGTGTGTTAACTGCACGTTTTGGTGTTAGGGGAATCCATCCCTTTCCAGTTTTTAATAATGGGTTACTTTAAAAGCATTTTGAGGTTGTTTTTTTTTTAATAAGAAATTATCTTAAACATTCAATTTTTCTTCTTTCTCAATCTTATTCCAATAATTATGGAAGGTAACTTGAGGTGTTGGAGAAGAACAAAGTCTTTGGTTTCAGAAGGTTTGGGCTCAAATCTTGGCTCTGGTTGTAACTAATTGTGTGACCAAGGTTAATTAGCTAACTTCATTCACATTTGGTTTTCTCACCTATAAAAGGGGAATACTGACAATGTTTACTTCATCAGTATATCACTATTGTGAATATCAAATGATGTAATTAAATCATACAATACATGGTAATATATAATTAATGTAACATATAATACGTTGGGAACATAAAACATTTAAAATGTTAGAAAACAGCATCACTCATAGCCAAAACACTGAATACTGATGGATTTGGTCATATGTCAAACTAAATCATGTATCATAGCATAAGAAGCAAGAGAGAGACGTGAGTAGAGGAGAAGAGGTTACACCATTTCCGGTTCTGAGCTTACTGTTTGAATATCCATTTACAATATTTAATGGCTGGTTCTTTGGCAAAAAGTGGTTTCCACCAAGATACTTTGGCCTCTTGAAAGGATCTCTAGACAAAGCAGACCTCTGTTGGCAAGAATATTCGAACCCAGATATTTTATATGGAAAGTAGTGAAGGAAAATGTCTACAATATGCCTAAAAAAGTTGAAACTTAGTATTTTAGAGTCCTCTCTTGGTTTTCCTTTTGCACCAGAATCACTTTCTTACTCCAGCGAGGTGGTGGAGAGGGAACAGGAGGGACGTTCAAAGGCTTCACAGAAATTTGCTTCTTAGGTCATAGGCGCATGGATGGCTCAAACCTCACTTCTGAGTCTTGTCGGTTAGTTAAGACTCATTCCCACACAGTAGAGACCTGAGACTTGGAAGGGAGAATTTATATGAGAAGAGACTGGACGTTTTCTAACTACCGTTTCCCAAAGCAATTCCTCAGGAATGTCCCAAGAGAAGCTCCCCTACGTTTTCCCTATGATCTAATACGTTTCCTAAGGTCCCATAAAACCTCTTCTTGAAAATTCACCATGCATATTAGTATATTGAGTTCTCAGAAGTCCTGATATAAAGAAATTGATATGATTGACTTTCTTTAACTCAGTGTTTCCCCCAATTGTGTGTCCATGACTACTTCGTGGAATTAGTGTCCCATGCAGTAGGTTTCAGGGTACACCAGGCTAGTTCATCACGCCTACTGGTGTCAGTTTAAGCGGTGGTAGGGACCTGTCCTCTGTGGTCCCGTGTCCCTTATCCCTGCTCTGGGCAGCCTAGGCATGTCTGCGTAGGTTGCAGGGATCAGAATATCCCAGGGAATCAGGGATGCCATTTGCAAGACACAACTTTGAGATTCAGACCCCTCTGGTCCCACAGCTTCAGCGTGGACGTGGGATACACACAAACAGAAGACTGTGGTCCTCGCCTGGACTGAGGTATCAGAGTGCCTCAGCTGAGCCTTCACAAAGAGGTGACTTTAGAAGAATCCATCAGAGTTCAGATCTTTGTGCCAGCTGTTACGTTTTCTTTCCACTGAGGCTGGAGAAACTTGGCAACACTGAGTTTTCCATTTCCAAAATATGTTTCAACCTAAAAAAGAAAAGACAATAATTAAAAATGAATAATGAGATGTTTGTGTTTGTGAGAAAAGAAGAAAAAAAATGGACTCCTCAGATATTAATAAAGTGCTTGAAACCTCTCTGGAGACCCCACTTATGTCTCAAGGGATGATTTCTTTGCAAATATTGAAAATTGGAAATATAGAAAAAATCTGTTTATTCCGAAGAGCGGTGCAAGCATGGGTAGAGAGAAGACAAACTATTCCTCTCGTTTTCTTTCCAATTTGATTTTTGGGATGAACTGAGACTACAGCCATAGACTTGGCAAGTTTTCTTTTCACGTGTCTCCTGGTTTTTCTTCACGACTGGAAACCATTTGTGATCATAGGAGGAAATGCTCTTGCTGACAAATGGGCGTTCCTTGCTGCATAGGTTCCGAGCTTTGTCATGACAGCAGCTAAAACCTGCGTTCCCAATGAGCGTAAGCTGCAAGCACCTGGTGGGGAAGAGGTAACATTTTGCTGCCTTTTCTGGCTTGGGATGATTGATGTTTCCCTGTGTGTGGTCACAGAGTGGAAAGGCTCCCCGTGGGACTGTAAAGAGACCACTCTATCGCATAAAACAAGGGAGACTAAGAGATGAATGGAGAGGAACTTTCTCTAGAGCAATGCTTCTCCAAGTGTAGTCCCTGGGCCAGCAACATTAGTGTCATCTGGTAATGCGTCAGAAATGCAAATTCTAGGGCCCCACCAAACCTAGTGAATCAGAAACTCCTGGGGTTGGGACCAACAGTCTGTGTTTTAACAAGCTCTAGACTCCAGTGATTCTGCCACTGCTAGAGTTTGAGGACCACTGCTCAAAGCAAACAAACAAAGAAAAAAATCCAACCCAACAATCTGGCCAGCTGGATAGAGCATCCCCAGATGTTCTTCAGACGCTACTTTTGTATTTCCTCTGTGGTACAGCCTCAGTCTGATCCCTTTGCCACTATGTCCTGCTCCAGGGTTAACGGTAGTATCTGTTCTCGTTCACGTGTACTCAAACATGGCTAAGAAACCCTTAATTCCCCAAGTCCAAAGAATTCTGGCTGACATTTTCTAAAGCAGCGATTCTCAACTTTGGCTGCATATTGGAATCATCTGGGGGAAGATTTGAACACTCCAGATGCCCAAAGCTACATTTCTAGACAAATGAAATTAAAAATTGGGGATAGGCCGGATAAGACCCAGGTATTAGTATTTTAAAATCTGGGATGATTCCGACGTGCAGCAAAATCCTGTATCCTCATTCTGATAAGTCTCTGCAGGCACTTTTCCTCGCCCCTTCTTATTCTATTCTTTGCAGACCATGGCTTCTGATTTCCTGAACTCCAACAGCAAGTCTACCTGGACATTGCATTTTGTAATAAGACATTGTCTTCACCCTTCCGTCTGCTCCAAGACTCCGAGATGCCATTCTAAGACCCTTAGAGACAACAGTGCTAGAGCCCGTTCCTCTGGCCACTGACCTCATTTTAATCCATCTCTAGCTCCTGCCTCACCTTCCTCCCTGCTTGTCCCAACACTGCACTTTTCATGCTCCCTGGCACAGCAGTGTCTGCTGCCTTGGGTCCTTTGGGTCCTGAGACCTTTAGGCTTGGTCTTTTAGGCAAAGGATGGAGCGTGGAGCACCTTGGGTGGGTCCTCAGAAATACCTAAAGTAAAGTTTGGGAAGATTAGGAGTAGACAGAGCCTTTGCTCTTTGATGTTAGTGGGGTTTTGGGGAGAAGAAGAGGTGGGCAGAGCCCCAGAGTCAGCTCTCAATGAGAAATGTGCAGGTATGTGCACATGTGCTCACAGGTGTGTTGGGAATGGAACCACGTGGGGTGGAGAAAAACCATCTTTGATAACCTTGACTACAGATACAGAAGAGATACATTTATGACTTGCTTCGATAGTAGGGAAAGTACCATTGATAACTCTTTGACTTCTTACACATTAGCATGTATCGCAAATGATTATGTGTCATTAACTGTGTTCACGTGGAGGTCCAAACGTCCAGAAAGAGTTTAATGAAGGGTCTGTGTGAGCACAGTGAACCAACCAAGGAGAGCAGTGTGTCAGGGACTCTGATGGACAGAAAGCCATTAACACCCCCAGGCTCAAAGGGGAAAAGTTAGGGAGCTGTTGCAGTGGGAAGGGGGCCAGTCCATAGGATACACGGCCATAAGTAGAGGGACACGGCCATTGACAAACCACAGCCTGACAAGGAGGATCTGGAGGAATAAATACCCTGACCTTGAGTGTCTTTGCTGCATTCGGTCATCAGACATAACTCCATCTGGACCTTAGGTTCCCAGTGCCTTTTTCAGAGCAACCAAAGTTTGCTTAGCAACTGCCAACATTTCCAATGACCAACATGGAGGAGAAAGAAAACACTTAGTACACAGTTGAATGAACCCTCTTTTTCTTCCCCAAACCAAATGTGAAAGGCTCCCAAGTCGATGTATTGCATTCGTACAGCAGTTTACTCTCTGACCCTCAACTCTACCTCATTCGGGGCTTAAAGCAGAGACCTGGCAAATGTCATTATCTCTGATTTATAGGTGGAAAAAAGTGAGTCCACATGGATGGTTCGTCTACAGGCTCCATGAGTTCCTCTTGTGAGCGTGCGAAGAGGAACTGAGCAGAGCCTGATTGTTATTAAAACAAAAGCCAGGCTCTGTGTCTCTGGATGTCTGATTACAAGGGATTTGATGTCAGGGCATCTTCATTTCACAAATTACATATGAACCATTCCTATTAGGGTAACTGAATTAATTTGGAGACTTTTAGCTGCAACTAATCCAATAATACTACCAGGATTCTAGGGTTTGAGACAGTAGTTGGAGAAACATGCGGACATTAATCCTTTGAAAACCATGGGCAGACAAGGTATCTTTTTGCTATGAACACAGAAGCCAAGTGAGAGCAGCCAGGAAAGTTCCCTAGAACTACTGTATTTGCAGAGAATTCTTGTCCCAACTTGGCTCCAAGACACATGAAGGACAAGGCTAAGATGGGAAGCCTAGGTTCTGAGAGAGAAGATCTAGACGTAGGTGCAGAGGAAGGAAGCCCAGTAAATGTCTCCAAGTATACTCCACTTGCTTTTTGACAATATGACTATTTCCAGTGATGGGTCTCATTGTAATCGTACTTGTCTTTCTCCTATTGACCATCAGGAAACAGAATTAATCATAGGTAAAAAGTGATGCCTGCTAAGACTTATGAGGTCAAATTTTTTATTCCTTCTTCTGTAGATGAAGACATTCAGAGTGGCTAATAGAATCAGGCAGTTAGATGTAAAGAAGAGATTACATCTGCATGAATTTAAAGATGGTGTTAGGTTATAAAATCATCGAGTTCGTAATAAGATAATGGGGTTGAAGTACTGAGAATTGACCATGGTCCACCCTCTGATTTGATAAATGAGAAAACCTGATGCATTCAAAATAGAGTTTTCCAAGTGTGCCACAGATGTCAAAAAGCCAGGTTTCCATCCTAGATTCCCCAACTTCTTTCTACAACCCATGGATGTGCTATTTTTAACGAGTTACCGTGACATTTTTGTCTGGTGAAGTCTGCATCTGCATCTTGTGTTCACAAACGATGCCATATGCAAAGAAGGGAATCCATGGGCTCATGTAGATTAAATCAGGGCTGAATCTTCAGGCACGGCAAGGACCAGGAACTCAAACTGAGCTTTCAGACTGGGGTGCTGTCAGCTCTGCTGTGCTTGGTGTTGCCTTTGACCTCAAGTTGCCCTTCGTCACCTGGTACCCAAAAAGGCCCAAGTAAATAGAGCTTCCCTTCCAAGTGGCTCACCACCCTGACGAGAAGAGCACACCTTCTCTGGGGACTTTGTAGACGACTCGGGGATTCTGGATGGGTAGCAGGTATAAGCCTGGAGCTGCAATGTAGGCTCCGCCCCATAAGCCCCACAGACGGAGACTGGGAGAGAGCTGGTGTGTCAGCCACAGGCCAGGCAGACACAGCCCCATGTGTGCCGTGGCTCTCTTGGGTGGCACACCCATTCCGTCTAGCTTTTCCACCCTTTCCTGCATTCACCTCTGAACTCTAGAGAAGGCAAGGGCAGCAAAAGCACGTATTTTAGGAATTTCTTCTTTGGAGTCTAAAGAACCCTCCCAATTTCCATACAATTCTCAGACTTCAGACTTTGCCTGCGCTGAAATTCATGACACTTTTCTGAAACAACTTTTCCAATCACATGGCGATCATTGTCAGACTTAGCAGTTTCCTTCAGGAGAACATTTGTGTTGATTTGACAACATTCAAATGTGGTCATCGAATACCACTTAGGAGGCCTAATGATTTCTGAACACTAGTTAAAAAGCTGATTAAAGCTACTCTGGTTTTCCGGGAATTCTAAATCTCATGTTCAACTATGAGAATTACAATCACAAAGAGAGAAACATGCTCAGATAACCCATCTAGGACTGAATATTTTGCTTCCAACTCCATACGAGTGCTTAATTAAAGACGCTACCGACGAGATAGATTTGTTTTCAAAATCCCAAGGCAACTGAATTTTTTAGTTCACATCTCTCAGCTCCTTTGGGTTTTTATCTCTGGAATTCAGAAACAAAACATAGGCCTTTTGGTTAATAAGATTTTCCTTTAATGCATGATAAGGCCAGGTGATTCCTAACCACTAGGGTCTGATTGTTTTCATTAGAATGATAACATATGGACACATTGTCCAACCACTTCACGGAGCCCTGAAATGGGATCATAAAAGGGGAGATGAGAAACTCTGGTTTAGATTAAAGCAAATGGCTTGAAGAATTGGCTCTGATGAGCTACAATTTACTGTTATAAAAGTTCACAGAGATGAGTCTTCTGCAGTTTTCTTCTCTTGTGTTTGAGATTCGTTGGAGAGGATGGAGCAGGGGCATGGTGTTTGTTTTCAGCAGTCTCGATCCTAGTGATGTCAGTTACACATGGGATGGGTGTGTGGCTTCCATCAAATTCCCAACGAGCATTTAACCTTAGCCCCAAATCCAACACACATTCATCATTATTCAAGCCCCACTGGTTCAGCAATGCCCAAAGGGATATCGGTGGGATGGCGGGCGGGGGGTGGGGGGTGGGTTGGAAGAGAGAAGCAGGGGGAATACAGATGTACAGGGAGTGAGTCGTTCCAGATATGGAAGGGACCCGGGGCAGAGGGGTGGAACTTTAACTGCACTATACCAAAGAACTTGGGTGAGGGAGGGAGAGGCTGGTCCATAAATTCAAATCCTGGCTTTGAGACGTGGTCAGCAGCCATGGAGGACAGGTGGCTGCAGGTCTAGGGGAAGAAAATGAATATTTGTTGATCGCCTCTGAGTGCCAGACCCGGGGTTAGGCTCTCAGACACGCTGCCTCATTTATGGTTTACAACTACGGGAAGTAGACATCATCATTAACCAAACAGATCTGGTTTCAAACCCCGAAGATAATAAAAGTAATATGTACTTTATGGGGTTGTTGTGAGAAAATAAGATGACATATATTCAAAAAACTATGCAGAGTGACTGATGCATAGTAAACACTCAATAAATGTCAGTCTCCCTCATCCCCATCCACCCCCAAACCACCCACAAAACCCATAACAACAATAAAATTAAAACCTTACTAGAAAGAGGTCATCATCATTTGGCCCATTTCACAGACAGGAAAGGTAAGTGTTTTCCAGGGTTCTGCCTTTGCGCATGTCTCTATACTTTCTCCATCTTGCTCTGCCCAATCAGCTCCTTTTCCTGACTTTTGATTTCTAGCAGCTAAACATCATTTTTTCTATTCTCTGACTCAAAACTGTATAGTCATGCTTGAGTCCCTCGTACACTTAAGCCCCCATTCAACGGGCAAAACTAATGTCCTAGTAATTCAACCACCATAGTATTTCTTGGGTGCGTCTCCTCTTTCCATTGTCACTACGCTAGCTCATGTCCCTGGCCTATTTTTGCTGGACCGATTGTAGGCGCAGTCTTTAATGACAGTTTGGCTCCTGTAGCCTCCACCATATTGCCTCACCTGAGGCTACTCTCCAACTCTATCACCTACACACACCTTATCCCACCTCTGCATCATTACTCACGCTGTTCTCTGCCTGGACCTCTGGGTTCCATCTCCTCTCACTGCTCTTCACTCCCGAGTGTTGAGATAGTGAATATCAATTTTTTGGTTACAGTCTTATTGAGATATAAGTCACATACAATATGATTCACTCATCTAAAGTATAGAATTCAGTGTTTTTAGGTATGTTCAGAGTTGTGCAACCATCTCTATAATCAATTATAGAACATTTTCAATTACCTTGAAAAGAAACCCTGTACTCTGTAGTTATCACCCAACTTCCCATTCCCCTAGTTATAGGCAACCACTAATCTGTGTCTATAGATGTGCCTATTCTGGACATTTCATATGAAAAGAATTACATAATATGTGGTCTTTTGATTGGCTTCTTTAATTTAGCATAATGTTTTTAAGGTTCATCCATATTTTAGCCTGTATCAGTATTTCATTCCTTTTGATGACTGAATAATATTCCATTGTATGGATATACCACATTTTGCTTATCCATTCATCAGTCGATGCACATTTTCCTTATTTCCACCTTTTGGCTATTGTGAATGGTGCATCTATGAACCTTCATGTACAAGTACTTATTTGAATAGGTTTTCAATTTTGGGGGGTATATCCCTAAGAGTGAAATTGTTGAGTCATACAGTAACTCTGTTTAACCATTTGAGAACCTGCTGGACTCGTTTCCAAAATGTCTGCAACATTGTACATTCCTACCAGCAGTATGACGGTTCTAATTTCTTTACATCCTCACCAAAACTTGTTATTATATGACATTTTGATTACAGTTGTCCTGGTGTGTCTGAAGTAGTATCTCACTGTGGTTTTGATTTACATTTCCCTGAAGACTAATGATATTGATTATCTTTTCACGTGCTTGTTGATTATTTGTATATCTCTTTTGGAGGGATGTCTATTCAGATTCTTTGCCTATTTTTAATTGGTTTATTTATCTTTTTATTATTGAGTAGTAAGAATTTTTTTTAAATATATTCTAGATACAAGTCCATTATCACAGGTGTGATTTGCAAATATTTTCTCCCATTATTTGGGTTTTTTCCCCACTTTCTTAATAATGTCCTTTGAAGCACAAAAGTTTTGAATTTTGAAGAAATTCAATATATGTATCTAGTTTTTCTTTTGTTGCTTGTGCTTTTGGCGTCATATCTAAGAATTCATTGCCAAATCCAAAGTCACAAATATTTACACCTATCCTTTCTTCTAAAAGAGTTATAGTTTTAGCCTTATGTTTAAGCTTTTGATCTCTTTTAAGTTAATTTTTGTACATGGTGTTGGGTAAGAACATTATTTTCTTAAGTCCCAGCTCAAATGCTGTTATCTCCAGTAAGTCTTTTCTGATCCCACTAATTAAATGATGATGACAGTGATGATGGTGAAAATGACACTAGTTACCATCAATAAACCAGTAGTTTCTCTTCCTCATTTTATTCAGTTCTCATAATCTTGTAAAGTAGTTGCTAAAAAGTACTTCTTAACAGAAGTCTTGGTTAATGAAGTGTGTTTATCCTTATGTTATAAAGGCAGAAGTTTAAGTAACTTGTCCGTGTTAGTGGCAGATCCAGCATTCAAAGTAGCTCTGCCTCTGCTTTCTCCTGCCCTACACTGTCTCCTGAATGATACTCACCTTCTTCTGAGCCCGAGTGTGTCTTTATTTGTGATTATTGTGGGGGGAAACATCACATTCTTCCTTGAGTTAAAATGTCTTTATATTTTAGTTATCTTAGCTCTTCAACTAAAGGATTCTTGATGGCAGAAATCCATGTATTCTGTCACCCCCCACGGTCTTTATCACAATACATGAAAGGGAGTTGATAAATATCTGTTGAGTTGAATAAACTTAGCAGATTATTAAGATCAGAGTCTGGAGACTTACCGTAATTACCATTAGGTGATTAATGGGGACAAAAATGAGGTGTCTCAATAAGAAGCTGGAAATGTGACTGCTCTTTGACCAATAAATAACATAATAATGGATCAAAGGTATACTCGCTTCTGGTAAGCATGGTTTGACTTTAACCTGAAAAAGGAATTGTACATCTAAAATAGTAAAGTAGGCATGTAATCCTCAGAAGGGCATATATTTGGGTCATTGAAACATAGAAGATTATTCTAGTTATCTACTGCTGTTTAAAAAACCTCTCCAAAACTTTGTGGTGTATAACGGTGTGTTATTATTTCTCATGGTTCTGTGGGTTGAGTGGGATCAGCTGGATTCTCATTTGGGGACTCAGCTGCAGACAGATATCAGAGGAGGCTGCAGTCAACTGAAGGTCCAGTTGCATTGAATGGCTAAAAAGCCTCACTCAAAGGCTGGCAGTTGATGCCAGCGGGGAACTCAGCTGAGACACACCTACACGTGGCTTTTCCATGTCGCACCGGAGTCTTACAGCACTGTGGACGGTTTCTAAGAATGAGCAATCCGAGACCAAAAGTGGACCAAAAAAGAGATTTCCTCCCCCTGCAAAAAGAGAAAACATAGTGGAAACTGCAAGGCTTCTTATGACTTAGCCTGGGGAGTCATAGAAGTAACGTCACTTCTGCTGTATTCTATTCGTTAAGCGAGTCACTAAGGCCAACCGAGGTTCAAGGAGAATGGAATTGGAATCCACCCCTTGATTGAAGAAGCAGCATGCATGTACAGGAAAGGGATGGGTGGATGGAGGCATCTTGACGAGAGCTACCACAGAGGTGCAAAGTAAAAGACGTTCCGTCCAAGGGACAGTGTGCTCTGGCTCAGGGACATGGCTACCTATTCCAATTAGCTGGTCACTACCTTGTTCTTTTGAGAAACTTTTAGTTTTATAGATTCCAGGTTCATCCAGCTGCAAGGGAAGCATAATAAAGACTAAGGCTACCAAGTGATAATAAAAATATGAGAAAACACATCAAAAAACAAACATATGTAATTGGACACATCATGCCAGCCCAGTTCTTTTAATAGCTTCAGACCTTTAATGGGCCTATCACAATGTGAAATTCTGTCCTTAGGGTCATTCTGCCTTGCTGGACCCCCATGCCTCTGCTCCTTCAGTCTCATTTTCTGAAGCTGTTCTGCCCATTACCCTTAACTCTCATGTGCTTTAATTTCTTCCCCTGGTTCTGTGTCTCCACCCAGCCCTTGTGTTTGAACTGTAGACTGGTTTCCTTTCCAAGAAATCCATCTGATTTTTATTATTCACCTTTTCAACATCTTGCACTATAGCAATTACTTCTCTGATGTCACTTCATTCTTAGAATATCGAGTATTGAAACCTAAAAAAAAAAAGTACCTATTTTAATCATGGGTTTCAGCACCTTTTAAGAGCAACTGATGAGAAGAAATGTGTGTTTCTGGGTATTATTCTACGGGGGAAGAGCTGGGAAGATGAGGGTAGGATGATTCCTAACCAATATCTTGTGAAGTGAACACCGAGATGTGATCTGCATAATGTGATGAAGATAAAGGAAAGAAGAAGAAGAAAGGTATACTCTGCTTCACTCTCAAGGCAGACAAGCTAAGGGCCTTATAATATATGATATTTTAAGTCTGTATCAAAAGTTTGGGGATTACAAATCAAGAAATAAATCAGTTATAAAATTGATATTTTCCACCATTGAAAAAAAACACACAAAACAAGCAGCAAGCACTTTTGGACTTTAAGAGGCTATTAAATACATTGCATATCAAAATGTGTGATGTGGTCAAGGCTGTAATCAGAAGAAAATGCATAGTTTAAATGAATTATTTAGATAAGGAGAATGAATGTAATTAAATATTCAACTCAAGGAGGTAGAAAATAACTTAAAATAAATGAGAAAATTAGAGGAAGGTAAGCAGAAATTACTACACTCAAGACAAAAAAAATTCCCAGAGTTGATAAATAATTATAAGAACTGATTTCTTTGAAAACACTAATGAGACGGACATTTCTCTGGAAAGATTAGTCAAGGGGAAGAAAAGAACAAAATAAGGGTGGGCGAAGAAATTTACACATATAGCAAGCGGAGACTGAGAAATGAGAGAAGTTTACATTCCAGCCCATGTTAATAGTCTTTAAAACCTGGATGAAATGGGCAACTTACAAAGAATACAAAACTTCCCTAAGGAAAATTAGGTAAATAACAAAGAAAAAAAATTGAAAAGTTGTCAAAGAACCATTTCTCCACAAAGTATCTAGGCCTAGGAAGTTTTATGGATAAGTTCTTTCCAAGACTCTACAAAACATCTTTATTGTTTAAATCACTTCTGGGCAGAGAGAAAAAAGGAAAGTTACCTAATCCGCTATAAAATAGTTAAGATAACCTTAAATGTGAAACTGGAGAGAGAGTATCTTTCAAAAGAAAACTGTTTATCAGCTTTTCTTATTAATATGAATAGAAAAAAAAATCCTCTCATATCAGTAAATAAAATATACCACTTGACCAGGTAGGTTTTTCTCTCTAGATTTACAGGGAATAGATTTTAACATGTAAATAACTGAAAGAGAAAAATTTCATTTCAATAAATTCCAAAAGACATTTTATAGAATTAATTTACATTCTTGACTTTAAATCAAAGAGCCCTGGGGACTTCCCTGGCGGTCCAGTGGTTAAGACTCCATGCTTCCAATGCAGGGGGTGCGGGTTTGATCCCTGGTCAGGGAGCTAAGAAGATCCCATATGCCTCGCGGTGCAGCCAGAAAAAAAAAAAGAAACCCAAATATATATATATATATATATATATTTTTTTTTTTTCAGGCTAATATACCTGAATATATATATATATATATATATATATTCACCCATTTCAGCATAGAGTTCTGTAAGTTCTGACAAACATATATGGTCACCACCACAATCGCTATATAGCACAGTTCCATCACCCCCCAAATTCCTTTGTAGTGAGCCCCTCTCCCCCCACCAGACCCTGCCAATCCCGATCTGATTTCTGCCCTTATAGTTCTGCCTTTTCCAGAATGTCAAAAGAACGGAATCATACAAGTGTATAGCCTTTTGAGTCTGGCTTTCTTTTCACTGAACATAGTGCATTTGAAATTCATCTGTATTTTACATGTATCAGTAGCTCATTCCTTTTTATTGCTCATGGAATGCCATTGTTTGGATTTGGGTAATTGCCAGTTTGGCAGGATTCTGAAGAAAGTCACTCTAAATGGTCACATACAGGTTTTGCGTGAACATATATTGCCACCTTTCTTGAGTAAATATTTGGCCAACCCAATACTTGGAACTAGGACCAGTGGGTCACGTGGGAAATTTGTGTTTATATTTATAGGAAACCGAACTGATTTCCAAAGTGACTGTACCACTGATGTGGCACTTCGAGGTGAAGCAGGCAGGCGTGAAAACCTTGTCTAGGGGCGTGGTGTATTCCTGATTCTCTGTTTGTTCCCTCAGTGCTAATCTCCATCCTTTGCCCTGTTCTGCCCCCTGGAGCTTTCCCCTCACTGGCTGTGTCATCTTAATTTCCTCAGGCCGGCCCTTGGCTGGGTTTGCCAGTGGAAGGCCCTGGCAGAAGATTGGGGGGTTGCCATCTTGGTCTTCTACCCACCCGCCTCTCTCAGCCCCCACTCCTTGGCTACATTTCCCCACGTCCCAGCCCAGAGCCTGGTGCCCGCCGGGGGGTCCACCACTGTTTGGCGAACAAATATTGGATGTCTTCTCAAGACCTATCACAACACAACCCTG
The DNA here is from genome assembly GCF_009873245.2 of Balaenoptera musculus. NCBI lineage: Eukaryota > Metazoa > Chordata > Mammalia > Artiodactyla > Balaenopteridae > Balaenoptera > Balaenoptera musculus. The sequence continues at coordinate 56,404,728 of NC_045804.1, read as the reverse complement.
TCCAGTGTATGCCACTTTCCCCAGTAGAAACCATCTCCATCGGGTGACCATGCCCCCGTCCTCCATCTATGCCACGCCCAACTCACTGCTCCGCACAGCAGAATATGACATCAGCAAACGCCTCGGCTAAAATGTACTTATTCTTTGAGATCCTTCTCAGCTCTACGGAGGAATCTCTGTCATTGCTGGAGGAGGTCATTGCGAGGATGTGACTGCTGGTGGGCCTTGAGCTGGACCCCCGCAATCGAAGGCTCCTCACCCCTCCCGCATCCTCGGAATGTGCGTTCTGCCCATGGTTCCCACGCTGGGAGCCGTTTTCAAGGACGCAGCCTTGAGAGAGCAGGGTGTGCGTAAAACCATCTGCACTGTGTACGTGACTGAACCCAGGTAAGGCCTCTGTATAAACTTTCAGATTTAAACACAGGCCTGGTATCTAAGTGCCCTTGCTTATTCATCCTGCCACCTACCACCCTGGAGTGTGCTTTGCCTCTTTCTTCTCTCTCCGTGTCCTCTGTGTACAGGGACCAGTCTCAGATTTCACCCAGGAAGCTCTCGAGGTTTCAAGCCAACAGTTATATCATCTGCCTTTCTTCGAAATTTTTAGCACCTACGTTTAACTGGCGCCAGATAAAAAAAGCACTGTGCTCTCTCTTGCATCACTTACTGTTGTTTTGGAAGTGTTGGTCATGACTGAAATCCCAACTGAATCACGACTTTCATGAGACCAGTGACCAGGCTGGGCCTGAGCACAGCGTGAAAGCCCAGTGTTTACTGGTAACTGATTAATGTGTGACATCTTTAGTTTTTGCAGGGTGGCCTTTGACACCAGAAAACCATGCACGAAGCTGAAATCCTTGATTTGAAAACTGCAGAAAAGGCTCTGGTGCCTGAAGATGTGGGGCTGCGTCGGCCCTCTTGCCTCTCCTTGGAGAATCTGTACCTTAGGGTCACACGGTGGATTGTCAGTTCCCATGGGCAGAATCTGCCTGAATATAAGCCAATATCTTTAAATGAGACAACCCAGAAAGAGTTATGCTTTTCTATAAACTTGTGTATTGGTTTTCTGAGAGGTGGCCAGATGGGGGTAATTTGCCAGCTTAAATAGATTAGATATTGATGGAATACCATCTTCCCTCCTTCCTGGGGCACCCTTTGAGCATGCCCTGACCCCCTCTTTGCTTTATCTCTCTCCCTAGCACTTATCATTATATGACAAACTGTATATTTCATTTGTTCATTTCTTTGTCTTCTTCCACGACAACAGGGATTTGTGTTTCATTCACAGCTGTGTCCTTAGTGCCCGGAACAGTGCCAGGCACTGAATGAATGGATGCATGAGTGAATGGATTCATGAGTGAGTGGGTGCACGAATGAATGAGTGCCTCCGTCAAGAACCAGCAAAGACTTGGTGATGAGTGGTTGACACAGAGTGGGTGAGCCCAGTAGTCTGCTCATGGTTCTCTCCAGCACCATGTGGAAGTGGGTGATATAGCAAGCACGCCTGGTGCCCCCAGCGCAACTCCTGGGCTCAGTTCTGATTTCAGCCCAGCTGCAGCACCCGGAATTCTGGGCAAGCTCAGCTTGACCTCTCTCATGTGCCATGGGAAGGGCCTTTCCCTCTCTTCCCTGGAGCCTTCTCTGATGCATAGGAACCTGGTGGGCCTGGTCAGGGGCAGCCTCAACGCACCTAAGCAAACAACCCTTGAGGCAACCCTCCCCCTATGAGCTGGTGGATAAAGGCTCCAGAATTGTGTTGTTGGTGGGTCATTCTAGAAGCGCTCTGTATGCATCTCAGAAGGTCTTTCTGGCGCTACATAGTTTTTTTCCTCCTTCTCTGAATCACTCTTCTTCCTCCCTTCTTCTTGCTTCCTGGGGCACGTCCCATACAAACTACCTTGTCTCAGGGTTTGCTTTTAGGGAAACTCTAACTGAAACAGTAGGGAGTTTAGATTTGCCAAAGGAAGAGTTACGGACTCAAACTCCAGCCGGCCCACCTCTCCAAAATTATTGTGTTAGCATTAGATTGGGAGTCAGAACTGAGATGCTCCTTCCGACTGTATGAAAGCTTTTGACTCACTGGGCAGTGCCAATGCTATCAAATGCACTTAAGGCCCCATCCTGAAAGTCACACTTTTTGGAAAAGCCACCTCAATTCTTTTTTTTTTTTTTAATTAATTGATTAATTAATTTATTTTTGGCTGTGTTGGGTCTTCGTTTCTGTGCGAGGGCTTTCTCTAGTTGCAGCAAGTGGGGGCCACTCTTCATCGCGGTGCGCGGGCCTTTCACTGTCCCGGCCTCTCTTGTTGCAGAGCACAGACTCCAGACGCGCAGGCTCAGTAGTTGTGGCTCACGGACCTAGTTGCTCCGCGGCATGTGGGATCTTCCCAGACGAGGGCTCGAACCAATGTCCCCTGCATTGGCAGGCAGATTCTCAACCACTGCGCCACCAGGGAAGCCCCACCTCAATTCTCGATGCACGTTTCTCTGTGCGTCTGACTTAAGACTTCTCATTTTCCTGTGAATGGGAACACTTCGGAGTTGGCAAGTCCAGGGCGTTTCTCCTCCCTCCTGTTTCTGGTGAACTCGGAGTTGCTCTCATTCACAGGTGCACAGCTCAGACAGAGCACACAGGTGGGAGGTACATAAAGCAGCCGCTCGGAGGCCAGACAGGGCCTCCATTCCCTGGCTGACAGCACCTGAGGTGAGCCTGGCCTTGGCGTGTCAACTCTACCGCCAAAACCCTCCTACCGGAGGGTCCTTCCAACTGGGCTTTAGGGCACCTGTGTAAGTGTATGACTTGAGCTTCATTTTTCAACGATTGAACTATTTCAAATTAATTGGAAAAAAAGCCACTCACCAGCTCAAAACTATCTTATGTCAAATCCAACAACATGGAGATCAGTGCATTATTTTTGTCTCTCATGACTCTGCCTGAGGCCGCTCCTACCATTGTTCTGCTTACTTGTGAACATGCTATAGATATGTCTTTGATAAGATACGTTGTGTCTTTGATAAAATACCTCGAGTCTTGGAACTGGAAAAGAGTCAAACCCACACATGCCCACTCAGGTGAGATTGCAAAAGACAATGCACGTCGGCACCATGCATGTGATACCTGCCTGTTTTAATCATGTCACCCTAATGAACTGTGAGATGACAGGTCCTATGATGATAAAACTGTATGATTGGTTTTTTGGGGGTAGGTTTCGGGTGCTTGTCATCCAACTTTCTTAGTTAAAAAAATTTTAGATATTGTTAGTGATCCAACTTTCTGCTGCCCCTCGTGCAGCCTTCTGGACAGTTTCCCTGAAAACTGTCTTGAGATTGTTGACCCAAGATGTCAAAAGCAAACAACAGACAAATCTATCATTTACAGTGATTTACTCATGGAATTTTGGATTTTCTGCACAACCAACCAAAACATGGAGAACAAATCGATCGCTAAAGCTGATATATGACTGCAACTCTTGACCTTCAGCTCTGATTTGAAGTATTTCTATTTATCAAAATTGCCTCCTTTATCATTAGTTTGTGGTGTACTTTTGAACTTACAAATAGCTAATGGTAAATACTGCCTTTTTCTATTTAATATACTGAGGATCTGTGTAAAATTTAATTTTATAGGGCTCTTGCTGCTAAAAGAAAAATTCTGAAAACCACTCGTAGGCACATCCTGGGGGATGGAGTGAACTCGTATTCGTGAGATGAAAAAGCATGGTCTCCTCAAAGTCTGATTAGCTATTACCTGTCACCTGGGCTCACTCCCAATCACCCCAGCTCTTTTACTTCTCTTTACAATCACTGGCCTCTTAGTCTTTTTCTACTGGAGGTGGAGAGGAAAATAAACGTGATATATCAAAAATTAAAAGGACATTATTAAGGGTGCACTGTTCAGTTGGTAAACACTTTCTGGAGGTCAGATTGCTGCCCATATTGGGTTTGGCTGGTTAAATTGCAAGGCTTGGGATGTTAAACAGTGGAAGTAAGACATTGTTACCTATAGTTGCTCCTTCATCCTCTACATTTTATCCTAAAGCCTATGAGTTATCCTGCACATTTTTATTTGGAAGCCTGTCATTTATCCTGTCTGTTTACCCTGAAGCCCATGTTTTTTCAATAATTAAAAGATCAAGTCTAGTACTTCAGATCATCTTCCTCCTCCTCATCATAAACCAGAACCTAAACTGACATTCTTCATGATGCAAAACGTACACACACAGATGCGCAGTTGTTATCTTTTTTTTTTTTTTTTCATTTAAGCCATAGGGGGGGAAAAAAAACAAATGAGAAGTTCTTTCAAAATGAAAGAATAAAGTTCAATGCAAATATGACTAATGACTTTCGTGTGAATATTGTCTGTTCAGCACCAGTTAGTAAGGGTTTTTTTTTTTTTTTTCCTGAAGGGATCATACAGAAGAATCTTACACAGCATGTCTGGGTCCGAGGCTAAGTCTGGACAATTTGGAGATGTGGAAAGAGACGAACCAGTTGGAATGGATGAAGGTGATACCGTGGGAGCCAGACCCATGATGTAGTGGGCACTCGGGCTTAACTGGATTTCCATATATGGAGATGATTTCTTATCCACCAATTTCATGCCAACAGTTTATTTAAAGCCAGTGATTTGGAACTTGGAATTTAGAGTCATGCTATAAATGATGCCTAGACTCTTTCTGCTTGTGCTACATATTACAGTTGCCCTGCACAGAGTAACCCCAAAGAAAGTTGGAAATAGTGGTTGTGGTACAGAGAGGACCGTTACTCTGAACCGTCAGTCTACTCTCAGGGTAAGAAAATTGGGTAGGATTAAAGCAGTAAAAGAAATGAAACACAAATGGAAGGAGTATGTAGACAGCATTGCTATGGCTTTTAACTATTTATGCAAAGCATAACCTAATAGGAATTAGAAAACCCAGGTTCTGCCACTAACCACACATGGGACTTGGATAAGCCTGTTAACCTCTCCCCTTGGTTATGACATGATGTCAAGCCTGTCCCTGTGCAGACCTGCAAGGATGGTGACAAGTGGGGAGTAATGCCGACTCTTTTCATCTTAAATGTGCAACCATAAGTGTCAAGTGGGTAGACAGCCCTACGTGCCCTAGCTGGGAGCGTGTTCTAGCTCCCAACCTCCAACATGACTGTTTCACGTTTCCTTCCTCAGGCATCAATGTTTCCTCCTTTTTCTCAGAGAACAGAAGCAACCAAATGCAACCCCCCTCATGGCTCTCCCACCTAATCTGCCCACCTACCTGCACCTGGACCCAAACGCTCTGCCTTCTTCCTGACGTGATGTTGAGGCATCATGTTCTTCCTGATGATGCACTAACTATCTGTCTTCTGATCAAAGGTCTTCCCCTCCATTAATCCACTGGGTTTCAGGTCCTCTTCCCTCTTTACGAGCATTGCTTCTGCAACGGTTCCTCTTCCCTCTCCTTTATCATCAACTTTTCCCGTCTACTGGCTCATTCCATTCAGCATATAAAGATGCTACATCTCCTATCTTGTAAAAGCCTCCCTGGACCACGTAGCTCTCTTCAGTTAATGTTCTGTGTCTCTACAAGCCCCTACAGCAGAACGACTCTGGGGAGTTTTCTGTAGTTGCTGTATCCACAGCCTCTCTTCCCATTCTCTCTCTGACCCACTCCAATCAGACCACTTCACTGACAATTTCTTTTGTCAAGTCACCAACGACCTTCATGTCGCCAAATTCAGTGGTCATTTTTCTGTCTTCATCTTACTAAATATATCAGCAGCATTTGATGTAGTTACCCACTCCGTCCTGTGAGAGCGTTCCCTCCTTCACTTTGCTCCCAGGACACACACCAGAGGCTCCTGGAACCCTTCCTTTTGGTCTCTTCCGATGGTGCCACCTCCTCTTCCCTATCTACATGGGGTAGTTCTCCAGGGCTTTGCCCTTGGACCTCTTCTCTTGTCTCACCCATCCCTGGGCGCCTTTACCCATTCCCATGGTTTTCTGTCTATAGGCTGATAACTCCTAAATTTATATCTCAATCTTAACTTCTTCTCTCAACTTGAACTTGGCATATCCAGTGGTCTCTTGGACATTTCTGTTTGGATGAATCGTAGACATCTCAAACTTTACATGCCTAAAACTTTGCTTTTGATTTCTGCCTACCTCTCCTCCTCCTCAAATGAAACCAAAAGCAAATGAATACACACCACCTATTACTTTCCTGGTCTTCAGGATCTTAAAAATGGTGGCATGAGTCTTTCAGTGGCTCAGACCCCGAACCTTAGAGTCATCCTTGACATCTTTCTTTTTATAGACTCAGCATCCAACCCACTGGCAAATTCTGTCAGTTTTGTCTTAAGAGTATATCACACATATGGCGAGCTCTCACCACCTCCGCTGCTGGCCCATGAGTCTCTCCTGAACTATGTCAATAATCTCCAGAATGTCCCATTCCCTGCACAGAAGCCAGAAAGTTAATACTCCCTAGATCTTATCACTCCTCCGCTTGCAAAAAAGCTTCCAAACACATCGAACTTATATTTTTGTATCAGTGTCAAGAATAAGTAACATTCTATTGTCTCCAGGACGGAAGATGTGATGCATAATGAGATGAGATAAGATGGACTCTTACTTCTCTTTCAGAGATATAATTTCTCCTGAAATCCTATTGGGAGTTTACTTTTTTTAAAAAAATTAATTAATTAATTTATTATTTATTTTTGGCTGTGTTGGGTCTTCGTTTCTGTGCGAGGGCTTTCTCCAGTTGCGGCGAGTGGGGGCCACTCTTCATCGCGGTGCGCGGGCCTCTGACTGTCGCGGCCTCTCTTGTTGCGGAGCACAGGCTCCAGACGCGCAGGCTCAGTAGTTGTGGCTCACGGGCCCAGTTGCTCCGCGGCATGTGTGATCCTCTCAGACCAGGGCTCGAACCCGTGTCCCCTGCATTGGCAGGCAGATTCTCAACCACTGCTGCCACCAGGGAAGCCCGGGAGTTTACTGTTTTTTTTAATTGTCAAGTTTTACTGGATTTCTTTTTCTTTCGTTTTTTTTTTTTTTGGCTGCGTTGGGTCTTTGTTGCTGCGCGTGGGCTTTCTCTAGTTGCGGGGAGCTGGGGCTACTCTTCGTTGCGATGCACGGGCTTCTTATTGCGGTGGCTTCTTGCTGCGGAGTACAGGCTCTAGGTGTGCGGGCTTCATAAGTTGTGGCACGTGGGCTCAGTAGTTGTGGCTCATGGGCTCTAGAGCACAGGCTCAGCAGTTGTGGAGCACGGGCTTAGTTGCTCCGCGGCATGTGGGATCTTCCCGGACCAGGGCTTGAACCCGTGTCCCCTGCATTGGCAGGCGGATTCTCAACCACTGCGCCACCAGGGAAGCCCTGGATTTCTTTTAGGAAGTCTATTCAGAGGAAGCACTAGATCCCACGCCTTCAGCTCACGACCCGGCCCCGCTTTTGACATCCCGCTGTGTGTCTCTTGTCACCTGGTAATTTTCCTCCAGGCAACCTAAGACCTCTTACGTATCAGGGGATGGAAGAAGTGAAGAAGTGTGTTTGGGCTGCTGTTCAGATCCCCAAGCCCAGAGAAATGGGGGTAAGGTAAGTGGATTTTCTCCAGGTTTACTTCGTCAGATTATAGATGGAAAGCAGGAAACAGGAAGCTGCCTCTGGAAACAGCCAGAGTAGAAAATGCCAGCTCTTCATTATTAGCTGTAGCAGCTGGCGGCCGGGGGCGGGGTGGAGGGAGGGAACCAGACTCACCAGTGCCCTTTCTTTACTTTGTAAACCACCATGGCTCCAGTAGCCAAATCCCTGAGCTGGGATCCCAGCCGCACACAGACGTCTGATGGCAGCATGCTTGCAGAGGCGTCAGAGGATCCTGCATTCCTTGACACCTCCAGCCAGTTTCTCTGCAGCTTATATTTGCCTTCAGTTCCTGCTGCTTCAAAATAGTGGGGTTTCCTCTTCTCTTTTAGTGCATTTTCCCTTTGAGGCTGGTGACCTACATGTGAATAAGCTCTTACCTCCACTAGCATGAACCTGCTTTATATTTTCCAGAAATTCCACAACGTTTCTGGCAGTGGATACAATGCTCCCTCAGTTTCCAGTAGCGCTGTGCATTTTCCCCTAACGTCTAGGCTAGAGTCTTTGGTCAACTCAAGAGGAATTGGGAATGGGAGGAGGGAGTAGTTGAGTTCTTTGGGCTCAGGTTCCCTTCTAGGACTGGAAATCTCTGCTAAGTTTTTTTTTTTTAAATAAATATTTATTTATTTATTTATTTTTGGCTGTGTTGGGTCTTCATTGCTGCAGGCAGGCTTTCTCTAGTTGCGATGAGTGGGGGCTACTCTTCGTTGCGGTGCGTGGCCTTCTCATTGCAGTGCCTTCTCTTGTTGCGGAGCATGGGCTCTAGGCACACAGGCTCAGTAGTTGTGGCTCGTGGGCTCTAGAAAGCAGACTCAGTAGTTGTGGCGCATGGGCTTAGTTGCTCTGTGGAATGTGGGATCTTCCCAGACTAGGGCTGGAATCTGTGTCCCCTGCATTGGCAGGTGGATTCTTAACCACTGTGCCACCAGGGAAGTCCCATCTGCTAAGTTTTTATTTAATACCCGGGTACATCTTTTCTTCTTAGATACTAAGCTCCTTGATGATATATTTCTTTGGTTCACCAGAGCCTTGAGCATATAAGGCATTCAGTAAATATTTGCTGAGTGAGTGAACTGAACAATGGGCTTTAGAGGGTATTCACTTTAATTTCATCACCTAGATGGCCCCCAGCGTTGAAGATGCTGCTTTTCAATCTTGGCTTTCTCCTGGTGACACCCTGTTAAAGTTAGCCACTGGTTGTAAAGGAAGACTCACCCTTGGACTGTAATGTTTCGCATCTACCTGGCCCTGGGCTCAGCTAGACTTTGTCACCACAGGCTGCAGGCAGGCCATTGCTTCAGGACAAAGACGCCGACCCCAGGAGCAAACTCCATACACGGTTCCCTACGCAGAACCCAGCAGGAAAGATGCAAGAATGACAATCGGGTTGCTCAGTGGGTTCTGCGTTGTGGATAAAGAACAATTCCTGACAAAATGAGGAGGTTGAAGCCGTTTGGAGATTAAAAAAAAATACTGCCTGTCATTCTATGGCACGGAGCTATATTCAAATTTTATCTGGTGGATGTGATTCTCTTTGATCAGGTTGGCCGTTTGAAGGGATTTGGAGCAGAAGAGATAATCCCAACTTTGAGCATAAATCAGGGGCTGTGGGTTGATGGATGCCTGGCACTTTCTTATGATAATGTATGATTGGGGGTTGATGGGGAAAATACCACAGCCTTATCTCAGTGCAGCAGCAGCCAAGGGGGGAAAGAGTCTTGAGCCCAAAGGGAAGGGGGGGGTGGGGGCATAAGAGTAGGTTTTTGTTTTATTGTTTTTAAAGAAATTGTGAAACTGAGCTAAAAATGCTCTGGGCCACGGCTAGAAATGCAGCATTTCAGAACTTGACAGTGGTCAAGAACCAAAATAGCCTGGCAGAAGTCACTGCAACCCTTTCTCCCTGATTCTGTTTGCTGTTGCTAGAATTTCAGGGAACACTAAGTCCTCTTTCTGGGGATCCCTTAGGTGTGAATATGGGAGAAGAAACTTCGACCTGCCTCCTGTGGCCTCTCCTGTTAACACTCGAGACCTAAGGGAAATTCTTGTCTTCTGGGAGGCGCACACACCGTGGTCTGGGACCACAGGTTACTCTCGGAAGGATCCAGGGGGTTACCTGGGACCCCTGGGAGCACAGAGCCATTCTGCACCAGAGCGAAGGAGCAGAATCTACCTGCACTGCCTTTAGCGCATGGTAACCCATCTTTATAGCTGCAAAAAAGAAATAAAATGGAAATGAGTGTGATCTTAGACAGATAGTGTATTACCACTGATTTAATTTTTAACCATGTGAATTCCAGTGTCTGGCGCAGTGCTTCCAATGGTCTCTGCTGCTTCACTGGCCTCTGGGACACATGTCCACAGGTACCTCTTTCCTCTAAGGCCAGAGAGACAATGGGGTGATGGGGACAAGAGACTTCTAAAATAAGAAATGCATAAATCAACTATACTCCAATAAAAGTTAATTTAAAAAAACCCAAAAAACAAAAAGAATGCAGCAAGTGACCAATTCCTCCATAAAAGATGGGAGCAAATAATCCGCTGACAAGACACACTGAAAATTAACTAACAGTATTTTCTTTGATTATTCAATGAGACAAGCTCTCCATTGTCCAGAGGATGGGTAGTGTCAGACAAAAAGTAGGGTTTTGAGGGCTTCTTTTGTGGTTTAGACTGCCGCCGGCCAGGAGTTCACAGGCTTGGCATTGACAGCTCTTGAAGCTCTGGTATTAAATTCTGGTCTTTGTCCCAGTTTCCTCACCATTGACCACGGAGTGTTGCAGCTCTGAATCACGGGTCCTTTCATACTTCAGAGAAGGAGGGGTCCTACCCCAGGGGAGGGGACCTCATGGTCTCCTGAGCCCTGAGCCACCAACAGACACTGCCCCTCCGGGTGATGATCCTCTTCCTTGCTGAGGTGACTCGGGACCATGTTTAATTTCTTCTAGAGACAACGCAAACACAAGAAAGGGGCCTTTCTTAAGCCTTGTCACCCCTGCCTCACCATCTAAGCAGCATTGCAAAATGCCTTAATAGCTAATATTTATTGCCCACTGAGTACATGTCAGACACTATTTTATTTTTATTTATTTATTTTTAACATCTTTATTGGAGTACAATTGCTCTACAATGGTGTGTTAGTTTCTGCTTTATATCAAAGTGAATCAGCTATGCATATACATACATCCCCATATCTCCTCCCTCTTGCGTCTCTCTCCCACCCTCCCTATCCCACTCCTCTAGGTGGTCACAAAGCACCGAGCTGATCTCCCTGTGCTATGCGGCTGCTTCCCACTAGCTATCTATTTTACGTTTGGTAGTGTATATAGGTCCATGCCACTCTCTCACTTCGTCCCAGCTTACCCTTCCCCCTCCCAGTGTTCTCAAGTCTATTCTCTACGTCTGCGTCAGACACTATTTTAAATGTGTATGTGCTTTATCTTATAAAACCAGAAAGGGAAAGAAAGAACTAGATGTAACAATCTCAATCTACGTCTGAAAAGTCTAAATGCTGACCTAGAAACAATTTAGGAGAAATAATCCCAATCCTCTCCTCCCCACTCTCCTTATTGTCTGTGCTCCTAAGAGACCAACTCCAGTTAAGTGGAAATTTATACTTCTGAACCTCTAAAAGTTTAAAATCTTTCCTCCCCCCTAAATTTGGTACAGGCCGATGATCTGTGCAAAAGTTCACACATTTCTTCTGATTTAATAAAATGGAGGTAAACAACGAGGTCCTACTGTATAGCACAGGGAACTATATTCAATATCCTGTGATAAACCATAATGGAAAAGAATATGAAAAAGAATATATATATATATATGTATAACTGAATCACTTTGCTGTACAGCAGGAATTAATACAACATTGTATATCAACTATACTTCAATAAAATAAATTTCTAAAAAAATGGACCAAACTGTAAAAGTAAGAAGGCTCAGGTGTAATTGCTCAGATAGTTGGGAAAAATGGACCAAACAGTCAGAAGGAGAAGCTCAATTGCAGAGACCTTATTTGATGAACATTTACAGAGGATCCCAGAACAAGGAGGCTGGGCTGGACCCTGCAGAGCTCCCCTGCACATTTCCAATTTGTAGAAAAGGCCCTCGCCCTTCACATTTCCCTTGTAAGGTGGGAAAGGGGCTTGGAGGACTCCCAGTGTAAAGACTAAGATTGAGGAGCAAACAGAGAAGAACTAGAAATGAAAGCTGCTTTGTATTGATCATCATACTGGACTGTTGCAAAGGCCATGGAGAGAGAGCTGGGGCCAAGATAAGAGGCGCATTAGAAGATCAACGTCAACCGAGGAAGATGGTGGTGACCTACGGCAGATGTAACCCCAGGGAGAAAACAGGTCAGCCTCAAGTTCCAGGAAACACAAGAAGGCAATGACTACTCTTGTTCCTCTCACTGAGACTGAAGAGGATCCAGCAATTTGTAACTGGTTGGAAAGGGGGGCTTGGAAAGAAGTGGCCGGGCAGGCAGGCTTCTGAGAGGCGCATGCTGGGGACCGCTGAGGTGGGCAGAGCCCGAGGCGTTCCCCCGGGTAGGTTCACTCTGGGAAGAGGGGAGGCACCTGGCTTAGAGGAAGCGCCCACGTGAGCCCCATCAGGGAGTAGAATTCAGGCATCACTCTGGGAAAGATGGACGACTCATCAAGGAAACTAGGGCACTTCTGGTCCTCAAGGGTCCTCCATTGCCCCCAGGGAAGGGGTCCTACGTGAGGTGAGTGGGGATTTCTTTCCTTTTTCTTGAGGTTGAGGTTGGGCAGTATTCTGTAATTGAATTCTCAGTATTTCTATAATTGGATTACTTAAGAGTGTTGACATTGTACGTAAGTTAAAATTCATAACAATCCCGAGGTAAGTATTTCAACTATTCCCTAGGATTTTAAGAAAGGGCAATGTATTGATTAGGAATATTATTTGGTGAAACAAAATACTTGCAAATTCACCAGGTAAAGGAGGGGAGGGGGTCAGAGTGTGCGGATGGCAGACTCTATTCCACCATTTCCTGTTTCCGGTGTGTTTATAGACTGACAGCCAATACTACTGTGTTTTAGAACAATTTGCATCTACTCACGTTCTTCCCCAGCTGAACCGCTCTTTTCTCTTCTTAGTATCCAAACCCTTACCATCTCTTCCATTTGAGGTTTCCCGTATTTTCACAGCTGGAGGTAACCTTTCCTTTCCTACCTGCCCCCGACCCCCACTCTGCTTAGAATGTACCATTTAAAGATACTGGCTAACTTCTTGAAATTTTTATTTAGCATCATTCTTTATGTACACATCTGAGCTCCCTTCCAGACTGCTCTCTCTTTAATATTTCTTGAATAAGTGTACAGGAGGTCAAAAAGTTTAGGAGGGAATAAAAAAAATATAGGAGGTAACCAAAAATTTTATTGAACAACGAATAAATCATATGTTTAGAATATGAATGAAACCCCTCAACATGTGACTCTCTGAAATTTAGCTTTATGCAATATATCCAGTAATGCCGATCAAATGGACCTCATAACCTAACAAAGTTGACCCACTGAATGACAATGGAGAGAGTACTGAATTAGGAGCCAGGAGAACCGGGTTATAGACCCTGAACTGTTGCTATCTAGTTGGTTAACTTCAGATAATACATTTCACCTGTTATCTACCTTCCACTCCATCTTGAATAGAATAACATGGTTGAATGAGATGATTTTTAAGGACCCTTAAGGATGTCATGATGAAGGAATTAGTTCAGCAGGGTGTTTGGTGAGTCAACATTTAGGATAGAATCACATCAACCATTTCCACTGACCTGTAGAGTACTGGTGAATGGCTGCACAAGAATTCCATTGGGGAAAGGCCATGAAAATCTGGTCAGGAGTGGAGGCTTCTACAAAATTGGCTATAAAATCTGAAAGAGTAAGCGAGGACAGCCATTCCTCATTAACCTGATGCTGAAGCAAACTTTCTGTCCCAAATCCAGATTTTTTTTTCCTAATAAGGTCCTAAACACTGATTTAGAAACATTTGGCACTTTGAATTTTTCAGGTATTTGCTATCTAAATAGGGTCAATACCATGAGCTAGAGACCTATCAGAAACATATTGCAGACAAATTAGTTGGGTTCTTTCTTGTTGCTGGGGCAGTTCTTAATGACACCAATACCTGGAGAGTCCAGCCTGATCCCAGATGCCACAGACAGCTTTTTTCTTTCTTACAAGTAAAGGCTCACTAGATAAATTACTTTTTCTTAGCCTAATGGATAGTCCTAACCTTGAAACTAATTTTTTTGGGCTAATGATAACAATTATGGTGAATTACTTGACACCACAATCCAGGCAAATGAGGTAAAAATTTTTACCAAATATGCCTTATATATATACTACAACTCTATGGATTTTGTTAGACTCACAGTCTTTTATGGAGATGAAAAAATTGGAGCGCAGAGAGAGAGATGGGGTGCCCATTTCATTCTTTATTTGTAGAGTCCTGAGCAATGAATTGGATTAATAAACATTGATCCAATTGGATATTAAGGTGACAAGTACACCACATAGCTAATGACCAATTGGTTATTTCTCCTGTTTGAATTGATTAGACCAGGTTAACTGATCAACAATTGGCTCCATTGCCTTCATATTTAACCATACTCTCAGTGACAACACAAAATCAAAGCCATTATCTAAATGGTTAACTCATTCTTCCCATCGTATATGTAGAAAGTAATTTTTTTTTATTTGGATGGTAGACCCACGTTGACAGATCCGGAGCAGCGCTCGATGCTTTGTATATTTTTAAACAATCAGGGTATCATCTTTGAAATGAATCCTCAATTTCTGCCTTCAAGGACACAATAGTTTATTCATATTAGAGAGAAAAATGTCACCCATTGCAGCTGGCTTCACCTTCTATCAAATTGCCTCGTGTTTGAAATTTTCTCTTTCTGTTGCCCTTAGGAAACATTAACTACATTCCTCTGTAGCGCTCATTCCCTCCACCAATGGGTTCATTTTCTACTGACTCAACTCACTGGGGCACTTCACCCCTGGGGTTTCTAAGGAAGCCTGAAATTAACACAGTCTTTTCTAATTAATCCTTCCAGAGTAAACCATTCCTTCTTGTACATCCAGAAAACTGTGAACATCTTTATCATCAGGCTCCCAAAGGCTTTCTTTCCTCATTAATTCTAAGTGACTTAGTTATTCTTCAATTTAACTAGAGACATGCCAAATTACAGATCTAGACAAATGAAATGTGTATTTTTCCATCCTTAGCCTCCCTCATCCTCACTCGGTTTAATGTGCTTGGTTGGAAAGTTGCTAGTGAACAAACACAAAACACTTTTTGTAATAGGGTTCTCCAGAGAAAAAGAACCGATAGGGTATATATAGATACACAGAAGAGGAGAGCTTTACTATAGGAACTGACTCACATGATTATTATTATGGAGGCAGAGAAGTTCCAAGATGTGCCATCTGAAAGCTGGAGACCAGGAAAGTAGTGGCATAATTAAGTCTGAGTCCAAAGGCTTGAGAACAGAGGGAGCCGATGGTGTAAGTCCCAGTTTGAGTCTGAAGGTCTGAGAACCAGGAACACCGATGTCTGAGGGCAGCAGAATGTGGATATCCCAACCCAAGCGAGAGCAAGTTTGCCCTTCTTCCGCCTTTTTGTTCTATTCAAGCCCTTAATGGATTGGATGATGCCAATTGCACCATCTTCCTTCCTCAGTCTACTGATTCAGATGCTAATCTCTTTGCAAACACCCGCACAGATACTCCCAGAGATAGTATTTTATCAACTCTGTGGGTCTCCCTAAGCCCAGTCAAGTTGACACATAAAATCAACCATCACATTTTGTAAGAGCAAGACGATTCAGTTCTGAAGGTGCAATGGTAGTGATTCTCTTTCCTAACTGCTGGGCAAAAGTGGGTTCCTGAGCAGTTTTCTGGTCAGGATGTTGGAGAGCATGGGGGCAGTGGGTGTTTAGATGGGGGGAATTATCAGGGAAAACACAAGAAACAAGGGTTAGCTTGTTAAAAAGATTGAAGCCTTGTCTTTTCCACTGATAAGAGTTTCTTGTGATTTAGAGTCAAACTTCTCTTCCTGGAGTAGAGAGGGAGACACACTTTCCAACAGAGAGTTCCCTTATAAATGTAAATTTCCCTTACAAGAGAGTAACTTCTACTCTGTTTTCAGAGCTGCTTTTGTGTCTGCTGTTTCTTAAAAACGATCAGCTCCAAATAACCCTTATGTCAAAGAGGCATAATTTGGGGTGGCGTATTCTGTTCCCCTTCAGCTGCATAGAGGAGCTTCTGGATAACTCCTGATAGGTCTGTAGAGATGTAGTGAGTACCACCTCGGCTGTCTCTCTTCTACACTCCACACTCACCTCCTCTTAGCCACTGTCTGGCCACACTGTGGGATGTGGCATGTAGCAGTGTGTGTGGTTCCTCTGGGGTCGGGGGGCAGGTCTCTGGCTGCCCCCTGGCTCTGCCCTCAATGCCTTTTACTCACACTGCTTATTGGGATATTTCACCAACATTTCCCGCCTCTCCCCTCAGGTTTCATCCCAGGAGGGAAGGAGACCAAAAGCACTGGCATCTCACATCTTTGTTCCCCTCACAGTGGTCCCCATCTCTGCTCCTTCCAAGGACTTTCTTTACCTCTCCATGGGGGAGGTCTATGACACATTCTTGAGCTGGAATTTACCCAACCCCAATTACTAGGCCACATGGCAAAATGAATGCAGGGAAATGCAGTGTATAATGGGATGAGGGAATTAAATTCCGAGTCTTCTCTCGATTATATTTGCTTTATGGGTATAGGATACAATGGAGCTCCAGTCTCATCTGAGCCCCTCTATTCCGAGGACTTCTGAGCCAAAGTAGAAATGGAAAATATGGTACCTACCAAAGAGAGAGGGGTAGGGAGCTGGGGCTGCATGAACACTGCCAAAACAATTAGAACTGGTGATCGTGATTATGATAGCCTTTGAGTTTATCGACAAAGCAGCAATAAACAGCTGGTCACTTGGGACACAAAACATAGTTTCATGCTGGGGACAATGCCTGTTTTATCTACTTCTATATCCCCAGCACCTGTGGGTGGCAATAGTAGCAGTAAGTGTGTGGAATGAAGGATGCATGAGGCCAACGTGCAGAGAGAGAGAGAGCAGGACAGACAGAAACGAGTGAAATAACCAAACAACTGTAACAGCACAGATGGGAAGGGAACCCTCCAGCGTGGGGGGGGGGGGAGGAAATACATCGCACCACCCAACCACTTCCCCTGAAGATAATCAACAGACTTCTGAAGAATTCTGATAACGATCCAGTCACGGGGATCCTAAGCACCCTGGATTTTTACCAGTTCTGCTTTTATTTCCCCTTCTTTTATGACCTTTTTCCCCCCGCTGGCCAACAGATTGCAGACTTAAGACAACAATATTTCACTTAAGATAAAACACCAGTTTTCAATACATCCAAGTGATGGAGATGTTCTATTAAAAAATCACGCTCAGCAAAGCCTAGAGGGTTGAGACAACATGTATCCCACCTCTTTTCAGTAGACTGAAGTCATACATCCCACATCCTGATTTCAGCAATTAAAATGACACATTAATCATCTTCCTTCTTTTTGTTCTTATTTCATGTTACCCCAACTCCTCCCCAATCCTCTGGCGGATGCTGCCGGGACCATCTGAAGCAGGCCCACATGAATCCTCTATGTTCCCACTAAGCTGTGTGAAACGCATCCATGGACCACATGAAACACCTCACAGTTTCCATGTGTCCCAGCGCAGCGAACACCAGGCGGCCCCGCCTTAGCATCTTGAAGTGGACCCTTGTCTTCAGCGCTCCCAGTACTTGCTTTTGTTCCCCATCTGTCTCTCTTCTCCCTACTTAGGTAAGCCCCCCCGTGACCAAGCTCTACCTCATGCTTTGCAAATTGGCAGTTCTCAACCCTGAGATCTCAAGCAACTTTGTACTATTTTGACAAGGTAACCAGACTTTGTCTTCCAAGCGTGGCAGTTAGAAGGGGCATCTAGGAATTAGAAGCAAGTGATTTTGTCATGATGCCATTCATCGTTTGCCAAAACAATATCAATTATGCTCTGGCTGCAAGTAACCAAACACCAGAAGAAATGTTGCTTGAACAATAGGACTCCAGAGCCGATGGGGGTCTCATGGGTATGGCACCCCACATTGCTTTCTCTGTGATTCCCTTGGTCTTCTCTCTTGGTCATCCACTTGTGGTCCCAAGGTAATGTGTCAGCTCCAAATTCGGAGTCCTCATAGAGCAGTGTTCAAAGTGGGGATGGGGGAGAGGGCTTCTCCGTAAGCAAGTCTCTCTCTCATTTATCAGAGCAAAAAATCTTTCTCATAACCGAAGCTCCCTCCTTTTCCTAGCAGATTTTCCTATCAGGTCCCAGAGGTCACAAATGGATCATAAATCCACACCCCAGCCACAAGGGAGCTTGGGGATGTGAGACTCAGACATTGTCTTCTGTAGTGGGAAGAAAGCTCTGTATTAGCCATGTCTTTTACTATCTGTATTCTGATGCTTTGACACCTGGGGTCTTACTGACCCTGGAAGCACTGCCTGTCCCAGGGTTAGCCAACAACTAGAGACAGTAAACGGCTCACGCACTTTTTAGATGCAAACCAACCAATCCAGGACCCACCCACAGACCACCTCCTTTACAGGGGTCTCATATTCAGGCTACTATTCCTCTACCCTGATCATCCCAGGGCCAGGTACCAGACAGCTAGGGACAGCCCCTATGCCCCAGAGCCCATTGAATCTATTCAAACTAGCCAGTCCAAAATCTGCTTACCCTGCCTCGGCTGTTCCTTCCCATAGAAACCACAGTCAAGTCTCATGCCGACAGCCCCTCCTTCTCCCTCTGACTCCTGACCAGCTTTGGTGTGTGGCCCTCCCTGAGGGTCCCCTCCTCTCGGAAACTGTGAGTAACAAATCCTCTTTTCAATGGCAGGGTTTTCCCGATCTGTTGGCCTTACTGAACCTCACATTTTCTATGAATACACTATATTTTAGAACAGGCTTTGCTGACATCAAACCCTTCTGCAAGAGTTTTTCTCTTCTAGGGGAAAATAATGGAAGGGAGCTTCTTTCTTTCTATATAAAAGGATTTATCCTAATTACCTATTGCTGCACAAGAAATTACGTAAAGACTTAGTGGCTTAAAACAATGATTATTTTATTCTCTGTCATGGTTTCTGCGGGTCAGGAACCTAAGCAGGATTCAGGTGGACAGTCCTGGCTTCAGGTCCCTCGCATGGCTGCTGTCAGGCGTGTCTGCAGCTGCAATGGCACAGGCTGAAGAAGCTTGGTCAGGCATTGTGCTGTGCACGTGTATTATCTCAGCTAATCTTTTGTATCCATCCTTTGAGACACATATGATTAATTAACATGATTTTACAGATGGGGACATGGATTCACATAGTTAAGTAATTCGTCAAGGTTACCTCGTTGCTAAATGGCATCATTACTCAGGATAGCAGCCTCTCTCTCTCCTCCAGTCATTCTCCATCATGTTACTTTATTCTGATGTCTTCATAGCACACACTGATGTCTGAAACAATCTTGTGCACTCATTTGTCTTGGGCTAATTTGTCTCTGTTCCCCAGTGGAATGCAAAGTCCTTGAGAGCAGGGACATGGCTCATCTCACTCACTTCTTCATTCCCAGAGTCCAGAGCAGGGTCTGGCACATTGCGTGCACTCAGCGGATAGTTGTTGAATGATGCCCAGAGCTTGGGTTTGCCCTCTGTTTTGAACAATAGCGTGATCACCCGGGTGGCACATGTTGGTCCCTCCTGCCACAAATCCAGACCCTAGAAACTGTACCACCTGCCTGAAGGCTGTCCCTCAACCTTGACTCTTCGGAAAGTCTCTCTTTCCATCCTTAAACATGTCTCCCAAAGCCTAACAGTGACGGTTGGGAATTCAGAATCCACCTCTGCTGTTCTCCTTATTTCTCTTTTCTTTTCCTATTTTCTTATTCTTCGTCCCACCTCCACCATGATTATCAGGCTATGGCATTACTGGTACTTACGGCCCAAGATCTCCATAAACTGAAGACTTCCTCCTTCACCCAGGACACCTGAAGCAGCCTGCTAAACTATTTAGTGGTAGGTGATGGGCAGACAGTATAGCAGGAAATTAAGTCTCTCCTCCCCCACTGTCTTCTCTTGGAGAAAACTACCAGAAAAGGCTTAGTAGTCACACACACACACACACCACATTGTATCCCCTAAGCTTCATTGACATACGTTGTCTTATTTCCTGGATGGCCTGAGTTTCTCTGTGTAGCATTTGCTAAGTGGGAAGGAGGGTAGGGCCCATTACGTCAGAGACACTGGGGAGAGGACCCCAGACATTCTGGCTTTCCCTCCTTCAAAAAACACAGGGAAGTGTGTTTTTGGGGATTCAGCATCCTTTTATGCAACAGAGTTGGAGCTTTGTGTGTGTGTCAGAAGGTGCAATGCTATAACCTTGGTAACAGCCACTTTGTCCCGACAATAAGCCTCTAATCCAACCATCATTTCCCGTGTGAGGGGGAAATGTATTTTCTTTTCTGACTTTCACTATGGGATCAGGGTTCCGGGTTCATGGTATGGCATAGTTTTCATACATTGTGTTGTCATAATAGGGCTTCAGAAATTGTCCTGAGCTTCCTTGGGGACCAGATATTTTGATGGGCGAGAAAGAGATCAGTATTCTCTGTGGGTGGTCTGAGGTGGCAGTCTCAGAGGGCGTGGTGGTCAGCCCCTCATAGCAGGGTCTTTCTGGGGACAGCTCATTGACAGAAGTGACAGTTTGCCTGTGCTGCTCATTCTAGAGAACACCCCCTATGATGCTGCCATTTTTATTGGGCCATTACAGCTCCCAGTTTAAGGAAGAATTCTACCCTAACTTTGTGGAGGATCCTGAATGCCAGCACTTTGCCAGACATGCTGGATATGAGAAAATAAAGCCAAAGAGAAAGTAATAGTTAAGTAACAAATTTACCAAATGCTGTACACAAAATAAAGCCTCTTCAGATGATTTCCAGGGTTCTCATTAGTTCAGTGAGAGACTGTTAAAATATGCACATTTTCTCTAACTGTAAAGCTATTTTTGGTACTTCCTAATAGAGAACTCTGCCTTAAATAAAACAAACAGGGAACTGTTACTGAAAAAATAGGATCAGGGCTGACCCTTCTTTACCTGGCATTACCTCTTTGCTGCGTCCTTGAGAATTTTCACTTCTTGGAGAAACTGGATAAAACATTGCTTCCAATTACTTTCTACAGAAGATGGAATCTTATGTGGGAAAACCTTGATGGGCTTGGGAATTCAAGACTAGTGGTGAAGTTAGTTAAATTGCTCTACATGTGTTAGGCAAGAATTTGGAATTTTGAGGGCAATTCTTTTTATTTATACTATAATTGGCTGTTATGTCCCTTAAGTCTCATTTAAGCTATAAATTATCCTTCTGTATCTTTTTATTCCCTTGCAGTTATGTGTTGAGGATACTGGGTCCTTTTCCTACAGAACTTCCCATCTTATTTTTCCTGATTGCACCCTTGTGATATGGAAGGATAACTCAAATTCCCTGTAACTTTGTAATTAGGTCTAGAGGCCGGTCAGATTCAGGTTTGATTTCCCCCTCCACTCCCCTCCTCTCCGCATAGGAGGTGGTGTATACTTTCATCAGGAGGTAGGTAATGTCTTGTCCCTCTTTTGGCAATGTTAGCAGCCATGATAATGATTATCTAGATCAAGTGTTGGCAAACCCAAGAGGCAAATCTGGTCCACTGCCTGTATTTGCAGGTAAAGTTTTATTGGAACACCCACTGGTTTATGTATTGTCTTTGGTTGCTATTGCTCTGTAACAGCAGAGTTGAATAGTTGTGACAGAGACCCTATGCCCCACAAAGCCTGAAATATTTACTTTCTGTTTCTTTACCGAAAATATTTGCCGACCCCTGATCTAGATCCATTAATTTATTGGGGGGGGGGGTTGGTGACATTCAAAATTTATCATTCATTTCTCACTTAGTAGCTACAATACTTCTGTTTTTTAAAAAGTCCCTTTGTAACTGTTGGGTATGACAGACTGTATAGGAAAGATAGTATACATATTTGATTCTTTCCTTTTTTTACTTTTAAAAAATAATGAGGTCGTTTCGTAGCATTCTCTAAAGGTGACTGGTAGGGCTAATGTTTATTTATTCGTTTTGTCTTGTTTGAGAATTGTTACAAACTCATGAATTTAAACATATTTGATGTGTTTTAGGTCATCCTAATTATGATTACTCTTTTTGATGTTCAAGTTCTCTTCTTTTTAGCCATTGGGAGCCTAGACCATAGACTGGGTCCTTGTGATACAGCCTTAGTAGTCTTGGGTAATTCTCTTGCTTTCTGGAATGACAACTATTCCTGACTCGGATTTTTCCTGCCTCAGTCCTGAAATTAGCCATTTCTCTAAGAATCATTTAGTGGAAATGCTATTCAGAGACCTCAACCTGGGTGCTCATTGCTGTGGGTTGGTCATTGTTTCTAGGCCTTTCCAGAGGACAGAGGTAGAAAATATGTATTCTTTAAGTTAAAATACATCATGAGTTCAGAAGCATACTTCCAATTTAGACTCAAAACTACAGGGTTTTTACTTAATCTTGTCAATCTTACATTTATATATCCTTCCAACCACACTCATACTGTCAATTCTCAATGACACCAACACAACCATACATTTGATGTATTCCACGCTATGGCAGCCCCAACATGGCAGTACTAACTTTACCACCAATTGACTGATTCCTAAAAAGGTTTTTTTTTTTTCCAGTTCTTTTAGTCCTTGGGCTATCTAACACAAAATTTCACAAATTACTATCTGTCAAACTCATTTAGAATAGTTTCTCACTGAGTGGTTCTGCCACTAATTGTATACAGAGTGAGGCTCATTTATTTCATTTTACTCTTGATATCTAGGGAATGCTTTTCAATTTAGTTTTGTCCGATAATTATGTAAAATATTTACTTTATTCTAGAGTCACATCCGAAACACCAGATATATTCAAATAAATCTTACCTCTTCCACCCTGTTCTCTCCCTCTCCCACAGGTAATCATTTAAAAAAATTTTTTTTGTGGTTTGTCTTTCTATTGTTCTTTTTTAAAAAAATAAGCAAATGTCTTTTTTTTAAAGAAAAAGATAAACTGTAGAATAATATACACATGTTTCTCTTTTTTAATTTCTTTCACTTAACAATATTCCTTTGAGATTACATCATAGCAGTGTATATGAATGGTCTCCGAGGTCCAACTGGGGAGGAATATGGAGGGGAGAGGGCAGTGGTGAGGGGACAGAAAAGGGCCAAAAAGATGGAAGAAGAATATAGTCAATAATGTAACCATTCCCATGACCACCATGCTTTTGGTAAAATATTAAACTTGAGAAAATGTTTTTTAACTGGCTTTGCTTCTCCCCTCACCCCTCCCTCCCTTTCCTCTTCCTCCCCTTATTCTCCACCCCACCCTCCCCTCCTTTTCTTTCTTTCTCTCTCTTTCTGTCTCATAAAGAAGATGAGGCTAAATTCTGGGTCTGGAGGTGAGGAGTGAAACAGAGAATGTGTCCGGAGCTAAAAGCCAAGAGGACCATAAGTATGGAAGTCCCTGGGAATTAGAAGAACTAGGAAGCATTGTAGGCTTTTGTAGACCACAGGATTTTCAGCATTCCTAGACAAACACACCTTCTCTCTGCAGGATAAGGGGTATGTATCCATATATACTGCTATGATGTAATCTCAAAGGAATATTGTTAAGTGAAAGGGGCATCCAATGTATGGGTCAGATCAATAAATTCTCCATATGTCGCTGTATCTTTCTCCCCTGTATAAAAACACCAGCAAGGCTTGCTTGACTCCCGCCCCTCGCCCCCGCCGCCCCATGTCTGCTCTGTGGATGAGGGTCAGCAGCTTCTTGTGGTTATGCTGGGTAAGACTTTGACACTGGCGTATAAGTAGTCAAACAGACTAAGATCAATGAATGAATCACAGCATCAAAGCAGTGACAGAGCCCCCAAGGCATAACCAAACCTCAGTTAACCTCAGCCCGAACACTCTAACATTGTTCCAAGACCTAATTGTTCTTTGAAAAAAAGCCAAGAATGTGGGCAGAGTGGCAGTAACTTGGTACTTATCTTGGTTTCCCACAAAGTAGATATTCCAAGTCAATGACTTGGTCAAGTAACCAATTTTGACTGTGATTTCCCTTAGAATGCCAAAATAGCTTGCGTTGTTAGTTGACAGCCCTATTCCTCTCTTCTCTAACTGAGCAGTGACATAGACTCGAAAGCCAGTGAGTAGGAAAGACCTTCCCAGCCCTCAGACTTCTCAGACAGAGACAAGGATTCCTTCTCAGTTGGTGTGTATTTTTTTTCCCAACCAATGCAAATACCTTGTTCCACCATGGATTCTCCAATTCTCCAACACCAGCTGGGTAGCCTACAGTTCAGTTCAATTCACTGAGTTAGTGCAGACCCCACAAGTTCGGCGGGGGGCGGTCCCACAAGACTGCCCCTACTTCAGCTGCCAGCCACAAAAGTGGTCCCCAGGCTACCTGCACTTCTGTCCAGCCAACTATAAATCAGGGGTTCCTACAAATCCCCCCCAGGTTCGACAATTTGCTGGGATGGCTTGTAGACTCAGAAAAGTGCTTTACTTACATTAACCAGTTTATTCTAAAGGATGCAACTCAAGAACAGCCCAATGGAAGAGATGCAAAAGGTGAATTATAGGGAGGGACGTGGTGCCCTCTCTGGGCACGTCATCGTTCCAGCACTTTGACGTGTTCACCAACCTGGAAGCTCCCCTAAACCTTGTCTTTCTGAGTTTTTTTATGGAGGTTTCATCACATAGGCATGATTGATTAAGTCACTGGTCATCGGTGATTGAATTCGATCTCCAGTCGTCTCCCCTCCCTGGAGGTAGGTATGAGGTGATAGTTCTAATCCTTTAATGATGTGGTTGGTTCCTCTAGTGACCAGCTCCCATTCTGAAGCCATCTAGGAGCCCACCTTGACTCGCCTCATTAGCATAAATTCAGGTGTGGTCCAAAGGGGCTTTTTATCAATTGCAAAAGATGCTCTTATTCCTTAGGAAATCACAAGGGTTTCTGTGTAAAGAATCAGGGATAAAGACCAAATATATATATATTTTTTATACTACAGCTGGTAAATCCTCATGAACAATGTGCCAGGGAGACAGGATGAGACAGAATGTAGCTTGAACATGGGTTCTGAATCTTGGTATTTCTGGCTTAAAGTCTACCATTTTGGAGGAATCAAGAGCTCACTAATTCAGATCCACCGAAGCATCTAAGTTCACAAGGGCGTGGAATTTGGTGTCAGGTGGAAGATTGGGAAGCAGCAGGGCAAGTGCCAGAACTAGGAGATGTGGGGTGTGAGAGGGCTCAGAGCGGCCAGCAGGGTGAGAACCTACACCTGCAGGGTAAGGACTCCTCTTCGGGCTCCTGAAAATCCATCCACAGCGACTAGGGCCCCAGGAGTGAGATCCAGGCATCATAAGGGAACAGTCTTTAAGGACTGGGACACTCCTTGACTGATAAATAAGATCAGGAAAGAAAAGGGAGGGGGGAGTCATCACCCCTGTAAGCTTCAGAGCTGAATTCTGAGCCTGGTGGTTTTGGCTTGTGTCCCTGTGAATAGCAGGTGGGTGGCTGGTTTTCCTAACACTGGAAATTTGGCCGTTTTTGGAAATTTAATCTTCCATGATTAAACATATTTCATAACAGGCCACCTTTCGCTTACTGCTAAGTGGTTTCAGGTACTAAAATATTGAAGAAATATTGTTGGTTTTCCTGACCACTGATGGATCTTAAATTTTCAACCTGCTGCATGAAAATGTAAAGTGTTAAATATTAACTAAATTGGGCTATTTTTGACTTTCTGTTCTGCTTATGCTTTCTCTTCCTAAAGCACTTTGCCTGCCTTTTGGCCCTTTACAAGAAACTTTTTGTACAGAGAGAGGCCAAGTCAGTACCTGGAGGCAAGACCAAAACACTTATGCAACTTGACTGATCCAAATAAAAATATTGGAACTACAGAACCACCGTGGGGCTTTCATACAAACCATGATCCTTCACAGTAGAATTTTTAACCTATAGTCTTTTTATTTTGATAAAAAGAAAAGAGTAATTTGAGATTATTTTTTCAATGAAAATATTCATAGAGTTTACTCACAAAGTAGAGGATTCCCAGAAAACGAATTGATGAAGATTTCTAATTCTGCTGTTAGTAGTAGTACTTTACCTTAAATGGCTGTGATAGCTTGTGTTGTTGACTTAAAACCCTGATCTTCTATTCAGCTAACCCGAGTGGGGCACCGATTCCATACGCAGTGAGTAGACGGGCATCTCCTGACCCCAGTCTTCTTGGCTGTCACTCAGAAAATGCTCAAACACTGGATTGGTGGGAAGTCAGGATGATGTCTAAATAGCATATGGCTCTAGTTTTTTTTAAGAGCCACACAGACAAATAACAGATAGTAATTAGGAGGAAAATGGGTATCGGAGAACTAAAAAGATAAAGATCAGACATTCCAGTATCATGGAGAACGAGCAGTGATTGATCATCATTCTGAAATATGATTTTAAGTAAGATTTTCAGCTTTGATGTTAACAAGCACCTTTCTATAAAGTACCCATGGCTAAGATGGTAAGAAAGTTGCACCGGCTGCACCAGCTTGCAGCCCAGAAAGGAATTCTGCTGCAAAGACTTCTTTCTTTCTTTCCTGTCTGCTGCAAAACTTTAGGGCTACAAACATGCCATTGAAGGCATAAGACAAATTCAGAAAGTGAACTTTTTTTGTCCCTATTTTTGCAATGGAGCCCACAGCATACATTTCAAAGCTCCCCATAGGTATGTTTGGACTATCTGCCATGTTGGAGTGCGTCAATGTCAGCACTTAGAGATTATCCTGCCAGCGATTCTCAGCCTTCCCTGGGCATCTAAATTTAAAAAGTACTGATATCCAGGCTCTACTCCAGAAATTCTACTTCAATTGGTCTAGGGTGGGCCCAGCATTTCTATTTAAAAAAAAAAACAAACTTGGTGATTCTACTGTATAGTCAAGATTGAGAATTATTTTATCTTCTTCCTTTTCAAGATGAGGACCATGAAGCTCAGAAAAATTATTAAACACTTTTCCAAAGTCATGCAGCTGAAAAGTGAGGGGACTGAGATTCCACCCCAGGTATTTCAAACTTCATTTTCTCCCCCTTTTTTCCCAATATACACACCGTACAGCCTCTGTGTGTCTAAGTTGGAGCCTAGATCACAGAGCCCCCCCAAATTCCTGATCCCTGGTTTTCCAGCCACCCATATCCACGTCCACTCTTTCCGAAACTCTTGACATGATGAAGTGAGAGTTATCAAAATCCCCCTCCCACTTAGGTGCTGGATATGTTGTCCCAGAGACTATGAAGCTCGTTTTCTTTAATTTAGACTTTAAGCAAAAGTAAAGATGATCGGACTTCCCTGGTGGTGCAGTGGTTAAGAATCCGCCTGCCAATGCAGGAGACACGGGTTCGAGCCCTGGTCTGGGAAGATCCCACATGCCACGGAGCAACTAAGCCCGTGTGCCACAACTACTGAGCCTGCTCTCTAGAGCCCATGAGCCACAACTACTGAGCCCACGTGCCACAACTACGGAAGCCCGCACGCCTAGAGCCTGTGCTCCACAACAAGAGAAGCCACTGCAATGAGAAGCCAGCGCACTGAAACAGAGTAGCCCTGCTCAATGCAACTAGAGAAAGTCCGCGCACAGCAATGAAGACCCAATGCAGCCAAAAAATAAATAAATAAATTTATTAAAAAAAAAAAAAAAAAAGTAAAGATGATCGAAATTCATAGTCAGCACTCAGATACTCATTTTCTATAAGATTCCATAACCAAGCTTCCAGAAAGATCTGAGAGTATTAGGGACTTGGTTTTCACGTGAATAAGTCAAAAAGAGGTCACGAGCTGAGCTAGATGATTTGGATCCAACAGACCCATCTCCTTTGTCTACCTTCTTTGGGAATCTTCTCATGTACAAAGGATTATGAAGAAAGGCCTTTTTTTCATGTCTTCTTAGAGAAAATATCTTTCATTCCCAAATCAACCTTAAAAATAGTGATGGTTATAATGTGCTGGAAATGCTTAATCATTACCGGGAGCTTACCAGCAAGCATGTCACGTGTTAGTTTATGAAATTGCACAGCAATCCCATGAGGTAGGTATTTTTCTCATCCGTAACTTTTCAGCTGATGAAACTGAAGCTCAGAGAAGTTAAATAATTTGCCCAAGGTCACACAGCTAACAAGTGGTGGACCTGGAGTTTATTGGCACCACAAGCCCTACTTTGAGTTGTTTGCACAAGAAAGCGCTGATGTGGTCCCCATGGTAGTGGTCTTCCTGTACCAGTACCAGGGGCCACGGGCTCTACAAAGAACTTTCTCCTAGACAATATTTGTTCTTCTCTGTTTGCAAAGGAAAAGATTTCTCTCTACATCAACGGTCTTCAGAAAATAGCCTGCCAAATATTTCCACACGGAGTGATCAGACCTACCCAGGTACATGCCTCTGAAATGGGTCAGCTTTCTGCTGGTCTTTCATCAGAGATCGCTGGGAAGGTGGGATCTTCCTCTCAGTGCATCTGAAGACCCTGCTGAGGGTCCTTAGGGCTAATGAATGACACTTGCAGGCACAGAATTGGGTTTCACCTGGAAAGACTTGGCTTCTAGAAACTTCGTGTCTTCTTTGGGACTAACCCATACAAATCAGAAAACTTACAGGTCTTAGTGATGGTGCCTTAAAATATATTGCTTTAAGAAATTATAAAAAATAACTCAATTTTATTGAGAAAAAACTGGAAAAATAGGGAAATATTTTTAAAAACCACCCATGATTAATATTTTGAAACCCAGCCTTAAAGAGTTTTTTCTATTTGTACGTATTTTTCTCTTGTAAAAGGAAGATCAGACTATACGTGCAGTTTAGTAAATGACATCTTTTTGTTGTTTTATTGTCAAATGTATCATAAGCAAAAGAGTGTAGAACACATTTTTATGTTGAAAGCAAAAACCCATGGAACTACCCCCCCCAGGAAAGAAGTCAAACACTACTCATATCTTATGATCCCATGGCCTCCTCCATCAGCTCATTCTTCTCCATGACCCCAACCCCTGCCCCCAGAGGTACCCAGGATGATCCTGACTTTTGTAATAATCATTTTCTTGTTCTTTGTCACCTATGACAACACCTTCAAACAATATACTTCCATTTGCCTATTTAAAAAAAAATGTTTATAAATGGGATCATGCTGTCCTGCCAACCAGACCAGCAACTAAGATCCGTTCTCAATAGAACCCAGTTGAGGAAGTGGTAAAAGGCTTAGAGGTCAAAGTCGCTGCAGGACCTGGCTAACAGTTATTGGCGGGAACTGGGAGATACACCTGGTAGTAAATCTTGAGAGTGTTGGATTAAGAGAGGAAGAATATAAAGCTAAATAAGGGAGAGTTTGCACTGGGGGAAAATATTAATACACTGCCTGGATAACTCTTGCAAGCTTGGAAAAAGTGATGGCTCTCATGAAATAAAATAGTTTGCCATTGTAGACTATGCAGGAAGTGATCAAAGGCTCCGAGCAGTAGCATGTTAGAGTGACACTATAAGACCGAAAATACACTGGCTGACTCTTACACTACTCAGGAGGCCAAGCCATTTCCTGAGGTGTATCACCTATTCTCTTGGGATGCACTAGTCTGAGGGCACCAGCGTGGTTGTGGAGCCCAGTGGAGCTCTGGAGACAAGAGCTAATGGCAGGTGATGCTGTTCCAGACCCAGGATCCCTGGTAGCCATGGAGATGACAGGGTCCCAGAATAGCAGACAGCAGGAGCCAGCTATGAACCATCAGGAAAACTTGGACACGATCAGCAAAAAGGCAGCAAGATCAGAATATCGGTCCAGGAGATAGTTTGGAGATCATGGTGCTCCGAAGGAAATGAGGGATGGGAGAGATAAAGGTATGCAATAAATATCATCAAAAGACATCAAGAACGGATGAACAGAAGACCTGTGTCAGTTACTCCAAAGGAAAGCTGAAGGAGAGGCCAGACGCTCCCAAGCAAAGCCCGTCCAGCATCATGGTAAATGTATATGGTATTGGTTCAGTTCTTTCTTAAAGGGATCATTGGCCATTTACTCAGGTAATAGCACCTGGGGAAAAGGGACTATCCACACCACTGAGGGCTGTTAGATACAGGACTCAAGTTGACACCGATACCCAGGTACCCAGAGCACCATCCTGACCCCCAATAGAATAAAAGAAAGTCACGTAATAAATCAAATACTGATCCAGGTCCATCTCACAGTATTCACTGGATCCAGATACACCCAGGGGTCATTTTCCCAGTTCCTGAATATATAATGGAAATGGGCATATTAAGCTGTTGGCAAAACCCTTACATTGGTTCCTTGTCCTATAAACTCAGTTATTATGGTTAGAAAGCCAAATAGAAGCCCTTGAAACTCCCCCACCCTGGCCAAAATAGTCAATGTAAAACAGTTTTCACATCTTTGGGGGAAAGGGCAGATTTGTGTTACCCTCAAAGATTTAAAGTTTGCAGGGCTGGTGGTCCTACACAAACCAAAAGAATCATGGAAAATAACAGTGTATTACTGCAAACTTTACCAAATAGTACAACCAATTGCAGCTGCCGTATTTGAAAGTGGTACCTTTATTAGGGACTCTGGTAAGTGGCATGGAGCTATTGATCTGGTAAATGCCCATCAAATAGGAGGACAGAAGCAATTTGCATTCATATGGGATGAATAGCAGTGGACATTCATGCTCTTGCCCCAGAGATATGTTAATTCTCTTTCTCTCTGTCGCTATATTATTGAAAGGATCTGGGCCATCTGGGCATTCTGTAAAAGACACATTAGCCCATCTTGCTAACATCACGTAAGCTGGACGGATGAGAAAGAAGCAGTAAGACACATACATGCACCTTAGAAGGAGGGAAGTAAACCCTACAAAGATTTAGAGGCCTGATACATCACTTCAATATCCAGGGGTTCCGTGTTCTGGGGAAACTGGGTCGTCTTTCCAAAGTAAAGGGCATATTATTGCTCCGTGCACCTCCTACTACTAAGAAAGCAGACAGGGCTTAGCTGAAGGTTTACTAAAACCTCTTTGGGTTTTAGACATAGCATACCGCACACTTGGGAATCCTGCTCTGACCCATTTATTTAGTAGTGTGAAGGCTGACAGTTCTAAGAGGTGCCAGAGCACAATAGGGGTCCAAAGCAGATTCAGGCTGCAGTGTAAACAGCCCTGCCCCTTGGAATATCTTGTGTCTCTAGCAAGCCCCAATAGTAAACTAATAGGGTTTTCTCTGAATTGTGTTCTTGAGCAAAGCCAGGCCATCTGCAACTAGACACCATTAAAACCACATGCACACACACAACAACTGATCTGCTACTGACCCCTGATAGAGACAGAACATCTATCCACGGGACCTCGGATTGGCCATGGAGCCAGAACTGCACATAATAAACGGGATGCTGTCAGACCCAACCAGCTCATAAGGTTCAGAAGGTTATTGCAAGATAGAAGTGGTACTTTCTGCGTTGAGGTGGGGCAGGTTCAAACAGCACAGGTGGCCCAGGTTCCAGAACCCCGTCACCTTCCTCTATTATACTGATGCCTCTCCCTCACCTTTGGCCTCATGGATCATTCTCTAAGTCTAGCTGGCAGAGGAGGAAAACTCCTGTTCTTAATATAGGAAGGAGGTCAGCTCAGTAGGTTTGAACTGAAGTTCTGCACTAAAGCCCCCTTGGGGTGGCCCTGGAAAACAGAAATGAGAAGAAATCCTCCCAGTGGACAGAGCTTCAGGTGGCTCTCGTGGCTGTCCGCTCTGTGTGGAGAGATCATTGGCCTGTGGTTGGACTATATATGGACGCATGGTCAATGGCAAAGAGCTTAGCTGGATCGGTCAACGCCTGGAAGAAGCAAGACTGGAGGAGGAGACGAGGAGATCTGGGGAAGAGACATGAGGTTGGATGTATGTGATTGGGCACCAAGTGTAATGCTTTTGTGTTATTTTATTCTACTACTAAACATCCACGGAAGAGGCACTAAACGCTCAGCTGGCTGTGTTGACTCAGCCAGTTAATGACAGGCAACCCCTGCCCTCGGCCACTCGGTTGCTTAGATCCTGAGCTCAGGAATGGGGTTGCCATGACAGCCGAAACGGAAGCTGCCCGCGGAATCCAGAACCTTGGCTCGTGGTCACCGAGATCGAGACTTGCCAGGTTGTGTAATAGGGGCGGGGCGGGCGCGCGGCTGTTATCGCGAGACCTTTTAGCGCGAGACCTTTTAGCGCGAGACCTTTTAGCGCGAGACCTGGAGCGCGGCGTAGAGAGGTGGAGCTCCACCCATGGTCTGCCTTAGGGGGTTCCTTGCGGTGGAGGGTACGGTGAGAGGTGGCTCGAGGTCTTCTCGCCGGGGCCTCCAGGCCCTCCGGCCTTGGAGCGGGCGGGTGAGCTGGGCCCCCTCGGGCACAGGCTGGCGACTGTGTCCTGCCAGAGCTCCAAAGCCCTCCCATGGCCGCCCACGGACCAGGCCTAGGCTTGAGGCAGCGGCGAACCTCTCCCCATCCCAGCCTCGGCGACCTGCCGGTGGCGGCAGTCACCCTGGGTCTCGGTGCACAGACCCCCCGGCCCCGTTTGGGTGGCCTGAGGAGCCTGCGGGCCGGCTGGGTCCTGGGCGCCGGACTCCCTCGGTGATGACGGCTGGGTACCGTCTGGGGACCTGGCCTGAGGGCGCCAGCAGCTGAGAGCTGCCTCTTCAGCCGGGCCTGGGCGCTGGCGGGAGGACCCAGGCAGGGTGACCGGCCCGCGCAAGCACCCCGTCCTCTTAGCCGGGGCCTGGACCTCGGAGAGTGAAAGTTGTGCCTTGGGACCTTGCCCTTTCTTGTCAGAACAGAGACTAGCATTTGTTTGGTGGAGATTTAGAAGAACATTGTGACCTGGCCATGACCTGACCTCCAGAACAAAGGATCTGCCGCAAGGAAATTTGCAGCAACTAACCACGCCCCTCCCTCACCTTTCCTAGAAAAGGGCTTTGCTGAAAGCTTTCGGAGAGTTTGGGGTTTTAAAGGCATGAGCCACCCCTCTCCTAGCAGCGCCCCGCAATAAACCTTTCTCTGCTCGAAACTCCAACAGTTTGGTATTGTTTGGCCTCACTGTGCGTTGGGCGCGTGGACTTGAGTTCGGTAACAGTCGGACTTCTACTGCTGAACATCCAATCTGCCAGTAGAAGAGACCAAAGCTGAGTAAGTCTATGGCACCATCCCATCAATAAGGCCAGCCAGCTGCTATTGACTGTTCATTTGCCCTGGACCCCTTCTACTTTGGAAAAGACAGTTCGTCTTCACTAGGATTGACACGTATTCTGGGTAACAGTTTGCCTTTTCTGTCTGCATCATTACGCAGCCAGCACCGTTCCTCCCAAGGCTCACAGAGGGCTTGATCTTCCAACATGCAATCTTGCATAGCATCTTGTCAGTCCAAGCGTGGGCAGAGGAAGCATGGCAGTGGGCACACGAACAGGGGATCCACTGGTCTTACCGTGTACTCTACCATCCAGAAGCTGCCAGCTTGATAGGACAGTGGAATGGCCTCTTCAAAGTGCCGCCGAGGCATCTCTTTTGAGATGACACCCTCTAAGGGTGGGGCGTTTCCTTTGGTGCTGGGTCGCCAGTCGACAGACCACATGGGTCCAAGAACAAGCAGTGGAAGTTGGAGTACCTCCTACAACTGTTATTCCCAGTGACCTTGAAGAATCTGTGCTTCCTGCTTCTGAGTCTGTGAGTCTCCGGGTCGTGGTTCCTGAAAGACTGGTGCTTCCGTCAGAGGACACAGTAAGTCCCACTAAGCTTAAAGCTACCGCTGCCATATGGCCACTGGGGGCTCTTTGTGCCGGTAGATCAGCAGCCAGAGAAGAAAGTTACGCATGAGAGGGGTGTAGCCTGCTCATCAAGAGGAGGTAGAATTCCTGCTAAATAAGGCAGTCATGGGGGTGATCGTTGGGGTTCCTCTTGGTACCCCCAGCCCGGTTATACCTGTAGATGGGAGGCGTGAAGAGGCAGATCAGATCAGTTAAAGCCTTGAGATCAATTACAGCTGCAGGGGTGTAATTCATGCTGTTCTTGTAAGTTTCCCCAGAAACTGTGACCAATCAGGATCCTGGAGAAGCTGTATCCAGACGGAGAGAACTTAGAATCAGAAGCACATAGAGCTAGTGGTGGAAGGGGTGGGTGGACTGTAGTGGTCGCTATTGGTGCCCGACCCAGATTCCCTTTACTGCTCTGTGGGCTCGTTCATCAGCAGCTGTCAGTGCCTGTGGCTGGCGGTTCACACCTGTGCCTCCCCCACCTTCCTCCCCCTCTTGCTCCCATGTAGCTGCTACCCGTAATGTGATTGCCACTTCGGTCCCCACCGAAGGAGGACCACTGTCCTCCACTCTTGACCCTTCCTTAGGGTTTGGAAAGGGACCTAGCTCTCCTTGGCCTCTCTGAGCACAGCCACACCAGGCTGTGACTGTCACCCAAACTTCAGTTTATGTCTGGGAAAATGTCCTTTCTCATCCCCTGGAAATCGTCTTGTTTTCCAGACCCCAAGGAATTCCAACTCTGTCTTCAACATGTTCTCAAAAAGTGTGGTATAGTCAGCCCCATAGGGACACTATTCACCCAGGGGGCCCAGCATCAACTTCGGTTCAACTACTGTGAGGTCACAGCACAGTGATTGTCAACCAGGAGTGGTTTTGCCCCCGACCCCTGCCCTGAGGTGGACATTTGCAATGTCTGAGCACGTTTTCGGTTGTCACCACTGGAGAGGAAGGTGCTCCTGGAATCTAGTGGGTAGAGGACCAAGGATCCTGCTGAACATCCCTCGCTGCATAGGACACCGCCACCCCTGCTCCCAGTAAAGAATTATCTGGCCCCAAATGTCAGTAGGGCAGAGGTTGAGAAACCCTGAACCTTCCAGCTGTAGCCTGGTTTTCCAGTAAAAGTCTGAATAAGAACATGCATCCGTCTCTCAAGAACAAACAAGACATTTTAGGCACAGAGCAGTTTACATCTAATTTAGGAAAAATAAATTTCCAATTCTAGGTTAATCTTGTCCCTAAAAAAAGATTTAGTTTGCTTATTTAAACAGGACCTTCAACATTGCTCAGTGCAATTAGCTCACTGATTCTAGGAGAACATTGGTTATATATTTGCTTCAAATCTGTACTGCTAGAAGGGTGTATCTTCTCTAAAGATAACTTTTACCTCCTGCCTTAAAGATGATAAGAGCTTGCCACCCGCCCCCAAAACTGTTTTTCAGCTTCAAAAATGCAAACATATGGCCATATGTACCCATTCTATGTAGAAAAGTACCAAGTACCCATTCTGTGTAGAAAAGCAATGCATGCATATAAGCAAATTCACATACACAAACAAAATAAACACTACCCATAACACATTGATCTTTCCTACTAATCTTTTTCTACAGAAGACACACACATCAGAACTGACATATTCTAAAAAAATCTTGGAGAGGTAATATGTAGTAGTCCCTTTTTATTATTTATATTTTTGAATTGTGGTATGAATTATTTTTTTGCCCGTAAGTTATTTAGACAAATACTTTAAAATGTTCTGTTTCTATGGCTTAATACTTTGATCATTTTTAGTTTTGTTTTATTCTGGTCAGAAAAGGGCATAGGAGGGAACACTGTACTACTTTTTTTTTTTTTTTTTTAAGAATTGGAGGCGTTTTTGTGACCTGAAATGTTCTAATTTTTTTAAAAGGCTATATTTTATGAATGCTGAATGTTAATTTTTATTATTCATTTATAAGAGCCGTCAGTGGTGTCTTATTGAATGAACTTTGTTATTTCTGTGCATGCACTTAATTTCTGCTTGTTGATCTGTCATGAATAGAGAAACATGTTAATATCTCCAACTATTATTATGTGCCCGTTTTTTAGGGGTTTTGTTAAATTTGTCTTGCTATTTTATTAACCTCATAAATGTTTGTCCCAGTCATCAAAAAGAAGGGATTGTTCTCCCTTCAGTGATTTTGTCTGAAAATTGGTGTCTGATATTTAGGCTTGTAGCCCGCCTTGCTTTTGTTTGAATTTGCCCAAAGTACCTCTGTCCAATATTTTACCTTCAGCATTCCCCCTACCTTTGTTTGGGGTATTCTCTCACAGACGGCGATTGGCTGGGTTCTGGAAAAACAACCCAAGAGTCTTTGCCTTTTAAGAGAGGCACTTTACATCAATGTTTATTAGCACAAAAGGCCTCTTTCATGTTCTGACATATAGTTTCATACTTTTAAAATATTGTTTTGTGCTGTTTCATTTGTTACTCCTATTTGCCCTATGGAACATGTTTTCTTTGCTTTTACTTTCTTTGATGTTTATCTTTTAATATTTAAAAACCCTCTTTGTCCTTATGTGAGCTCATTCTCAGAGTCAGAGTGTACATTCTCAGAGGGTACCCAACTCTTGAGTACACAACCCTTCCTTCTTCCTTCTCCTCATATTTCTCGGCCTCTGTTAATATTAGCTGATGTTTTAAACAGTTTTTTTTCCCCATGAAATCATGAATTTTACATTATTTTTAAAGGAACAGATGTTTAGGTATTAGATTTATTTTTACGACTAGATTTACATTTATCCTGGAGAGAACTAGGTATAAAAGGGCCAGAGTTCTCCGTAGTTTTTAGTGCTGAACCCATCACATTTATGGGGATGGCGCTCCCATTTTTGAGCTTGAAATATTTCAGTATCCCCCAGTAGTTGGAGACAATTTTCAAGTAATTGTTTTCCGTGGATCTTTTTCAAGCTCTTGTTTAATAAAAATATCTTTTAATTGTCTCCATTTATAAAAGACAACTTGCATCTCAATAGTTTTCGCCCAAAGCTCTGTAGGTGCTTCTTCATTGTCTTGTAGCATTAATGCTGCAGATGAAAAGTTAGTGGCCAGCCTGGTTATTTTTTTTCTTTTATACATAACCTTTTCTTTTTGCTGAGATACTTTCAAGGTATATGAATCCTTTTACTTTAGATGGTACTCTGGAATTAAGTGAACATTTTCATATTGTTTTGCTTAGAACAACACAGAAGCTTGCATTCTATATATAGATTTTTTTAAACTTTAGAGCGTTAAAGATGGATTTGTATTTTTTCTTTGATAATTGCTTGTGCTTCATTTCTTCCAGCCTTTTCTCCCTTTGATCGTCTCTCGTGGTCCTCTATATCTGTCACTTCCTTTCTCATCATTTCCTTTTGGACTGTTCCCTCTACATCCTCTGTATGGATTTAATTCCTTGTGCAGCATCGATTATGTCTCCTTTTTTTTTTTTTTTTTAACTCCCCAAAGTGTAATTTCTAGCAGGCTTTTTTTCCAGTTCTGCTCTACTATACAAATTTGACAGCTTTTCCCTCTGCTGCTGTGTTGCTCTTTGAGCCTCATGAAGAAATAGAAATTGCAGCCACTCCAGCCCCGGGCTCTTCCCATCTCTGTGTCCTCCTCCAATCCTTTTCTTAGCCAGACCCTTCTTCTTAGAATACATTGCATATAACCAGTCATCCCTACCATTTTCTGCCCAATGCTTGTGGAGATTTAATGTCCAAGTAGGTTTTAGAAAGACAGGGGGTGAGGAAGTGGGGAAGGGGACAGCTGTATTCTTTAAAAAATTTTTTTATTTATTTTATATTGGATTACAGTTGATTTATAATATTGTGTTAGTTTCAGGTGTACAGCAAAGTGATTCAGTTATACATATACATATATCTATTCTTTTTCAAATTCTTTTCCCATTTAGGTTATTACAGAATATTGAGCAGAGTTCCCTGTACTGTACAGTAGGTCCTATATTTTAAATATAGTAGTGTGTATATGTCAGTCCCAAGCTCCCAGTGTATCCCTTCCCCCACCTTTCCCCTTTGGTAACCATAAGTGTGTTTTCTGTGTCTGTGAGGCTGTTTCTGTTTTGTAAATAAGTTCATTTGTATCATTTTTTAAAGATATTCCACATATAGGCAATATCATATGATATTTGTCTTTTTCTGACTTACTTCACTTAGTATGATAATCTCCAGGTCCATCCATGTTGCTGCAAATGGCATTATTTCATTCTTTTTTATGGATGAGTAATATTCCACTGTATTTGTATGTGCCCCATCTTCTTCATCCATTCATCTGTCGATGGACATTTAGGTTGCTTTCCTATCTTGGCTATTGTAAATAGTGCTGCAGTGAACATCAGGGTGCACGTATCCTTTCGAACCATGGTTTTCTCTGGATACATACCCAGGAGTGGGATTGCTGGATCATATGGTAGTTCTATTTTTAGTTTTTTAAGGCCCTCCATACTGTTCTCCATAGTGGCTGCTCCAATTTACATTCCCACCAACAGTGCAGGAGGGTTCCCTTTTCTCCACACCCTCTCCAGCATTTATTATTTGTAGACTTTTTGATGATGGCCATTCTGACCGGTGTGAGATGATACCTCATTGTAGTTTTGATTTGCATTTTTTTAATAATTAGCGATGTTGAGCATCTTTTCACATGCCTCTTGGCCATCAATATGTCTTCTTTGGAGAAATGTCTATTTAGGTCTGGGGACAGCTGTACTCTTTTTTTTTTTTTGGGGCTGCGTAGGGTCTTCGTTGCTGTGCACAGGCTTTCTCTAGTTGCGGCATGCGGGCTTCGGTAGTTGTGCATGTGGGCTTCAGTAGTTGTGGCGCATGGGCTCAGTAGTTGTGGCGCACAGGCTTAGTTGCTCCGTGGCATGTGAGATCTTCCCGGACCAGGGCTCGAACCCGTGTCCCCTGCATCGGCAGGCGGGTTCTTAACCACTGTGCCACCAGGGAAGCCCTGGGACAGCTGTACTCTTGATGCCTCAAAAAGAGCCTCTTGTGTACCACCCCCACCCTGCTCAGAGTTTGCCCTGATCCTGGACCACTGATGGCTGCCTTGTAACTCAAGGATTCCTCCCAGCTCAAGCGTGAGGTTGCTTCCTAGTCATGGGAAAGACTTCATTTAAAAACCAAAACCACCCACTGTGCCAACATAGTTGCCTCCCGAGACTTTTTGGAAGACTGCACAGGGACTGTTGCTCAAATGCCATTTTAGACGAGGAGTGTGGTCACTGTCTTTTGTAGAAAAGAAAATGAAATCTCAAACTAGCCGTGAAAAAATGCATATAGGGTGTAGGAGTTTTCCCAGTTGAAGTAAAATTTACAACCAAATTACTGGAAAAGCAAAGATAAGGTTGGTCCTGAGAAATACATGGAACTAGGGATTTACCACTGCTAGAACTTTGTCTTCTTTCTCTGTCTTCAGATGCTGTTGCTTCTCTCTCTCTGTCTCTCTCATCTCCTTTTTCCCTCTCAAATCTGGACCAATCAATCACAGCCAGGAAAAAGGGATAACTGAGAAAATGTAATCTTCCATGGGAACCATGTATTTAAAAGTGGAATAAACAGTTTTGACAAAACAAAGTTTACCTTCCCAGAATAAGTGTGGGAAGAAGATGAACAGACAAAACATGTCTCCACGACATCATCCCCTCCCCCTTTTCATTGAAAACTTACTTAATGAAACAGATGTACGTGCTTTAAAAAGTTAGATAGCTTGTGTTGGTCATAATAAAAATCAGTAGCCCATTCCCAATCCTATCCCTGCCCAGAGCCCTGCCCTCATGACAACAACTTTCAACTTTTAACTGATTCCTCTAGTCTAAACCTCCGTATTACCAAATATTATCTTTATACCATTACATTTCACACTATCATAATTGTAGACATTATCTGTTAACTTTTTTGTTGAAAATGAGCATTCAATTCTCTTACACACTTACATACACATATTTTCCTTTGTCTACTCCCAGCAAAGTTCAATCATACTTTTTGGTTAATTCCATAGTTTGAACTTACGTTATTGTAAAAATGTAAGTATTATTCATTGCTGAGCCAAGTAATGTACTATGAATATATTTTCTTCTTATACAATGTTTTCTCCCTCTAAGTTCATAATTACCTTATTTTTTCATTTCTTTATTTTTAAAATATATCTTTATTACTAATACTTCCCAAGCTAACAGATGATTAAAACACTCTGAATCTTACCTTTCCACATGGTCAAGGATTGGTGCTCAGGAAAGCTCAGAAATCATAGAAATGATGTAATTCTGAAAGGAAAGCCTTTCTGGGTTCCTCAGAACCGGAAAGAATTGATCTTTTGAGATTCCCATTGATCACATGTATCTCTCACATCACGGGGACCTTTCTGCCTTATCATAGTTATTTGTCTATGCATCTTATCTTTTCTCCTGGACTTTTTTCCCCTTGAGGGCAGGGTCTATGTCTGATTCATTGTCTTTAGTATTCACTGCAGTACGATAAATCTAAATGAGGGAGTGAATGAATGAACTCTGTCATCCACTCTGTAGTATTTTTACATTTCTTCTGTGCCCCTATTGAATGAGTACATTGGTTCTGATGGAGTGAGACTGAATTTAGTGGAGTTAGCTGTACACTGTGTGAACACACTTAAGAGAATATCATATAAAGGAAAGTCAGGGGCTTTCAGTAACTTCTTTAATAAGTGGAAGAAGTGGGATCGAAAGCCAGGTCTGATTAGATCCTGGACCCTACCCACCACCCAATACCACATTCCGGGCTCAGTTCCATGTCACAAAGCACGTGGTCACTCCTTAATCATGTATGTGTTCCTTGGTCACGAAGACATTTTCCATTTCTATCCCAGGAATGCCAACCCTCTTTTCTTCCATACAACTTCAAAGTCTATAATGTTGAAAAATGAATATTCTTGAATTCTAGTCAGATTTCATTTTGAATGGATGTTCGTATTCCATCCGAAAGTTTCAAAAACAGTATTTTCTGTCTCTGAGCACAGGGTGCTCTGTGTTCACTTCTATTACAGATTTCCTAAGACAACTTACTGGATTTATAAAGGCATGAAAGGTTTTCTCTCCAATGAGGTATGGCCCAGTTTAATCTTGTTTTCCGTTAGGAAATCCCTGAAGACAAACACCTGCATTCTAGGTCGTCCTGGGAAGCAGGCATCCCAGAATGAAAACAGCCCTCAGCCTCCGGCGGCTCGCCATCGAGTCCACCAGCAGAGGGCGCCTGACCATCAGTAATAGTGGCAGAAACTTTCCTAATGGGTTTGGGGTTTTATTACCTTTTACTTCTGAGCTGCCAATTAGTAGCAGAATGTGCAAAGCCATTTTCGCTTCATTTCGCAATTGTCTTGCATTGTGTAAACGAGAATGCCTCCCTGCCAGAGTTACAAGTAGTGGCAGGGATCTGGGGCGGGGTTGGGAGGTGGGGAGAGGTTCAGGAGAGAGGAAAATAGGGCTTTCCCTGTATCCCAAGGACTGGAATGAATTCTATGCAGGATGTTGTTCCTCTTGGCTTGGTGTTTACCTGGTTCATTTCTAACAGTTCAGCCACTGGCATGTGGCTTTCTGAGCTATTTATAAGGTCTTGTATGTGAAAAGATCAAACGTGTTTGTGTTTAATTTTCTTTACCATGTCTATAGGGCTTACACCAGATGTCATGGAATCATATAACCCCAGACTGTTAGCAGAGATTCTTAAAGATTATTTAGCGCAATAGTCAGTATATAGATGAGAAGACTGGTGCTGAAGAGGCAAAGGCTTGGCCATGGTCCTCCAGTTAGTTTAGAGAAGAACAGGTATGGAAACCCAGCTGCTGACTACACCCCTCAAGACCTTCCTTTAACACTTCTGATGCCGAATTCACCTGTAGCCAGTACCTGAGTGAACCCAGATCTTAAAGAGAGAGCCACTGGGGCAACGAGATTAATTTAGGAAGATTTTCAGAAAGTGCAGTAGGACTCACGTGCTTAGACCTGGGGTAAATTCAGAACTGGGGTTTAGGTTGGCTCCAGTTTACGTAGACATTTGACCCTTCTGGATTCTCATATGTGCCTTTGTCCTTCTTCTGGGTTATCATTTTCTACTCTTCTCTACCCCAGGCCACCTCCAGGAGACAAGATTTTAAAAGGCATATTCACAGTTCTTCCCAAGATTCACCAAATCCTATGTGAGCTGGCCACTAGCGATGAACCGGTCTGCCCTGCCCTCTTCCTTGCCTCTTTACCTCTTGCGTACGACTCTCCCACACACCCACCCCTGCCATAGGCTTTTGCATTATCTGTTCCCTTTGCCTGCAGTTCCCTTCTCACGTGGCTGGGTCTTTCTCCACGAAGCCATCCTTGACCAGTGCATCTAAGTAGTTGCCTAATCACTCTTAACCCATCACCTTGTGGAGATTATTTGCATCACCTTTATAACCCACTGGTAAAGTTCTCAATTTTGCACTTTTTTTTTTTTTTTGTCTCCCGCCCACTCCTGTCACTAGAATTCACGTTCCATGAAGGCAGGGACCTTGTTTGCCATGTTCTGTCTTTCATCCCCAGCCTTTTGGACAGTCTCTGACCCATGACGGGCACTCGAGGGAAACGGCAGGGAAATGCCAATCAGAGTTGTGTGCAGGAAGCTATCCTCCAGCCTGTCAGACGGCACCCCAGAGCCACTTTCTTCGCAGAGGGAGTTAAATATCCTCATGGTCTTTGGAGGCTTCTTTTCTTTGAGCAAACTTCAGGTTGCAATCGGTGCCAACCCTAAGGTCTGGATGGCTGTGAGCTGGACCATCTGGGGATGACTTGCCTTCATTGCCTCTTTCTCAGGACTCAACGATTCCCTCATTAAAGTTGACTCCATCATTCAGCTGTTTATTGGGCAGAGTCATAGGGGAGCATAGAGAAGTTGTAGGTGATGCATGGGGACATTAGACTTCAGAAATGTTGGAATCTGGGAACTGGTTTTAAGGGAATGAGTAAAGGCAGCTTAATGAATTAGTCTCATGGGACTGTGGACCGTCTTGGGGCATCCAAGGTATGTGATGAGGTCTGCCCACTGGTTAAAGCCAATGCAGTCGGGATCTAAATGAGCTCCTTTGGGAGGGCAAGTTGAATAAACTCCTTCATCCCTCTTAAAATAAAACCTAATGTTGTATCATTTGGAAAAGTGAGCAGTTTCCTTCTGTCTGCTTCATGTCTAATACTTAATGGGACAGCAGGTGCGGCTAAACTAGGTGTCAGGGAGCTGTCGGGCGTGGGTGAAATAGGAAGAAATTCTATTGCACATGAATGTCTAGTCATCAAGATCACTTCTCCCCTCCCCGTTCTATACCAAGGGGCAGAGAGAAAACTGGAGTCTCTGGGTACGGCGAGGGCTGCAGAAGTTGGCGTGCTAAGTTCACCAATAACTTGTGCTGGGGGCCCTCCTAAGTGCTTCCTGTAACTGGTTTTACCTAATTCTCACAACAATTCTATGAAGTGTTAGTTTAGCACTTTGCAGGTGAGAACAGAGCCTCAGAGAAATTTCAGGTACATATCCAATGTCCGTGAGGTGGCAAAGCCATGATTCAAACTTGGACCTCATACACTCCGATGCTCCGTCCTCTTCCACCAGCCGTGGAACCCCCAGAATGCCTTTTTCTATGGACTTTTATGAAACCCTAGGATCTTAAGGGGTTATTAGTGCTCTCACACTTAAACAAACAAAAACACGTGCGTCATCCAGACTAAAGTCTGCATGCTGCTTAAAATGTTGGCGATACAGGCTTTGTGGTGATAGGGGATACCGCATTTCTTTATTTTCAAGCTTGAAAACGCATTAGTTCAAGCTTATGACTTCTTTTATTTGTTTATTTATTTAGCAAATATCAGGTGTTTAGGCTGGGTGTCAAGCCCAATGCTGGACACTGCCAGTAGATTAGTAGAGAAGGTCAGTACTGTTTCATGCTCTTAGGGAGCTCACAGTTTAGAATTCTCATTGGAGGGAAATAAATAAAGGGAATACATGCCATAATTACATCGCCTTTTTTTTTTTTTTTTTTTTGGCTCGCCACAAAACTATCTCATCCTTAGCAGAAGTAACTAAAAAATGGCTTCTGCTGTCAGATCGGCCCTGGACTTTCTGTTCTTCGACTTTTTCTGGTATCAATCACCAGATTCAGAATAAAAGGTTGTCCTCGGGGGTGGGGGACCTTTGACAGAGAGGAAGGCAGATGGATGACTTACCCACCAGCCCTGAAGTCCACCCTTGACCAAAGACTCTGATGACAAGGCCCCCGCTTGACACTACTCTTCATAGGGCCACAGAGCTGGGGGTGGGTATCATTTTTTTTTTTAGCATCTTTATTGGAGTATAATTGCTTTACAATGGTGTGTTAGTTGCTGCTTTATAACAAAGTGAATCAGCTATACATATACATATATCCCCATATGCCCTCCATCTTGGGTCTCCCTCCCACCCTCCCTATCCCACCCCTCTAGGTGGTCACAAAGCACTGAGCTGATCTCCCTGTGCTATGCAGCTGCTTCCCACTAGCTATCTATTTTATATCTGGTAGTGTATACAATGTCCATGCCACTCTCTCACTTCGTCCCAGCTTACCCTTCCCCATCCCCCTGTCCTCAAGTCCATTCTCTACGTCTGTGTCTTTATTCCTGTCCTGACCCTAGGTTCTTCAGAACCTTTTTTTTTTTTTTTTTTAGATTCCATATGTATGTGTTAGCATACGGTATTTGTTTTTCTCTTTCTGACTTACTTCACTCTGTATGACAGACTCTAGGTCCATCCACCTCACTACAAGTAACTCAGGGTGGGGGGATCATTGCAATCACTTAGTTCAGCTCCTTACTGTAAGATCATAGAGAGGTGGTCAGCCTGTCTATTCTTGACTGTTTCCTGTGACGAGGAGTTTACACGTGATAAAGCAGTCTCTTTCATTGCTAGCTAATGCTTATTGCTCCTTATATAGAATATAAGTCTGCTTCCTATACTACTCCAGGCAGAGTTAATCACCCTGTGAACTTTGTGCTAGCTTCTGGAGAGTTCTTAAGAGAGATCGTTTTAATTCTTGACTCGCTGTGAAGGAGCTCCTTGATAAGGTGGGAAGGTACTTGAAAACTGAAAAGTACCTATCCCACTTACATGAGTGAAAAGGGATAATTGCTGTTTCTGAAGTAATGGAATGGAAAATATATGTAAGAACA
This sequence comes from Balaenoptera musculus, assembly GCF_009873245.2. NCBI lineage: Eukaryota > Metazoa > Chordata > Mammalia > Artiodactyla > Balaenopteridae > Balaenoptera > Balaenoptera musculus. The sequence goes on along the minus strand of NC_045804.1, from coordinate 56,359,880 downwards.
ATATAAATGGATGTTTTATTGAAATAAAGAATTGAATCTGCAGTCGAAGAAATCACTTTAAGGAAAAATTTGACATATGCAACCAACAGTAGACATATTCAGGTTATGCTGACAGAAGTCGATGCTAAAGGAAAAAAACAATCTAGAAAAAAGATGTATCTAGGAAAAAATATTATGCCATCTGCAAATCAGAAAATCGTTAGGCTGACCTCAGGATTCTCCACAAATAACACTCAACACCGTAAGAAAATGGAGCAATGTCTACAAATCTAAGAGAAAGAAGTATGATCCAACAATATTATACCCAAGTAGGTGGTTCAGGAATAAAGGTGAGAAGCAGTCTTCCTCCAGCATGAAAGAACTTGACTCCCCCTTGAAAAAATAACAAATCTTCCTTGATGAAATTCAGCCACCAGTGATGAATGGAGAAGCGGATAGCTACCTATACCTCTGGTAAGTTTCCAGACCTAGAAAATGCTTGCCGTTGCCTGGTTATAAGACCTTGCCAAGTTTTATGAAGATTGTGTGGCAGAGTAGGGATGACCCTAGACCCAGTCCTGATTCTACCGCCAGCGTACCTGCGTCCAGGAGTGTGTTCCTTAACCTCTGGGCCTTAGTTTCTGCATTTGAAAAATGAGACCCCTCCAGCTCTGTACTTTCCATATTCGGGGAAGGAAATGACCTTAACATCCCCAAATGGTCGCGCCATTTCTTTTCCCCATCAGATTCTACTTCTGCCCATCACCCTGGATTGGTGCTCTTTTTTGATTCTCTCCCTGTTAGCGATGTTTGGGACACTCCACAGTTGGTCATCCCTCTAGGCAGTCTACTGCTTAGGCAAAGCTTTTGTTAAAAGCCAAGGCTTATTCAGTTGAGGGCTCATCTTGCTGGCAGTGACATCGTTAATCATGGACTTGGCCGGGCAGCCATGCCGGGACTTGCTGAGCCCCAGCAGCTGTATTGCTAGCAGAAGGTTATCCTGCAAATTGTGATGTTGCTTCTCCTTTGTGGGTTTTCAGCAGAGGGAGGTCATTCAGAGCGAGGGCTTTTTCTCTCCATGGTCCTTTTCCTCCACCTTTCCTCTGAAGAGGACACATGCCAGATCTGTCACTCCCTGGATCTCCTATCACACTGAAGAGAGAAGAGCCATCACCACCATGGCAGCAGCACCTTGCTTCCAAGATATAGAGATAAAAATGGTGAGAGGAAGGATGTGAGAGTGGGTTATGACATAGCTGCCTACTCTTGGGGCTCCCATAGCATCCTACGGTTCTTTAAATCAGAGCACTTACACTGCCTGTCTACTTATGTGTGGACAGTAGGCAAAGTTCTGCATCTTATTTGTATTGCATCTCTAGCACTGCATTCCTGACCCATAGGAGTACAATTAATGTTTGCTAGATAGCTGAGTGAATTGAGGCCAAGGCAAGGCAATTACAGGGGGAGAGTTGGAGGTAAGAAATGTAGGTGATGGGGGACTTCTTGATTCCTTGATGCTGGTAACTCATTTGTTTGACCCCGTATACATGACGGAGGTGGCTACAAGGGGCACACCCAGTGTCGGATCCTAGCTCACCTCTGTCTTAAACCTCCGAGCCTCCCCACACTCCCTCAACCCCCGCCAGCCAAGGGAATGGATGAAGCCCACTCCCCGCAGGTTTCCTAGGGATCGGAAACAGTCTGTTTGTGACTCTGGCTTCTGACTCAGCCTCCTTGATACCCTAAAGCCAAACCCCCGGTGCAACTGCACACGTCACCCTCAAAGTGGCAGCCCGGCAACATGCTTCCCGTTTATATCGCTCACTTTAGAGCCAGCGTCCCAATCTTAAATTTCCACTGGCTCACTTACAGAGCACGCTCTGGATCAGACTCAGCTTCTGTCCTCAGGGGACATCGTTCTGACCTCTGACTCGGCTCCCTTGTGGTACTTCTAGCTACTCATCGCCTGGTCCTTTGGGTTGACTAGCTCACCCTCCTTACTTGGGTTTTTTCCACGTAGTGATGGCATCCAATGAGGCAAAATGGATAGAAAAAAGTGTATGAGTTTATTATTTAGAGTGGTCATAGCCGAAGTCAACAGGAAATATAGTAGGTCAGTAAAAGCGCATCATATGAGATATATCCAAGCAAGACCAGTTTATCCCCTTGTATGTAACAGAACTCAAATTCTCCCCTTCCTAATCTCATCTTTAGTCTGTGGTGCAAGTCTCTCCTCTAATCCCCCCCAAGATCTTCCCCCACCACCGCCTGAGGTGCAGCAAGCTGGACCATGATGGCTCTCATGACTCTTTATCACATTTGCATGTGACTCTTCTCACCACCATAAAGAGGAAGGGACATTGAAAGGTAGCCCAGGGTGATGCACACATAGTGGGCTTTTGGCCAAAGACGTAGGGCCAAGTGTTTACACTCCGACTCTGTTCTTGGGTATTCCCATGCCCACGAGACAGGAAATGTTTTGCAGCTTCCTCTTTATTTTCCTTTTCCAAGAAGTCTTGTTAATAACCTAGTCTGATCTCCTAAGTTTACCAACAATCCGTTTTATACCCATCGCCCAAACCTTGATTATTTTTTCCCTCCTCTGATTTACTAGGTTCATCTTCTGCACAGTTCGAGCCATCCAACATTTATTACCTCTAATTCCGCATGAGTTAAATTGCAATTTTCTTCACCCTCAAAACAAGAACTTTCCCCAAATGTGACTTTTCTTCCAATGATGCCGCTACTCTACAGTTTCCTATGATAGAAAACTTAGTTTTCCTGTTTCTTCCTTTTTCTCTAACCCCCAGTTCCAGGCAGCCACTTGGCTGTCACACATTTTCTTGAAATTTCATGGGTTTACCCTTTCTCCAACACTACCCTGATTTCTCTGGTTGGCGAACACATATACACATGGACGCACACGACACCACCACCATCACAACCACCTTATGCGAGGGTTAGCTAACTTTCATTCCTGCACACTCTTCACTTGCCAAACCATAATATACTCTGCCCTCAAATTCAACTTCCGGAAACCTTGCCTTCTCAAACTCCTAGTCAACACTAAGTCTCCAACAGCATCGCTCCACTCCTTCTTGCCCACTGAGCACCTCCATCAGGAAGCTTCTCTCAGTTGCTACTTCCTGACCATGTCGCCTATGCTGATTTCTCCTTTCCTTGAACTCCTGTTGACATTATGGCCTGCCTTTGCTCTTACTTGTCTTGGAACCGTGTTTGTGTGTCAACTGGCCCATCTTCTCCTCTGATGCCCTACAACTCTGACAGCATGTAAAACATAATCTGGCACTCACGTTCTTCAAAATTTCATCTGTCTCGTTGCCCCAAGACAGATATGGGCAGATGCACGTGACTTTGTAAAAATTCAGAACGGGAGACTCTGTACGGAAATTTATTCCTTACTTTAATCTTCCGAGCCACTCCGGAGCTCTGCTTTGGGAAGTGCCCCCTGTCTACCTTTCCACTGCCTAAAGGATTCCATTCTCCTCGTGGTCTCGGCCCACCGCCACCTCTCCTCGCTGCTCATCTGATTTCCAGCTCAGCTGGGGCGGTCGCACCCTCCCCATCTTCCTCAACGACCTCTTCACGACTGAGGCCCATAAGAGCCGCGCACACGAGCAACAGCTAATATTTATTTAGCTCTAACTATGTGCTCAGACTGTGTTAAGCACTTTCTCCCATTTAATCCTCACAAAAAAACCCCTCCGAGGTAGGTAAATGTTTTCTGGAAGGAAACCACAGCAGGCCTGGGCCACTTCCATGGAAACAAAGGCTGTTTTCAAACACTGTTAAGAGACTGTTTCTATCTTAGGCTTTCAATGACCTGGATTGTCCATGTGTGGAGGGAAAAAAAAGTGAGAGAGAGAGGGGGAAAAAAAAAAAAAAAAGAAAGGCGGAAAAAAAAAAATTCTAGGAGAAGCTCTTCTTTTAATGCATCGGTTAATTAATCAATTAATTTTGGGTTATGCACAGGCTCTTGTGAGTCTGTAATTAGAAAAAAGCAGGTCTTTGTGCTTCTGGAGAATGTTCCAATCCTGGAAGGTGCAGCCCTTTGCTGCTCAAGTTTCCTTTTTCTCCCCAAGACCCGTCCGTAGGTATTTCAGTGTTGAATAAACAGGCCTGTGCGTTGTGGGCCCGGCTCAGGACACCCTGCTGAGAGCATGTCCTTAATGACAACAAAGCCACACATTTATTCTACCCTGACCCCACTGACCCCCAAAAGTTTGTTCCCTCAACTGGGTCTCCTTGGCCCTTTCATGCGCCTGAATTCCCTACACAAAGCCCTTGTCACATCTACAGGCCTCTTGAAGCTAAACTGGGATGGGAAGGGAAGGGGAGTGGAAAGACGTTGAAAATAGCCAAACCTTGATTCTCCACCTAAAAGAAAGTGCGGGCATTTGCATGTTAAACCATTCGCACACATGTCAGCTTCCTCTCGCCCACCCCCACCCCCATCTTAACACATTCTTTTCTAAAATCCTGAGAATTGGGGCCCACATCTCCATCCGAAGGAGCTGATAGGTCAGCGCAGATAAGAAACCCCACTGTGAAGAAAGCTCTTTTCTCTTCCTTACATGCGTCATTATCGAAAGTCTTAAACATTTATATTCCACATGGAAGGCTCTGGAAGGCGGGAGAAAGGACACGGCTGTCTTTCCAGAGGGCATTTTATTCGTGGGGTCTCCCCACTCCTTGTCCTGCCCACCCCCCTCCCCCCCCGTTTGTTTATCTTTGATCTGCTGAGGCAGGAGTTCAAGGAAGGATGACATCACTGGCTGTGAAAAAATATTCTGTGTTATGCTTCTCCTCAGCTTTTCATGATCAAATGCTTCCCTGCCACTCACGCCCCGCAGGAATGGAAATGGCCTGAGAATTCGGGATGAATTGAGTTATTTCAGAAAAGGAGCCTGTGCTAGTCAGCCTCTTGTTTTTCTTTCTGTCACGAGTTTTCTCTCTTCAAACCCAGGGTAATGAGGGCGTTCCCCTGAGAGCGAGAAAAGCAGATAAAGAACTCTGAGGGTGCGTTGGTGTTTTTCCACATGTCCACTGAGGGGAAAAAATTAGCTCAACAAACGCATTATTTTATTTGCATTTGTATGTGAACCTCAGTGGACTCGCGTGAATCTCACATGTTAACCTCTGCAGCCTTTGACTGTAAGAGTCGCCTCTGAAGATACGTAATGACAGTGGTGAGGATTTGTGATATTTGGGAGAACTTGTGGAAGATACGAATTATAGATTGAAGGAGGTGTTTTAATCAAGGAGAAAGTCACATAGTATAAATTTAACTGATTAAAGAGAACAATTTGGTGGCATTTAGTACATTCTCAATATTGTGCAACCTCTATCTAACCTCACCAACTCTATCTAGTTCCAAAACAGAAACCACTTTATGTTTCTATCATCACCCCAAAATAAAATCCCATATGCATTAAGCAGTTAATCCCCACTGTCTGCCCTCACCCCAAGATCCAGGCAGTTTCCAATCTGATGTCTACTTCTATGAATCTGTCTATTATGAATATTTCATATAAATGAAGTCATATAATATGTGACCATTAGTGTCTGGCTTCTTGCACTTAACATAATGTTTTCAAGACTCATCCATATTGTAGAATGTATCAGTATTTCATTAATTTTTATGGCCAAATAAAATTCCATAATTTGTGTATCTGCTCATCTGCTAATGGATATTTGGGTTGGTTCTACCTTTTGACTGTTGGATTGGTTTGACTTTTGGGGTATTGTTTTTCACTGTCGTAAGCAGTGGTGCTATCAACATTTCTGCACGAGTATTTTTTTGAGTACCTATTTTCAGTTCTTCGGGGTATATACCTAGGAGTGGAATTGTCGGGTCATATGGTAATTCTATGTTTACCTTTCTGAGGAACCACCATGTTTTCCACGGGGCTGAACCATTTTATGTCTCTGCCAGCATTGTAAGAGAGTCTTATTTGTCTGCACCCTCACCAACACTTGTTTTTTTTGCTTTTTGTTATAGACATCCTAGTGTTTGCAAGTGGTACCTCATTGTGGTTTTGATTTGCATCTCTCTAGTGACCAGTGGTGTTGAGCATCTTCTCTTGTGCTTGTTGGTCATTTGTATGTTTTCTATGGAGAAATGCCTGTCCCAAGTCATTTGTCCATTATTTAATTGGGTTGCTTGTCTTTTTGTTGTTGAATTGTAAGAGTTCCATATAAATTCTGGATACTAGACTCTTATCAGACATCTGATTGCAAGTATTTCTCTCATTCTGTAGGTTGTCTTTCACTTTCTTGATAAGGTCCTCTGTTGTACAAAAGTTCTTAACTTTAATAAAGTCTAAATTCTCTTTTCTTTTGTTGCTAGGTCTTGGCATCTTTGCTGAATATCAATTAGCCATGGATGTATGGGTTTATTTCTGGACTCTCAGTTGTATTCCATTGGTCTATATGTCTGTCCTTATGTCAGTACTGCACTGTTTTGATTGCTGTAGTTGTGTGTTAAGTTTTGAATCAGGAAATGTGAGTTTTCTAATTTTGTTCTTTTTTTTTTTTTTTTTTCCAAGATTGCTTTGGCTATTTAGGGCCCTTTGCAATAACACATGAATTTGAGGATGGGCTTTTCCGTTTATGCAAAAAAGACCGTTGGAATTTTGATAGGAATTGCGTTAAGTCTGTAGATTCCTTTGGATAATATTGTCTTCATAATGATATTAAGTTTTCCAATCTGTGAACATTTATTTGCATTTCCATTTATTGAGGTCTTCTTTAATGTCTTTCAGCAACAGCTATAGTTTTCAGTGTACAAGCATACCTCAGAGATATTGTGGGTTCAGTTCCACTGGTTTCTTTTCCTTTGTTAATAATAACGTGGTGTATTCCACTGATTGATTTTCTTTTGTAGAACCACCCTTGCATTCCTAGTCCTAAGTACCTCTTTTTCATGGCATATAATCCTTTGAATTAGAAACTAAAAATTTAATAGTACTGATTTTTATATTTGCCTATGTAGTTACCTTTCCTGGAGTTCTTTATTTCTTCATATGACTTTGAGTTACTGTCTAGTGTCCTTTTTATTTTGGTCTGAAGAAATCCCTTTAGCATTTCTTGTAAGGCAAGCCTGCTAGTGACAAACTCCCTCAGCTGTTGTTTATCTGGTAAGGTCTTAATTTCTCTTTCATTTCATTTTTAAAGGGTAGTTTTGCTGAATATAAAATTCTTGGGTGATGGTTATTTTTTTTCCAGCACTTTCAGTATTCCATCCCATTGCCTTCTGGCTGTGGTTTCTGATGTGAACCTGGCTATTGATCCTACTGAAGATTCTTTATATATAATGAATCACTTCTTTCTTGCTAATTTAAAGATTATCTTTTCGTCTTTGTCTGTTGACAGTTTGATGTCTTGGTTTAGATCTCTTTCAATTTATCCCTCTTGGAGTGTTGTTCTTGGATGTGTAGGTTCATAAGTCGCTTCAAATTTGGGAAATTTTTGGTCATTATTTTTTTTTTAAATTTTCCCTTTTTTTGTCTTCTCCCCTGGGACTCCAGTAATGCATGTTAGTATGCTTGCTGGTCTCCTATAGGTTCCTTCGGCTGTGTTCAGTTTTCTTCATTCTTTTTTCTTTCTGCTCCTCAGCATAAATCCAATTGTCCTATCTTCAAGTTTGCTGATTCTTTCTCCAGCCTGCTCATATCTGCTGTAGAACCCCTCTAATGAATTTTTCATTTCCGTTATTGTACTTTTCAGTTCCAGATTCATTCTTATAATTTCTATCTGTTTATTACATTTATCTCTTTATGTCTTTTCTCTTTTTCTCTTTGTCTTTTCTTTATCTCTTTACTGCTACTCTCTATTATTTTCATATTTTTTCCTCCCGGTTTTCTCTAGCACTTTCTTCATTGTTTTCTTTAGCTACTTGAGCATATTTATCATCGTTGATTTAAAGTCTTTGTGTAGTGAGTGCAATGTCTGAGCTTCCTCAGGGACAGTTTCTGTTGATTTTTTTCTTGTGCATGGGCCATATTTTCCTGCTTCTTTGTATACCTTGTCATTTTTTGTTGAAAACTGAGCATTTTGAATATTATAATGTGGTGACTCTAGGATTCAAAATCCCTCATGTTCTCAATATAGCTGTCCACAGTTCCGAGGGTCACATGTCAGAGAAAGAAGGGAGATGTGATGTTCATGTCTTTTCCTGTGTGTGTTTTTTTTTATCAGTGAGGAAAATTCCAGAAGACACCCAAAAGTATTTGCTTCAAGTGAGAAGTAGATCATGTTTAACCCCTAAGCCATAAAATAGCCTTGAATTCTATTTTGTGTTACAATAGTATTTCTACCTTTGATTTCTTTTTCTCAGACTTTTTTCAGAGTGGTTTTAAGTTCACAGAAATATTGAGGGAAGGTACAGACGTCTCCCACATAGCCTCCATGCACAGCTTCCCCCATTACCAACGTCCCCTGCCAGAGTGGTGTCTTTCTTAAAAACTGGTGAACTTCCACGGGCACATTATAATCATCCAAAGTCCATAGCTTACATTATGCTTCACTCCCGGTGTTCATGTAATGGCTTCGGACATGTGTATAATGACATGTATCCATTATTATGGTATCATACTGAGTATTTTCACTGCCTTAAAAATTTTCTGTGCTCCACCTATTCATTGCCTCCCCACCCCCAAGCCCCTGGCAACCACTGATCTTTTTACTGTCCCCTTAGTTCTGCCTCTTCCTGAATGTCATACAGTTGGAGTCATACAGGAGGTAGCCTTTTCAGAGTGGCTTCTTTCACTTACTAATCTGAATGTAAGATCCCTCCAGGTCTCATCTGATTTTTTTTTTTTTTAGTTTACACTTTTCTGGCATCAGGATACCTTTATTTTCAAACAGTCGTTTTGTTTTAGCTGTGTTAAACCTAGAGTATTCTTTCTAAAAACAATATGCTATTCTTCCATTAAGGAATTTAACTGAAATATCCAGAAAAGGCAAATATGTAGAGACAAAGTAGATTCATGATTGCCAGGGCTGGTATGGCATGGAGAGTGACTGAAAATGGGCATGAGGGTCTGTGGGAGTGATGGAAATATTCTAAAATTGCACCGCTCTGTAGATTTTCTAAAAATCTTTGACTTTTATGTTTTATGGTATGTAATTATATCTTGATAAAGCTGATTTTTTTTTTAAAAAAAGAGCTTAACCAATTCTCTTTTGTTATAACAGATTTTTTAGGTCTTCTTCCAACCTGTTTTGGAATTGGATTTGGATTTATTCATTTACTTTTCTTGGAAATAACTTTCCCTGTCTTTGTTACATGGATCACATTTTCTTGGTGTGTTTCCTTTAGTGATCTTGGAATTTTACATATTTATTAACTTACATGCTTATTATACTTGCATATTTTTGTTTACTTTACAAAAGTGGGATATTAATCTACAGCTTGCTTTATCCATTTGATATATCCTGTATATTTTTCCACGTCACTACGTATAGACCTTTCACAAATACTTTTCATGGCACAAATACTTTTCATGAATGATTCTTATTCATCATTTCAGCAAGAATCCAGCTTGGGAGGAATTAAATATATGTGTCCAATTGCCATCTCTCCCTGAAATCTGTCCCACAATTCTTTCATTCACAGTAATCGTTCTCTTTGCTTAAACTCTAGAATTTGGTAGCTTTCAAATTTCTGGGGGTGGGGTTGGTGGTGCTTTATATCACTTGTGACAGTTCTGTTCTCCTCAAGAGCACTGAACCCTTTTGCTTTCAGTAATTAGTTCTCACATCTCCCAAAATAGGCTTTCTTCTGAGATTCTAAGAGTCTCTATCACAGGAAATTCTGTTTGGACAGGATGTACATAAATATGGCTTTTCATGTGGTCCTTTCCTAATACTGGTGACAGAAGTCAAAGAAACATACACCAGCAATCCCTTCTTGAAGGTACAAGGGCAGCGGTGAAGGCATCAGCACAACAGAATTATCCCACCCCCCCCAAGGAAGCCCCGCTTACATATTCACATCCATCTATAGATCCGGATAACTCTATGATGAGACTCTGAAACACGTAGCCCCTACCCACTGGGATTGGCTTCTCTCTGGATCAATCTACGTTGCTATTTCACTGGTTTCATAATAGAGGTCACCTCAGTAGTTATATGTCATGTAAACACTAAAACAATGGGGATAGTGAAAAAACACTTCTACTTAATGCCGAACGTGAAATTCAGTTCACAGCCAATTAAAAGACCCACATACAATAGACATGCTGTTTGCTAAAGAAATGCTTTTGGTGAATCTCCTTCTACTTCCCTTTGGCTACGTATTTGGCGACGATCAGAGTTTGTCTTCTCAAAAATGTGCCACAGATGAAAAGTATTTGTCCTTACAAAATAAGTCAAGGAGAGAGTCCATTTATTTGTAACCATAATTTCACATAGTTCTTGTGACAGTGACTTCAGGAGACTTTCTCATGGGGTCATCCTCCCCTGAACTTCGTGTCCTTGATTTACCCTCAAATCCTCAGCCTGATCCCCAGTGGACACCTCCTAGGTCTGTTATTTTCAGCTCATTTATGTGTCTAACTTTTTCATGTCCATCCTGATCAACACACATCAAGATACACCTGTGCCTTGCTATTAGTTTTTGAGTGAAAAATTGCTAACATGATCGACTAATCCATGTTGGCCAGCAAGACCTCCATAGCATTTGTGGCCAGTCCAAGTCATAAAAAAGAGAGTTTTAAGACTGTGAAATCATGGTCTGGATTTTCAAACTCTTGAAAACCTGTTTACTCATCCATTTCTGATTGCACTCACCATTTAGAGAGCAGAGACTGTTTTATTATACCTAGGGAGACTCAACTCAAGTTATAATTCACATCCGGGTGCAAAAATGATAGGTACCATGCCTAGTCTTTCTTTGCTCAACTCAATGCCTAAGATTATTTCTCAGTCAGAACTTGCTTCATACCTTTACCTCTGGATTGGCTATTCTTTTCCCATCAGCTCTTGGTCCTTAAGAGGAAAAAAAGGGAGACTTTATGACTGGACTTAGGCTGGATTTAATTTAAAAACAGATTTTCTGAAGCCATCTGAGGCTCCATTTTGGCTGTTTTAACCTTCCAGGTTTTCTCACCTGGGATCTCTTTTCTCCTTGTGCGGTCCTTGGTCCCAGGGATGTCCACCAGGTCAGTGCTTATCCTGAACTCTCTTCTCTTTCTGTCCTTTTCCCTCCTGGCTCAGATGTTACAAAACTCACTCTTTCTTTGGCTTCTTTTCCCACCTTAGTGCTGCCCTTGTCTGTTTCTGCTCTTCAAACTTATGTCCACTTTGTGCTGGGTCTCACCCAGAGTATCCATTAGTGTTTAGCCATCTACAGGATGAGTTTCTCTGTTGTCCAGCTACAGGATGAGTTTCTCTGTTGTCCAGCTACAGGATGAGTTTCTCTGTTGTCCATCTACAGGATGAGTTTCTCTGTTGTCCAGCTACAGGATGACTCCATATCAGTTTATATTTAAAACAACATAGGTTTCCGCTGTTACCCACAGTAATACCCAGACTGTGCAGATCTTAATGATGGCTGGTATATAAATGGTGGGACGCTGTTAGCTAGGCTTTCCTCCCCTCCCCGGTTCAGGAGGGGCTGCATGGTAGTAGATCTTGTAGGGAACCAAACTATAGAAGAATAATGGGGAAAAGTAGAGTGGAGGAGGGGTACTTCAAAGGCTCTGCCCATTACATCCCATAAGCGGCATCCTCCATCTCTGTGTACAGGTCAGTTTTGCCTCAATGTTCACCAAATGGGAGTGGCTATTTTTATTCAGGCCAAATAGGACCTTGGTCTTTGGACTGAGGGTGGAATAAACCAATAATTAAGAGAAACTAGTGCCCTGGATTGAAAATTAGGCAACACATCATTGTCTACTGTGTACAAAGCTCTGTCTAGGGACTAAAGGCATATAAAAAGCTGTAAAAGACTTAATATCTCCCTTTGGGACATGTGTGCTCAATTGAGGAGATATTTATGTAGGAAAACACTTTAGATTCAATCCCATGATTGTGATTATCTAATATTTGAAACGTGTAGGACTAGAAAAGTAAGGTCTGCTTACTAAAAGAATGGAAGCTGCTCAAGGAGAATGTAAATAACTGAATCCTTTAAAAGAAAAAAAAGTTAAATAGATAACTTGGATGCACACTGACTGAAAGTGAATGAAGAAGAAAGGCCGGAGCTCCAGAAGGTAGCCGGCGAGGGCGGCCAGATCTGCCCTATAAGTTCGGTCAAATATGCACATAAAGCCTCAACCTGGCGACACCGAGGAAAGTCTGGCATCAAATGACTTCACAGCTTCTTAGATATCATGCACTGCTCCTCCACTTGCTAACAAGTGGGGTGGGTGTGGTCAGGTTCCTCTGTGGCTAGACTATCAACAGAGTCCAAAGTATGGAGAGTCTGGGATTGAATGAGCTCATAGTATCGACAGTGAAATCAAGAAAGAGATATTTAGTTATAAAAGCGGTTGGCATGATCCAATCTCAGTTCTCTATTAACTCGATTATGTCCAGGATGTGAAAGGGGATGTGAAAATGTGCAGCTCATCCTGGGAGGTGCTGGATATTGAAGGCATATGTCAGGCGAGGGACAGGAGAATCTAAGGGGCAGACAGCGGCATGTGTTAGTGACACACAGAATCTCAGATGTAACCAACACAGAGCAACTCTGTTATCTATGGTTAAAGGAGAGAACCGATAGAAGTAACTGTAGGACAGCAAATTCTGGAAAAGTAGAGGGGCCAGATGGTGAAACTGCTGCTCTTCTAGTAAAAACACAAATGGGCATATGCTTTTGTTTTAGTGTAACCTGTTCTATGACAGAGAAGGTACATGAAACAGGTGAACGGATGGTTTATCAGATGAGAAAAGGAGGCTGAGGAAGGGATGTTTAATAACAAGGAGCTGCTTACAAATACGTGTCTATAAGATGATAAAGACAGGATAATGAGGGGTAGAGAAAGAAACCTTCTAGAAGCTGTTTTTCATCCACTGGGAATGAGAGAGAGAGGGAGAGAGAGAGAGAGTTCTTTGAGGACCTGTTGAGTATCTGTGCATTTGGGGACAATGTAAGGTGCTTGTCGCTCAGGGGTGTTCACCCTAAATTGTGCAGTGAGAGGTATACGGTTTGTGGGAGGATGTGTAGAGATGACCCTGAGTAAGACAACACAGCCATCATGCATTTTGTGTCATGAAAAAAAAAAACCAAACTAGATTTTTTATCAGAGAATCAATAACGTTGAGATAATTCAACAAAATGGAAAAGAAACAGTCTTTTCTTCGTGTTATTTTACCTGAAAAGGAAAGTCAGTCTGCTCTATCTTTCCCATAATGTCACTTCATCAGTTTTCCTTCACACCTGACAGGCTCACAGTACGTTGTTTCTCATAATAGCTGGAGGTTATAGACATTCAATGCTGTTAAAATATTAATTTAGTTACTAGGGCTGTATTCAAAGAATCTTTTTTTCCTCTTTGAAGACTTTGGATCACGTAGTCTAATGAAATCTTTTGTATTTTTTTTCTCCTCCAAACCAATGGTAAACGTAAAAAAAAAAAGATTCCTTCATTTTCTTTTGTTACTTCTTAGCACTAAATTTCTTTTGTGATTTGGTCATGCAAGCTTCTTTACTCCAACAATAAGGCTTTTCTCTAAGGAAACAAAAACAATAAAAATAACTTTTTAAATGTTACATGCAAGACATTGAAAATGAGGTTTTTAAAAGGAGAAAGGATCTGGGATACACAGAACACAATTCCTCCCAGGGCCATTTGCATCATAAAATGTAATTCATCAGCCATTATATCTGCTTGGTTCTCCAACTGATGGACACACTGATTGCAATAACCAGGGGACGCTGCTATTCATGGTGCGTAATGAGCAAATTTCTGAGGCTCACTGCCAGTCATGGGTCAGGCAGAGGTCTGGAATTCCCAAAAACTCAGACACCTAAACAACACCACCACCACCTTGCAAAAAAAACCCAACGAACCAAACAAAAAAATACTCTCTCCTTTAGTCCCAGTTCTATCTGAATTTAGGGAAAGTTGTGATAGCTCTCTAGTCCTTTCTTATCAAATGTAGCTTACATCAGAGTTCAGACACTTCTTTCTATATAACGAAGGGCATGGAATAGTGGAGTTTGAATGAGAAAGATAGTCCTTGAAGAATTGAAAGGATTGAGCTCAGAGTCTAAGTCGTCCTTGAAAAAATTAAATCCTCAAAAGACTAAATACAGTTACTAGTTCATTCCCAACACTGAAGTTCGTCTGAATCAACTACTTTTTTCCCCTCTTCTCACCATTGGCTTAATATCTAGACTCTCTAAAGACTTTAACTGCATATCATCATAGACAGACTAGAATTTTAGCAGAACTGAACAGGAATTTGTGTGTCTACACATCTAATTCTGGTTTACTCGGTTTAACTTATGCAAACACCCCCTCTTTCATGTAGCTGTAGGTTATTTTTGTGGACTTCCATTAATTTTTCACCTTTCTAACCTTATTATAGAGGGTTAACTTGACAGCATAGAGGCTGAAGGTTAAGAGGAAATGGTTTTGTAATACCTTGCACATAGTCTTACTTCTAGGAGCACATATTTTTATTCCTGGTCCTGGTGAACTACCATGAGTAAAGAAGCAAAAAAATTTTTTAAATCCATTTTATTTCTTTTGGTAGAAAAATTTTCCCTCTGTAGTTGCTAAATCCAAAGTCTGATGTGGATGAAGTGAAATATGTCCCTAAATGACTCCAAAATTAAAGAAAGATTTACTTGATGTTTCAAATGGATTTCACAAAACTTTTAAGATTTTGCAAACTGTCTTCAGAGTGTTGTTCTACAAACATGTGCAAGCGTGTGCCCATGTGCATGTCCGTGCACGCACGCACACACACAATAAGTGTGTACCTGGTTGACTTAAACGGTCAATTTAGTTAAAGAAGAAGTCATTTGAAAAAATAGCTTGACTGGTTTTGTATTCTGAATGATTAATAAAAATTCTTAAGGGCGTTATTTTGAGAAAAATGATATATATTCATGCCCCGTTGCTAGACATTATAGTGCTTCCATCCCATAATCTCAGATTTTCTTTCTTCCCCAAATTTTCTTTTAAGGGTTTTTAAATCAATGGATTTTTCTTTCTCTGGTTTCTTTTTTAGTGTCTTATCCTCAAAATGAAAGTTATCTCCTCTTTTGGACATTTAAATCTTACCTCTTTAAGGCATTGGCCGACAGGGTCCCCAAAGATTGCTTCTATGTAGAGACAACTGCTCCAAATGCCCCTAGATTTGTTTTTGTCATTATGCAAAGGAAAACATAAAAGAGACAAGTGAGTCCTCAGTGCTTTGGGACATTTATTGATCTCACTAAGCCTTGCTGGAGGATGAGCTTCAAACAAGAAGTCGTCCTCGGAAGGCGCACGGTTTGTCATGACCAAATGCTTTTGAACGTGGGAATTAATCCTGCATTACTGCATGGATGATTGATGTTTTCACTCTGAAAGCACTGGGGCCCCTGTGAAATTTCTGAGGTCCAGTGGTATTGGGACAATGATAATTCTGGCGCCATTGATTTTGCTGTGAATTGGGTTCATGTTGCAAATATGTGCCATGTCAAAAATGTATGTTCTAACAATACCCGAAATCAGCAAGAGTCTTCTCACTTCTGGCAACACAACCTCAACAGGCTAAGAGAGAAAACACTCCGGTGGTGAACTTTATTCTTCTGTGTACACCACCTGTGTCTTCAGCATACAAATCAGAGCACTAAACTTCCCCGCTGAGTATCTTTATTCATTTTGGGGGAGAGGCTAAATTCGTTTCTATATCGATCAAGATTTTCTGGGCTGAAGAGCAAATCCAGATCAAGCTTGTTTAAGCAGAGAAGGGAATTTATTGGGTCAGGGAAACGGATGTGTGGAAGTGCAGCAAGCTTCAGGCAAGGCTGGAACCAGGGCGCCAACTACTTTTGTAGAACTACCGCCTCTCTGCCCTGCTCTGTGTTGACTTCACTCACTCAGAGTACGGCCACGAAGGTGACCACAGGCAGCTGTGGCTGACAAGTTGCCAGTTTGGCAGTCCTCGTGGAGAGAGAATGTACCTCCCAGCACCCCCAGCAAGAGTTCCACGGTTGATTGGCTCACTTTAGGCCTGTGTCACCCCTGGGCAGGGGGTGGAAAGGAGAGTACAGGGGACTTACGTGTGTGGGGTGTGACCCACTTGAATCTCATAAACAGATTATTTCCCCATATGGATGCCATTCTGGAAATTTTTAAAAATCCCATTACCAAGCTTCTAATTGCAGGGAACTTTATACCATACTCAGCTTATTCCTTTTTAGCTTTTAATGAAACAGTTATGAAATTTGAGTCTATATGAATCTATTAATTTGCAAAGAAGGAAATTTGTGTAGGCCATATTTTCTGACAGCCTAATATAATTCAAAAGTGATATTTGTTGCATTTTTAAATACATATAAGTTTGTTTTTAAACTTCAAACCACTTGGAAAAAAACCCACAAATACCTCTCAAATTAACCCTGAGTAAAAGGGAATCAATATAGATGTAGAATTATCCATTTCTACAAACAAAACAGAACATTTATTTTGGTAGGAAATGATATTTCAAGTCCCATATCTGGGCACTAAGGATGCTCTCTGTTACTGGACTGGTCCTGGTTCTCTTCAGTAGACAAAAGCAAGGGAAAAAATGTGTATATTATATGTAACATGAAAAACCTCATAAGTTTGTATTAAAATTTACAATTCAAATTTGTGTCTACAGGATTGTTTTTTTAAAAAAAAAAAAACTTGTGTTTTATGTGTGTGTATATCAATCTCTCTATCATGTCATCTCTGTATCTATTATCTATCTATCTACCTATCTATCTACCTTTTTTTGCAGTTGCTCTAGAGATTAAAAGATACATTTCACAGCTTATTTAGAATCAGTATTTTACCACTTCAAGTGTAATGTAGAAATTTTACCACCATGTAGGTCCCTTTGCTCTCCTCACCTTATGTATTATATCATTTATTGACAACTCCACCTGACAATGTTATAATTTTTACTATTAGCTGTCAAATATATCTTAAAGAACTCAAGAGGAGAAAAATAGCCTGTTATATTTACAAATATTTACTATTTCTGTCCTTTCATTAAGTTTTCAATTATTAAAATTTCCCTTCTTTTCACCTTCTATTTTCCTTAGGGCACACTTTTGTTTGTTTATTCTCTCTGTGTTCTCACTATTTTAAGTTTTTATTTCTTTTTTCTTTTTTGGTTTATAAATCTTGTCTGAGTTTTGGCACCTCATTTCTGAATATTCCTAATTCTGATTTATCTTGCATGATATACTTAATACCTTTTATCTTGTTTTTAAATGAGCTGTTACCATTTTGATATGTTTTGAGGCATGTCTTTTGGCACGCTCTCATTGCTGATGTAGCGATATTATTAGGCTCCTTGCTATCTTTCATCTTATAATAAATTTTTGTGGGATGGTTTCTGCTTCCAGACAGAATTTTGTAACTAGTACTGGACTAGTCCTCCTACAAGTAAACAACTATAAAATTGCTAAAAATAAATGAGGCAGTTGCTGAGAAAAGGGAGACCCATAGGATGAGCCCTCTAATTGCCTAGCTTTTTTTCCTTAGGACACTTTCCTGAGTAAAGCACAGAAAACCGGCCTCTGAGCAGAATCTGGTAGTTTTGCTGAGCTCAGGAAGAAGACAGTAGAATTCAGAGCAGCTGAAGTGGATGGAATCTGTGTCACAGAGTAAGGGAGGGGATGAAGCTCTATAGAGACTGTGCAGCAGGATCTCCTGTGAGTCTTGCTGAGGAATATACAGCACATAGGACGGTGAGTCTGTCCAGGGCTTAACAAATAGCAGCTGCTTTGGGGGCTAAGATAGAAAAGATACTAGAGGTCAAGCAGTGCTGGGGGAAGAGCAGTGCCAGAGGGGTATGAGATTTATGGCTCTAACAGAGCAGAGAGATCTTCTTAACAATTCATTAATACCTTGGCATCTAGCTGAAATGCCACAAAACCTATGCCTTGAGAATAAAAACTAACCTTTAAAATAAAACTAACTCTAGATCCCCCACGTGTCCTGCACTTGCCTGCTGGCTTTACTGTGGTTGCAGGAGATTGCTGAGGGCAGGGCGTACCTGTGGATTCAGTGATGTAGGTGAGGCGCCCTGGGGATGGGACATGCTTGCTGCTGTAGTGAGGCTGGGAGAGGGTGCTGGGGTGGGGAGCACGTCGGTGGCTTTAGAGAGGCAGGAGAATATTGCTGGGTGCGGGAGCAGGTATGCCTACAGCTTTACTGAGGCAGAGGAAGAATGCTAGGGCAGGGCACACCCATGGCTTTAGCGAGGCCAGCGCAGTGACCGCAGTGACGCTAAGGTGTGGCCTACAGAGAAGAGCAATCACCCAGCTCTTGGGGGTGCTGGGGCTCCCTCCACAAATGTATTTCTTAAAGTTGGTTAGAAAAAAAAAAAAGTCTTCTGGACCTTCTCAGTGTGGGTGAGTAGGTCTTCAATGACAGGTCCACTCTCCATTCCAGTCTCCCTAAGGCTTGAGGCCCCTCCTCAACACTGAGCCAAGGCATGGCCTGCATTTCCAATTAGGTCACTGGGGGCCAGCTTTGGTCCATGTTTCAGCCAACTAACCAAACAGAGTCTTTTGTAGCTCCCGGAGTTGCAGCCATAAATGTAGAATCTCTGCTCAGTGAGCCAGTATCAGTGAATTCAGCCTGATCCAACTTTATGTTCCTTTCACCATTGTCCTTCCCACACGTGTTCTCCAGATTTCTTCTGTATAAATGAGCAAACTCAAGCAGTTCTCTTGGAGCGCAGCACACTTCCTGGTGGGCTGTACTCTGGAGCTCACCTTTAGGGGCTCGCTGGGACTTGAGTCTGGTTATGGATCTAGAAGCAAGGAGGGTGGGTGGGGGAGTGGGTCCTGAGGAGGACCGGGATTGTCTTGAGTGGCAGCTGTTGTAGGGGAGGTCATTACGGTTTCGTCAGGTAATACGGGTGAACCCGCTCAGCAGGGGTGGAGCGGCTGCTTCCACTGGGGGTGAGGAGGCAGCTTCTACCAGCGAAGAAGAAAGGCTCATCAGCATCTCGGGGCTTAGCACCCCCAGCCTCATCAGGATCTTCCAACACGTCCCCATCTCAACTTACAGGACCCCATTTTTTCTCGGTCAACGCCCTCACCTTCACCGCAGACACCTTGGGAGGCTGGAAGTTCAGCCTGCTTTGTAATGCATCCAGTTGCATGTTGAGATTGTGTGTTTGATTTCCAGCCATCTTAGCCTCACAGCTGAATGAGATAAGGGTCCCCTTTAGGGCACATGTAGAAGCTTTTAGGTCATGTATGTGGCACTTGAGCTGGGATTCAAATTCCTGAGCTCATCCTTTTTTTGTTCACCACTATGTCCAGTGACATGAGGTATAACCAGCCAATCTCATTGCATTTATTAGTTTTCCAGAAATGTTTGAAGGTATCATATACACAGTCACCCAGTTCCTTGCCTTTTATAAGTGGTTGATAAGGAGCATCCGGTGGAGATATTTTATGTATGTTGATTGTCAGATCATGCCACGAACTGTAAACATACCAGTGCTTTGTTTAGTACTGGAAATCAAGCCATTAGTGTCTTTAAATCTAATCAGATTAGAGCTCCAGTTCCTGAAACTCCAGAAACAATTCAGGAAACTCATCCTTAAAATTCTGTTTCTCTAGAACCACTCTTGGTACCCAAATCTGTATTAGTCAGGGTTCTCTAGAGAAATAGAACCAGTAAGATGTACATGGTTAGACTGTGTGCTTAAAATATGTGAATTTCATTGTATGTAAAGTACATATCAATAAAGCTGAATACATTTTTGTGGAATTTGATGTATATATTTTCTCTTGTTCATCATTAGATGAACTTAGTTCGTCTAAAAGTTTGAAAGACGTGTAGTTCCAAGTAGGTTTTCTAACTTTACACTACTCCATTTTCTCCTGTTTCTGTGTAACAATTTAAATTAAATTGTTGAAAAACATGGTGGCATGAAATGTCTCCTCTCTCATCTACTTCCTCTCTTTTATTTACCTTCTCTTTCCTTTTTCTCTCTTGCCCTTTGTTCTGCTCACTTTTGATCCAAATTCTAGTAGTTTCTTCTCAGTACAGGGCCCTGTCCTGGAAGGGTGCCCTGGCAGGTCAGTTCTGAGGGGTCACAGCAACCTGACCACTCCAGCTCCTTCTGACCTCAGCCCCCTTGAACTCACCTGCTGCTGTAGTGGGTATTACCTACCCCTCCCAGTTTCATCCGCTGCTCTCAGATTGGCCAGCCTGCTTTCCAAGGAGTTCCTGTTATGGGCTGAATTGTGTCTCCACAAAATTCATATGTTGAAGTCCTAACCCCCAGTACTCATCATGTAACTGAATTTGGAGATAGAGCCTTTAAAGAAGTCATTGAGGTAAAATGAGGTCATGTGGGTGGGGCCCCAATCCAATCTGACTGGTGTCTTTATAAGAAGAGGAGATTAGGACACAGACACACACAGAGGGAAAAACACATGAGGACACAGGGAGAAGACGGCCATCTACAAGCCCAGGAGAGAGACCTCAGAAGAAGCCAACCCTGCCAGCTTAGATGTCTGGGGTCCGGAATTGTGAAAAAAGAGATGTCTGGTGTTTAAGCCCCACAGTGGGTGGTACTTTGATACGGCAGCCCTAGCAGACTCACACAGTCTCTGTTGGATATTTCAGGCTTTCCTGTCCCAAGTCCCTCAGATACTGCCCTGATGCTTCCTCTTCCGTGTATGGACCCAGGTACTGTGCAGTCTTATGTTTGTCATGGTTGGTACTTAGACAGGTTTTGGTCTTTGTGGGGGTAACTTGTCACTTAGGTTTTTTTTTTTTTTTTTTGGCTGGGTTGGGTCTTCGTTGCTGTGTGCGGGCTTTCTGTAGTTGAGGCGAGCAGGGACTACTCTTTGTTGCAGTGCGCGGGCTTCTCATTGCAGTAGCTTTTCTTGTTGTGGAGCATGGGGTCTAGGCACGTGGGTTTCAGTAGTTGTGGCTCACAGGCTCAGTAGTTGTGGCGCATGGGCTTAGTTGCTCTGCGGCATGTGGGATCTTCCTGGACCAGGGCTCGAACCCGTGTCCCCTGCGTTGGCAGGTGGATTCTTAACCACTGCGCCACCAGGGAAGTCCCTGGCACTTAGTTTTATGAAATGCTTTCCATGGATTTTTGCTTTGGGTGTCTGACTGCCCTGTTTTTATGTAGGTTTTCAGAGATATTCAAAAAATATTGAACTGCCCCCTTTCCTCTTCTCAGCAACCCAGAACTCTTCACACTCTAAATTTTTAAATAAAAACATAAATGTTTCTCCCTGATTAAAAGCATTGAGACCCAGCTGGGGAAAATAGGTGTTTCTTATGACATGCAAAGTATTTATTTTCTTATACGACTAAAAATAAAACAACAAAGGAGGTACTCTTCAATAAAAAAAAGGTAACTTACAATGGCCAAATGTATGAAATATATTAATATATTTAACTTCACTACTTAGTAAAGAAATGCAAATTTATATATATATATATATATATATATATATATATATATATATATATATATATATATATGGTGGTGAGAGAAGCAAGTTCAGTTTTTTTCAGCCAGGGATGAGAATAAGTTGCACCATGGTTGTACAACCATTTGGAAATATACCCAAAACTTGAAAATGCACATATGCTTGGTGTAGTAATTACAATTGTGTGATTTATCCACATCGCCATTACAAATGTGAAAAAATACATATAATTAAATGAAAAGGCTAGTAGAATGGTATCCTCTTAGTTTTCTCTTCATCCAGAGATTTCTATCCTAAACAGAAAAATGAGGACAAGCGTTGGTGTTTGACCAATTAGGATGCAATATGCAAATGATCAGGGGGTCTGTGTCTTATTTCCCTTTTTCTCAGCTCTTCCTGGGACCCTAGGCTCCTGCTTTACTCCTAACCCAAACTAGGCATATTGCAAATGCTTATCCATGGTCCACGAGGAAGCATCAATCCTTTCACTTCGAGATAGTTAACTTAAAGCATAAGTCCCACTTTCCTAAGAGTGGACAGTGGAATTACCTCTAAAAACAATGGTGTGCGATTCTCTGTGTTCTAATCTGGAATCACCTAGTCCACAAATTTGCAAACAATAATCCTACATTTGCACAAATTTACTGAAATGAGAGACAGGACAGTGAAAAGTGTTGGTTGTAGAATGCTGTAACATACATAAAATATCTTATTTTTTAAAAGGACCATTATTCTGTTAGTCTGTTAATTTTTTTCTTTAATCCAGAATTGATGCTCTGGGTAATGATGATTCCTAGGGCATGGGATGGATGGGGCCTTTACATTTTTTCTCATGCATACTTTTACCTGGATTGCTTTATGCTCATCCTTTTCTGAGGGCAGTGCCTAAAACATTCTTGAAGTCTCTCTTTTCCATTGTCTCAAAGGTCCTAGCAGGAACCAAGGACATGACCATCTGAGCGTCATTCATAAAGGAACGGTTGTCGGAGGGAGCTCAGTCGGTCATTACATCAAACAGTGAGGATTGTGGGTGTGAGCCTCCAGATGAGCTTCATTCTGTTCACAGACAACGACTTTGTCTCAAATTTATGACTACAAATGACCTTGCCAGGGTGTGGAGAACTCAGGGTTAACTTACACCTCTCCTGGGGAACCAACAGCTCCTCCAAACCATGTGCTGTGTTCCTCCTCTTTTGTTTAATGTGCAGTAGATGACAAAAGGGAGGATTATCCAGAGAAAAAAGCCCACAAGCCCTGCAGCAGACAACCTGAAATGGAGGTATCCTAGCTGCCCGCCTCGTTCTCCGGACTGACAAACTACAAAGAGTATACTTTCTGCTTTGAAATTCCCCAGACCTTTAAAAAATTCAGCCAGCTATTTAACTACCCTGTTGTAAAATCTGACGTTAAACCACCAGCAAAAAGTTTGAATTACACAAGTTTCCATAAAAGCATTTTTTCTCACCAAGCATTCATTTTATTATCCTTTTTTTATGGGAAAACTGAAATAGCCAGATCTCAGGTCCTGCCTGCCATTTGGCCAGAACAGCTCGAGCCCCAGGCCAAGGTTTATGCTGACAGCTCCGCAGACACATCTCTTAAAAAGCCCTTCTCTCAGAGTTTATCTTAGGACAGTGTGCCTCTTGAAGACTAAAGGCTAATATTTGATTTAGGGATGATTGATGGGAGGATATTGTTGTATCCAAAGTGTATCCAATGGGCATGAGGAGAAAGCAAAGCATGTCATGATGTGAATGCAGACATGGGTCAGAACATGGGGGAGGTGAGGATGCACAGATGTAACTCCTGGGAAAGAATCCAGCTGTGGCTCTATGTGAGGAGGTAAATTGGCTTCAACTCCCACCCCCCAGAGTTGAAGAAGTGAACAAGTAAACCCAGAGAGCCAACTCTGGGCCAGCACCAGGCACGTGCTGTCACATGTATTTTCTCATTTATGGTAGATGAACCTGGAGTGATGGTGTGTGGTTTTCTCCTATCTGGTGGCTTTGGCTGGCATATTATTACTTACTGTAGAGCTGGCAAAGAGGAACAGACCTTCTTTATCTATCTTTTCATAGAATCTTATGACAACTCTCTACTATAAGTGTCCACAGAGTGCCAAACAAAAATAAATGCTACATGTAGTCATTTTAAGTGGGGCTTAAATGTTACTTACACTGGAGTTTCCAAGAGTCAACTGAAAGATTTTGACTTTTGGCTTATGGATATTACAGCTGCATCTGAACTTTCCTCTAAGTAACTCCATGTCCCTTCCCTTTTCATTTGGGTTCTACCAATAGGTAGTTTTGTCTCTGAGATGAAAGACAGTAATGTGTATCTTTTTTGATGGATAAATAGGCACTTGTAAAGATGCAAAATCAAGAGGACTAAAAATTTCTGAGACTCCAAGGGTCAAAAAGAAAAATGGGAAGCTTTTATTACCTTCTGGAACTCAAATGAAGATTTGAAAAATAATAATTGAGGGCCGTAAGATATCACAATATCTGGTCAATGAGTAAAATATTCATGGGCAAAATATTCATGAAGGTATCTGTAAATGTAAGGAAATATTGCTCATGGCAGATATTTACCTTTATATAGGTAAAAGCAATAAGAACAAAATAAAACCATGAACAGCAGAATCAAAATAAAACCATGAACAGCAGAATTATTTGAAAATAGTCAAATGTGTTTTATCTCCACAATTCCAGACACCACAAATTTTGAAATGCAAAGGATCGAGTCTGTTTCTTATGTTGTAAAATGATCTGGGTTTATTCTTTCTTTCAACAAATATTTGAGTACCCACATGAACTAGGAATTTTCTGAGTATTGGGGATACAGAATCAGATATGATCTTGATACTAAACAGCAATCACACGAATAAATTACAGCAGGATGAGCTCCCTGCATCCGCAGTGCAATGTTGTGAGGATACAAAGGATGGAGAGTGGGCAATATCAAGCACATCGGAGAAGACCAGCGTGAAAATGCATGTCTTAGTCCGTTCAGACTGCTGTAACAGAATCCCATGGACTGGATGCTTTATAAGCAACAGAACTTTGCTTCTCACAGCGCTGGAGGCTGGGAACCCTATGATCAAGGTGCCAGAAGATTTGGTGTCTGGGGAGGACCTGCCTTCTGATTCACAGATGACTGTCTTCTCACTGTGTCCTCACATGATGAAAGGGGTGAGGGAGGTCCCTGGGGTCTGCTTATAAGGGCACTAATCCCATTCACAAGGGCTCCACCCTCATGACCTCATCACCTTCCAAAGGCCCCACCTCCTAACATCCCATTGGGGGTTAGGATTTAACATATGAATTTTTATGGGGACACAAACATTTGGTCTAAAGCAAAGTGCTGCTTAAACAGACCTCAAGGAAGAGGAGTTACCAGAGAAAGGGTTTGGGGAGGAGGACGGGGAGGTCCAGGCAGAAGGACTGGCATGTACACATCCCACGTTTAGAAGAAACATGTCGTGTTTTTGCAAGTAAAAGAATCCACTGGGCTGGGTTGCAGTGATAGAGTGGAAGAAAGCATGGATCAAGACAAGGCAAGAAAGGCGAATTCAGTCGGGTAAGGTTTTGTGGATTGCATTAATATTTTTTGCCTTCATCGAAAGCCTAGGAGACATTTAAATATGTTTAGAGAGGTTGAGTGGGCAAATATTTCCAGTTATAAAGTTAATTTTAAATTTCCCCCAATTCAAAGCAGCATAGGACTTAACTTGAAACTATTTATTCATTCTCCTCTAAGTTTTATGGATCCAGTTGGTAGGACAGAGACAAAGAAATTATTTAAAAGTGCATTGCGTAAGCTATGAGTCATTCTTCCTCAAATGGACAAATCATTACAGTTTCTATTTCATAGATTTCTTACTTTGGAATGACCCCAATCCTTTTTAGTACATTCAGTCCTGGATTTCAGTAACAGTTGACAAACCTGCACAGAATTTTGTAAGTTTAGAGGAGTTGTCAAGAGCCTGGACCAAAATCTATATAAATTCAGTACAGTTAATTCCAAAGAAAGTGAGAGAGAGAGAGAGAGAGAGAACAATGTTTCCTGTGTATATTGGCAATTTGTATATTTTTTTGGAGAAATGTCTATTCAGATCCTTTACTATTTTTAAATTGGGCTGTCTTTTTTTTAAACAATTTTTTTTTGATGTGGACCATTTTTTTAAAGTCTTTATTGAATTTGTTACAATATTGCTTCTGTTTTATGTTTTGGTTTTTTGGCCGCAAGGCATGTGGGATCTTAGCTCCCTGACCAGGGATTGGACCTGCACCCCCTGCATTGGAAGGCGAAATCTTAACCACTGGACCACCAGGGAAGTCCCTGGGTTGTCTTTTTACCATTGAGTCATAGGGGTTCTTTATATATTCTAGGTACAAGCTCTTTATCACACATATGATTTGAAAATATTTTCTCCCCTTCAGAGGGTTGACTTTTTTACTTTCTTGATGATGTCCTTTGAAGCACAAAAGTGTTCAATTTTGATCTCCAATTTACTTTTCTTCTGTTGCTTTTGCTTACAGTTTCTTATCTAATGCCGAATTCAAGGTCACACAGATATACACACGTTTCTTTTAAGAGTTTTATAGCCTTAGCTCTTACATATAGGTCTTTAATCCATTTTGAGTTAATTTTTGTATATGGTATAAGGTTAGGGACCAACTTCATAGCTGTTTTTTTTAAAAAATAAATTTATTTATTTATTTATTTTTGGCTGCGTTGGGTCTTCGTTGCTGTGCGCAGGCTTTCTCTAGTTGTGGCGAGCGGGGGCTACTCTTTGTTGCGGTGTGCGGGCTTCTCACTGCGGTGGCTTCTCTTGTTGTGGAGCATGGGCTCTAGGCAGGCAGACTTCAGTAGTTGTGGCACGCAGGCTCAGTAGTTGTAACTCACAGGCTCTAGGGTGCAGGCTCAGTAGTTGTGGCTCACGGGGTTAGCTGCTCTGCAGCATGTGGGATCTTCCCGGACCAGGAATCAAACCCGTTTCCCCTACATTGGCAGGTGGATTCCTAACCAGTGCGCCACCAGGGAAGTCCCTCAACTTCATACTTTTATGAGTGGCTATCCAGTTGTCCCAGCAGCAGTGGTTGAAAAACTATCCTTTTCCTATTGAATTGCCTTGGCACTCTTGTCGAAAATCAATTGACCGTAAATGTGAGCGTGTTTCTGGACTTTCACTTCTATTCCACTGATTTATGTCGTTACATAAGTACCACACTGTCTTGATTACCATATCTTTTTAGTAAATTTTGAGGTTGGGAAATGTGAGTACTCTAGCTTTTTTTAAAAACATGGTTTGGATATTCTGGGACCCTTGAATTCCAAATGAATTTTAGGACCAGCTTGCCAATTTCTGCAACTAAGCCAGCTGGAATTTTGATAGGGGTTGCCTTGGATCAGCAGCTCGATTTCGGGCGTACTGCCATCTAAACAATATTGTTGTCTCTGATCTGTGAACATGGGATGTCTTTCTATTTATCTGGGTCTTTAATTTTTTCAATAATGTTTTTGTAGTTGTCAGAATAATTATTGCACTTCTTTCGTTAAATTTATTCCTAAGCATTTTATTCTTTTTTGAGGCTATTGCAAATTGAATGTTCTCAATTTCATTTTCAGTTTTTTCTTTGCTACTGTATAGAAATACAATTGATTTTTATGTATTGATCTTGTATCTTGAAACCTTGCTAAGCTTGTTTATTAGTTCTAATAGTTTTTTTTTAGTGGATTCCTTAGGGTTTTCTATAAATAAGATCATTTCATCTGCAAATAGAGAAAGTTTTACTTCCTCCTTTCCAATCTGGATGCCCTTTATTTCATTTTATTGCCTAATTTGCCTTGGCCGGCTCATCCAGGATAATGTTAAATAAAGGTGGTGAGAGTGGACATTTTTGTCCTTTCTATATCTTAGGGGAAAATATTCAGTATTTCACCATTAAGTCTGATGATAGCTCTGGGTTTTTCGTATATTCTCTTTATCAGGTTAAAGAAATTGCTTTCTATTCCTAGTTGCTTAGTATTTTTATCATGAAAAAAACATTATGTCAAATGCTTTTTCTGTGATTAATGAGATATGTTTTGAAGTTTTTAATTTAATGTTTGCCAAAATCTGAGAGATTTGTTTAAATGACATGATGACCTCAGTCCAGACTGATGCATGCTACAGGTAGGGTGAAGATTCTGGAATGAATGAAAAACTACAATAACCAAACTTTCACGTGGCAGAGTGTGAAAAATATTCACAAAGCATCTGAAAGGTCAGACACAGTAGTGTTTTAAAAGAATAGTACACTATGACTAAGAATGCTGAGATAGATAGCTCAATATAAGAAAATCTACTGGCATTATCTTTTACTTTTATAAGTCAAAAGAGGAAATCCCAAATACTTATGATTATCTATTGATGATTTAAAAAACATTTGGCAAAATTTACATTTATAATAATTCAATACGTTGCAGTAGTGAAAACAACTCTGGCTTCTATCTGCTAATGTAACGTAGCACCCCTAGGTTGACACAGAGAATGTATAACAAGCATTTCACTTAGCACTGAAATACTTGAAACATATCTATTAAAATTTGGGTCTCATTATTTTCATTATTATAAGCATTACTCAACATTGTTCTTACAGTCCCAACACATGAAAACAAAAATGTATAAATATTGGAAAAGGAGACAAAAGTATTATTTTCACATGACTTAATTGTATACCCAGGTAATCCAAGGGCCAACTGGGAAACTGCTAGAGTGAGATTTCCTGTTAAAAAAACAAAATGTCAATACTTCTCCCATATATTAGCCATATAAAAGGGAGACAACAATGGGAAAATGCATTTATAATGGGTAACATGACAAATAAAATAATGTTCCTGGAAAGATGGAGACACCAGAAGTACTAATACCTGTCTGAAATGGTCCAAGGTAAGCTAAATAGCACAAAACCTTAATAGGCCTTGAAAGTAGGGAAGTATGTCTCATGCCCCAAACTTTGAGGAGTTTGCCATAAACACATAGTACAGATAAGACCAGATTTAATGACTTCACAAAAGCCAAATGATCATTCTTCTTCATGCAAAAGAATTTAGCACCTTGGCAAATAAGCAGAGAAAATCTTGGTGGGAGGCCACTAACACCTTCTAATTTGGAGGCGCAAAGTGGGAGGGTGGGATAACTTTGTCTAGAGACCCCCTTCCCTTTGCAGAACAATACGTTCAGAGACAGCTGCACTGCAGACCTGAGAGCAGAGGTGATGGGACCTCATGTCAACGGCGGGACTCTCCCCAAGTGGCCCATCGCTTCCTTGGACGTCTGGCACTTTCTCCAAAACAGAGGCTTTGGCCCTCAGTCAACAGAACTCATAACCAAAAAAGACATTTATTTGATCACCTAAACAAAGTAACCATAAACAAAACCAAAACAAATGATGTATTGAATACATTTGCAACAGGATTAGAGGTAGAGCTAATATTGTTAACATTAATATGCAAGGACCCCTTACAAATGAGTTTAAAAATCACCCAGTAAAAAATGCGTGAGTCTGTGTAAGTAGACAAGCAGTGAACACACACACACACGCATAGACAGAGGGACCAAGACATGAAAAGATGCTGCTCTTCATTCATCATAAAAGGCAGTTGTGTAAACACTGAGGATTCATTGAGTCTGTCATTTGGCACATAATTTAAATGATTTAAATGCTGTAATACTGAAAAGAGTACATATGTGACTGGTGGGGTGAAAATTGCAACAACTTACCCAGAGGGCAGTTTGACAGATATTCCAAAAGTCGTTCAAATGTCCTTTCCCTGACCCAGTAATTCTACTTCAGGAAATTGCAACTGTCACTACACAGCATAGATTTAGTTTAGGAATGTTCACCATAGTGTGGTTTGCACGGTGAAAATTTGTAAACCATTTACATTCCCAACAGTATGAACTGGTTTAGAAGGTTAGAGAACTCCCGTATAAATACCAAGGAGCTATTAAACTATGGCAGATGAATATTTGATGTTCAAAGAAGAGGTTCTTGATAAATTCAAAATCCATCTTAAAACATGGTTTTATAGACAGACATACACATGCAAGTCCAGCAGTGCTAAGAGAGTTTTTCTCTTGGTAATGCATTTTTATTTCGTTTTTCTTAGGAGCAAAAGGAATAAAAGTTTGTAAATAAAAATGGAACAAGTATCGTTTAGGAGAAGGTGGGCCACTTGGAATGGAAACCAGCTATTTTTGTGGGGCTGGTCTCAAGGATCCATCACAATTTGCCCCAGTCAAAGAAAAAGTGTCAGTGTCCAGACTTCTCCAAGGGAGGAATTTGTTTGGTTTGGACCTTATTCACTGTGTCAGGAGATCTACTTAGTCTCTTTCTAAGTGGCTCTTCAAGCTTGAACTCAAAATAGGAAGGGCAGTCTTTGGATAATGCCCTGCTTGCTCAAATGCTTAGTGACTCGAGTCTGTTGCCTTTTACTGTGGTGCCCGTTGTTTGGACTGCAGTCAAATCAATCCTGAACAATGCCTGGAAGCAAACAAAAGTAGGAGGTGCCAGGTCAGGATGGGAGAGGCTTCCTGGTGATGGACGTGTCATTGGCTGCCTCTTCGAGCCAGCCAGGACCCTCTGCAAAGAGCAGGGGAGACAGAGGAGAGGGGGAGGAAGTTAAGGGGCCCTGGGCGGGCAGCCTGGCATAAAGTGTGGAGCGGAAACTGCAATGCCCTTTCTTAACTACCCTCGGAAGTCACATACCGTCACCTTCTTCATACTCTCTTGGTCACAGAAGACTAGCCCTGATGCAGTGCAGGAGAAGATTACACATGGGTACCGGGTGGTGAAGATGACTGGGGACCCCCTTGGTGACGGCTACCAAAATAGGCCAGGTCCTCTGCATTATGTCTTTTCATTCTCACCTACCTTGTGGTGACATAAGGGAAAGATAAAGCCCAGAAGCTGCTAAGTGACAGAGCTAGGGTTTAAACTGAGGGCTTTCTTCTCCAAAGTCCATGCTATGCCCACTGCACAGCGAGCTTCCGGGCAGGTAGCTCTGTTTACATCACCTGGGACTTTGGAGGAAAGACACGAGGCGTCAGGAGAGCCAATGGACTTGGCTTTGCAGGACTAGTAAATGCCTGAATAGGGGTTTACTCCCAAGACTAGCCAAGTTCCACTGGTAGTTTGAGCTCACAGGGAATATAGGAAGGGAGGAAATGAGACGATGTGAGTGGACGGGCTTGGAAACGAGCCGCATGTTGGATGGGCAGGAAAGGGGTGACAGGCAGGAGGGCAGGAAAGGGGTGACAGGCAGGAGGGCAGGAAAGGGGTGACAAGCATGAGAGCAGAAAAGAGTAAATGTGTTGGAACCAAGGCCAGAGGGCTCTGCTTGAGCCAGGCGGTGGCCACGTTAAGGGGATGTAGGGCCTGTGGTTAGGGAGACTAGGAGAGTAGGTGGCAGTGATGAGGGAGAGAGTTTCAGTGAAGTCGCGTGTAACACTAGAGTAAGGCTACGGTTGGTGTAGCCCCTGACTGCAGGTGTGTCGGCTTCCCTGATAACAATCGGAGGAGCCACTTCTGCGCTGTCCGGGGTGTGACAGAGATTAGGTCTCGAAGGGCCCCCTCTGAGGCAAAGCTTTTGCACCTGGAAGAACCTTGAAACAGACGCACTACCTCCCTTCCACGTCTGGACTCTTCTGAAGTTAGGCTTGTTCCGGAAGGCACTCCATCCCTCTCTTCTGAGGTTTCTCACGTGGAGAGCTCAGTGGGTTTTAATTGTGATCTATCTGATGGTTGTCTGCGTGGGAGAAGCTGCACGAGCCCCTGAAGTTTCCTGTGGAACACACCTCCTGAGAACGGCTGGACTGGGAGTGGGGGGGAGAGCTCCTCTTTCAGAAGTGATGGTGCAGCCGAGGCTCTGTTACCTGCTTTTAGCTGTAGAGAAAATATTCTTCAAATGGAAACAGATTAAGAGGGCAAATGGCAAGCCTGTAGCTCTGGTGCTCTTCTTCCCCATTAACCAAGGCTAAAAGGCAGGCCTGGAAATCCCTTTTCAAGAGCTGCCAATGACACAACTTCATGTTAATGTACTACAAGTCCTCACGGGCACACACTTGATTTCATTTTTTCATCTGAATTTCTGATGTCAGGGGACCCCGTGCAACTTTTAACTTGGCCAGCGTCTGACAACCAGGCCGCTGGATTCTGAAGTATGCCATCAGGGGAATGTGTGCTTTTCATCTTTGTTCTCTAAATCTACTTTTTATTTGCCTGCATAAAGGGGAGAGAGTCCCTTTAATGTTGTCTGGATAAAAGCCACAAGAAAGAGATAAAGCATGGCGCATGTACTGGGCCCTTAAGGGTAGACAAGCAAGGAGTTCGGGAGGGCTCTTTTCACCAAAGAAAGGCACTTTGCTAGTTGAGACAATTACAGACAAGACAATTGTGGTTTAATTTGCATTCATGGAGGACTGTCCCATTGTGTAGGAAGAGATTTTGGCAATGACAGATGAAGGCCGGTGTGCATCTATAACCCACAGTCAAACACATGATGATGAGGACATAAATGTTGTTTTAAAGCTATTCACTGCTGGCCCTAGACATTCACCAGAACCACCAGGCATGGCTTAAAGCAGAGTGTTTTGCCTGTCTTCCTGCTTCCTCCAAATTCTTTATCAAAAGCCAAGAACGCGTTGCCCTTTGGATGATATGCTATTCACTCTGCATATATTCCTCTTCTGCCCTGGCGCTGATTTCAAGGGGCCCGATCGTGGATGTTCCCGCTGTGGCCTTTCTCATCTGACTGTATCCCATTACTCCTACTTAACTACTTTTAAGACCAACAGAAGGCACAATTCATCCCTCTTCTTGTTAAGTTTGAGAATGTGGTTTTTTTTTTAATCACCTCAGCAATAAGCACGATGAGAATTTTATGAAGGTGGACAAAGCCCTCCCTTTATCCTTTAAGTTCCAAAGCTGAGTTGAGGGTAGTGAGATCATTTTCCAGGGGGAGAAATCAGTAAGCCTTCACCTTTTTCCCTGACGCCTTACTTTGTCCTGAGCTTTCAACATCAAGCCACCACACAGATGGGCAAACAGAGACTCGGGACACCGGCAACATAAGGCAGTCCAGAGGGACGTTCCTAGTTGTAAAATCCAGGAGAGTTTTCTAACATCTATTAATGAGCTGCAAGCCTGAGGCTAAATGAAAACCAAGCCCCGATAACTTTTACCTTTCATTCACATTAGGGAGAAGCTATTTTGACGTTTGTGTAGCCCCAGAGAGGTCTTGTTCTCCTGAGCTGAGATTTAAAGTACTATCGAATGTGCTCCATTGAGTCTTAAGGTTTGGGCAACGTTTTCCCAAAACGCGGCACATGCGGCACCCTGAAAACCACCCTCGCACGCTCCAGGCTGCTCTGTGAAAGCACCTCACCTCACCTTCCCCAGAGCTTTATTCACATCCTGCAGTAAACAAGCCACACCAAAGGGCTTAGACCACAAACAAAAGTCAAGCGGAGGCCCCTGGAGAGACTGGAGCATCCCCTCATTTCCATGTTTCCAGATTTGGGGTTCTCTGTTCTGAGCATGAACTCTCTCCAACGTGCTGCTTCCCGTCGGTACGCCTTTTTAAGCAGCGAGATTTGTTGCTGGATGATTCTAAATGACCATCGCCCGCTAACAAAGCCATCCTATTTAGACGTGGGCTGATGAGATAGAAAAATGGGAGGTTCGGGCAGATTTCATGAGGTCTAATAAATCTTTAGTAAATTACGCTTGTCCCCGCGTCTCCCCTTGTGCACTCTTTGTGTTGCTAATACACATTACGCCTTGGCTGGCTTCACACTTTCAGGCATCTCGGAGGTGAGGCCTGTACAAAGCTGCAGATGTGGAAACGGAGGAGGCATTTGCACTGAATGTTACCCATTAACACTGGCGTGGCCCCCAAAAGAATTTTACTCTGGTTCCCCAGACTCAAAAGAGCTCTCAACTCGCAACTTGGGAGCTTAAAGCAACAAGAAGAGAGATGGGGGAAAAAAAGAAAAATAGAGGAGACCCCTGTATCTCTGGTTAAAAAATGCATGTTTTCAGTTCATTGGTGTAAAATATCCCGAGAGAGAGAAGTGGGCGTGGCCTTTTGAATTACAACAGCAATACAGTTACAGAAGTTAAAAATTATAGTACCAGTGATGAGAAGTGAAAAGTTAATTACCTTCTCTCCCTACATTTTGGTAACTCATGTTAAGTTCCTCATACACGGACCAGGAAACTTCTAAGCATATGAAAGTAAAAGATGCATGATAAAGAACCAATTTCCTTAATGCATAAAATACTCTTATAAGTGAGTCAGAAGCTGAATAATGACTCTGTGGGAAAATGGGCAAGATATAAAAAGCAGCAGCTTACAGAAAAAAGTGATCAGTATTCCACTGCCCACTCAGTGGAATAAATATAATATTGAACAATGAGGCATCATACTTTTCCTATCAGATTGGTGCAAATTTATAAGCTTAATAATTCCCAGTGTTATCAAAGATGCAAGGAAACAGATATGTTCTTTTAATTCTGGCGGGAGTATGTATTTTTGGACAGCAGTGTGACTGCTCCCTGAGTGAAAATCCTTTGACTCAGTAACTCCCTCATTGGGGTTGATCATACTAATGGAACCTGTACACTCCTACAAACACTCCTACTAGAGGGTTCATTGCAAACAACAGTAGTAGGATAAAAGGGGGGACATCTAGATTTGCATAAACAAGGGATAGTTTAAATAAAAATATAGAGTCTCTATTGAAGTAGACCCCTATGCCTGTGTTTACAGACAGTCCCGACTTGCAATGGTTCAACTTACAATTTTCTACTTTAAGATGGTGTAAAAGCGATACTCATTCAGTAGAAAGCCATGCTTTGAACTCTGAGCTTTTCCCAGGCTAGTGATGCGTGGTACAGTCCTCTCTCGTGATGCTGGGCAGGGAAGCCACAGCTCCCAGACAGCCCTGCCATCACCAGGATGAAAAACCGACACTTACAACCATTCTGGACCCAGACAACCATTCTGTTTTTTACTTTCGGTAAAGTATTCAATCCATTACATGAGATATCCAACACTTTATTATCAAACATGCTTTGTGTTAGATGATTTTGCCCAACTGTAGGCTAATGTAGGTGTTCTGAGCACATTGAAGGGAGGCTAGGCTAAGCTGTGGTGTGTGGTGGGTTAGGTGAATTCAGTGCATTTGTGACTTAACGACATGGGCTTATAGGGATGTAACCTGATGGGAAGTAGAAGAAGATCTGTGAGGTGCAAGCCTGGGGAAACAAAGCTGTGCAGGATATAATATCAAGAACTTTGACTCCCAGACATTCCCTCACAGCAGATACCTGCCTCTGTAGGACACATGCAGTGACCACATGGACCATTACAGGGGCCCATCCCCTGGGCGGTCAGTAGAGCTGACCCAGATCAGACTTCGTGGGTCAGAATCTCAGGTCTACCACTTTACGTTGGTGTGAACCTGGGCAAAGTGCTTAAGCTAAGTCTTAAATAATCTATAAAGTGACAATAATCATGCCTTCCTCACATGATGGTGAGTATTAAATGAAACAATGTATGTAAAGTGGTACATACAGTGCCCAGGTTCGTATTTCCAGTCCAGACCCGTCTCCTGAACTTCAGAATCACATAGTCAGCCGCCAATACACAACCTGCTTCGCGGAAGCATCTCTGCCTCTGCATTCTCAGGACTGAACTCTCAACCTCATCCCCCCTCCAAACCTCTTCTAAATCTGCTGCTGCCTTGACTTCTCCCTCTTGGTAGATAACACCCCATCCTTCCAGCTGCTCAAATCTGGATTCATTGATTCCAGATTTCTTTTATCTTCTCCAAAAGATCTTCTGTTATCGTTTCTCCAAAGCCTGGGAACGCATGTGCGTGTGCACACACACACACAATGAGTTCTCGCCAACCCCGTCTCATCTCTCACCTAGGCCACAGTCCTAACTTCCTCACTAGTTTCCCTACAGCCTCCCTAGGCCCGCTCCACTCTATTTTCTAACAACCAAGCAATCTTAAAATAATGCAAAGCAATTGTGTCACTCCCCTGCCTAAACCTGCCCGACAGCTCCAGAATGACTTAAGGATCAAGTCCAAAATTGTTTCCATGACCAACTACACGCTCCATGACTTGGCTTCCGCTAACCTCTCACGCTTCACCTCCTGACAACTGCCTGGTGATAACCTCCAGCCACGCTGGCCTTCTCTGTTATCACAGGCGCTCTTTCTATGGATGCTGTTTCTTCCAGATCTCTTGCATTTCTAGCATCCCTCCTCACGTCCCACTTCTTAACCTTGGGGGCCCAGATGAAAACTCTCTCGTTGAGTTTCGTTGCACTCTGCAATCCTTCGTAGCATTTATAACAATTTTTAAATGATACATTTATTCACATAAATATGTTTAATATTTGTCTCTCCCCCAAAGATGAAATGCTCTATAAAAGCAAGAAATGGATCTCCTGATAACTTCTTTTTTTAAATTTTATTTTATTTATTTATTTTTGTCTGCACTGGGTCTTTGTTGCTGTGCACGGGCTTTCTCTAGTTGTGGCGAGCGGGGGCTACTCTTCGTTGAGGTGCGCGGACTTCTCATTGTGGTGGCTTCTCTTGTTGCAGAGCACGGGCTCTAGATACATGGGCTTCAGTAGTTGTGGCTCACAGGCTCAGCAGTTGTGGCTCACAGGCTCTAGAGCGCAGGCTCAGTAGTTGTGGCGCTGGGGCTTAGTTGCTCCGTGGCATGTGGGATCTTCCCAGACCAGGGCTCGAACCCGTGTCCCCCGCATTGGTAGGCGGATTCTTAACCACTGTGCCACCAGGGAAGCCCTCTTGATAGCTTCTGCATTTGGAACTTAACACAGTGCTCAAAATAGAGTTGAGACTCAATAAGTATCGGTTTGAATGAATAAATCGCATGAAGGTATGATGGCATACTAAGCAGAACTATCAAAGACTTGAGCAAGGTCTTACTTAATCAGTGGTTCTCAAGTTGGGGTCTCCAGATCAGTTGATAATGATGCTGCTGGTGCCAGCGCTTGTACGCAATAGTTTCATCTGTAAAATGGGAATAATTTCTGCCAAACTGGGTTATTAAGAGAGTTAAATTGCAACATACATGAAAAAGCACAGCACCCTGTAAACAACTGGTGCTCAATAAATGTTAGTATTCTTTCTCAGTCCCTATTGCTCTCCGGAAACTACTGCTATGCTATTAAAAAGGCAGCATAATAAACAGGCTATTTAGAAAAGTATTATCTACACTGAGACTTAAAAGCAGGAGGTGGAATTAAAGGCCTTCCCTTGACCAAAATGGAATACACAGGGTCTTTTAGGCCTATTCCAACCAATTTCTTTGGAACAAACAAACAAATTTCCTTTGTTCTCTCTTTTCAACTGGATCTTAGCTTAAAAGTAATCAAGGAGATCTAAGCAACACTTAAACCCTGGTAAGTAGATAATGGTTTCCAGCAACTGTCAGAATTTCTGGAAAAGGAGAAGATCAAAAACTAAAAGGATTTTCTCCACTAAAGCTTCCATATATGAGCTCTTCTTATATTGCATCCTGTTGGGTAGTTACAAGAGGTAGGCGAGCAGCCTACATCTGCTGCTGAAAGATAAACTTAAGATAATGTGACTGAGTGTGGATCCCCCCGCACCATTAGACTTGTCAGACTCCAGCTTCCAAATTTATGGGGGGAAACCACCGATATCTCATGGCTTTAGGAAATGTTGGCTGGAAACATGACCTCCTTGGTACAGGCCTTGCCATCATTTAACTATTAATTTAAGATTCAGCAAAGGGAGATAAATTCAGATCTCAGTGACAAAAATGGCCTTTGAGGTCTTTCATCTTTGTTGTTAATGCTAATGGCTAACAAGGGGTGCAGACCCTTCACCCAGTTCTGTCATTTTTATGGCAAAGAGCAAATGGAACACTCTGGGGTGTTAAAGCCTAACCACCTCGGGGACTGTTTGCTCTTTTCTGTTCCCACTGCCTTGGTCCGCTTCATCACCACCTCTGCACAGACATCACCTCTGATCCTTGGGTGATTTAAAAAAATTGATTTGTGTGAGTTCTGAATGTCACAAAAATTAGCCCTTCATCACATGCTGCAACTTTTTCTTTCCTTTACGTTTTTGTGCTGACTTTGTACGTGATATTTAAAAAATTTTTGGCTATGCACTATACAAGTTTAAAATTATGTTTTAAATTTCTCAATTTTGATTTGGAGCACTTCTATAAAGCTTTAAAAGTTCCTTCCACAACAAGATCATAAAAAATAGTTTGCCTGGGTTGTTGTCTAAAATACTTATGGTTTTTGTTTTTTTTCAGTATTTAGATTTTCAATCAATTTGGTGTAATACGTAAACTGATGCTCTGTTCTTTTCCTTCGATATCAATTCACTTGAACCAATGCTATCTCTGAAGTGCTTAAAAAGTGGCACCCTTATCATATTCAAAATTTATATTTTAGGTGTATATTTAGTGTAAAATGAAGTGTTTTTTGGTATAGTCACAGTTGTGCAGTCATCATCGCTAATTCCAGAACCCCGACATATGCTGAGACTAATTCTGAACTTGTATTCACTTAAAAGTACTTGTGTCTATTGGTGTGCTAGCACCAGAATCTTTTGACTAGTGGTACTTTACAATGCATTTTAATAGATGAATCAGTACATTAACTCTTATACATTCTCTTTTCTGGAAGACAGGGAAGATTGAATTATTCTGCAAAGCATTAGTCATTTCTGGGATACAAGTGCCCAAACATTTTCACTTTGGTGAAAACAGATTTTGAAGGTGCTTGATTCACTTCGCCTGTTAACCCTTACTGATTCAGATTCTATTAATTCAAAGTCCATAGTTTTCTTGTTTATTTACCCATGAAAAGTAGCCCCCCTCCCTACATACTTGGTTTAAGCATTCGACTTTTGTTTTCCTGTCCCCTTATTTAACAAATTCATCACAAGCATCTTCTCTGTGAATTAAAGTTCAACCCTCCCTATAAGTTTTTTGTGGCTAACATTTGTGTTTGTCCCGACATCCCCACTTATTGAAATAGATGGTGAATGCCCAACGTTTCCTGGGTGCTGGGTGCCAGGAGGTGAAAGGATGGTAAAGACAGAGAGAGCCCTCACTCAATATGGGTCCAGGAGGTACTTCATAGATGAGGAATTCTTGTACAGAGAAAGTGAGCAAGTCTGAATGTCAGAAGTCTCACCACCCAAGCCCTCATTTCTAACTTGAGGAGGCTCGTTCTCAATAGACATTAGTTTCCACTCACTGAGGATGAAGTAGCATTCCCTCCTTCCATCTGTCCTCAATCTATATCATCCATCTACCCCAAGCACAACCTAAAGCGACACAAGGATGATGGCATCTGCATAATTGAAACAGTTGGCCCCCATGCACCTGCATCTGTCTGCGTGTCGGTGCAAACTTATCCCCTGTGCAGGTTGGAACTGCTGGTTTAAGATGTCACGTTCTTAGAGAAAAAGCAAGGCTCTGTTTCACTTGTTTGCCAGTCCCCGCGACAGTGCTGCGCAGGTGGGTGCTGGCTCCCCGATGATAAAATAGTAATGAGCACCTAATTATGGATAATTGCATAACGAAGGGCACTCTTGCCTCTGCCAGTTCCCAGTCGCAGCTGGTACCTGAACCCTCTGCTTGTGGCAACAGGCTACTTTCTTCTTGAATCATCCGAGGGGAGAAGGCAGCAAGCCAGCACACCAGCATGGATTCAATTTCCCCCAACAAGTTGCTGCTTGATTCCCGTTTCTCCAGGGCAGGATGGGAACTTGACTAGTCATTCTCCTAATTATCCAGGGAGATTAGTGTGTGCACCCAGGCTGTGGACTAATAATAATGCCTTCCATTTGGAGAGGACCTTAAATATTCAGGCTATGCAACCACGCCCTCCTGGATTTCTGGTAACCAACTGCCCATGTGTCGTTCGGTAACTACAGGCACGGTGAGAGGCAAGTTTCAGCTCAGTGTTCCGCGAATTTGCCTGTTTATACGAATCATCTTGGACATTTATTAAACATATACCTTTTCAAACCCCCATCGAAACCTCCTGAATAAAAATCTGCCAGCTGATCCCAGATCTGCCACTAACCATGACTTGGGAAAGTCACAATTTTTGTTTGTCTGAGCTGTCTCAGTTCTAAGATGAGATGGAAAACTCCAAGATCTGAGAATGTGATTCTATGATGCATTGCTCCACTGGATAGGAAGTGTTCCTTGACTGCTCTCCTAAACCAGTCACCCATTCCTATGCTGCATGTAGCCGAAAAAGGCATCTCCAGTTCTACATGTTTTTTACTGTGTGACTTGACACTCCTTCCACTGCGGGATGGTGACGATGTTCCCTTCCCTTGAATCTGGGTGGCCTCGTGACTAGAGTGGAAGTGACACTGTTTGACTCCTGAAGCTAGGTCATGACATGTGATACAACTTCCTCCTGGTTCTCTTGGGATGCTGACCCTGGGAACCCAGCTACCATGCCATGAGGAAGCCCAAACAGCCTGTGGTCATGAAGAGACGCCCATCCCACGGTCCTGGCTGAGCAGAAATTTGCCAGCTATGTGAACCGATAGCCATCTAGAACTGATAACAGATGGACCACATGACAGTGAGTGTAACCGATAACAGATGGACCACATGACAGTGAGTGTACGGGATGTATCTGAGCAGTGAAAACAAGACGAGCAGGTGGTGTCTGCCAAATTATGGACAACTTTCATGAGGGGATTGGATGTGATTTAACTGGCAATAAGGGGTATACCTGATGGAGGAGTTTAGAAAATACTTGAGGGGCAAGGGTGATGGTAAAGGGGCCACTGCGTTTATTCCAGCATGAGCTGATAAGTCCAGAATTAGGTCCATGAGGGTGGAAAAAGGGAGATGAGACAGGCAAGGGGTTGAAAAAAATCAGCAGGACACATATTCAGCGGAGAAAGGAGGTTGAGATTAATGCGCCGATCCTTGAGCTCGCTCACAGCAAGAATCCTGGTCCTCTTGGCAGAAATGGGAAAATTGGGAAACTGGTGTAGGAAACATCTTTTCCTCTCACTTGTAATTTTAATCGAAGCATTGCTATTCATTATTTTTTTAACTCTTTCTTATAAGCACCAAATTTTAATATCTAAGTCAGTTTTGGGGGGAAAAAACACATCATCAGACACCATCAAGAACTTCCCTCCAGAATAAAACAATGATGTTCATTCCTCCAAACAACCAAATTCAAAGTCTACCAAAACCAAAACAACGAAAAAAAAGCCCACACAGAAAAAAAGAAGTAACAAAACTCACATTCTAGGGGCTCAGCCCATTTAGCAGACTTTGCTGTGCTATCCAGTCGTCCTTCAGCT
The DNA here is from genome assembly GCF_009873245.2 of Balaenoptera musculus. NCBI lineage: Eukaryota > Metazoa > Chordata > Mammalia > Artiodactyla > Balaenopteridae > Balaenoptera > Balaenoptera musculus. The sequence goes on along the minus strand of NC_045804.1, from coordinate 56,318,838 downwards.
GACTTTCAAAAAATAACACCGTGCCTCATCAAAATATACATTTTCCATTTGCTTTTTTAAATTAAAAATAATAATTTTAAAAGGCAAATGAAGGAATTCCCAATCGATTGCCTCACTCACTTCGGTGTCCCGTGTAGCGTATGAAGGTCAGGATGGCTATCTGTAGCTCCCATGATGAGGTGTCAGCCAACTTGAGGGATTACATGTCAATTTTTCTTTCCCTTTTTCAAGCTTTCTGTGTTTTCTTCTTTAATTTTTTTTTTTTATCTCCTATCCTGTTTAGTCTGCTGTGGAACTCAGACACTTCCTAATTTCACTGGTGTTCATTTTAGGGCTAAAAGGATAAGTGCTTATGTGCTAAGCCAAAGGAATGTTCCAACCAAGACTCTGATTTCCTAGGGGAGAATCACTTATTTATTAATTTTTAAAATTTTCATGTCTTGCTGAATCCTTTACCTCTCTACGGGAGAGGTCACCCTTAGCAAAGTACTGGTGATCATGTGACGCTCGGGGCAACAGAGTTCAAGACTTTGGAATAAAATGCTTAGAGAATGTTCTAGAATTTATTGTGAGATTTAGATCTTTGCCTCTCTCCTCCCTCATTTTTTTTTTCCTGCACATTACTTGTCACAGGCAATGTCCACTTCTCATTATTGGGCACCTAGTAGAGGAATGTTGAAGTCATTATCAAATGCATGGCCTGAAGCCCACGTTGGGTGTATTATTGGATACTTCCAAACTATAATATTTCAAATTAGGGAGGACAGAATTCAGTGGAAATGGCAGGGGACCATTATCTAAGAGCATTTTAGAGAGACAATCTCTTCTAGGGCACAATTAGTTTTTAAAACAATATTTCCTTTCAAAACTCTCCCCTTGGTCTGACTTTTCTTACTGTTAACTGACACTGTTTCTTCAAGATTGTTGCATACTCTGTGATAAACCTGGGATCTTTCTTCAAATTGTAGATGTCCCCGGTGCTTGGTCATTTTGTTTAAAAATAATGTATCTTTTTTTTTTTTTTTTTTTTTTATGGCTGTGTTGGGTCTTCGTTTCTGTGCGAGGGCTCTCTCTAGTTGCGGCAAGTAGGGGCCACTCTTCATCGTGGTGCGCGGGCCTCTCTCTATCGCGGCCTCTCTTGTTGCGGAGCACAGGCTCCAGACGCGCAGGCTCAGCAATTGTGGCTCACGGGCCTAGTCGCTCCGCGGCATGTGGGATCTTCCCAGACCAGGGCTCGAACCCGTGTCCCCTGCATTGGCAGGCAGATTCTCAACCACTGCGCCACCAGGGAAACCCCAATGTATCTTAAATTAGTGTTTAAATGGGAATTTTTGTATGTGTTCCAAGAGGTTCAACTGCCCCCTGCATATTCTGGTGTAAACCTAGTTTTTCATCAGAAATAAGTCTTTCGATAGGTTCTTAAGAGGATTGTTACCCTCCTGTCGTGTCATGTAATTTCTGGCTAAAGTCCAACGTGAAGAGGAGAAAGGAGGGTATTTCAGTCATAAATTGTTTTAGTATCATAAATGGTCAAGAAAACTTCTGATTAGGGGAAAGAACAATGGAACTCTAATATCTAAAGAATGGAAAAATCTACCTTTCATACAGTTTCACATCCTAATTCAAATGAACTAGCGATAAATGAACTAGAGATGCGCTTTTGGAAGTTGAGAGCAAACTTCTGGGAGGAGCTTTATTAACAAGTTTGTTCTGAAATTTTATACTATCCCAGGAGACTTCAAAATGCAGATTCAGGGTAAGTCAGAAAGAGGTAGCGTCCAGATCAATTCTAGATCCAAACATCATCATCTTGTTGGATTGGCGATAAATGTGAAACCCACAAATCATAGTGAAGTGCTTAGTTTTCAGTCCCCAGGATAGTCTTTAAATGTATCTCTCATTACAGTGGACATTCTTACCTGTTGCTTAAAAAAAATCTTGTCTCAAAAAGGGCACAAACACGTTTTAATCTACAGAATGTATCATCAGACCCTCTTATGGCTGTGTCAGTAACCTGTGCCATTCTTGGCTTCTCTCTTTTGGAATTTTTCTCTTTTTGGTCTTTTGTCATCTCATTGCCTCCGTTCCCCCAGTACTTGCTGCCTTGCTTTTATGATTCTTACACTTTAGACACTCCCAAAGCCTCAAGCTTTGACACGCCTCTGTGCAGATTTCCCTTGGACACGCCCTTTCAATCCTTAGACCCTCCCCTTCATTTCCTTGCCTTAGAAATCAGCCTCTTATAGAAATCTCATTTCTACTTTCCGGTCCACATATTTTTAAGGTGGCTCTCATAGGATATGGTCAGAAGTACCGTCAGGCATTACCCCCAACACAAATGTGAAAATTAGATTGGTTGCAATTCATGTTGTGATGTTGGCACATAATGGACCCAGTGAGAGAGATGCTAGGAAAGGGAAGCAGGATGGCCCCAGGCATTTTACTGTAGCCCATTGTCTGGAGCAGAATGCATCATTCTGAAAAGGGTGTGTGTGGTGGTTCCCCAGTGAAGTGCAGAGATGGAAAGTCCCTGATGGTGTCAGGCAGAGTCTCAGAGAGAGAGAGGGAGTGGGAGGTTGGATGTGGCTTCCGTGCCCATTGGAACCCATTCCATCACGGGGCCGTCTGACATCAGCCATTCTCAGCTTGCTCATTAAAAAGTAACCTTAGCTGCTTCTCCTTCTGATTTCTCTCCCAATAAGAAAACTTGTGATTACGAATTGGCTTCATATGTAGGTTTGCCCATAAGGAAGGAATGAGCTGTCCACGCCAAGAGGTGAAGTTCTGGTAGACGACACCTCTCAGTGTAAATTATTAAGCTAGAACACTGGTTTTAAAACTTCGCCTTTGGATCTTGATTCACGCATCTGTTCCTCAGCCCCAGGATGCTGAAAGAACAAGTTTCTGACCCCGCAAGGCTGGGAGCCAAACCTTGAAGGTGGAAAGTCACCAAGTAATGCCACCTGACAAAGCCTCGTGGGAGACGGCTGTCCCGCGTGCCGTGGACGATGTTCTCACCTCAAAAGACGTTTTCTCCTTTGGACATCCACAGGTGTCTTATGTGTGCTCTGTGTCAGATGCCTGTCATGAGAGAAAAGCTCAGTAAATTCACCTCGACTTGAACTTGACTCACCCTGTTAGGGATGGGAGATTTTTCCTACACCAGTTTCCCAATTTTCCCATTTCTGTCAAGAGGACCAGGATTCTTGCAGTGAGTTCAGCAGCATCCATCTCAACCTCCATAGCTCCTTTCCAGCCTGAAAATGTGCCCTGTGGGTTTTTTCAACCTCTCACCTGTATCATCTCTCGTACCTTTGTGAAGGTTCCACAGAATCAGTGATTTTCAAAAGTTAAACTTTTCCCACTGTGCATACGTAGTTTACATGGTGCTGAGGTTCTCACGGCGTTTACAGAAGGACCGCAGAAACATCTTGTAGTCCTAGACTTATGGAAAAGCTCTTTTTGGCGGCTCCTCAAGGAGCACCGCAGTCTCTGAATCTTACACACCGTCCCCTGCAGGGAAAGCATCACTCTGGCTAATTTCTTCCAGGGTATTTCTCCTGCGCAGCACACAGCTTCAGAAGGGAGATGGCAGAGCTCCTGGCATCGTGTCACACCTGTCCCCTGCAGGCTGCAATCTGGGCTTTGTAGAGACAGGCAGCGCGTCATACCCCTTCCTCTCCTGGTCTGGTTCCTAGTCTCTCTTCATCCCACTCCAAAATCTGTCTTCTATCTGGGGCTGCAGGATGTGAGGCCCATCTGGGAGCTGGGTCATCCTCCAGAGGCCTTGGAGAAGGTCCACCTCACACTGTAAACATTCCTGTCAGCTGCTGCCCCTTCCTTGCATGGGTATTTTGAATACAAAGGTCACCATTTTTCTCCCCCGAGCAGAACACGGTCCGTGAGCAGACTCTGAGGTCAGAGATAGGAGGCTTGCTGCTCTGGAGAAGAGCTTTCATCCATCCTCAGCTGCATGATACCCACTCACAAAAAGTCCTCCCACTGGGGAAGGTTGAAGAGGAGGTATCCCTGAAAGGTTCCATCCTTGGCTGTTTATGACAACCTGGTGTGTGCCAGGTACGATTTATTGCCTTCGGAACAAGATCTAAAGCCAAGCGCTGTAATCATTTCAATCATCAATTATCAAATCCAGGTACAGCGCCTGCATCACCGATCGTCCTTGTGTGGAAGGCGTGAGGGGCTGGCCACTCCCGTAGACTCCAAGGCAGCAGATGTCTGCCCCCTGCACCCAGCCTAGACCTTGGGTGTTTTAACACCCAGTTACTGCACTGCCTTCAGGAAGTCCGTCAACGTGCAGTGACCGCAGGGTGTACAGGTCAGGTATGGGGCAGAACAGGCATGGGTGAAGTGCCTCTTGGCTTGTCCTCGAGCAGGACAGCCCAGCAGCTGGGTACGTGGGGAGCTGCTTCCCTGCACAGCCCCAGCCCCAGGCTCCAGGAGGAACACAGAGAGGCACCACGATATTCATGGTGGGTGCTTACAGGGAGCGCTGGTGTATGACTCAATTCTCCCATTCGCCCCAAGAATTAAGGACTGTCATTCTGTTGTACAGATGAGGAAGCTGAGGCTAAATGAGCTGAGATGTCTTTGCTAATAAATGGCGGCGTCAGCACTGAGCGCCCAAGGGGATGGCGTCAAAGGCACCTGCAGATTCTGAGTGCCTACCAAGCCGCAGTCGCCATAGGTTACTCTCAGTTTAGGGCAGGACTCTGGTGTGAAAAGCTTGTGGTGGGTTCTGCAGGGTAGCCCCCCCACCTGAAGGATTCATCTCCTGAGAGGATCATCCTGAAGGCAGGGGCGGGCTACATTTTGGAAGATGGGTTTAAAGTTTAGATGTCCAAGCCATACCACAAGAGAGTCTGATTTAATTGATCCACGTGGGGTATTTTTGGTAAATTCTCCAAGGGATTCAAATATGCAGCCAGGATCGAAGTGCTTTTCAGGTGTACCGGGACACCCCCCTTGGTCAGAGGGGACACCTGTCACCCTGTACTCTCCTTCCCATCACCTGGGGACAATACCTGTACTTTTGACCAAAATCAGAAGTGAGGGGAGTCACCATAGAGGTCCTGGGAAATCTGCAATGGAAGTGGAAAATTTCCGTGCGTCCTTGGATGGGACAAGGCTCTGTGGGGTGGGGAGAGCCTTGAACTCAGGAAGACCCCCAGTTTGGAATAAGCAGGGAGGGAGGGGAAGGAAGCTTTGGAGTAAGTGGAAGAGTGGCTCAGTGGACATCCCCACTTCTTCTGCAGTGTCTTGGGTAGCCTCATGACTGATGCGGTGGAATTTTCAAATTAAGCCAGCGCTTTCTATTAATATTTCTAGGAGTATTAATTCCTAGAAGTAAACTGACCTAGGGCAATAAATCACTCATTGGAGCACATTACTAAGCGGTGAAAATTCACGTGAGTGCCCTCTCTTGGGTATGCGATAAACGCCTCTTCTACCGGGAGACGGGTGTTAGGGGGTCTGGAAGCCGGCTGAGGGCTGCCCTGCCCGAAATCCCTTCGTACACTGAGCCGGTTGCTTCAGGAAGAGATAGAAACATTTACTTAGGAGCTGTATTAGTTTCCTGTTGCTGCTCTAACAAATGACCACAAACTTACTGGCTTAAAGCCGCACAAATGTATTTTCTCACAGCTCTGGAGGCCAGGAGTCTAAGATGAGTTGGCAGCTCTGCATTCCTTAGGGGCAGCTCTTGGGAGAGCCTGGTCCTTGCCTTTTCCATGTTCTGCAGGCTGCCAGCATCCCTGGGCTAGTGGCCCGACATCACTCCAACTTCTGCTTCTCTTGCCACATCTCCTTCTCGGACTCTGACCCTCCAGCCTCCCTTGTATAAGGACCCTTTTGACCCTACAGCCTCCCCCGTTTAAGAACGCTTGTGATGACTTGGGACCCACCTGGATGATCCAGGACAATTTCCCATCTTGAGATATTTAACTTCGTCACATCTGGGAAGTCCTTTTCACCATGTGGGGTAACATAGTCACAGGTTTTGGGGACAAGCATGTGGACATCTTTGGGGGCCCTTGTTCTGCTTGTCACAGGAACTTACTGGGAGGAAACGGATCAGGGTTCCAAACATTTGGATATTCAATGTTGCCAGAGTCTCACTCGTGGATTGTGATGGTCCCAAATAATTCCACAGCCAGCAAATCATGCCAGGGACCCACAGGGCATTGCTCCAGGGAAGAAGGATTGTGTGCATGGGTGGCCTGGAGGTGCACCTTAGGCAAAGGCTGGATCAGGGACCTTCAGACCCCGGCATGTGGTTGTGCCTTGGCAACAACATCCTGGGAAAGGAACAGGAACAAAAAAACCCAACTCAAGAGGGACTTCCCTGGTGGTCCAGTGGTAAAGAATCCGCCTTCCAACTCAGGGGACTTGGGTTCAATCCCTGGTCGGGGAACTAAGATCCCACATGCCACGGGGCAACTAAGCCCACACACCTCAACTAGAGAGCCCGCGTGCCGCAAACTGCAGAGCCCACGCGCTCTGGAACCCGCGTGCCACAACTAGAGAGAAGCCCGTGCGCTGCAACAAAGATCCTGCATGTCTCAACTAAGACCTGATGCAGACAAAAAAAAAAGAAAGAAAAGAAGAAAAGAACAACTCAACGAGCCCAACTCGGGGTTCACTACGGACACAAGCCAACAAGGGCATCCCTGCAGCTGTGGACCTGCATCTCTCAGGGGGCTTATGACCTGCCTGCCCAGGTGGCTCAGACTTTCCCGAGGTGGACGGAAGGACGCACGAAGGAGAGGCATGGCTTCCTGTGCAGACGGTACACGTATAACTACCTGGAGAAATAAAAAACGTGGTCATGTGTGCACCCCAGGGTGGTGATGCAGAGGTGCTGGAGCACAGCCCAGCGCTCTGGAAATCCGTCTGATGAAGGCGAGCACTGGGTGGGAGGCTTGAGCACAGCCCAGCGCTCTGGAAATCCGTCTGATGAAGGCGAGCACGGGGTGGGAGGGCTCGGTCTTCAGCGATGCCTCTTCAAGGTTAAGGGGCACCCAGACCCCCTGGGGAGTCTTGTCAAGATGTAGACTGAGATTCAGTGGGTCTGTGGTGGGGCCCGAGACTCTGGATTTCTAATTAGCTCTCTGGATACTGACACTGCTGGCTCTGAGCTCACTATGAGTAGCAAGGAGCAGTCACACGGCCCCGGCATTTTGAAGGACCCCCCCCCCCCCCGCCCTTGGTTTAATGCTCTTCTGCTGCCATTTTGAAATTCTTTTTTTTTTTTTTTTTAATGTATAAAGCTCTTTCTTTTTTTTTTTTAGACATTTGGCACCTTTTTCTATTTATTTATTTATTTATGGCTGCGTTGGGTCTTTGTTTCTGTGCGAGGGCTTTCTCCAGTTGTGGCGAGCGGGGGCCACTCTTCATCGCGGTGCGTGGGCCTCTCACTATCGCGGCCTCTCTTGTTGTGGAGCACAGGCTCCAGACGCGCAGGCTCAGTAGTTGTGGCTCACAGGCCCAGTTGCTCCACGGCATGTGGGATCTTCCCAGACCAGGGCTCGAACCCGTGTCCCCTGCATTGGCAGGCAGATTCTCAACCACTGCGCCACCAGGGAAGCCCCTGAAATTCTTAATTCATTTTTATACAAGGGACCCCGTAAGTACTGTATCTGGTTCCTGATTTAGTATCAGAGCTGGGTTCAAATTACGGCTCTGCCCCCGCCATTCGTGCCATGTGCTGGAGGAAGGTCCTTAACTCCCAGGCTCATTTCCTTTGGTGGTAAACAGGATGCATGGCAGAGGCTGGGAGGGTAAGGTGAGACGCGTAAGTCTATATGTGATGACAGGAGGATCCTGCTGCCCTTACCGGCAATTATTGAGTGCTAATTTGTGCCAATACTACGCTATTAGTATTACTTTTTTTTTTTTTTGGCCATTTAATTCTTAGTAATCATTTCCTCTTTAATCTCACTTAAGTGTATTAAAGCCCTGTGGCAGCTTTTGTTTTAATGCGGCTCTGGTGCCATCCTATGCTTAAAGGAAACAGGGAGGATTTTTCAAAGGGAAACTGTGTAACCCTGAGGCCAGCCATTTCCTCATAACAGTTTCAACCACAATTCTTTGTAGATGTGAGTCTCAAATCCTCACCAGGCTGGCTGGTCGTACCACCAGACGTCTTAAGTTTTCCCTGAAATCCACTGCCTGGGGCCTGATGCTCTCCCACCGGCTAACACACAAGGCACAGAGTTTAGGCCAGAGGGTTCAGGTCAGACGTTCCAAGGTGAAAAATCAAGGTGCGTGTGATAAGTAGTTTTCTTCTGTAAGAAACGAGAAGGAACTAAAAGCACAGGAAGAGTACACCTGTCAAAGCAAAGAGGTCTGATCAACAGTATCCCAAAGCCACAGGGAGGCTAATCCAACGTCTTGATAGAACTCATGTGCTTGCCTGCTTCTGTCTTAGGTCTGGCTTTTTGGAGCCACGTCCCTGTAGAGAAGCCTCAGGTACCACCCCTCTTTGGGTTCCCCTCCCCGGCGTGTATAGAAGAGCCTTCAGCATTGCCGTTCTCCCAGCTACTCGCAGAGAAAAAGCAGGTCTGAGGGGTCAGCGCAGTCACCTGCCATCGTCGCGAAGTACACTCCATCCTGGCTGTCGCTAGCATCATCTGGGGGCACCTTTAACACATACCAGTTCTTGGGCCCCACCTGCAAAGATTTTGATTCAATGGTCCGAGAAGGTCCAGGTATTAGTATATTTCAGAAGCCTCCGAGGTGAGTCTAATGTGTGGCCAGGTTTTATATGATGAGATTGTCTTAACCTAGGTTCATTATCAAGGATCAGAGCTTGGTGGGTAAGAGCATAAATGCTAGACTCATACTGTCTGGGTTCAAATCCCTGGGCTGCCCCTTACCAGCTGTGTGGCCTGGGCAATTCACTTAACTTCTCTGTGCCGCAGTTTCTTCATCTTGTAAGATGGGGGGAGGGTGGGGAAGAATAATGCCTCCTTGATAGAGAATTCAGTGAGGTTTCCTCTGCAGAGCACTTTGGATGACGTCTAGCCCGTGGTAAGCACTGTGCAAGCTTTTGATAATTAAATATGCTCTATACACAGTAAAGCAATGTGATTTATGAGAAGGGTGTATTATTATCTTAAGGTGTTTTGGCTAATTACTTAGATTAAATGATTTAAAAATTTTGTGAAGTGTCAAGTTTAACTTATTTTCTGATCCTAATTTTGAAGACTTTCTTGGGCTAAATTTCCCCCCTAACTTTTTCTCCAGTTTGTCTGTGTTGGCCGGCTTAAAAAAAAAAAAAAGGATGTCAGATTTTCTTTACATCTCCTAGCACAGACTTTATTGCTAACAGGTCTGTCCAATTACAGCTAATTAGCTAATGTATATTCTTCTTTTGCACAAGGGTGTATAGAAAAGCTTCTTATTATTAGCAAGGCTTACGTTCCAAAGACTGTGATCCTCACAGACAATCCTGCTGGTAGAAGCAGCAAGATGAAGTCAGGCTGGGAATCAGGTTCCCGCATCAAATCCAGCTCTGGAGAAAGCCTACAAATCAGAAGGAGCAAGTTAGTGACCCCAGAACAGTAGTTCTCAAAGTGTGGTCCCTGGGCCAGCAGCATCCTCACCCCCTGGGAACTTGCTAGAAATGCATACTGGGGACCCCACCCAGACCTGCTGAATCAGAAACCCTCCCTGGATGGGGCCCAGCTATCTGAGTCTGACTCTTGTGCTGCTAAAATTTGAGAGCCACACTTTGGTACATTTTCTCCAAATCTAAAATGATACAGTTCTGTTTTGTCAGGAAATTAAAATGAGAAACTTCTTACAGTAATTCCCACCAAATTCTTATCTTTAACCTTCCAGAATGTATTTAAAAAAAAAAAAACGCTGTGCCATAAACCAGAACTACTGTAACTGTAATTAAAAGCATGAGTCAATGATTCATTTGGTTGACATGTTTTGAAAATATTGAGTTCAGTTAATTTACTGTCAGTGCCTCTGTCGGTCCAAAGGGCTAAATTGTATATTTACATCACCAGAGGCATTTCCTTTCTCTTATGAACTTCTGTGGTTTATTTACTTGTCCTTTCCCCCTTTTAGCTGTTTTAACTATTTCTGAGTGATTTTTTTTTTCTTATCAACATAATGTTGTTATATTTTTTTGATTTGTTTCAATTATGTTTGGAGTAAGAAATCTGAAGTGGCCTACTGTACGTAACTTTTTACCTGTCTGATAGAAATCCTTAATAACTAAAAAAAAAAAATGAGATATATTTGCTTAGTATGTCCCATGCACTGACTTTTATTTTTATGATTTTTTTCCCCTGAAAGTGATCTATTTTTTGGCAAAATAAAATCAAATAGTCATAAAAACGATGCACTTTACACAGTGTATTTTCCAAGGTGCTATGATTTCCCCTTTCTAAGGCATGAAACAATGTAAATTACATCTTTTTTTTTCAATAAAAGACAAATCTCTGGGAAAATATCAAGAAGTAATAACTACTAAATTATATGCTTATGTTTATAATTCTAATACTCACTGCAGTGTTTTGGTATTATGATTTCCTTAGAGAAAATGAAAGGACATATGTATTGTACTAAGATCTTAATGAATTCTGAGATTTAATTAAAATTAACCCTCCTTCAAAAAGAATTAGTTAATATGAAATTTTATACAAATAATATCTAGATTGACATAAGTTACAGGTTTTAGTTTTGTGGCTTCTATCAATACGGATTTCAGTGTAGTTCAGTGTAGTTCCTATACATGTGAGCCCAGACACTTAAATTTGAAAGATACTTTCCACCTATCAAGAAACTGATCTCTTTGGAGTTCTGAGAAGAATTATACAAGTAAAAGTTTCATAACATTGTTTCCAAAGGATTCTGTGAATTTTGAAGAATGACGCAGACCCTTAGTCAGTATTCCTCTGTGATGGAGGATACCACTTTATATTTGTGCAGTGTTTTATAGTTTTCAAAGCCATTTCGTGTAGACCCACTGAACACTCTTCAGAGATAAGGCAGGGCGGGTATTACTATCCCTCTTTCCCATGGGAGGAGACCGAGATAAAAACAGTTGACTCTTCTTCAGAGCTGGGTCTGCAGCTGGGGGCTTCTGACCTTGAGAGAGGGGTTTCTACTTTTCATGAATCTTATTACATGGAGATATTCCATCCAAATCAGACGCAGTTCCCTAATGCTTCATGAAACATAACTTCACAGGACAGATGGCGGTGACTCCACCAAAAAAGTGTATCCATCCATAGAGAGTCAAGTGGGAAATAGAAACTTTTCTGAGCTAGCTGCAAACTTCTGTGTAACCTTCTCTATCCACATGTGAACATTGATCAAGTGGTCTTTGACTCACTGATTAAAAAATACTGAAGAATATTGAACCTCCGGAACTTGGTGAAAGGCCACGGAGACGGTTTTAAAGGGTTCAGAACATTTCCTGATTCTTCTTGGGATTCATATGAGAAGAGAGTAGAACCCTAGACAGACAGAATTATTGGGGATCAGGGTGGAAATAGGGGTGCAGGATGGGAAGCCTCGAGGAGAGCAAGTTCTCGGTCATGTACCCATAATCTGTAGAAATAACGACAGTAAAGTGACTGAACCAAGCACCACTTTAGAATGGAGGTTGTGGTCAGTGAGTGGAGGGAAATGTTTGCATTAGGCATGCTCCCAAATGTCAGGCTGCTGTCCTTTAGGGATAGGCAGTGAACCATCATGATGAACAGCCCAAGTTCTGGAATCAGACTGCCTGGTGCAAAACCTGACTCTGACATTTACTTGCTGTGTGTCTTGGCCAAGTCACTCTCTGTGGATCTTCGTCTTTGCAGTGACGATAAGGACCAGGGGATATGTGGAGCCAGCTTTCTCCTGCCTATGGGAGACCCTCATTCACATCTTCTCCCAACTCAGCATTCAGCGATGTAATATTGCTAGCTTGAAAGTGGTCATTGGTGGGAGTCTTTACACCATGAAAATTAGCAGAAAGCTACAGAGCAGAGCTTTTTTTCTGTTTACATATTGATATATAAATATACATGGAGAGCCGGGTGTTAAACACTGAGGACATCCTTCCACAGTTGTTGACAGCGTTCATTGAAATAAGTTACATCACTGGCTGGCATAGTGGCTGGGACACAGGAGGGGTTGAATTAATGGGAGCAGCTGATTTTCATCATAGCAGAAATAGTAGAAGTTATAGAAATAGCCCTTCCTTTGTCTACAGGCAGACTTAGGGTCAGACCCCAGCTCCACTTTTGTGTCACTTTTTTACCTGGACTCCACTTTATTCTGGAGAGGTGTGAGATACCAAATCCATGTCCTTCTTTGCTCCTTCCAGAATCCCTTTTTAATCTCCCAGGATGTCCAAACATTCCCACCTATTGTACTTTTAACTATAGCATCCATGAGAACACACTCAAAAGTTTCAAAAACCCATGAATCATTACTTTGGACCTGACACCATAGCTTCTGGATTTTGGCTTTTGAACCAATGGCTCACATTAAGGCATACCTCATCAAATAGCTGAGAACACCCCCGAGGGAGGATATTTCTTGGAGCTTGTTCTCATTTAGATTTAAATGATTTCTGTTTCCAAGCGGCTGAGGCAGACTATATGTAGAAAAAATGAGCAACTCTCTCTTTCCCTCCAAATTCGGTAAAGGAATTTCATAGACTGCACAGAAAATCCCAAGGAGCCAAATTATGGATGATAGAGCCCTGAAATGTCCCCCCAAATTTCCAGAAGTCATAGAGGATTTCCTGGCATGTCAGAGCTGGAAGGGACCTTTAGGGTGATCTCATATAATCCTCTCCTCTCACAGAAATGCCTGAGACTTTAAATCACCTGCCTAAGGGTGCACAGCTGGCTAGAGGCTCCAGCAGGAGGGGGATTGGGTCTCTCCAGGGCGCAGTGGTATGGAGGTTGCTAATCCATTTTTCAAACCCAAGAGTATTGACATCAAAGCAAATCCTATGTGACCTCAGGGGTTATCTTCTGTAAACATCTACTAATTGGTTTTGCCAACCTGAGACCTTTATGGTCTTCCCATCTAATTTCCCTTGTTCAGTGTATTTCTTCCTCTATAAAAATATCCATCTTCCCTCCCTGTCACACAGATACACTCATGGCACCTCCTTCCAGCTCCTCCCTCCACTGAGGATATAAAGCTGTCAGGTCCACCAGTGACAAGAGCCAGGCGGACCGCTCTAGTTTTTCATCTTCGTGTGCGGAGATGTGTGTATGTCCCGCAGGCTGGCTCTCTCCGGGGGTTGATGGACCAGATACGGGGCTGCATGCTGGATCCGCTAGTCTCCTTGGGGCTGGGGTTCCTATCAGAATGGACCCCACCCTCACTCCTACCACCTATTCTTATGTCTAACCCTGTGGTCCAAACAGCAATGGGTGTCAAGTTCCCAGAACCTTCCAGCAATTTTTGAAACAAGATGAGGCAGTGGTTTTCCATTCTTGGGTGACTTAATGTCATCATAAAACTTCTCACCTCTCCAGAATCCCACGGTGGGCTGAAATGACTTCCCTATCAGTGTGAGTAAATTTTCCTTCCTTTGGGAAACAGTGTTAAAATTTAATTAATTAATTAATTATTAATGTATTTATTTAAACACATTTATTTAAATATTTTTTATTTTAATTTATTTTCTAAAATAAAATTTTTATTTTTAAAAATCACTATTTTTAAAAATGAAAGCAATATGGTGTTGAGTTTTGTGCAGGGCTGGTGCTTCATGAGAAGACTGGATATTTGTGTGATTTTTTTTCTGCTAGAATAGAGAAGCACTGGCATAACCAACCCCACCTCCTTTTTGCCCCTTTGAGTAAGTACCCAAATGCTGTGACAAATATATTTGAAACCCGTAGTTCTCTAACTTGAGCATCTTTCAGACTCAGCTGGAGGGCTTATGAAACCCCAGGTTGCTGGGTTCCACCCACCAGAATTTCTGGTTAGCAGGTCTGGTTTGCGTCCTAAGAATCTAAATTTGGCCTAAGTTCCCCCGTGATGCTGATGCCACTGGGCCAGGGACCACACTTTGGGAACCACTGCTCTGAAGCTTAGGGGCCACGTTTTCCTCTCGATGCTTATCAGCCTTCTCAGGTATTGAATCTCTACACTTGACCCCTTTTCGCAATGAGCTACACACTCGAGCTAATTGGTCCAGATGCAGGACACACAGCACAGCCAGACCTAATCTTCTGAACAGGCGGTGTGCTGCTGAATACGGACAAGGGCTGTAGCTGTGAGTGAATTTTAGAGAGGAATTCGCAGCCCAGCCCTGGCCTGAGCACAGGGAGCGTGGTCTGCGCGGGTTGGATTCACAGGTCAGAGGATGGCTTTCATCTGTGAAGGCTCCACGGCAAGAGCAACGCTTTATTCTAGGTCATTTAGTTTCTACTTAAAAGAGTGTCCCCAAGGAGGAGGAAGCTGGCTGTGAACTTTCCAGAGAATCTGCGCTACTTATATATTCGGCCTGGAAGAGTAGAAATCAGGGCTACTTAAATTATGGGAAACATATTTCAGTGGAAAGCTTGTGGTTTAAAACCAGAGTTTAGGTATTAATTCCACCACTTACCAGCCATGTGGCTTGAAAGGAGTCGCTTTACCTCTTCAAGACTCATTGTGTAAAATGGGGGACACATAATCCATCAGCAGTGTTGGTGGGAGGGCTGGCAAGTACGTGTGTATGAAGTAGGTCCGATGTGAACCTCAGGAGGCCTATCACACAAGCTAACTTTATGAGCAGGAAAGCAAATAACGGTGAGTGTGCAGCCTGAGACTCGGCATTCCCGCTCTGTCCTGAGCCTTTGGTGCACTGTTTAGCTCAGTGACCTGAGCCGGCGGCTGGGGACACCCCCAATACAACATGCAGCTTGCACAAGTGGATTGTGAGAAAGTCGATGCATCACGTACCCTGAAACCTCTTTGCGGTCCAGCCACAGGCACACGCTCCCCGAAGAAAGATAAATCAGCGCACACAAGCACACACCAAAGCAAACAAACGAACAGACAGCCAGGCGGCCACTGTTCACTGCCACCACCTCCCCCGTGGTCCCTTGTTTAATCACTCAATATTCGTTAATACTGAGTCTACGTCCACGACCTTTTCCTGACAAATGGACCAGGCCCACACCTTTATCAACATGACTTTGCATCACACCTTAGGCAACTCAGTTCTGGTTAAGTTCATTCCTATCCTGGAAAATGGTAAGCATGCAATTCATAGTGACTTTTAATTTTTTATTATGAGAACGTAAAGAAAAGGACACAACAATGGTCCTCCTTTCTCTAAAATAGTCCACACACAGTAGCCCGACTTTACCTCCTCAAATCAGACTACTCGTAAGCACTATCTGAAAACACGGCATTGGACACCCGGGGGAAATAAATGTCAGAGGCCCGGGCACTGGAAGTTGTAGCAGAGGATGACTCATTGCTCAAAATGTTATGATTGGGGAAGATGGGCTGCATACAGGACTTTTCCCTTAAATGCTGTCTGCCATCACAAAGATATGCAAGAAGAGGGATTAAATGAGAAACTCTCCAAACGCTCTTTCTGTAAGAGTAGTCAAGGTTCTGCAGAGAAACAGGACATCTATCTATCTGTGTATCTATCTATTCATCTATCTATCTACCTACCTATCTATCCATGCATCTCTCTATATATCTATCTATTATCTATCGATAGAAAGAGAGAGAGACAGACAGAGAGATTTATTATAAAAAATTGGCTCATACAATTAGGGAGGCTGAGAAGTCCGAGATCTGTACTTAGTAGCTTGGAAACCTAGGGGAGTTGATGGTGTGGCTCTGGTCTGAATCTGAGCCCAAAGCCAGGAGAAGACGGTTGTCCCAGCTCAAAGACAGGCAGAGAAAGCAAAATATTTCATCATCGTGGTAGGCTGTATAATGCACCCTCCACCCCCGCCCTGCCCCAAAGACACCCCTGTTCTAATCCCAGGAACCGGTGAATATGTCACCTTAGATGGTGAAAGGGACTTTGCAGCTGCGACTGAGTTAAGAATCGTGAGATGGGAGATTACCCTGTTTTTTAGGTGGGCCCACTGTAATGACGAGTTCTTCTAAGGGATTGTGAAGGCAGGAGACTCAGAATCAGAGCGGGAGAGGTACCCACAGAGGCAGAGGTCAGCATGAGGCAAGATCACAAGCCAAGGCATGTGGGCAGCCTCCAGAAGCCAGAAAATGCAAGGAAGTGCTTTCCCCCCTCGAGCCTCTGGAAGGAATGTGGGCCTGATGGTCCATTTTAGACTTCTGACCTCCAGAACTGTGAGAGAATAAATTTATGTTGCTTTAAGCCATTAAATTTGTGATAATTTGTTACAGTAGCCATAGGGAACTAATACAGTCATTCAAATTGTTTTATACTAGTGGCTAAAAGATGAATAGTTCTAATAATGGTGGAAGGATATGCTAACCATTTGGAAAAAAGAAAATGAATAGGGAGCATTACTTCACTCCTTAAAGCAAAATAAATTGCAAATGTGTTAAAGATTAAAGAGGAGGGAGTTTAGTATTGACATGTACACACTACTGTATTTATTAAAATGGACAACCAACAAGGACCTACTGTACAGCACAGGGAACTCTGCTCAATATTATGTAACAACCTAAATGGGAAAAGAATTTGAAAAAGAATAGATACATTTATGTATATAACTGAATCACTTTGCTGTACACCTGAAACTAACACAACATTGTTAATCAACTATACTCCAATATAAAATAAAAAGTTAAAAAAAAAATACTATAGGAGCAGGAAAAAAATGGGATACTCAAAAAAATAATCTTGATGTAATGAAGGAGGCCTTTTATTTTTTTATTTTATTTTTTTTAACATCTTTATTGGAGTATAATTGCTTTACAATGGTGTGTTAGTTTCTGCTTTATAATAAAGTGAATCAGTTATACATATACATATGTTCCCATATCTCTTCCCTCTTGCATCTCACTCCCTCCCACCCTCCCTATCCCACCCCTCTAGGTGGTCACAAAGCACAGAGCTGATGTCCCTTTTAAAGCAAAGTGAAGTTCATAAGCTTTAAAAGAAAAGATTACTAAAACTGGATATATAACAAGAAATGTTTATGAATAAAACAACCGTCATAGGCAAAGTCGAAAGCAATCAACTCCTGTAAAAGTTTTTGTGACAAATATTACAAAGCCTAAATTTCCTGAATATATCAACAATTCTCACAAAGTTATCAAGTGTTCAATAGAAAAAAAATTGGGAGTATATAAACAGGAAATTCACAAAGAAAGACTGATAGATGAGAAACAGATGAGAAAATCATTTTTGATTAGACATAATGTAAAAATTCACAATTTTAGAAATGAAAAACTATTTTGTACCTAGGATGTTGGCAAATACATATAAAGCTTCGTAATGTGCAGTGTATGAGCTGGTGTAAAGAAATGGTCCCTCTCCCACGTGGCTGGTAAATTGTAACCAGGAAATTGTAACCAGTTTGGAGAACAGTTTGCTGATAAACATAAGTTTAAAATGGTCATTGACCCAATGATTGTACATCTCGTAACTTACTTAGCCTGCACTTGGGTTCAGAGAGATTTATACTACAGTGTTCATTGCCACATGGCTTGTTATTGCGAAAAACAAGAGACAACCTTTGTGTCCATTATTAAGGGAGTGAGCATATAAATATGTTACACCTGTAGGCAGCCATGCAAAGGAAGCCGACTGATATTTATGAACCGATATGTAAAAAGAAAATCTTCAAATGATTAAACAACAACAAAAAATCACAGTGTAGCACGGCATATACAATATCATCCCATTTGTGAAAAATGGATAATAATATGGATATTATTAACACTCATAGCCTATATCCATATAGTATATGGAAAATCATATATATCTGTTCCACTGTATACAAAGTATTTCTGGGAGGCTTAAGTTGGTTTAATCACAGGAAGCCTTCTGGAGGCTTTCCCAGAAGTAATGACAGTTGGCCACTCTCGTTACTTCTGGGAAAGGAATTCCATATACAAGAGACTTACATTCCTTTGTGTACATTTTGTGTTTTGGTTTTTTTTCGAGATGCAATGTTAATTATTAATTAAAAGTAGTTAATCAAAGAAACCCATATTGAATAATGAGTCATTAAGTTTTTTTAAAATTAGGAATGCATCAGAAACCTCTCAAAGGCAGACATTATCTGTTATTAAAGCATTCTTTACGTCTTCTGTCTAGGAGCTGTAACCACTCCTGTTATCCATACATAGAAATTAGTACAGGCAACAGGATCTCAACTAGCAAACACACACACACGCACACATGCACACACATGCACACTTGGCAAAATTTTTTTAAAAAGACTACACATAAACTTAACATTTTAGTTAGGTGATTATCTCTGGAAGGTATGTGAGTGATTATTTTTTCTTTGTATTTTTCTTTTCTCATATTTTGACAATTAGCTTATATTACTTTTATAAAGAGAAAATACAGTTTTAAAATTATTGATATAATTGAGATCTATACCAGATAATCTAAGTTATATTTGCAAAATATATACAAGATACATATTAAAGTGAAAGGATATATATCAAAAAGTTTTAACAGTAAATAGCTCTTCCTAGAGAAGATTTTTCTTCTTTTCTGTGTATTCCAAATTTTCTGTGATGAGCATTACTGTGCTTTAAATCGAAAAAAACTTCAATGCTAGGCATAAAAATTGGGAAAATCTCTTTCAGATATAGTTAAAAAAAAAAAACCCCATCAGATTCTTAAAGGCTTGAAGGCTTCCTGTGATTAAACCAAATGAAAACTGTTTTTCAGTTTGTGGAATCATTTTTCAGAATGGATGAGAAAATACATTGAGTGAGTTAGTAACCTTTTAAAATCTGATCTGAAAGCAGTCATCGGAAATAAAATCTGGAGCATAAATCTACTTTGAGGAGTATCTTTCCAGTTTGAGCCTCAGGGGGTAGCAATGTTAGAGTTTTCTGTATCGTGCCTTCATATTGATGGTGATTAAATACATGAACACCTAAAGAAAAGAGAGCAGAGCATCAGTTACCTGTAATAGAAGGCTAAACCTTTGTGATTCAAACCAGAAATGACTGCAAGGAAAGCTCTGGCAAGGGGCTTGGTGGCAGAGATATGGTGTTGATAGGACAGACAGCCAGAGAACTTAAGCGTTTAAAAACCCAAGTGAGGAACAACCAAGACGTGGAAACTACTAAATGTCCATCAACAGAGGAATGGATAAAGAAGATGTGGTACATATATACAATGGAATACTACTCAGCCATAAAAAAAGAATGAAATAATGCCATTTGTAGCAACATGGATGGACCTAGAGATTATCATACTAAGTGAAGTAAGTCAGGAGGAGATAGACAAATACCATATGATATCACTTATATGTGGAATCTAAAATATGACACAGATGAACCTACCTACAAAACACACAGACATAGAGAACAGACTCGTAGTTGCCAAGGGGGAGGGGGTTGAGGGAGGGATAGACTGGGAGTTTGGGATTAGCAGATGCAAACTATTATACATAGAATGAATAAACAACAAGGACCTACTGTATAGCACAGGGAGCTATATTCAATATCCTGTAATAAACCATAATGGAAAAATATATAAAAAAGATTGTGTATATATGTATAACTGAATCACTTTGCTGTACAGCAGAAATTAACACAACATTGTATATCAAGTATACTTAAAATAAATAAATAAATAAAACCCAAGTGAGGGAAGGACAGTCCTGCTTTTATGTTTGAGAGAGAAGGAAAAGGGGAGGGGTGGGGGAGAAAGAATAATAGTGGGACAAAGCACAATCCACTAAGAGTTAAAATACTATAGAAGAAGATGCTAATCTACACTCATGTGCTTTTATTTCTTTAAACTTTGTTTAATAGCATATCTATTCAATTACGTACTGACTAAAGCACTTAGAAATAACCAGTCTTTTTGTGAAAGGTGCATGCTAGCGGAGCAGAAAACCACCAAAAAAAAAACTGCAAGTTTTTTCAATGCCACATTAACATTTGATTTTCCCAACCTTACCGACTCACTTGGCAAACCACATCTTAATGAGAACAGAGAAGTGATGAGGCATAGGCAAAAAAAAAAAAAAAAAAAAGCTTCTAGGTGTGTTAAATTTTATGAAGATACGAGTATTAAATTGGCATGCTTCAGGGGAAAATGGAAAATAGTGACACCATTTTTGGCAAGTATATTTTTATTATGCAATATGGAAAACAACAAACACATAGATACCCAATACCCAAATTTAATGTGTCAACATTTTGTCACATTTGTTTCGTGTTATTACTTTTAAGAAATAAAATGTTATAAGTACTGCTGGAGCCGTCCCTGTACTTCTGTCCTGGACCATTTTCCACCCCTCCTCCACCAGACATAACCACTGTCCTTCTCTTTCATGCTACTGTACATATAAATTTCCGTAAATAATATACACTATTGTTGTGTGTGAATTTAAACTATCTGTAAAAATGTCATTTTGTATTTATCCTCCGAAGAAGTGCTTTTTCCATCTTATACTATGTTGATAGGACTTAATCAGGTTGCTACATGAAGATCTAGTTAATTTCATTTCTACAGCTTTAAAGTATTCTGTGGATATAACACAACTGATCAATGCTTCCACTGATGTATATTGAGCTCTTTTCACTTGTTTGCTTTCATAGACAACAGTGCCACGAATATTCTTTATCTCCATGTACATCTGCTCTAGAGTTTCTTAGATAGTGAAATTACTGAGTCTTGGGAATTATACAGCTTTAGTCTTAATAGACGTCGTCAAATTGCTTTTCAAAGTAGTTTTACAAATTTATGACATACTTCCATCAGCAAGGTAACAGGGTCTGTGTTTTCCCACGTCCTTGTCGATTAGAATTTCACATGTTCTAATTTGTGCCCTTCTATTGGGAGTGAAATAGTGCATCATTTTTGCTTGTTTTAGCTTTCATTCTCTTGGTTATAAGTGACATTGTTTTTTTTCCATATGTTTATTGAGCATTTAGATTTTCTCATCTGTTAAATGTTCATTTATTTTTTTGTATTTTTTGGTATTTTTAAATTAATTTGTAGAATTAAAAAAATATGTTTTCTGGATGATACTTCTTTGTCAGTTACATGGGTTGAAATACATTTGCCCAATCTGTAAACAATATAGATTTATTACATTATTTTTGCCTTATATCATATGGAAATACTTATGTTTAAATGTAATGAAATTTATAAAAGTATTTCCTTTCATGGTTTGTGTTATTTCCTCTCAGTTGAGGAATCCTGCCCTATCCTAACTTATGATGATATTCTCTTTCATTTCCTTCAAAAAGTTTTATCGTTTAGATTTTCATGTTTCATTCATCTGTTCAGCTGGAATTTAATTTTGCACACAGCATGAAGTAATTTCATTTTCTTGCTTATGAATGGCCAGTTTTTTGGTGCTGTTTATTGAATACTACATCGTTTTCTTACCCATTTGTCATGCAAACTCTCTGTCTTTTATCACATTTTTGTGTGTAGTTGGCTTGTTTCTGTGATCTCTACTCTACCCCACTGTTTTACCTGTTCCTAGATTACTACCATGACTTTATGAATATGGTTTTGTAATAGATCTTAATCAATGGAAGAGCAGATCCTCCCTCCTACATCTCCCAGATCTCTGCTGGTTGTTGCTTTACTCGTCCAGATGCATCTTAGCATACACTTCTTAATTTCAGTGAAAGGTGGTATTTGAAATTTGACTTGAGTTGCATTGAATTCATGGACTAATTTGGAGAAAAAATTATCAGACACCACCATGCATTTTCAAATGTATACCTATTGAACAAGTCTTACTGAGTGCTTGCTACATGCCAGGCATGGATCCAGACATCAGCTGTACAGCAGTGAAAAACAAAATGGACCAAAACTCTGCATTTGTGAAGCATGCGTAAATAAATTGACCAAATGAGGAGATGAATGAGTGTGTTATAAATTGGTCATGCTATGGAGAAAATGTTACCGAACTCAGGTTCGGCTGCTCATTGCTCAAGAATCTGGTACTGAGAGACAAGTGGTGGGTAAAAGGAAAGATAGCTTTATTGAGGAAGCTGGCAATCCTGGGGAAAAGGTGGACTCACGTCCCAAAGAACCAACTCCCTGTTGTCCATCAGGGAACAAAAGGTTTTAAAGGGGCTTTTCAGGGGTATACAGGTGGGGGTGCTATGTGCAAAAATCACAGTCAGCTCCAACAATCATCTTGGAACTGGTCATGCGGTGGTCTGACCAGCATCATCTTGATAGTTTTAAGCACAGTTAATCTTCAATTCCAGGGCCCGTTTATTCCCATTTCCTTGAAGCGGTTCTCAGAATTGTGTCAGATGGAGCAGCTTATGTCATGGCTACCGTCCGGTCATCCTGCAGTTAGCTTTTACCATTTGGTGGTGGTTTTAGTATCTATAAACAACTCAGGAATATGTGTCAGACACTGTTATCTATGTCTTTCAGGGAGGAACTAAAGATTCTGTGACTCTGTAAGGCTGATTCAATGTTTAAATTGCTACCAGTTCTCCAGATCTAGCTGCTATCTTTGTCACTACCTATCACTACTCTCACTATCTATATTCACCAATAAAACAGATTGTATTATAGATATATGATGGTCACTAGTTCAGCCTTTTTTTTCTCCAGCTTTATTGAGATATATTTGACATGTAGGTTTTGTGAGTTTAAGATGTACAGTGTGATGATTTGATGCACTTATATATTGCAAAATGATCACCACCACAGCATTAGCTACCACCTCTATCACATCACATAGTTGCCATTTCTTTTTTGTGGTGGGAACATTTAAGATGTACTCAGCAACTTTCAAGTATATCATACAGTATTATTAGCTATAATCACCATGCTGTACAGTAGATCCTCAGAACTGATTCACCTTATAACTGGAAGTTTGTACCCTTTGAGAAGGATCTCCCTATTACCTGACCCCAGTTTAGTCTTTAATAAACTAGAATACTAGTTGATTTTTATCCCTCTAGACTGAAATGGATTTTTTAAGACAGAAATCTTTTAAGACAGAAATGAAGGGCTGACAGAAATATCCCATTATCACTTCTTTCTTCTTCCATTATTCATTTTTCCTTTTTCTTTATTCAAAGCCACTGTGAGTAAAAAGCAAGGCGAGAGAAAGATTTCGAGAGAGAACCCCTCACACGTGCTTTGTCTCTGTGAGATGCTCTGTCATAAGCATCCTTGGGCTTTATTTGTTCCCAGAATTTCAGGTCTGTGGCAGCCAACCCATGCCTTCAGGAGCCATGCTCCAGGCCTCCCACTACCTGGAACTTTCTCCTGATAGTCAGCCTACATGTTTCTTTACAGTAAGTCCCCTACATACAAACTTGCAAGTTGTGAACTTTCAAAGATGCAAATGTGCCCCTGGATGCCAGCTGTTGTACTGTACTACTGTACTTTTCAAGGTACTGTCCTGTAAGATTAAAAATGTTTTCTTTATTTTTTGTGTTTGTTTGGTTTTTTATGTATTATTTGTGAGAAAAGTATTATAAACCTATTATAGTACAGTACCATATAACCGATTGTGTTAGTTGGGTACCTAGGCTAACTTTGTTGGACTTAGGAACAAATTGGACTTACAGACGTGCTCTCAGAACAGAACTCGTTCGTATGTAGGAGACTTATTGTATTAAATTCCTTCTGCAAATTTGGAATTATACCCTTGATACCACCCACAGATGTCTTTCTCGTTTGGTTGTTTATTCTATTAGCAGTTATCGCCTCATCAATCCCCCTCTTTCACTTGGTCTTCAGGAAAGCAATGTGGTTTGTATTAATATCTTCAATCGTTCTTCATAAATCAATACTTCACATCAAGTCACTTAATTATCTCTGTTCCTTTTCTTTCAACCCTCTGCTATTTACTGTATTTATCACATGCTTCTCCAAACAAACATTTTGAGACTGTTGTAGGTGTCAAATGAAATGGCCACTGGCGTTTCATAGTGGTCTCCAAAGAACTCCTTTACTAATGGAGTTGACAACGTGGGGGACAGGAATAGGTTAAAATTTCTCACCAGAGCAAGAAAATAAGACTGCTGGTACAAAAATGAGCTAGGGCCAAGCAGTTGCCCTTGGAGTAGATTAAGGGATAATCCCGGGGTACACAAGCTGGTAGATAATTTAAGTTAAGATACTAGCACATCTTCCCTTATCTCGACCAAAAGGATTTTTTTAAAAAGCAAAATTAGGGGGGAAACCGGGCAGGGTAGTTAGCATATGCTGTAAGGAAATTCTGCCAAATACAATAAAATTTGAACCAAAGCTAAGGAAGATAAAAGAATCTGAGGAAATGCCCCTCCCCTCTTCCCCAAAACACAATGTGATGTTGTAGGAAGCAAGTGAGAAGCATTCTAGAAAACCACGCTACTACACTACTCTAAAAGGATGAGGACTGGAGATTGGGTCAGGCCACGGTGATATGATGAGAAAAAACAAAAATTAAAAACAAGCTGCCGTGTCTCACTTTACTCAGGACTCTTTTTCAACAATACAGTAAAATGTACAGATCTTAACCTCATATACGTGGAATCGTATAATATCAGATTTTGTGATTGGCTTATTTCACTTAACATAATTCCCTCAAGGTTCATTCATGTTGTAGCATGTATCAGAATTTCCTTCCTTTTTATTTTTAAGGGTGAGTAATATTCCATTGTATGTATATACCACATTTTGTTCTTCTATTTATCTGTCTTGGGCTGCTTCCACCATTTTTGCTGTTGCAAATAATATTGCCGTGAACATTTATGTACAAACATCTGTTCAAGTCCATGATTTCAGTTCTTTGGGGTATATACCTAGAAGTAGAAATGCGTGATCATAGGCTGGTTCTATTTTGAATTTTTTGAGGAACTGCCATACTGTTTTCCACAGAGGCTGCATGTCAGGGTCTGCTTAAAAGCAGTATAGAGTATAATTTTAGCTGGAAAACTTTAAATCTGGAATAGGAAGAGTAAACATTTGGATACACAGAGATCCAGATTGACTTGTAGTCGTTTCGGTAGACCAGCAGCCTCAAAAACAAGAAACAAATATGTGACTATATTTTCTAAAAAACATATTGCTAATTGGGTTTCTATTAATCTGCAAGCAATAAACCCATATTATTTTAAAGTAGATGATCGACAACATTGTAAATCAACTATACTCCAATAAACAATGTTTAATAAAAAAAAGTAGATGGTCAGTCTGGGACCATAGGGACACCCTCTCAAAGGGAAAGCATATTCCCCCAACTTGGCAGCGAGGGTACCTTATGACACTGTTCCATAAAACATAGAAGAAAAAAATGCTTAATGACAAAGTTAATCGGCTTCTATGACCCCCCTCCCACCTCCATCTACTGAAATTCTGGCTAATTCTCTGCATTTATACCAGCCTTCCCTCTCTGTCTGCTATGGAGAATATTGAAATGAAGCCCAGGTAAGCAAGAAAGGAATCCAGAGTATGTCTATTGACACTATTTTGTGATAAATATAAGACTGGGTAGACTAGTACCCATTTCAAATGAGCAAACCAAAACAAAAAGGAAAACATAACGTAGAGCTAGTGGAAAATTCTCAAAAAAAAAAAAAAAAGAGAGAGAGAGAAGGAAATGAACATAAGCTGCAAAAACAGATGAAGGCTATACTCCTGGAGAAGACTTACTTCAGGAATAGTAAGAATGATTAAAAGAGACAATGTTTTACTTTTCATTATAATTATAAGTGATAGGCTTTATGAAACAAGGAATGAAATTTGAGAAGAGGAAGTATTCTGTAGAAGTTACTGTTCCCTTTTTAAGGTTGAATAATATTCCATTGTATGTATATGCCACATTTTGTTTTTCCATTTATCTCTCTTGGGCTGCTTGCACCTTTTTCACTGTTGTAAACGATACTGCCATGAACATTGATGTACAAATATCTGATAGTGCTAAGACAGTAACTGTGTGAGATGAATAAAATCACAATGGGACATAAGGAAATAGTAAAGAGCATATGTTAAGACAGCATAAAAGGTGGGATCATGTGGAGATGCTAATCAGAGGAAAGCAAAAAAGACACAAAGCCAATTAAACAGCAGAAGATTTTCTGAATCGTCATCGATACGTCTTAACATATGACAGGCAACTTTATTTTCTTTTTAAATGACTGAAACCGAGATGTATCCTGGGGAACGTATTTAATTTTAAGAATGAATTCTCCAATCACTTAGATCCAGGTTTCTCAGCCTCAGCCGTGTTGGCCTTTTGGACCAGATCATTCTTCACTGTGGGGGCTGCCCTGTGCCTTGTAGGATGTTTAGCAGCACCCCTGCCCTCTACCCACTGGATGCCAGCAGCAATTCCTACCCGCCTCATCTGCCCCACCGTCGTGAGAGCCAAAAACGTCTCCTGCAGGGCAAAATCAGCCCAGCTGAAAACCGCTGAAGTAAACATGTCACTAAAAAGACAAAATTGAGCCATTTACGACATTTACAGGATTATTCAGCAAAGATCTGGGAAGCAGGGTTGACCAAGCTTTGACAGAAAGAGAATATACCCTAAGAATTCTCTACTCAGTCAAGTGGCTGCTCATCCACTTATTTTTCAAAGTCCTTAAAAATCAATATGAAAATACAAGTGCCCCAGTAATAAAATGAGCAAGGACACAAATAAAAAGTTTACAAAACAACCAGAAAATGCAAATATTAAAAAAAAAATGGAAAAAAGTGCAGCCTCATCAAATGAAAGTAATTAAAAAGATATTATTTTTCAAAGATCAAATTGACAAATTGGAAAAAAAAAGAAGGTAATATGCAGTGTGGGCTAGGAGTCCTCAAACATTTCTTATATTGTTCTGATGGCTGATTTGGACTTATGTATCAAAAATCATTTGTCTTAAAATAATCGTGTTAAAATCATCATGAGTAAATGGAAAGATTTGTCTAAAAATACTTATTGCACCGTTGCTTATAACAGGGAAAAACTAAGTTGAACATAAATATATTACAATAAAGGACTGATCATTACATCTATCTGATAGTCATAAAAAGTCATTTTGAATAAGAATTCTTGTTAGCATGAGTAAAATTCTAATCGTGTTAAAAAATATATCAATGCACATACACACATACACAGTGAGAAACTGACTAATTTAAGGTAATTATACCAAATAGCCACAGTAGTTATTCCTGAAAAGTAGGGTTTTGAATTTTTTTTTCTTTTTGTGATCTTTCTATATTTACAACATTTTCCATATTCGTCATTTACCATGTTTACCATGACTTTCATAATTTTTAAAAGGCCATTTTGAAGTAAAAGTATAAACTGAGGAGAGATCTTCATTGAGCATTTACTCTGCATTTGGGGGTTAAAAATAAATCCGTTCCAATGGTTCTAACACCATATTAGAGTGAGCAAAATTATTCTGACCAATCTCTCTCTGCCAGTTCCTCTGTTCTTATTTGGGCTGACGCTGGGCTTGCAATATTTCAGATTCCACAGAATCACCCATGTCAGGTTATCATACTAGTCATGATAATTATGAGCTGTGTCCAAAGACACCAAAATAATTCAAGGAGGTCAGCTAACAATGACTCCTGTCCCCTTTTAAGGATGCAGTGCAGTGATCCCCACAAGCCCCGGACTCAGCTGTTCGACTCAACAGCTCACGTGAAAAAAAATCGCTCAGTTCCATGAGGAAATTTAAGTGCTAGAATATGATTTACAAAAATTAAATTGGCAAGGAATGTGGCAATAAAGTTGTCTAATGTATTCCAGGGTGTTGGTGGAGAGATGATTTAAAGTAGCCAAGGGCAAGAGCGATTTAAAATCGGCGGCTGAGCAGTGAATGTTTTCAGAGCCGTCTGAGTCTTGGGTTGGGTAGATGGCATTTTAGTTCAAAGGCTGTAGTCCATTTCAGGGTTTGACAGGAAAATGTAAGAGGCCAGCTGAATTCTTGCCAGAGGATATAACAAAGAATTCAGAGTCCCATACCCAGCCCAGCTCACACAAAACAATAGTTCTTTTTTCCCTTGTTTGAAATGCAAACCGGTCAGTCACTTTTCTGTTCCTACAGTTGTAACTAATGAAATCATCTTTTCAGAGCTCTTAACAATGGCTTCCCTTTCTATCTCTGGGTTACTCTTTTCTTATTACTCTTGTCTCCACTTTCCCCCAAGAACTCAGGTCTCTTAAGACCGGTTACAGTGGCTGTAGCGTAAACATCATGTCCAGGGCACGTTGCTCTTGGTTACTTTATTAGCCTGGATCCTGAAGTGAGGAGGATGACATAGAACAGAGCTGGGATATGCAACATGAGTAAAAATGAAATCTTTGTGCTCCAAGCCATGGTTATTTGTGGTTGTTTTGTTATTGCAGCGTGACTTAGCCAAAGCTGACTGATGCAGAGAAGATGTACTTATTGCTGGAATTAACGCCCATGGGTACACATGAGCTCCTAGTGTAATATCTGGCATGCAGGTGGTGCTCAATAAATGTTTGAACGAATAAATGCAGGGAAAAGTGACAGCTTTGTCGTCTGCAGGCTATGAGACCATCAATTAATTTATATAATTAATGTATAATTATGTAAAATTAAGGACACAGTAAGCTGTTCTGTTTGCCATTGGTATTGTTATGATGCTCCAGAATGAAAGTGTTAAAGCACAGAACAAGCTATAAAGCGTTCCACAAATAAGCTTACCCACTCAAGTTAGTGAGAATAAATATTATTTCTATCCCACCCGTTTGGGGTGAGGAGTAGTCATTTATTTTCAGTTTATACACAAGTTAAAAGTTTTTCTTGTCTCTCAGCAAGGCATAAAGTAGAGAAATAGGGGTAAGTAGACATCAAGATGCCTAGTGTCTACACCTGGATGATTCATCAAGTAGCTGGTGCCCTTAGCCAAGACACCTCCCTTCTCTAGACTTCCACTTTATCTATAAAATAAAAGATTTACACTAGATTGCATACGAGTTCCTTTTCAAGTCTAGTGTTCAAGTCGAACCACAGACCTTCTGAGGCTGGACTCCGCAAAACTGTAATGGCAAATTCATCTCCATGTCTTTGGTTGGGGCTCCATCTGCCAACATTTCTAGATGAAAACTGAACAATGCTTCATTGCCCAGATGCTCCCAAATGTCCAGATGTTTGGCATGGAGACCTAGTGTGTGAGTGATTGACTAAATTGCTTCGTTTTTCATCCAGACCTTTTGTCTCTGTTCAGAGGCAACCCCTCTCTCCAGACCTGGAAGAGAATTTTACACTCGTGTGAGGACCTGAAGTAAAGACCAAGAGGAAAGTATGGATTTTGAGCTCCTTTTTCCATGCACAGATTAAAGCTAACTGAGACTTCTTAGAGATAAGAGGGCCAAAGATGTTTCACTCCACCCCTTCAATTCTTCTGCTTTAATCTCTCCGTCTGAATGTAAGATTCATGACGCTAGATGCTGTCGGCTCCTAGAAAATATAGCGACTAATGAAATCAACAGGCAGATTCCCTTCAGCCTAGCCACCACGTGAGTCAAAGTAACAGATAAAAGGAATGAACATCTGAAAACCATCTCTCTCCTGTGGTCATTCCTCTTTCTGCTCTCTCTACATGCTTATCTGTGGGTATGACTCAAAGCTCATTTCCTTATCTAGAGTTCTTCTTATTTATCATCTTCACAAATACATCTATTGTCATAAATCGGTAATAGTCTCATCGTAAGTGTAGAGGGAGGATGGGAATACACCTAATCCGTCCAGACTCCGAAGCTTGTCTTTGTGTCCCCGTGGGGGAACACGTTGCTATTATTAAAACTGCGATATAATTTTCAAACACCCACAAAAAGTGACATCTGTGGTGAAGCATAACATGCTTGTATTTTTTGGTGAAAGTAAATATTGTAAAATTACGTCAAGATAGGAAATAAAGAAACATAGAAAGGCCATTCACGAATTTAACAAATATTCTTTGATCACTCTGCCAGTGTGGCCGATTAGGAATCTCGTACTACCCTGCTAAATAACAAACTACCCCAAACCCAGCGTTTAATGCAATAAATAGTATTTAGCACGTGATTCTGAGGGGCAGCAGTTTGAGCTGGACCTGGCTGGGCAGTTCTTCTAGGGGTCAGTCATGCAAGTGCATTCAGTTGCCGTGTGGGCTAGGACCAGCTCGTCTTTGACAGCTTCCAATGGGAAGCACAGTCTCCCATCTTCCAGCTGGTTATCAAGTCTGGTTCTCAAGTGGCAGGCAGTGGTCCAAGAGAGCATGCGAGTGTGTGAGGTCTCTTAGGCTTGGAAATGACACCGCATCACTTCCATCATATTCTAGGGGTCAAAGGAAATAAAACTAGCCCAGACTCAAGGAATAAAAAAATAGACTCAGCATTTTGATGAGCAGAGCTGTAAAATCACATTGAAAAGAGTAGAGATAACACAGAGAGTGGAGAGTTGGGACCATTCCTACAAGGAGTCCCCCACACCCTTCCAGGTACATTTCCTCTACCCTTACACACCCCAGTTTCTGTTCCAGGAGGCTGATTAGTACAGGCTACATCAGCATATATATGGGCCTTGTTTTTGTATCCATTCAGTGAGCCTGTGTCTTTTGGTTGGAGCATTTAATTCATTCACATTTAAGGTAATTATTGATATGTATGTTCCTTTTACCATTTTCTTAATTGTTTTTGGGTTTGCTTTTGTAGGTCCTTTTCTTCTCCTGTGTTTCTCCCTTAGAGAAGTTCCTTTAGCATTTGTTGTAGAGCTGGTTTGGTGGTGCTGATTTCTCTTAGCTTTTGCTTGTCTGTAAAGCTTTTGATTTCTCCGTCGAATCTGAACGAGATCCTTGCCGGGTAGAGTAATCTTGTTTGTAGGTTCTTCCCTTTCATCACTTTAAATATATCGTGCCACTCCTTTCTGGGTTGTAGAGTTTCTGCTGAGAAATCAGCTGTTAACCTTATGGGAGTTCCCTTGTATGTTATTTGTCATTTTTCCCTTGTTGCTTTCAATAATTTTTCTTTGTCTTTAATTTTTGTCAGTTTGATTACTATGTGTCTCAGCGTGTTTCTCCTTGGTTTTAACCTGCCTGGGACTCTCTGTGCTTCCTGGACTTGGGTGGCTGTTTCCTTTCCCATGTTAGGGAAGTTTTCGACTGTAATCTCTTCAAATATTTTCTCGGGTCCTTTCTCTCTCTCTTCTCCTTCTGGGACCCCTCTAATGTGAATGTTGGTGTGTTTAATGTTGTCCCAGAGGTCTCTTAGGCTGTCTTCATTTCTTTTCATTCTTTTTTCTTTATTCTGTTCTGCAGCAGTGAATTCCACCATTCTGTCTTCCAGGTCACTTATCCGTTCTTCTGCCTCAGTTATTCTGCTATTGATTCCTTCTAGTGTATTTTTCATTTCAGTTATCATATTGTTCATCTCTGTTTGTTCTTAAATTCTTCTAGGTGTTTGTTCTTTAATTCTGCTAGGTCTTTGTTAAACATTTCTTACATCTTCTCAGTCTTTGCCTCCATTCTTTTTCCGAGGTCCTGGATCATTTTCACTATCATTATTCTGAATTCTTTTTCTGGAAGGGTTGCCTATCTCCACTTCATTTAGTTGTTTTTCTGGGGTTTTTATCTTGTTCCTTCATCTGCTACATAGTCCTCTGCCTTTTCATTTTGTCTACCTTTCTGTGATATGGTTTTCCTTCCACAGGCTGCAGGATTGTAGTTCTTCTTGCTTCTACTGTCTGCCCTCTGGTGGTTGAGTCTATCTAAGAGGCTTGTGCAAGTTTCCTGATGGGAGGCACTGGTGGTGGGTAGAGCTGGGTGTTGCTCTGGTGGGCAGAGCTCAGTAAAACTTTAATCCGCTTGTCTGCTGATGGGTGGGGCTGGGTTCCCTCCCTTTTGGTTGTTTGGCCTGAGGCGACCCAGCACTGGAGCCTGTAGGCTCTTTGGTGGGGCTAATGGTGGACTCTGGGAGGGCTCACGCCAAGGAGTACTTCCCAGAACTTCTGCTGCCAGTGTCCTTGTCCTCATGGTGAGCCACAGCCACCCCCCGCCTCTGCAGAAGACCCTCCAACACTAGCAGGTAGGTCTGGTTCAGTCTCCCTGGGGTCACTGCTCCTTCCCCCTGGGTCCTGATGCGCACACTACTTTGTGTGTGCCCTCCAGGAGTGGAGTCTCTCTTTCCCCCAGTCCTGTCGAAGTCCTGCAGTCAAATCCCACTAGCCTTCAAAGTCTGATTCTCTGGGAATTCCTCCTTCCGGTGCCAGACCCCCAGGTTGGGAAGCCTGACGTGGGGCTCAGAACCTTCACTCCAGTGGGTGGACCTCTGTGGTATAATTGTTCTGGGTGTGGTCACCCACCCAGCGGTTATGGGATTTGATTTTATTGTGACTGTTCCCCTCCTACCATCTCACTGTGGCTTCTCCTTTGTCTTTGGATGTGGGGTATATTTTTTGGTGAGTTCCAGTTTCTATCCGTCGATGATTGTTCAGCAGTTAGTTGTGACTCCAGTGCTCTCGCAAGGGGGAGTGAGTGCACGTCCTTCTACTCTGCCATCTTGAACCAATATCTCCTGTCATCCTTACTGTCTGATTTTCATCCTTCATAGGATTTTCTGCATAAGAAAACTTAGAGTTAACTTTGTTCTCACTCCTATTCAATACTTGTTTAAATTTACATGTAATGACTTACCTTAGAAACTAGAGTTCCCTCTAATATTTACAAAGATGCTCTGAACTCTCTTTAACTTATCTGGAAGAGATGACCATAATACACAACAACAAGGTTATAGAAAGAATTAAATAAGACTATATAAATGGATCTGTTTTAACACAGTTTCTGGTCCATGGCTGATGCCTCATAAATGCTCATTTCCTTGTGTGGATACATAAGAAATTTTAAAACACATTTTGTTAGTTCACGTTTACTTATGTTTGTACCAAAGTAATATGCACACGTGACAACTGTAGTAGAAGCTATGGGTGCTTCATTTGTATCCCTGGGTCCTCACCCTGTGCCTGGTCCCCATAACTGCTGACTGGCAGTGTCTGCATCTTTGTGCCTGAGAGCTTGTTTTCTAGAACCACGGCAGGCTGCTCTGCCCCCTCATGTACAGTGGGCTGGAAGTGCTGGGAAATTAGCAACACCCTGGGAGCAGCCTTCAGCCAATGACTGTTGGGGATCAGTGTATAAATACCCCCAGGTCCCTTGCTTCTCAGATAATTATAAAAAGATAAAAGATAATTATAAAATGCTTGGATTATGTTATTTTCCAGTTTTCCTGTGGAAATAGCTTTAGTCGCTCATTGCAATAGCTGGTTTAATAACCTAGTCTTCAGTGGTTCTCTTCCCTATAACATTTCCCCCACTTTCTTGCAGGTAGTCTTTGCATCCCAGTAGACAACTTGCCTCCAAGACCTGATTCAAGGTCTACTTCTGGGAGAATCCAAACTATGACAATCACAGTTAAATAGCACAGAATAGCCTGTGATAAAAGCCAGGGATCTCACTCCTCAAGGACAAGTTTTATTTTTTTCTTCAGTTCTGGTTTTTATTAAGGCGCCTTCATAACTGGAGATAAAATGCTGATATCTCTGTGTTTTGATTTAACCATTTTAGGGATATTTATAGACTCCCTCTTAGGAATGATGAATATTTAATCTTTTATGAGTCCACCCGCAATGTTCAATGCTTGACATGCACATTTTTATATTTGGTTTTGTTATTGGCTACACTTAATTTTAAATCATCTATTTAAACCTCTGTTTCTCAATAAATCAACTTCAGACAGTATACATTGACACCTGAGTTAATAAGATTAGGATGGACCCACCACCTTCGCCATCCCCCACTTCCATTACCTGACTTTGGTCAACTATACCCTTGCTCTTACTGTGTCAAGGTCATTAACATTTATCTTCTGTCCTACAGTGTCCGCACAGCCTTCTACACTTTGTCCATGATTCGATTCTGAAAGTCAAAAAACTATACTATATAGAATTTTATATTCTAAAAGTTGAGGAATTATAGCCACAAACACCTATCCCAATAATGTGCACGTTGTGTATGTTTTTCACCTCTTAGGATTTACTATCAAGTGTTGTTTTTGTTTTGTTAACAGTTGTTAAATACCCACCATATGCCAGGTGCCGCCACGTAATAAAAATACAGTGATGCCCCAAAGACTCCCAGTCCTGGCCTCAAATGAACAGATAGAAAAGGTAAAACCAAGCAAATAAATGATGACCAACGTGTAAGTGTTCCAAAGGAAAAGTACAGTGTGTTTGGTGAGCTTACAATAGGGAAACCAAATTTAGACAGGAGGGTTAGGAAAGACCTCTTGGAAGAAGCGATATTTACTCTGAGACACAAAGGTTGAGTAGATATTAGCGATTAGCATGGTGTGTGGGTGAGGGTGTTTGGGGAGAGAGGGAGAAGCAAAATACAAAGTCCCCGAGACAGGTAAGAGCCTAACATCATGATGATGGTAAACTTTGGACTTTGGCTTTTATTCTAAGCATGAGTGGAAACCATCCAAGGGGTAAGACAGGAGTCAAATGATGCCAGGGAGCTGAGGAAGGAGATTCAGGGACCAACAAGGATGATTTCATGACTAATAAATGAGATCACGTAGATTAAGTTCTTAGCAGAGTGTCTGGTGTATAGAAAGTGTTGAAGAAATACTAGGCATTATTATTTTTAATGATCGTTAATTGGAAAATGATTTATACTCTCAGAGGTTCAAGTGAATCCCTTGTAAAATAAGGGTAATATCAACCCCAAAGTGTGAATACAAGACAGGAACCATATCATAAACTAGGAAGCATAAGTAATTTTTGTTCACGGATGAATGTGGCCAGCGGAGGGGTCTTGTTTCTCTTTCATCTTGAGAATATTTTCACTGGTGTAGAAATTGCTCTTGGCTCTCCGAAAGTAAACCAGAGTGTATGTGCAGCTTCGCTGTGGAAGTGCCACTGGCTTCCTTTGCTTTGACACAAGTGCTTTTCTTCCTTAACACTCCCCAGACCTTCTGCGTGGGAGTGGAGGTGTCTGCCAGGAATCGCAAAGTGAGCGTTCAGCCCGGTGCATGTGCCTTGGCATTTTTCCCGCCACCATTGCCAAAACATCCAAACCTGAAACTTAGCGGCACTGCAGGTTTAACGATCCACTGACAGAAGCTTTTAGAAATGTGTGGTTTCTCTTTGTGCCAACGGGGTGTTTTTCCTCTGGTCCCCATTTTCTGCAGGTGGTCCATTTAATTGAACTTCCAGCCACTACCTTTTGCTTTGATTTTTGCAAGGGAATTTACTTGTCTTCCCCATACATTTCAAATTCCAGAATCCTGTACATTTACTGTGTTTTTCTCCTTCTCCCCTCATCCCCACTGCCTTCGAACTCCACTGCAAAAAAAAAAAAAAAAAAAAAAAAAGATTAAAACAAAATCCTACAGAATAAACAATTTCCATGAATCTGAACTGAATCTGGCATCATTTGTACCTGAGCAGCTAGTTGACTCTGTGGCCGGATGGTTTGCCTCAACACCTGAGATTTTTTTTTCAATGACCTGATTTTAATGGTCCGATGTGGACAAATCCTGAATTCTTGCTGAAAGGGATACGTGAGACACCTCATTTCTCTAACTGGTGACAGGAGTTTATGAAGTCTGGGCTAGTCCAGTGAGGCGAAACTAAAGGAATGAATAGGAGTTTCCAGTTTGGACAAGCCCCAGCAGGGGTGAAGCCCAGGGCTCACACATCATCCCTGTGATGAGGAGAGGAAGGCTTCCTGTAAGAGGTGACGCTTCAAAGCGGCGGCTAGAGGATAAGAAGGCACGTATCCGGGAGGACCTTCCAGGTGCAAGAGGGGCACTAAGGCAGGGCTGCGATGAGCTGACCCAGGAGGCTTTGAGTAGGCTGTCCTGAAAGGAGCTGAAAAGAACATTCCAGGTGAAGGAATATAGACAGCATGTCAGGGCCCAGGGCCTGATGCAGGACTCGGAAACAGGTGAGAATTCACCCAGTACACAGGTGTGCATGCACCTGAGTGTGACGTGGATGTGTGCACAGGTGCACATCAGCAATGTAAGTCTTAAGCTCCATGCTGCTGTTTACGAGACCACCAGGCATCAGGAAGCCACATCATTTCACAATCCCTTCAGAGAGCTGAAGGGCACAGCAGTAGCGCTTTCTGGAGGTTTTGGGGAAGGAAAACAGGAATGAACAAGTAAGGCACTTTCTGGGCTGAGACCATGTCCGCTTTCTGGGCCCTGTCTGCTGAGGGGGGTCTCAGTTTCCCTGGGAAGCAGCGTGCTGTAGTGACTGAGTCAGACAGGCTGTGAGATCAGGGGGAAAAAATCACTTAACATCTCTGTGCCTCATTTTTCTTACCTGTGAAATGAGAACTGTTGAGGTACCTTCAGTCTGAAAGGGGGAGTATTCTTAGCTCCTCTTCCAAGACTAGGAAATGTGAACTCGTGATCATTCCAGGAATGATCATCTATTATTAGTCATCTATTTGTTCTATTAGGTCACCTATTAGTTCAGGTCACAGCGTGATAACCTCTCTCCCTCTGACGTAGCAAAGCTCTCTCTTCTCTGCTGGTTGCCTGTAGACGCAATGCCATTTGAGGGGTCTGTCTGTTGAGCTTCTGATGCTGTACATGGGACCGAGGGGTCTAGTAAAGTCTGGGATCCTAGTGTTTGTGGCCAGAGCATCAGAGCACCCCAAGAACTCATAGGAGAGCCTGCAGGCTCCCAAAGTCAAGGATGAGGTTTGCTTCTGGTGCTGGAATTGGAGAGAGGGGAGAGACTGCAGGAAGGTGTGCCACGAGGTTTTCTGTCCTGTTTTGTTCTGTCTTTAGTTCGTGTTAAGTCATGGTCAAATACTTAAAGCTTTGAAGCAGGTTTAATGTATAATGCACCTTATATTTGTATGAGCCCAAGGCTTCACAAGAATAATAAAAGTTCAAGTTCAAGTTCAGACAGCCCAGTGGTTCATTGCTTTCTTTTGATTATTCTCATATCTCAAAGGGCTACTCATCCTTTGAAGAGCTCTGACACTGATAAGATTCACAGATAACTGACCCCAGGAGGGTGTCTGGAGGATTAAATGAATTGTGATCATACCTGTAAACAAAGAAGTTGCTCCTGGGAGGCGGGTCCTTTCTTCCGTGCATCCCTGGGTTGGAGTCAACCCTTCCCTCCTGTGTGCCCTGACAGTGTGCTTCCTGAGTTTCTGGTCCAACCCATGTCCTTCTGCTTCCTTCTTAGGTCAGCCCTCCAGCTGGACTGTACACATCCTTGAGCACTGGGGTCATGTCTTATTCATTTTTATAACCTTCACAACCAAATGTAACTAAAACATCAGGAAGGAAAAAGCCCCCATAATTAGAGCCTCTTCTATCTTGAGCAGCCCTCCTAATAACTTTCAGGGCTGTGATAATGCATTTGCTGCTTCTCTGGTTTTTGAAGCCTTGCTGCATTTTCAATCTTCCATCCTACTTCTCAAAGTAATAGGAAGTATAGGCTTCTTTCCAAATTTAAGTTTAAATGAACTTGGCTTTGACAATGCTGTGAACTCTTGGTGATGGGGTCCATGAGAGATGATCTGTGGTGTGTCATCAGGACACCAGACAGGAGAGAGGAAAAGGCCATTGTCTATCTGCACCAGGAGGCATCACGCTTTTTTATTTTTTTACACACTTCTGAATTTACTAAAAATGTATGCCTGCTATATTCAGTAATTAGTCAAAGTTCATTTTTAAAAGAAAATAGGAGAACAATTTGTTAAGGGTATGCAATAAACCAAGGCAACTTGGATTAACTAATGAGGATTATGGGTTTGCACTATTTTTTTTTCAGCTTTACTTTCTTTTTTTTTTCCTTTTTTAAAAAAACTTTCTTATTGGAGTATAGTTGCTTTACAAGATTGTGTTAGTTTATACTGTACAGCAAAGTGAATCAGCTATACGTATACATAAATCCCCTCGTTTTTGGATTTCCTTCCCATTTAGGTCACCACAGAGCACTGAGTAGAGTTCCCTGTGCTATACAGTAGGTTCTCATTAGTAATCTGTTTTATACATAGTATCAATAGTGTATATGTGTCAATCCCAATCTCCCAATTCATCCCACCCCCCTTCCTCTTTGGTATCCATACGTCTGTTCTCTACATCTGTGTCTCTATTTCTGCTTTGTAAAAAAGATTGTCTATACCAATTTTTTCAGATTCCACATATATGTGTTAATATATGATATTTGTTTTTCTCTTTCTGACTTACTTCACTCTGTATGACAGTCTCTAGGTCCATCCATGTCTCTACAAATCACCCAATTTTGTTCCTCTTTATGACTGAGTAATATTCCATTGTATATACGTACCACATCTTCTTTATCCATTCCTCTGATGATGGACATTTAGGTTGCTTCCATGTCCTGGCTATTGTAAATAATGCTGCAATGAACATTGGGGTGCCTATGTCCTTTTGATCACAGACAAGTTCATCTTTTCAACTTTGGCTGGCGCTATAATCAGATGCTTTCTCTTGAATAGAGCTTCTCACAATGCGGTCCCTGGACCAGCAGCATTAATATCAATTCGACACTTGTTAGAAAGGCAAATTCTCCATCCCTGCCCCCAATCTCCTGAAGCAGAAACTTGTGGGATGGGGGCCCAGCAATACACAATAGCTGAGCTACTGAATACTTATCAACACCAACAGGGGTGGGGGATGGCACCTGACACAGCTTACTTCATTCTGCTATCAAAACAACTTTATCCTAAAAACAATTTTTGTGTGTCTTTGCCCTAAGCAAGTGGAATAAAACATCCTCACATAAGTCATAAACAAGTGGATTGAAATCATATCAAACCAATATATGACATATGAGCTCATAATGATACTAAAGAAATTGCTCACCTTTGGAATATTCTGAGAATTATCCCCATTATTTTGAAAATGTGTAAACAAAAGAAAATAATCGTGCATCTATATTGCCTTTTCTATATAATGTGTAGCACTGGGTAACTAAGTAATTAATGAGGAAAGTGATATTTTAAGGAGTATTTCAGCTAATGAAGGAAAGAAGAATGCTAAGATTTGAGTCACCATTTTGCAAACACTCATGAATTAATTTGGATTCAGGTTAGATTCACCCCCTCTGGATCTAACTGCCCATTTACACAAAATACAAGGTTCATGTTAAAAGACACTATGGAAGATTCCACAGTGCCTGAAACTGCGAAGTCCAGACTATGGGAAATTCTACGGGTCAAATATCCTGGTATCTTCAATACAAATTTGCAAGAAGAAAGAAAGATTTGAAAGGAGAATCTTTGAACCTGGGGAGACATCTCAACCAAGTTAAAAAAATTGTATAAGACAATCAGAAAAATATGAACACTACAAAACTTGTAATATATTAAGGATTTATTGTACATTTTAAAAAGTGAGAGTAATATTATGATTAAGCTTTTAAAAATCCTATCTCTGGAGGTAGATACTGAAATATTTATAAATGATTCATGGCTAGAATTTGCTTCAAACTGTTCAGGGGCCAGGGAGAAATGAATAGGGGTATAGACGAAACAAGACTGGGCAGGCACTGATAATCTTTGAAGCTAGGTGATAGGTACAGTAAGTTCACTATAGTCTTCTGTCGATTAACACTTTTTGATATGTTTGAAATTTTCCATAATAAAAGCTTAAGAAAAACTTGGAAGCAACCAAGATGTCCTTAGTAGGTGAAGTAAGCCAATAGATACATAAGCAGTGGTCCATCCAGACAATGAAATATTATTCAGCACTAAAAAAAAAAGGAGTTATCAAGCCATAAAAAGATATGGAGGAACTTTAAATGCGTATTACTAAGTGTAAGAGGCCGATCTGAAAAGGCTATATATGTTTAATTCCAATTACTTGACACTCTGGAAAAGGCAAAGCTATGGAGACAGAGCACAGAGGATTTTTAGGGCAGTGAAAATACTCTGATACTTAATGGTGAATACATGTCCTTATGCATTTCTCCAAACCTGTATAATATACAACACCAGGAGTGAACCCTAATGTAAGCTGCAGACTTTGGGAGATAATGGTGTGTCATGGTAGGTTCATCAATTGTAATAAATGTACCACTCTGGTGGGGGATTTTGATAGAAGGGGGGTAGGAGCAGGGGGTAGGAGCAAAATCTCTAGAACTTCTTCTCAATTGTGCTGTGAACCTACACTCTTTGAAAAGTAAGGTCTTAAAATACACAGACACACACAGAGCAACATCATGAGTCATTAGGGAAATAGAAAATAAAACCACAATGAGATACTACCACATACCTGTTAGATGGGCAAACAATAATAATAAAAGACAACACTAGATGGAGGAGCAACTAGAACTCTCACTGACACTGCAGGAATGCAACAATGATACACAGGCACTTTGGAAATGAACTTGGCAGTTTCTTTTAAGTTAAACATAAACTAACCATATGATGAGCAATTCCATGCCTGGGCATTCACCCAAGAGAAATAAAAACATGGTCACACAAAAACCTGTATGCAAATGTCTAATAGTAACTTGATTCCAAACTTCCCCAAACTGGAAACAACCCAAATGTCCTTCAACTGATGCATGAA
The DNA here is from genome assembly GCF_009873245.2 of Balaenoptera musculus. Taxonomy (NCBI): domain Eukaryota; kingdom Metazoa; phylum Chordata; class Mammalia; order Artiodactyla; family Balaenopteridae; genus Balaenoptera; species Balaenoptera musculus. The sequence continues at coordinate 56,278,150 of NC_045804.1, read as the reverse complement.
TAAACCACATATAGTCCTTCCATACAATAGAATTCTATTCACCAAGGAAAAGGAATGCAGTACAGAGCCATGCAACAGCATGGATAAATCTCACAAGCATTATGCTAAGCAGAAGAAGCCCAACTCAAAAGGCTACACACGTGTGACTCCATTTTTTGACATTCTAGAAAAGGCAAAACAATGGGCCCAGTGGGTGGTGGGGGGGTTGACCACTAAGGGGCAGGAGGGAATTTTAGGAGGTGATGAAACGGTTCTATGTCTTAACTGTGGTGCTGGTTACAAAATGGTGTGATTTGTGGAAACTCCTAGAATTGTCCCATCTTCAAAGAGTGAATTTGCTCTATGTAAATTCCACGAGATTTATCTTCCTTTAAGTTCCAAATGCAGATCTCTGTGAGAGATAACACTGGACTAAAAGCCAATGACATTAAGATGAGGTCAATTGGCCAACAACTGCCAGGGGTTGGTGTTCTGACCCTTCCTGATTTTGGAGAACAAATGTTAAGGACGGTGGAGCGCCCGGGGCTTGAGAAGGGAAGAAAGGCTGGGGGAGGGTGGGGGACAGGCAGGGGACCAGCTGGTGGAGCTTCCTCGGGAGACCCAGGCCAGCCCCGTTGCAGTCCCTCGGGGCACTTGAATAAGCCATTCATTTGCTAATGACTCTTTGGGAGCAGCTTACCCTGAGCCCTGGTGCCCAGCCCCCAGCCCCCGGCCCCACATACCTCTGGTGCTCATTAAATTATTTTCCTTGATTTGCCAGAAATATATTACGAGACCAAAATGATACATCATAGGTATACTGGCTCAGTCCTGCTTCAGTGAAAAGCCGGATACAGCCTCGTCCTAAAGTTCTTTCCCCTGGTGTTTCGCACACGCGGTGCCACGTGGCGGGAGAACGCGGGACCGGGGATCCGAATTCCGGGGCTTCTGTTCGGGACGCATCACTGATGGGCATCGTCCCTTCCTGAAGCCTCAGTTTCACTACCTGTCAAATGGAAATCGTCGTTCTCAGCAATAATGCACTGTCTGTATTTGTAAGCGATTTGTAATTTGGAAAATGTTATTTATGCGGGGAAGCACCGGCAGGGACCTGAATCCCCTCAGCCGTGACCTGGGCTCCCTGGACGGCTCAGACCTTTGTTCTACCGTTTTTACATCTGTGATATGATACGCGCCTCCTCGGGAGGATCCCGGTTCCCGCTAATGCAGCCCCTAACAATGGCTTCGATGAAACAGATAAGCGAAGAGGCCAGAGGGTCTTCGGAAAGAAAGGGAGCTTGTAGCTTTTCAAGTTCAATGAGGCTTAGGAGGTTGGAAGGCTCTCCACATAAAGGCCTGTTTAAAAGAGCGCCCCGGATTCAAAGCCCGGGCTTTCCCAGACTCCTGACCACTTGCAGCCGTGTGTGTACCGTGCCTCGCGTTCCCTTCTGCATCATTATTTCACCCCAAGCCTGGACCCCAATCTGTAAGGACCCAAATGGATTACCTGTAAGGTCTGACTGGCGTCAGCCCTGGGAACCCCGGGCGGCAGGTGCAGTCCGGTGCCCCCATCCCAGCTCGGGGACTTGATGTATGCAAATGCTGGGGCCATCAGGCCGGGGACAATGGAGCGTCCTTAATCCCCCCAGGCGAGGGAGGGGGAGAGCCCTCGTCTGCACCCCTCCCCCCTGCCGAAGCCTCCACAGGACGGAGATCTTCCTGCACCTTCAAAGTGTGCAGCCCAGAGGGAGCTCCCAGCTCCAGCTGGGACCCCTGGGAGGCCCAGCCCAGTGCTCTGGGGGCTGCGAGGGGACCCTCAGGGGTTCCTGCTTCTTGGTGAAAACAAGCAAGCCCTGGAGGGGGCAAGGGGCTTGTCGGGGGTCTGATTAGGCTGTGCAGGCCGTCGGCCTCCGAGATGCATTTATTTATGATTTATTCCACCCAGGCAAAACCCCAGCGCTTACCCTGCTTGGGCCAGTGACTCTCCCCTTGGTGACTGAGACAGCCCTGCCCCCTCCGAGGATCCAAAGCAGAAGGAAGGTGGCTTCTGTCTGCAAGGCTTAGGTTAAGTCACCACCGCCGAGGGGACCAGGGTTTCTGTCCCCACCTTAGGTCTCAGAACCCTCTTTCATGTTCACTCTTTAAACTATGCAAGTCACCGCTCTGCTAGGGCACCTAGAGGATAAAGATGGAAAATGCATGGTCCCCGACCCCCCGTAAAAATGAAGTTGCCCCTCCCAGCTCCTCTCTCAACCCACAGAGCAGCTCAACCTTCAAAGTGCATATGTTTTTACGCAAGAAAAAGTGCGATGCAGCCTGCATACAGATTAGGAAAGTTTACAAGAGAGTCTTACGTTGTTCAGGTTCTGCCAGTATTTCCTGTTCTTTCTTCCTCTTTCCAGACGCTTTACGAGGCCCTCTCTTTCACTAAACTCCAGTGATCACTGTTCTGGCCTCAGGTAAGTACCAATGCCCCGCTTTGATTCTGTTCCCAGAATTTCCCTGGATTTTGTGCCACTTTCTAGAACACAGCTCACTTTAACACGGGAGGAGGTGCATTAGGTAAACCCCGAGGTTCCCTCCAGGTCTGAGATTCCGTGACTCAGGGACAGTGCAAAGCTCTCCGATAATGCTGCAGCGTGCACGTCTGGTATCAGATGCCACTTAGGTTTACCCCCAGGACAGGAACAGAGCTTAGGCTGATGCCTTTTGAACGAGAAGACTAAACATTTTCCCCTGTGCCTTCTTATCTCCGGGAAGACTTGTTTCTTAGACACTATGGGTCTGACTGCAGTTAGAAGAGGCTCGTGGCTGGCTCTTGGCTCTGGCCCTGGGTCTGGGACACCGTGACCCTCTTTGGACACCTTGGCTGTGCCCGAGTTTGAGCTCATCCAGCAGCATCGTCTGTGGGGCGCGTGGACTTGCACAGAAGTTCACTTCCCTCCACCAAAAGCTGCAGAGATGCCAAAGGCGCCGGCCCGCTTGCACTCCTGATACGGGAGAGTCCGGTTCATTACTTTCTAATGTTTTCAGATTCAAATGATCATGTCAATTAGCGATAGGAAATCACCATTAGGTCATTTTTCCTATCCTCTCAGGGGCTGAAGTGGGATCAATGCACGTTCTCCAGCCCTTTGTTCCCCTTGTGCTAAATAATGTAAGGAATGGTGCTTCTATTCTTGAGAGAGTATTACATATTCTAATAGATTTTCACAGTTAAGAAGGCCTTTCATCTTTGGCCCAAAGTTTCCTTTCTTGAAATTCATTTCATGACTTCATTCTTTGGGTCTCCTTTTACTGCACCCTCTCCCTTCTGGGGTTTAGATCCTAAAGATGCATTTCTTAGCATCAGTTCTGTGAGCGAGATACATGAGCCCAGCCTGCCCGGGATGGAAACAAGTCCAAGTGGACCAAATCTTTCCTTCCCAGTACAAATGGAAAGGATTATAGAAACAGACGAGTGGGTGATACTGACTCAGAGCCTGGGGTGTCGTGGGTCGGAGATTCCATTGGAATTTTTCTCTAGATGTTTTATGATTCAAACAATATAAATTGTTCTGTTGCATTCAGAAGGGCCAGGCACACCAATTAGAAACATCCCTTTCGCTTGCTGTGTTTCCCAGCCGCATCCGTCTGTACCAACACCACCTGTTTCCATCTGGGGATAAAGATGGCAGTGGGGGAATCACAGGCTCTCGGGGGCTGGGAGGGGAAGAGTATTCTCACTGGGGTCCCGTAGGATGTGGCTTTTTCAGTCCCTCTTCAGAGACCCCCCAAAAGTCTCATTTTCCAAAGATGCCCATGGAGTATTGGCTTGTTCACAGGCTGTAGATACTTTGTTCAACTCTGTGCTTCTGATTGGTTCTACAGAAAGTTGGGAAATCATTTGCAAATTTGGCCAGAACTCTTTCTGGACTTTTCTTTCAGTACTTTTCTCAACTCCTGGCAAGCTGGCTTGGAGACCCCCAAACCCTGCCCACCGCCCCCATACCTCTGCACTTCCCTTTTAGACTTCTTTCCTTCCTTGGCTCTTGACTTCCAAGTTGTCGGAAGGGATTCTGATAAATTAATTCAAAGTCAAGTTCCCCTTGAGGGACAAGGCTATGGCTAGTTTCCATCCTCAGTAGCTTGCACAAGACTTGTCTGTGCAAAGTAGGTGCTTATTCGATGTATGGTAATTCAAAGAGGCGCTACTGTTTTCACTAAAAGATTTCAAAGGTGTAGCTCATTCTTTAACCTTCTTTCCTTTCCTTCCTCCCTCCTTCCTCCTATTCTTCCCTCTTTCCTTCCCTCCCTCCCTTCTTCTTTCCCAATCTCCATTCTTCTCTTTACAAATATTGTTGAGCATGTAAACATAGCAAGCGCATTTTGATCTTCAAGGGATACAGAAGAAACCAAGACAAACAAGGTACTTTTGTGAAACTTGTGTCTGTTGGGGAAATACAGTAACCAGGTCTAGGCGGGAGTATGTGAGGTGAGTTCAGAGCGTGGCCGGTGCTGTAAGAGCATCACCTGCGTGATGTCCTGCAGCTACAGGGTATCCGTGGGGGTAGGAGGTGTGGGGAGAGGAGCCTCCTTGGGACTGGTGACATGGAAATCTCTCCAAAGTGACATTTGAGCTGAGTGTCGACCAACAAGAAGCATTCACCTATGTGAAGCTCTGGGGGCAGAGAGTGCCAGGCAGACTGTAAAGTGGGATCATAAACGTCCTTGCAGGGGAGATGATTGGGAAGTAAGTAGGAGGCAATGCGGCTGGAGCACGCCGAGCTGGCAGTCAGATCTCGTTGGGACCTACTGCATCAACGTAAAGTCTTGTAGACCGTAGAAACAAGGATGCACTTTAATTGGAAAGACGATCCTGTACCGTTGTCATTTTGCATCTGTCCTGTCCCTACTTTGGCTGTTCTATTAAGCACTTATGACTGTGTTACAACTTGCTCAAGACTTAGTGCCCTAAAATAACAATCGCCACGTATGATCCCAAAGTCTCTGTGGCTCAGGAATTCAGAGGCCCTGGCTGGGCAGTCCAGCCCAGGGTCTCCAGCTCTGCTCGTCGGAAGGTTCGACGGGGGTGGGAAGATGTCCTCCCCAGGCGGCTAACTTACGTGTCCGGTGCTGCTCGTGGTCAGAGGCCTCAATCCTGGCCGTGTGAAGCCCTCTCTGGGGCTGCTGGAGTGTCCTCAGGACATGGGGGCTGGTGTCCTCCAGAGCGAGTGATCTGAGGGAACGAGGTGACTGGACCTCAGAAGTCACACGCCATTACTTCTACAGCATCCTCTAGGTTACACAGGTCAGCTTTGGGTCTACAAAGGGCATGGATACGGGAGGTGAGGGTCATTAAAGACCAACCACAGGTCTGCTTGCTTATCTGTGCTTAACGATATTTACGCTGGGTAATTGCCGGGATCTTTTCTAAGTCTAGTATTTTGGGGTGATAACTTCCACGAATACTCATGTTCTCAAAGGATTCTGGTTTTAATTATGTCATTCCTCTGCTGCAAGCGAAGAGCGTGAGAAGACGGGTAAGAGGGCTGGGACGAAGCTCATGGTCCTCTCAGATCAGACCACAACATACGCTCCTAGGCTTACACCAGAGCTGACGCAGTCCCGACTGCGGGGAGAAGAAAATAGAGCTGTTGAGCTTTATGACTCACCTCGTAGGATGAACTTGGCAAGCCTGAGCTCGCCGAATATTCCAGCAAACCAGGGTTGTCTTCTCTGTTGCTGCTGGGGCTTCTTCAAGCCACACACGTACCAGTGTTATTGGCGGGACAACGTTATGAGAGGGCAGCCTGACAATGTGGCATTGTTCTGTGGGATCTGTGACCGGGTTTTAACAAATGACTCTTTATCCCACGTGTTTTGCCCTGGGTTGTTCGCTGCGCCTCAGTGCGGGCTCGAGGGCGATGTTTGGGAACACCTGTTCTCCTGTTGTGTCTCCAATATTTCTCGGTACGTCTTTCCACTGTCCATTGGCACTGTCCTGACAGCATCCTGCAGATGGAATGTTGTTTCAGGGCAGTCCGGGGGAGTTGGCAGTGGCAGTTCTGGTGGCAGCTGTGATTAGTGGCAGAGAATGTTCCAGAGTTGAATTTGCCCCAGCAAACTCCTGTTGCAACTCGGCATGGGATGGAACAATGTCAAAATTTGGAGAAAGGAGAAGAAGGTATTGTATGTCCGCCAGGGTTAAAGGGGAAAATATCTTTCAAAAGTTAAAAAAAAATTCTTAAGGAAATACATCATTGAATCACTATGATTTGTCAGGAGACTGGGGTTCAAATCCTGATGTCTTACTCTCTATGTCTTAGACAGGGACTCATAATCTCTGTGCTTCTGTTTTGTCATCTATTAAATGGATATGAATATCTTTGTTTGCCTACTGTGAGAATCAGATGAGAAGGTTATAATTATTAGAAAGTACTTTCAAATGTATTCACAGTTGCAGGGGAAGAGGCCGTAGTAGGAAAGTGGCTTTGCAAGCAGTCAGCTCTGAATTCAAATTTAGTTTCTGCAAGATACATGTGCCCCAATGTTCATAGTAGCCCTATTCACAATAGCCAAGACATGGAAACAACCTAAATGTCCATCGACAGATGAATAGATAAAGAAAATGTGGTATATATACAATGGAATACTACTCAGCCATAAAAAAGAATGAAATAATGCCATTTGCAGCAACATGGATGGACCTAGAGATTATCATACTAAGTGAAGTAAGTCAGAAAGAGAATATCCCATGATATCACTTACATGCAGAATCTAAAATATGACACAAATGAACTTATTGACAAAGCAGAAACAAGCTCACAGACATAGAAAACAAACTTATGGTTACCAAAGGGGAAAGGGGGTTGAGAGAGGGGTAAATTAGGAGTTTGGGATTAGCAGATACACACTACTATATATAAAGTGAATAAACAACAAGATCTTCCTGTATAGCACAGGGAACTGTATACAATATCCTGTAATAAATCATAATGGAAAAGAAAATGAAAAAGAATATATGTATATATAACTGAATTACTTTGCTGTATACCGGAAACTAACAGAACACTATAAATTAACTTTGACTTCAGTAAAAAGAAAAAAAATTTTTAAAAATTAGTTTCTACAGTTGAGTTGTGACTTAGTCCCATGCTTCTCAAACTTTCATATGCTCACAGATCCCTTGGGGGCCAGGTTAAGATGCAGATTCTGATTCAACAGGGCTGGTGGGGGGGGCCTGGGGTCTGCATTTCCTGGTGATAACTAAGCTACCGGTCCTCACTTGGAGGGCAAGGAGTTAGCTTCCCTAAGCTAGGGATTCTTAGCCCTGGGTGCCCGTTGGAACCATCTGGGAGCTGTAGAAAGATCCAATGCCTAGATTGCATCTCAGATCAATTAAATCAAAATATCTGAGGATGGGACACAGCATCAGCATGTTTGTCCTAAGACTTGGTTTATTAATCTGCAAAATAGGAAAAGAATCGTCTTCCCCTCATAGACTTATATTGGGATTCAAATTTTATAAGTATCTTCACACAGTGTCTGTGTTCTAAAAAAACTATCAACAATGTGTAGATAGTATAGTGAGTTTGAATTGACAGAGTCCTTGTACATATCATTTCTCAGAAAACCCTGGGAGATAATTCTATTTTCCAGACTCTGAATTTGGAGATTGGGATTGACATATATACACTATTGATACTATGTATAAAATAGGTAACTAATGAGACCCTACTGTATAGCAGAGGGAAATCTACTCAAAGCTCTGTGGTGACCTAAATGGGAAGGAAATCCAAAAAAGAGGGGATATATGTGCATGTATAGCTGGTTCACTTTGCTGTACAGTAGAAGCTAACACAACATTGTAAAGCAACTATACTCCTATAAAAATTAATTTAAAAAAAAAAAGTGTCTGCAGCAGGAGATGGTATAGCTGAGACTTGAACCCAATCTCCTCACTCGTTTCAGGGAACAACTATGTGTCTACACGTGGCGCAACTATGTAAAGTATTGCCTAAAAACCTCTTCCTTGGGATGTAAAGCTGCCTACGTAGAGTATTATCACCACAGAGGTAGCCGTCCATTCCTGGATTTCAATCACTTCACCTCATTCTTTTTTTAAATTAATTTATTTATTTTTAAATGGAAGAATAGTTGATTTACGATGTGGTGTTAGTTTCAGGTGTACAGCACAGTGATTCAGTTATACATATACATGTATCTGTTCTTTTTCAGATTCTTTTCCCTTATAGGTTATTACAAAATATTGAGTAGTTCCTTATGCTGTACAGTAGGTCCTTGTTGGTTATCTATTTTATATATAGTAGTGTGTATATGTTAATCCCAAACTCCTAATTTATCCGCCCCCCCCCCATCTTTCCCCTTTGGTACCCATAAGTTTGTTTTCTATGTCTGTGAGTCTGTTTCTGTTTTGTAAATAAGTTCATTTTTGTATCATTTTTTAGATTCCACATATAAGTGATACCATATGATATGTATCTTTGTCTGACTTACTTCACTCAGTATGATACTCTCTAGGTCCATCCATGTTGCTGCAAATAGCATTATTTCATCCTTTTTCATGGCTGAGTACTATTCCATTGTATATATGTATCGCATTTTCTTTATCCATTCATCTGTCGGTTGATACTTAGGCTGCTTCCATGTCCTGGCTGTTGTAAATAGTGCTGCTATGAACACTGGCGTCCGCTGTAGTGAGGAATGAGCCACAGGTGGAATTTACTTCCTTTGCTCTCTGAAGAGAAGAGGATCGTCTGAACGCACACCTGTGAAAGCTGTGTCTATCCAGCCTGCTCCAGGAATGGATCTCACTTTAGTTCAGAAGGAAAGAATGTCAATATAGGGCTTGATGTTGGATGAAGCAAAGAGAAATGGCCTTTTTGGGGGGGCAAGCCACCCTTTTTGTTCCTGAGCTTTAAAGTGGGTAAGTTGCCATTTGGGACCAACGGAGCATCCCTGGGTCCCTCTGACTTGCTCCTTCCCTTTGTCCCTCTTCCCCTGGAGGATGAAGAAGAACTAGAGAAAAGAGAAACTGGTGAGAAATCACTTTTTAAAAAATCCATCTTTACTGGAGTTCTGAAAAAAAATTTTGGGGACTCCTAAAAGGGTATGTGGTCTCTTTTTGTTCCAGGGCTGAGGTTAGCCGTGGAAGTAGGGCCTGGAAGATGCGATGTTGTAAAAATTATGCAAGCAGCCTACTGGGATGAGATCATTTCAACTTGGGTGTTTAAAAGCGCCTGAACATTGCATGCAAGGAACTCATCAGATCCCAGCAAAGGCTGGCATAGCACACTCTGAGATGCTCTCAAGGGATTTAAGGATTGCGCCCTGGAACGTTCCCCTTTCCTGTTTCCATCCTGATGATTGAGAGAAATGGCTTTGAGGGGGAAGAAAATCTTCCGTTTGGCAACTGCACCAAATAATGGATAGAAAATAGTATTTTAGATGTAATTGGTGTGTTTTCAGAATTGGTAGAGACCAAGAGAGCTCTTATTTATTTTGAAAAAAAAAGGAACTAAATAGAAAATAGCTGTGTTATTGAACAAGCCACTGAAACACACCACACAGGGGAATTATCTTCCAGTTGCTGACAACCTAATGTGGGCTTCCTTTCTTGTCATAGGCTTAGATACGAATCCAGAGCTGATGAGTTTTCCCTCTTATGGGATATTTCCTCTTTGTAAGGGTACAGAGATATTAAGACACCTTTGGCTAGTACCTTTTGTCCTGGCGAGGTCACCAGAACACCCAGATAATCAATTACAGGATATTTTGGCTAGACCAGGTGTAGGTAGGTGTCCCATCCTTGTGGGTGGATAGAGCTATCCCTACCCTGGTAACAAGACCTTTTGGGAGGGGAGAGAGGAAACTCTTGGCTCCTTTGATGTGAGGCTCAAAGTTATTACAACACGTCTGGAGGGCTGAGGTTGCCCACTTGGGGCCAGTTGTCAGAAAATGAGCATCTGGTCTCTGGGGGGAAATTATAGTCAAGAGTCAAGGCACTCTTGTCTGGTGACCCCTGGCTTAATAGTAAGGAGCCAGATCATCCCAAGACGATGGCTCTGGGCTCAGGGTGAAATATCTTCTGCTCTAGGCTTCCAGGAATAATGAGTACACTTCCAGGAATAATGAGTACACTTTTGGGGAAGCATATGCAATTTTTTGCACTTACTTGCGCTTACTTGTGCATGTATTGTAAAGGAGGTGCAGTGTAGGAAACCCAGATCAGCATCGTGAGGCTCACCCATACGGAGTGTAGCCCTTCTTCAAAGCCTGAGAACGACAGCCATGTACCAGCTGAAGGCAGGACCCTCCACGGACCTACCAGACAAGGGGTTTCTTACCGATGATGTGATTGTGAGCAACACAGAATCCCCCGTGACAGGTAAATTTCCTCATGGTTTTTGGACTTACCACGGGAGGGAGAGAAAAAAAGCCCTTCTTTCAATTTGTGGCATAAGCCCTGGGAGTCATAATCCGGACACACAAGAAATACGACCTGAAGATGCACCCTTGGGCAGTGAAGTGGGATGTATCAATTATCCTTGACTGTGGAGCAGCTAGATTTCCCAAAGGCAAGTCTGATCAAGAGAGAGAGTGGCACGCGCTCCCAGGAACCCTCCACCATCTCTTCCTTTGCAAAGTTTTCTAACAGCAGCGGCTTTCAAATGTTTCCTGACGCATTCTGAATGATGAAAGATAGATTGTGCGCCAGGCACACAGGTGTTTGGGAAAATCCCTGCCTCTGTGGGGCTGACACTCCAGTGGAGAGAATAAGGGGTAAAAAATAATAAGTAAGTGAATTATACAGTATGTTGGAGGTGACAGGGGCTGTGGGAAATAGTAGAGCATAGTCGGGGGGGAAAGGAACAGTCCCGGGGGGCAGGGGGGTTGGCAGTCTGCAATTTTACGAAAGAGACCAGTTCTCACTGAGAAGGTGCTATTTGAGCAAAGATGTGAGGGAGGAGTGGGGAAGGGGGATTTATGCAGAGCAAGTGGCCACTGTGAAGGTCCTCGAGCGGGGGTGTCAGGCATATTTGATGGACAGCAAGGCAGCCAGTGTGACCAGAGCCAAGTGAAGGAGGAGATTGGCAAGAGATGGGCCAAGGGGGTAAGGGGCATGGGGTGGGTGAGGGTCATCAGACCATGGAGGGTCTTGTAGGTCATCGCAAGCCTGTGGGCTTTCTCTGCCTGAAATCGCCACTGGAGGACTTTGAACAGAGGAGTGGCGTATTCTGAATTATATTTGAAAAGTGCATCACTCCCACTATGGTGCCAAAGGAGAATACTGGGGGTGGGGGGAAGGCTGGAAGCCAGGAGACCAGTGAGAGGTGATTGCAGTGACCCAGACAAGAGATGCTGGGGGTCTGGGCCGAGGGGTGGCCATGGAGATGGGGAGAGAGTCTGCTTCTGAGTCTGTGTGGTGCGAGCTGCCAGTGCTCTCCCTACTCCCCAGACCTCACCCACCCTATTCCGCAGACGGCTTCCAGCTGCCCTGTATCTGCATCTTTGTGTCTGAGAGCTTTTTCTCAGGACCTCAGAAGGTCACCTTGCCCACAGTGCCTCTCCAGGACCACCATCCAAGGGCTCACTGAGGGTATGATTTGTTGCCCTGGGACCAGCCTGACATAGCATCAGACCCAGGAACCCACTTTCCAGCCGAAGGGGAGGAAGGTGGGCAGATGGCTGTGGAGTCATAGGCTGCATCCCCAACCCAGAGATGCCATCCGGCAAAGCAGGGAGCCCTGTCCTTCAAGGCGAAAAGTCTGTATCAGATCCTCCCAGGTGGGGCCCAGGAAGTGTGTTTCAATAAGCTTTCTAGATGATTCTAATGCATGCAGAATTACAGGGTGACTGCATTATACGGTGCCTGGTCCACAAGAGGGAGAATACCTAGGGTCAGGAACTAAAGAGTTCTGTCTAGCCGTCTGGTTAATAATTTGTCCCTAGACTTTTTTTTTTTTTTTTTGGATTTCCCAGTTGCACAATCATACTGTGAAAAATGAGGTTGTTTTTTTTTTCTTTTTTACGATCTTTATCTTTTATTTCTTCTCGTTGCCTTTTTGCAAGTTAACTGTGAAGTTATATACAAGTGGTAATTTTGAGTATCCCTGTTCTCAAGCTCAAAGAGAAAAGCCTATATTATTTTGTTATTGAGTACAATTCTTACTGTAGTTTTATTGTACATACTCTTATTTTATTAAAGATGTCTCTTTTCCTAGTTTGCTAAGATTTTTTTTTAATCTCGAATAGATGATGAATTTTATCATATGCTCATTCTGTCTCTATTGAGATGATCATAAGATCAACTCTCCTTTATTAATTTTCTCTCCAGGCTCTTACAGAATATAAAACTTCCAAATGTACCTTAAAATCTTCCTGGAATATACCTTAGGAAATGATGACTCCTCTAGATTGGGATCTTCCCAAATTATCTGGCATTTCTATCATTTCCCTCCCCATTCTAGACCTGGACCCTTTGAATGCTGTATTCTCTTGGGAGGACAACTCACTCTTACATAATGATGTCTTCTTCCAAATCTCAGTGTCTGAATTATTAGCTTTATGCTCGGAGTCTTTCAGGACTTTGAGGATTCAAAATGCTTCTCTTTCCCAAAAAGCCCATGCTTACAAACAAAATTTTAGCTTAAAAATTATTATACCATTTTACAGTTTTATGAGCCAATTTTAGAAGTAAAAAGTGAAGGCTTTGACTTTTCGTTTTCAGAGTTTGGTCCTCTGTTGGGACAGCAAACCTCAACCTCAAAATGCAATATTTCTAACGTTAAGTGCCCAGAAAGCAAAAATGAATTACTGAGGACAAAACATAGTTAATTTTTTCAAAACACCGTACTGCTATTTCTTCACTGACTTGAATGGTGATAAAACTAGGAGGGGGATCCAGGTAGGAATGTACTGAAATTGTCCAGGTGACAAAGGAAGGTGGCTTGGTCTGGAGAGAGAGCAGTGGAGAGAAATGGTTGTGTTCAAGGGATATTTGGGAAGTCGAATCAATTAAACTTGAGCACTGAGGCTGAGGAAGGAGTCGTGGATGGTGCTTGAGATTCTGAATGGATGGTGGTCCCACCTTCTCAGACAGAGTTGATGTTGCTGAGAATATCATGAGTTCAGTCTTGGACCCAGTTAGGTTGAGGTGCCTGGAGAGACATCCGTGGGCTTATCGCTGATGAGCAACTGGGTGTGTACGCCTAGAGCCCCAGGGAAGAAGCCTGGGCTGCAGGTAAAATCTGGCAGTGAACTTGTAGTTGTTCACTGAAGCCACGGAAGTATATAGGTTGGAGGATCCAGGGAAAGAGCACAGAGTGAAAAGAATGAAACGTTCAGGGCTGAACCCCATGGAATTTCAGCTTTAAATTAATAATACATTTAAGCAAAAAAAATCAGGTTACCAAACTGTATATACCATGTTGTATATTTTTGGATAAAAAAAATCATATGTTTATGCACAGGGTTGATTTGCAGTGGTTATATACCCGATAGTGTAACAGTCAACAAACCTTGTTTGGAGTCTCGTTGTAACAGTATTTTGAGTATTGCTTGTTTATACCTTTTTGTAAAAAAGACTGGAAAGACAAACAGTAGTTCTCTCTAGTTGATGGGATTAAGGATAGCTTCTCTTTATATTTTCTAGACTTTTGGCTAAGAACATGTCTTTAGTGCTTTGGTTCCAGGATTTGACTTTAGTAAGTTTAGTAAGGATGATGTGTCCCTGTTTAAAAAAATAAGGATTTTGTGGGATTGGGGGGGCTGGATGGTGGGAGAGAGAGATGGATTGGGAGTTGGGGATTAGCAGATGCAAACTATTAAAAGTAGGATGGATAAACAGCAAGACCCTAATGTGTAGCACAGGGAACTATACTCAGTATCCTGTGATAAACCAGAATGGAAAAGAATATGAAAAAGAATATATATATATAGTAAAACTGAGTCACTTTGCTGTACAGCAGAAATTAACACAACATTGTAAATCAACTAGACTTCAATGAAATTTAAAAAATAAGGATTTGGGGTTAGATTCATGATTCTAAAACATAGTTGATCATCAAAATCAGCTGAGGAACTTTTGTATGATGACTATTCAGGCCCTGCACTAGAGGTACAGAGTCTGGGTCTCTGTGTAGGTGACTCAGTCACCAGTGTTATCCCAAGTCACTAATGGGTGATGAGACTGGGTAATTTTGGGGCTAAATATTTTCTAATGTCCACTCTACACATTTCATGAGTGTTGGTATGAGAATGGGATGTAAAAAACATTTGGCCAGGGACTTCCCTGGTGGTGCAGTGGTTGAGAATCTGCCTGCCAATGCAGGGGACACGGGTTCGAGCCCTGGTCTGGGAAGATCCCACATGCCGCGGAGCAACTGGGCCCGTGAGCCACAATTACTGAGCCTGCACGTCTGGAGCCTGTGCTCCGTGACAAGAGAGGCCGCGATAGTGAGAGGCCCGCGCACCGTGATGAAGAGTGGCCCCCGCTCGCCGCAACTAGAGAAAGCCTTCACACAGAAACGAAGACCCAACACAGCCATAAATAAAATAAATAAATAAAAATTAAAATTAAAAAAAGAAAATGCTCCCTATTTCAAAAAAAAAAGAAAAAAAAACATTTGGCCAAAGAAGGAGGGTTTAATTTGTAAATATTAATTGCCCTAAATGATAAAAATAGCTAAGAAACAAATTTTTGGACTGAAAGTCAAATTAGGAGATAACTATTCCCATTACAAAGAGATTCAGTGTGAGGTTTCTTTAAATAGTGTCACTCTCAAGTTTACAGAAATATGTGGATGGATTAGTCCCTATTTTTCAGGAGTATATCTGAAACTTGAGCTCTAGAGCCAGACCCACTGGAATCACACAGTAGTTCCAAGTCAGCTGGAATCCCTAACACGGAAGAGACACATCACCTGGCATCTGGGATGATCTGAAATGAAGAGCCAGACCATTCACAAGAGGTGCAGAAAAAGGTTTTATGTTCCAAACTGAATTTTAAACACCATGAAAAAACATTAGATTTTAGCTAAAAAAAAACCCAGCAAGACCAAAAAATGTTATTTTGTGTCAAATACAGTAAACTGAAACAATTTAATAGGATGGCTCCAGCAACAAAGGCATTAACAAGTCAGGAGAGAAAACATAAACATTTTGGCTTGATGGGTACAGCGCTGGAGGGGGAGACTTCGGCGGGGTCTGGCTGCACCGAAGCATCGCCAGGACAGCTTACCTAGACCCTACCCGGATCAATTACGTCAGAACTTCCAGGCCTGGGGCCTTGGCATTGGACTTTTTAAAAAGTTCCTCCAGGTTATTCTAATGGGCAGTCAGGATGGAGAAGCTCTGAATCCAAGTGCACTTTTAATTGGTTATACTGCCCTATTTTACTTCCTGATTCCATCCATTTCTGGAGTTCCTGCTCTATCCCTCGGTAGCAGAGGGAGGCCCAAGTCTAAGGGGTTAGAGTTGGGACCAGAGACAGCTTCATGGACCCGTGACGTGTGCTGTCACACCAGGGTCCATGCTCAGAGGAACCCACACTTAGCTTAATGCTCCACCACTGTGGTCTTGAACTTTCTGACAGTTTTGTCTATGAACTTCTGATTGGTAAGTGAAGTCTGATGGCAAAACAGGACATGCCCAGAAGCAGAAGAGGTACAAGTTGCCCCACTGGCACATGGCATTCACGATGCCCCGTGAGCACAGAACTCTGGTAGAACCGGGATGCCTGGGATTCAGCGAGAGTCCACGTGTGCACAGGGGAAGCACAACTGAACGATCAAGGGCACTGGGCCACCGAAAGGCCGTGCTTTCCGTGTGAGCCAGAGCTTGGTTCAAATGCAGAAAGGTGGCAATGGCCTTGTAAATATCATGATGGACTACGGAACCTTGCTGTATCCTTTCTTATTTATGTTACTTCTCTGGAGCAACCAACCATTTATGCTGACACTGATGACTTAGGAGGAAAGAAAAAGCTCTTTTCCTTTTGTCCTTCCTCACTCTTCAGTAAGCCAAAGGTGAGAGAGATGGTAGAATGGGCAGGTATCAAAAAGTGAAGCAGAAAGAGTTGAGTTACTACTGGGCAGTGTTTCTGCTATTCTGGTAAGATTGCTACGAAATGCAGTGTGTGCAAATCTGGTGACTCTGCACGTGAGTTAAATGCCCTTATGTTTGCAGTTAAAACTGGCAACGCACAGTATAAAGATGAATGATCAAATGTACACTAACAATTTAAAATTTTAGTTCCTTTAATTAGCACAACATTAAATAGCCAATCACACTATGACAAGTCAAGAGAGAGACTTCAAGAGAAAGGAAAATACTTTTTTCTTGCTTTTTTGAACAAAGGGCCCCCAATTTTCATTTTGTACAGGCACCTGAAAATTGCGTAGCTGGCCCTGATGGGAAGTCATCTATGGACAGAAGTGCCCCCCTACCTACTCGCCCACCCCCCCAACACAAGCTCCGAGGAGCCTGGCCTGCAGGACCACAGGTACACAGCCCCCCAAGAGCTGAGAACTGCTCTGGGGGAGATCTGACCCCACAGAAGACGCTGAGACTTCAGCTCTGTGGCTGGAATCCTGACTGACTGTTTCCAGACGGTCCAGGCTGCCGTCAGAGGAAGATAATGAGCAGCTCCTTCTGAGGATGAGCTCAGCACAGGCAGGAAGGACGATCATTAGCAGCTCTCCTGTGGATACACGAAGGCCAGCAAAAGCGTCTGCAGACAAGTAATTTGACTGGGTGTGTTTTGACAATAAACTCAAACCAGACAGAAGTTGGGTGGGGAGGGGAGAGACAATGCAGAGGGGGAAGCCATGAACTTCACAGGAGAAAGTAACTATTTTCCTTCATACTCGTTGCCCCAGAGCTGAGCCGCCGAGAGCAAGCTTCCGGGGGAGACGGCGCGGTCTGATGGGAAGCACCCTGGGCTGAGTGTCAGGCACTGGGCATACCGGCCCATCTCTGCTGCAGACCAGCTGGGCCACCCAGGGCAGTGGTGTCAGCCTTGCTCAGCCTCTGTTCACATCCTTCGGAGATTTCTGTAACCCAGAACTTATCCGTATGCTTAGGAGGGAGGGATGGGGAGGGACCCCTGAGCCTCAGCCATCACCTTCCTGCCTTACGTCAGACTAGAGGGTTGCCGGGGAAAGAGCCCTCGATTTGGGAGTAAATGGGTGAATGTGCCCATGGACCAGTCACACTGAGGACAGGGCTCTCCCCCGGGCACCGGCAGGAGGGGGCCAAGTCTGCATTGTGGATCTGTCAGACATCTGCTGTAATTCATGAAAACCGTAAGCTCATTTCATTTTGAGCTCTAGCTGTCTGGACTCTTTATCTACTTTTAGAAATCCACAGATTAGCAAGTGCAGTCAAACATGTTGCTCAGGTATAATAAGGTCAGTTGCCAGGGAACCGAAGAGTGTAGACTAATACCATCATGGTTCCTGACACGTGGTACTCGCGTCGCCAGCTCTGCACTTCACTCCCAAGAGCGCTGCTTACGGAGGTGTCCGTGCCTTTGGTCTTTGCTGAGGACTTTCCTTACTGTGGAGCCCAGAGCATCACTTGGCTTGTGTCATTTATTTATTTCCGAGGCAGTCATTTTCAAAGTAGAGATTTGAACCTTGTATACGAAAATCCATTCGTCAAACACTGTTAAGTAAGAATCTGCTGTATGCAAGGAAGATTTTTGTTCTGAGGCTATGGGCCGTTGAGAAGATGTCTAAGATGGTCTTTGTCATAAAGCAGTATTTCTCAGTCTTTTTGTCCTTATTGATCTCTTAAGGAGAAAAATGTTAATTTAAATTCTCCCGCACCAAAAGGAATTAAGTCATCAGGAAAACGATTTCATCGGGAGGGTGGAGGTTTGAAGAACCACAGACCATTCAGCTAGCTAAGATTTTTTCTTTTAATTATTACTCTTTATTTTATTTATTTATTTTATTTTTGGCTGCGTTGGGTCTTCGTTGCTGCGCACGGGCTTTCTGTAGTTGCGGCGAGCGGGGGCCACTCTTCGGTGTGGTGCACGGGCTTCTCATTGCGGTGGCTTCTTTTGTTGCGGAGCATGGGCTCTAGGCACGTGGGCTCAGTAGTTGTGGCACGTGGGCTCAGTAGTTGTGGCTTGAGGGCTCTAGAGCGCAGGCTCAGTGGTTGTGGCACACGGGCTTAGTTGCGCGGAGGCACGTGGGATCTTCCTGGACCAGGGCTCGAACCCGTGTCTCCTGCCTTGGCAAGCGGATTCTTAACCACTGCACTACCAGGGAAGTCCCTAAGATTTTTTTTTTCATACTTCCCAAGAACCAGTTTTCCTGGTTGATTGGAGGCAATATGGTCCCCACTGAGAAAGCATCCCATAAAGGACCCGTTGGTAGGATCCACTTGGAAGAGAGATGTGAGGAGGCAGACGAGCTAATACAAGCTCAAAGTTTGGAATCAGACATCCTGGGCTGACTTGGCACAAGTACTTCTGGTCCCCAATTTCCTTACTTGTAAAAATGGTCCAATGATGGTACCTTCCTCATAGTGTTATGTGAGGATTGTTAGATAATACTTACACAGGACCTTGTAAAATGTCTGGCATGAAGTAAGCACTAAATCAATGGTAGTTTGGGACCAAAACCTGTATTTGTTATCTCTTGATGCATAATAAATTGCCCAAACTTAGAACAGCAGATATTTATGATCTCAGGTGGCTTCTGAGGGTAAGGAATCCAGGATGAGCTTACCTGTGTGGTTGCAGATAAATGGAACTGCCTTGGAGACGGTCGTTTTTAGCACTGCTAGGCTATATTTTAAGTGGCATAAGGACGGCACATCAAAACTCAGCATAATTTCCATAAAGACATTGTTGAGGATTTTATTCATTCTAGTACATGTGTTCTGTCCTGTTTTTGAGGACCTGTTGGAGAAAAGTATAAGAAATAGCTGTGCTTTCTGGGAGCATTTGGTTTAGGAGTGCCACTTAAGGATGCTCTAAATTATGCAATAATCTGATTTCACTCTTCATTTTGGAGCTAGCAAATGTAGAAAGCAAATGTACAAGGACTGTATAATATGTATGTGTATTCACTTCACGCCTGACTCTACTGGATGTCCCTGTCCTTTTGCGTTCCCTTTTCTGTCTCTCCTTCTACTCTTCGGTTTTATTTTATATATTCTTGTAAGCTTCCTTAAAGCCTGTCTAGAACAAGACATTAATACATAAATAAGTAAACAAAGCACGACATATAATAATTATATGTATATGTACATAAATACAGATAATCTAAGAAGGATACATTTAAAAATATGTTAGTCACATTTAAAATTGAAGTGAAAAATAATGCCATTTGCAATAGCCTAAAGATGTGAAACTGTTAAAAGAAAACAAATTATATGCAAGACTCCTACGTTAAAAAATACAAAACATTGCTGAGGGAAAATAAAGAAGACATGGATTAGAAGACTGAATATTATGAAGATAGTAATGACCCCCAAACTGATAAAAAGACTCCACACAATTCCAATCCAAATTACATCAGGCAATTTTGGTAGCAATTGACATGCTGATTTTAATTTTATATTAAAATGTAGAGGACTTAGCATAGCCCAGAGAATTTTATGAAATAAGAAAACTGGAGGACATAGACTACTAGATTTCAATATTCACTCTAAACCTACAGTAACCAAGGCAGCATGGTAGTGGAGCAAGGGTAGAACTATAGATCAGTGAACCAGAGAAGAGTCCAGAAATAGACCCCACCCCAATATAGGCCAAGTGATTTTAAGTAAAATCACCAAGGTAGTTCATTGGGGAAAACAGGCTTTTCAATAAATGGTACTGAAACAATTAGCTACCCATCTGTCAATATACAAATATGTAGATTGATAGATGGATGGATAGATGGATAGATAGATAGGTGATAGATGATAGATAGATAGATAGATAGATAGATAGAGATAGATAGAGATAGATGGATGGATGGATAGGTAGGTAGATGGATAGATAGATAGATAGATAGATAGATAGATAGATAGATAGATAGATAGATAGATAGATAATCAACCTTTATTTCAACCATACTTAAAAATGAACTCAAGTTGGATCATAGAACTCAATGAAAGAGCTAAAACTAAAACTTTAGGGAAAAAATGGGAGAAAATCTTTGTGACACAAAAAGCACAAATCACAGAAGAAAATATACTCACGTGTATGTTGGCCTTCACAGTTTAAAGCTTTTGTTCTTCAAGAGACATGGTTAAGAAAATCAAAAGACAAACACAGGCTTGCTTTTTAAGTAACATTTGAACCCTCAGACATTGCTGGTAGGAATGTAAAATGGGGGAGCCAGCTTTTTGGAAAACAATCGGTTTCTTATAAAGTTAAACATATACTTACCATTCCACCCAGCCATTCCTCTCCTAGGCATATCTACCCAGGAGAAATGAAAACACATGTCTACACAAACCCATGAATGTTCAGAGCAGCTTCATTTATCACAGCCCAAAGCTGGAAACAAGCACATGCCCACTAACTGGTGAATGGATGAAAAAATTGTGAGAATGGAGAGCCCGGTTTCTTGCCTTAGTGTAGGCTGAGCCTGAGGTGTGGTCCACATCCACCCCCTGAGGTCCTCGTGGGACTACGTCCTGGTTGCCTGCGTAAGAGCCTGCGCATCAGCTCCCCCTGCACTGGCTTCCCTGCCGTCCTTGTCACACTTGCTTCCTACCCCCAGCCACGTGTCCTGGATCATGCCCAAATAAACCACTTGCACTTGCACCCCTGTCTAAGGATCTGCGGTGATGCAGCCCAAGACGGTTCTGCTGACTGGGAGCTCTGGTTTGCTTTCAAAGCATTCTTCACCCCGTAACTACCCCTAAGGGAAATCTGGGGTTGGACTCGTCCATGGCTTTTCACACGGGGTATGGCTGTGGTCACGGTGAAGACTGAAGTGCCAGGTGGCACGTGGGAGCAGGAGTTAGCAGGCTTTGCCCCCATTGGAAATCTGTCACTGTAACTAGGGCTTTGGAACCCTCCCTCATGTCACCCCTGTACATGTGACCTGAGACAGGTTAACACTAGAACCGGGAAGGAGGTGAGCTTGCACTCTACCTTCCTCTGGAGAGAAATGGCCTTGTCTTTCACTGCGTATAATAATCACAGACAGAGATCCATTATGACACATTTAAGTACTTAAAAATTGTCGAGTATCTACCATGTGCCTGGCACTCTACTAGACACCATGAGACCAAGAATTGAAAGAGGAGGAGGTAAGCCTGGTAGACGAGACAAATAAACAAAATCAAAATATGAAGCACGTGGAGAGACACAGGGTGCTACCTGTCAACTGAAAAAAAAAAAGCACAACGTGAGAGTTGTGAGTTGAGTTTTATTGGGGGCAAAGTGAGGGCTGTAGCCTGGGAGCAGCCTGTCGGAGAGCCCTGAGGACCTGCCCGGAGGAGGCGGGGAGGTCAGTACGTATGTGGGTTTGGTGAAGGGAGTGCAGTCAGGCACACGTGTTGGCAGAGGCTGGCTTGGCCTCGTGAAGGTCGCTTCTAGTCACAAGGAGCGGATGTTTCTGTTAGTGATTTGAGTGCTTTTCTAGATACGAGAAGATGCAAGAAACTGGGCTCATAAAATCTTCTCCTGAAAATATCTAACTATCTGAAGACCTGTTCTGACAGTTTTCCCAGAGCACAGAGTGTCTCATTCCTGATCTCCGCCCTGAAGCCCTTTCAGCGGGTGTTGAAGGTCAGAGACTACTCTGGCCAGCGACTTCATTCTTCTAGATTGTAGGCGCCCAGTTTTAGTCGGCACAGCCTAGGTGGTGGGGGGAGACAGAGGGCTCTTTAGCAAAGCTCAAGCTGAGTTTTGAAGGGTAAATAGGAGCTTATCAGATAGAGAAAGGGAAGGGCACTTAGGCAGACAGAATAACGTGTGCAAAGGCACCAAACACCAAGAGCAGGGCACGGTCAGCTGTGCGAATTCTGCAGAACAGCTGGAGGGGAGAGGTTTTGTTCTGACCAGCAAATGGTCGAGGAGAAGGGGGTGCAGGTGGGCCCAGATGTTGTCACCCAGCCATTGCTTCTGAGATGCAGGTATATGGCATGTGTGGTCACCCAAGAGGCCAAGTAGAAAGGTGAATTTCCCAATGCTTGGGGTGGGACCAGGGAACTCATGTCCTCGGGCCTGGAGAAGCTTGGAAACCCCTCTCCCGGCTGTCACCCCTTTTCTCAGACCCACCTGTACCGTCTCCCTACAGCTGCCACTCAGATGACCACAGCTCTGGTCCTCTCCTGCACAAAAAGAGACAGACTCTCCGTACATCTTTCAGGATTTGTGAGCAGTGACAGGGTCTTGGCCACCGTTTCCTCGTCTCTCAAGCCACATACTTGGCTCTGCGTGGGGAGGACTGTAAAACTGACGTGACCGTTACTGACCATCTCCCCTTTCCTTCTGACCACATCAGTAGCCTCTGCCAGATGGCCACGATGTGTTTTGCAAGATCATAGCAGTTTTGCCTGCCAAAGTACTTAGCTGTGGTGTTTATGGAGTTAAGGAGATTATCTCCTCAATGCTAGTGTTAGGCAGGTACCAGAGCTACCCAACCAGATTCCTTGGCATTGGGGCGGCTTCTCGAAAAGGTGATGCAGGGGTCGAGAGGCCCCAATTCTGACATTTTCTCCAGCTTAAAAGATGTCCACGCACATGTCATCTGTACATGGAGAAGCGAGGTCCCAGAGAGAAGCCTGAGCTTCCGCAGCCACCAAGCTCTCCAGTCCATCTCTGCTTGGCCTTTGAAAAATTACAAAGAAGCTTTGGGGTATGTTCTGCTCTGTTTTGTTTTATGGGGTTTTTTTGCACGGTGAGCTAGAAGTGAGGGTCAAGACGCTGGAAGCGAACAACTTATCTTTTCACTTCTCTGCTCAAAAAGATGGATGCCAAAGGATCCATGTTTTCACCTCTCCTCCCTCTTTCCTCCCCTGAGCTAATCCTTACACTCAGGGATATGAAGATAAACACTGATCCAGCTGCCAAGAAACTTGCAGTGTCTTCAGAGAGAAAGACAGTGCAAACAAAAGCACCAAGCTGTCCTCCTGCCCTTGTGGAGACCAGGAGCGTCACTTGGACGCCACCAGAAATGCAGAGTCCCAGGCCCAGCCCCCAGCCCTGAATCCGAACCTGCCTTGTAACCGGATCTCCAGGTGACTTGTACGGATGTTGAAGTTTGAGAAATATCCTGTGCTTTCTCTCCGAGTTCCCAAGAGCTATTTGGGAAGTGAGTGAGGAGGGCTTCTTCCTCAATGGCAGGGAGGGAGGGAGGGAGGGAGGGATAGATAAAGTGAGGACCCCCGGGGAGAGCATTAGGCTGGCATCAATGGGCAACGAGAGAAGCATCATCCCAAGGCACGTTTTTATTATTAATAGTATCAGCATAAAGGTGTTTGGTTTTTGGGGGGAAGGGGAGGGAGCTTCCTGGCATCTAAGCCCCCTTCCCACCACAAGAGTCATGGTGAGGCACAAGCTGAGAAAACCAGGAACAGTCTAGATGTTCCCAGTTCATGGCAACGAGTGGATGACGCTTTCCACACACTTGGGGTACCTGTGTCCTTTCCATGTCCTTTGACCAGGAGCCAAAGACACAAACATGCAGGGAACATGGGGGGTTTTCTCCCGCAGAGGCAGCAGGGGCAGCTCTGGGCAATATTCAGGTCTAGAAACAGCCATGTCAGGGGGAACGCGCAGTGTCAGGGACCAGGGGCCACCGGCCAGCGGCATGCTCACCTGCGTGCCCTGATGCTGTGCTGTGTCTCTAGTTCTGGCCTAGCCAGCCTCTGAAGGCACCCACTATATTTCTAGCTTGGTTCTTCATAGCTCCCCACCCTTCCCTTCGTTGCCTGGAGTGCCATGGAGATGACCTGAAATGTTTAAACAGGGCTTTAGAAAAGCCTCAGAGATAATGACAGGAAATAGACCAGGGAAATTGCCACACCCAAGGGACCAGGCTTAGAAGTGAGGGGCTCCGGGGAGCTACATCCCCACAGAGGATGGAACGCTCAGGAAGTCTCAGCCTTTTCACCTTTAGCTATTGCCCTCTTCCTAGTTCTGGCTTGAGTATCAACCTCCATTTCAAAGGAGTAGCCCCTTGCGTGAGTACAGCTTCTCCCATCTTTGGAGTTAAATCTTTCTGGCTGCCTCTGAGTACGTCCTTTGGAAATGGAATTCTTGAATCCAAAGGTGTCTGCATTTAGAAAGCTTTTGATCTCTGCTGTCAATTTCCCTTCCACAAGAGTACCAATTTACCAATTTACACTTCCACTGGCAGTATATGAAAGGCCCTCTCCCTCAATCCTAGCTAACACCAGGGATTATCATTCTTTTGAGTTTTTGCCAATTTGATGGGTTTAACATAGTAGGCATGACACTGCTGTTTTAATTTGCACTTTTTAAAGTTACTTATGAAGTTAACCTTTTTTACATGATTGTGGTCAATTGCCTGTTCAGATCCTGCTCTGTTTTATTTCCACGTGTTTGTTGGTTTTCTTTCATTGATTTATAAAGCCATTTAACATACCAACTGTCTTTTTCTGCCATTTTTGTCACAAACACTGTTTCCAATTTGTCATTTTCTTTATAACTTAAAAAATTTTTAACTTTGTATCTTGTCTGATGTACCACTGATGCTCAAAGTCAATAAAAAAAAGAAAACAGCATCTTTTGAATCCCTCTGTCCTTCCCATATTAAGACGAAGAACTGAGCACTTTTATTCCTCTCTCCATTCACTGACTGGTTTTAGTTATAAAATCTGAATACTTAGACCCAGATTACATTATTATGTTATTATTTTGATATTAAACATCTTTTATTAGGAGAGTAATTTTTTAAACAACAAGGACCTACTGTGTAGCACAGGGAACTATATTCAACATCTTGTAATAACCTGTAATGGAAAAGAATCTGAAGAGGAATACACACACACACACACACACACACACACACACACACACACACACACACACATATAAAGCTGAATCACTTTGCTGTACACCTGAAACTAACACAACTTTGTAAATCAAGTATACTTCAATTAAAAAAAGGAAAAAGAAGAGTAATTTTTGATATCTGCGTTAAGCTTTATAAACCAACATATATGGGAAACACTTAGCACAGTGCCTGGCACATAGTAAGAGCTAAATAAATGTTGGCTTTAAAATTATTATTTCAGCAAATATTTTGAATTAATTCCATGTTCAACTGTTTTAATGCTCAGAACCATTTCTTTTATATGGGATTTCCTGGTCTTGGGTCCTTAATTTCGTTCCACGTTTCATGTGGAATGATTTTTCAAGTAATGTTTTTCAAGAAATATACCCGGGGAATATATTAAGTTTTTGGATAGTCAGCGATCTTTCTATCACCCTCATGTATAAAAGAAAAAAATGACAGTTTACCATTGTTTAATCACAATTCTTTTCCCTCAAACCTCAAACTGTTTTTTTTTAAATTGAAGTAAGTTGATTTACAATGTTGGGTTATCAAAGTGATTTTTTTTCAACTCCATTATTTTTTGCTGTTTGATGTAACATAGAAGAAATCTGAAACCCACTAGATTTGTATTTCTTTGTGTTTTTTTTCCTCCCAATTTTTAATGGATATTTATAGAATTTTTCTTTGTCTTTATTAGGAAAAGTTTTGCTCTGGTATTTCTAGGTGTTGGACTTCCTTTCATATTTTTGTCCAGCCTAATGTGGTGAAGTCTTCTGATCTGCAGAGCTTTTGTAGAAAAATAAAAATGAAATATAAATAAAATTTTTATGTATGTGCATTTGATTACTCATTCTATTGTAGTTGTTTTATTCTTCAGAAATATATTTGACTCTTAAGAGTTGGCCTCTGTTCTCTGTCTTCATATTCCCCATCGTTTACATCATGTTCATTACATCATGATGTGTGATGTAAGGGTGGTGATGATGTCACTACCTTAAGGTGACTCTGGCTCTCTGCATCATCCCATGTGGATTTTAATTCTGCAGCTGACCTTTTGGTTTCCTTGCCATTTTTCCTTAGTTCGATCACCTACCTTTATATTTCATCTTGTTGTCTTTTCACCTTTGACAATTGTCTCCTCATGCTTTTTCATTCCTGTTTGACTGGGGCTATGCTAACTTGTATTCTATTAAGGATACCAAGTATTTACCAGAAACTTTTTTTCTGGATCCTGGGGAAGATTATTTTCAGAGGTCTGCTCTTCTGAGACTTAGGGTGAGGTCTGTGTAGACAAGTGGATGGACCTGGGTTCCACATAGGTCCCATCTCCTTTCCAGGGCATCCTCCAACCCAATGCTCACCCTTAGAAGGTGTTCATAGGGGGCCAACTCTTTGACTGAGGTGAGCATATCTCCTCCGCATCCTCCAAAATACACACTCTCTGCCCCTTTGTATGACAGGCTGAATCCTTGGAGTGTATGAAAAATCATAGCTTCCCACCTTCATTGTTAGATAGGGGCATTGCGTGTTCACCTCTTTTCCGCTCTGCAAACATCCATGCCTTGCTTAAGAGGATGACAATTCTGAAGGTGCAATTGGGCATTGTCAACCAGCTCGCACTAACATTTAGCAATGCTGAGCATCTTTTCATGTGCCTACTGGCCATTTGTATCAAATGGGTGAACTTTATGATATGTGAAATGCTCCTCAATATACTTGTTTTTGAAATCAATGTCTGTTGTCATTACATGCCAATGCTGCCAATCAGTTGACTTCACGTGCTAATTTTATGCTTTTATATTTTTTCCTGAGAATTCTGAGTCCCTTAAATATCTCTTATTTGCTTCGATAGTGAAAGGATTGAGGATCTGAAAACAGTGTTGTAGAATATTCCTTGTGTGCCCCAATTTTCCTGTTTCTCATGCTGTGTCCCCAGTTGATCGACGTTTCGTTTTACCTTTAGGTTCAGCGCGTCAGGATACCTGGATTCCTGTCCTGGCTCTGACATTCATTAGCTGGAGAATTGGGGTGAATATCTTCTCCCCCTCCTGCCTCAGGTAAGTCCTCATGGGCTGAAAAGGGGGACATGAGCTACATGATCTTTGCTTTGCCTCCTGCTCCGTAAGGACCTGGCATGCTTTCCTCATCCTCTCCAAGTTCTCGGATCAATTAGAAGCTGTATATACATGGGATTTTACTTACATGACGTGGTGCCCGTGCTTACAGCTACGTTTTGGTCCAGCCCTATTCCCCTCTCTTCTCTGCCCCGTATAGTCCCCGAGGGAGGTGTAGCCACACACCAAAGCCCATTCGACTTCCTCAAATAGACAATAAGAATGGAAAACAACTGATGTCCAAAGAGTCAAAACTGGGCCCACCATTTCCCAGGTGGGGTCTCTTCGACAAGTCACTTAGCTTCTTTAAACTTCAATTTCCTGGCCTTTAAATGGGGTTAATAAACCAGCTCCTCCAGTGTTGCCATAAACATTTTAAAACATGCCACGTGAGAGCGCCTAGCACATCCTGAACAGGCCCGGTGTAGATGAACCAACCAGGCATTGACAGATAACATGGGTTTTCCGGGCTCTGCAGTGGTGAATTGATCAGAGCCGTCCAGAGCCTGGGGTGGGAAGTCTGCTTAGGCTAATTGAACAGAGACCCCTGTCTCCTGTGCTCTTCTGCTTTCCAATGGGACTAATAGAGAGAAACAAGTTAATGAAAAGCAAACATTTCCTGGTGAGCACTCCTCAGACAGCTGAGGGTGGTTGCAAGGTTGAGAAAGGAAACAACTTCAAGTCAATTGGAAAGGTCAGGAATCAGGAGAAGCAAAGCAATCTCCAGACAAGAGGCAGTCCCTGGGAAGCCATGAGTGACAGTAGCCCGAGGCTGTTCACCCGGTGTGAAAAACAGGAAGCGTCCTGGGAGAAGTGAAACAATCCTCCTCTAAGCTCGGGCTCCATTTCGTCATGTCCTCCTCCTGGAAGGCTAACAGATGACTTCAAAGTGATTCATGGGCGTGAGTCCACCGAATTCAATACTAGGTAGTTTTCTTCCCAGGAACCTAATGAAAAAGTGAGTCTCAGCCATGTTCAGGTTCGAAAGGACAGCTGCTGTGGTCCCTAAAACCTACCAGGTCATAACTTCAAAATGATCATAGGAAACCCAGGATGTCAACCTGGCAGGGTAATAAACATTGCGTGGACATTGGAGCCAGGCAGGAAGATGGCTAGAGACAGATCTCCCCACAAAATACCAGGCTAGTTCTAATGGGAAGAATGGTGAATTTAGGGTGGAGAAACCTGCAAGACATCAACGTGGTTAGGTGATCGAGACTAAGATTACTGATGACAGCATGTTTTGGTGTTTGGGCTGCCATAACAAAAATACCATAGACTGGGGGGCTTAAGCAACAGATATTTATTCTCACAGTTCTGGTGGCTGGAAGTCCAAGATCAAGGTGCCAGCAGATTCAGTGTCTGGTGAGAGAGGTCTTCTAGGTTTGCAGATGCTGCCTTTCTGCTGGGTCCTCACATGGAGAGGAGAGTGAGACACAGAGAGACACAGAGAGAGAAAGCCCTTCTGTCTCTTCTTGTGAGGGCGCTAATACCCTCATAAGGAACCTGCTTTCATGACCTCATCGAAACTTCCTTTCCAAAGGCACCACCTCCTAATACCATCACACTGTGGTTTAGAACTTCAACATGGGAATTTTAGGGGGCCACAAACATTCAGTTCATAACACGGTGTGAATGGAGATTATGCTCCCCCTGAGGGAAGGCAGACAAGAGCCAGGATCCTTTCTGGGGAATTCTTGCCGAGAGTATATGACCAGAGTCTGATCACGAGGAAATAGGGAAAGAACTCAGGCAGAGGGTTCTCCAAAGAATGAAAGGCTTGTACTCTTTAAGACAAAGACTTGATAGACAGGGAAAGACCAAGGAACTATTTCAGACTGAAAGAGACAATGAGACACAACAGATAAAAGTGATGTGTGTTCTTAAATGGGCTTGGAAAGGGTAAAGAGATCCTCTCTCTTGAAGAGAGTCCAAATCACCTACCACTATGATGGGTGCCCGAGAGTGAATTTTTTAATGTCCTTCATTTTCTTCTACTGTAAGAAAGAGTGTTCCCTTGGGATTGACATATATACACTAATATGTATAAAACAGATAACTAATAAGAACCTGCTGTATAAAAAAATAAATAAATAGAATTAAATTTAAAAAAAAAAGAAAGAGTGTTGCCTTCCCCTCCATTTATTTATTTACTTAAATCAGTATATGGGTGGTAATACAGTATTTTTTCAACCTTATTTAGGTATAATTGACAAATAAAATTGTAAAATATTTGAAGTGTACAACGTGATGATTTGATATATGCATCCATCGTGAAAGGATTCCCCACCAAGTTAATCCAGCACCTCGCATATTTACCTTTTTTGAAATGAGAACATTTAGGTTCTACTCTCTTAGCAGATTTCAATTCTGCAATACAGTGTTGTCACCTACAGTTACCATGTTATTTACAGTAGATCTTCAAACATATTCATCTTACAGCTGAAAGTTTGCACCCTTCTACCAACCTCTTCCTATTTTCCGCACCAAGCCCCTGCAACCACTTTTCTATTCTCTGTTTCTATAAGCTTGACTTTTTTTTTTCTTTTTAGATTCTACAAAGAAGTGATACCATGCAGTATTTGTCTTTCTCTGTTTGGCTTATTTCACTGAGCATAATACCTTCCAGGTCCATTCCATGTTCTCACAAATTATAGTATTTTCTTCTTTTTAAAGGCTGAATAATATTTTATAGGGTAAATATACCACATTTTCTTGATCCATTCATTCATCAGTGGACACTTAGGTTGTTTCCATGCCTTGGCTATTGCGAATACTGCTGCAATGAACACGGGAGTGCAGATATTTCTTGGAGATCCTGATTTCCATTCTTTTGGATATATACCCAGAAGAGGGACTGCTGGATCGTATGTAGTTTTATTTTTAATTTCTTGAGGAGCTTCCATGCTGTTTTCCAGTGGCTGTACCAGTGTACATTTCCACCTACGCTGTACAAGGTTTCCCTTTTCTCCACATGCTCACCAGCATTTATTTCCTGTCTTTTTTTTTAATTGAATTATAATTGGTTTACAATGTTGTGTTAATTTCTGCTGTACAGCAAAGTGACTCAGTTATACACACAGATATATTCTTTTGTATATTCTTTTCCATTATGGTTTACCCCAGGAGACTGGATATAGTTCCCTGTGCTATACAGTAGGACCTTGTTGTTTATCCATTCTAAATGTAATAGTTTGCATCTACTAACCCCAAACTCCCAATCTATCCTTCCCCCAGCCCCCTCCCCTTGGCAACCACCAGTCTGTTCTCTATGTATGTGAGTCTGTTTCTGTTTTGTAGATAGGTTCATTTGTGTCATATTTTAGATTCCACATGTAAGTAATATCATATGGTATTTGTCTTTCTCTTTCTGACCTATTTCACTTGGTGTGATAACCTTATCTCCTGTCTTTTTGATAACAACCACTTAACAGGAGTGAGGGGATATCTCATTGTGGTTTTGCTTTTCATTTACCTGATAAGTAGTGATGTTGAGCCCCTTTTCATGTACCTGTTGGCCATTTGCATGTCTTTGAAAAAACATCTGTTCAGGTCCTTTGTCCATTTTTCATCGGGTTTTTTGTTATTTTGCTATTGAGTTGTATGAGTTCCTTGAATATTTTGGATGTTAACCCCTCATCAGATATGTGGTAGCAGCCCAATATTTTGATGCTCAAATTGTCCCTGCTTTGTTTGGTGGGATCCTTCAAGAAGACTTCTGTGCCCTTTAGATTTGTGCCCCTGATTCTTCAAACTCTTTCAGACTTTCTGGCACAATGTTCCAGGGTCATCTTAAATTTCTTGTCCTACCACTAGACCAGATCTTTCCTCCAAGGTGCCCTGGTTTCTTTCAGTGAAGTATTTAGAACGTGGGCACTCAGTGGGTTCATTGCTTTGGGAGACGAGGTGGCTGCTTTGTCAAGTTACTCCTAGTTACTAAACTAGGAGACTTTAGTGACAATTTTGCTTCTGATTAACGTCCTTGAAATCTGGAAGTAGACCCCAGACAGGGTGGAGGTCTTCTCAATCCAACTACAGATGGATCCACCTACAGATATTTCTGTAATATTTAGACTCAGAGAGTAGAAAATGGTTGGTAAGACTAAAAATGTGAAAAACACAAAAATGATTTTTCTTTGCTTTATGCTGTAGGTAGGAAAATGTGTTCACCCGGGACCAGTTCAAGCACTGTGAATTAGTTCCCTGTCATTTCTATCCAATGTGGAGAAAGCAAGGAAAAAAAAAAAAAAAAAAGCAATCAAGCATTGTTCTGTATGTCATGTAAAAGAAACAATTACTACAGTTTAGCTTTTTCAGCAGGTTGTTTGCATAGCAGGAAGATATATACACAAGCACAAAGGATTTGAGGAAGTAGTTACATTCTCTCTAAGCTCCAGATTGATCTCCTGCCATTTTGAGGTTTGCTCATGAATTAGGAGGAAAAATGTCCCATGTTTTATAGATGAGTTTTCCCAGCTACCAGATTACAAGCTAATGAGACAAATTTGGGGTGCATTACGTCTAATTTACCGCATTTCCAGGCTCTTCTTTCTTCTCCTATTCTCTCCTGGGGTCTCTGATAGGAAATGTAGGTAATTTCCTCACCACAGTAGAGTTTAGGTTAAGAAGACTACTGTAACTAATCCAGTTGCAAACGAATCCAGTAACTAATCCAGTAACCCAGTTGCAGACATTCTAGGGCCATATTGCCCAAAGTGTTTCTCACTTGACTCTGAGCACTAGAAAGGCAGAGACTATGTTTTATTTTATCTTAGAAGTGGAAGTAATAGTAGTTACAGCTACTGTTTACTGAGCAGCCACAGAGAGCTAAACGTTTGGCTTATGCCCATTCTAATTCTCACTGCAGTTCTTCAGGGTGGTAGGATAACCATCCCCATATTCCAGAGGTGGACCGAGGCTTCACCACGAGGTTATAACGTGGCCAAGATCCAACAGTTGGCGGTAGGATTGAGCTGTGAACTGTGGAATCTGGCTACGTATTCTAACCAAACTGGGTCGGGGTGAAGGTGGGGAGCAAAACTTTGAAACGGGGGGAGGAACTCCAGACTGGACCCTCACCTATGGCTGGAGCCTTAGAGTAAGTAAGTGACTCCAACTTTTTGATCCTCAGTTTCCAAAATGCTAAAATGAGGTGGGGACACCTGACCGCCAGCATTCCTTCTAGCTTTATTCTTCTTTACTCTCCCTTGTCAAAAATTCTGCCTTCTGCACCATTAGGGGAAAAGCTCTGAAATTCCTCATCCCATCACCTTCCTCGCCACCTACCCCAACCGTTAGCACCCATCATCCCCCTTATTTTAGAAGTAGCTTTTCTAAAAAGAACTGGAAGCAATCAGCTGCTTTTGGAAGAGTAGATGCTCGGCAGATAGAGGTGTAATATCAAGCAATTCCTACTTGAGTTCAACCCAACGCATCCACAATGTGCCCAGGAATTAAAGGGGAAAAAAGTCCATATTTACTTATCCTCTTTTATTTTTCTTTGCATTAGAACAAATAAAGAACGAAAGATTGTTTTTTAAATGCAGAAGCATCAACAACGAAGATCAGCCCACTCTGTAAAGAAAAGCCAAATTCTCCCTAAAATAGAGAGGCCTTTAGACACGTGATAAAAGCTACTCATTCCATTGTTATTCTCAGATGAAAGAGGGGATGCTGTTTTTAAGCTCCAAAATCTATTGTGTGTAAAAGTGCTTGGTAATGAAGTCTGGGGGAAATATCAAGCATGTATTTATTTTTAAGTGTATATATTGCTAATTTATTTATTTAGACTGAAGTCCAAACGTGTACTGAGATCAGCATTAGGCAAACAAAAAAAAAAAGCTAATGCTGAATCTCTGGGGGAAATGAACACATTTTCCACACTGGAGTTTGAAAATTAACACCTTCAAGAACCAGCACTCATTAACACATCAAGAATTAGGGTGATACCTCTTTCAGCCCTGTTAGTGAAACAATTCTTTGTATTCGGTTTTTTGCAGAAGGCAGAGGTAGCCCTGGCTTCCAGAAGCAGAATTCCATGGAGGTCAATCCAGGTTCACCTGTCAAAAATAGAATACTGACCTATAAAGAATTTATTCCAATGTAATCTTTTCAGGGTCTGGGAGTATTCTGAAGAAATACAACCGGGCAGGGGCACACTGATGGATGGGGAGTGGAGGACCGTCGAATCCTCCCCCTTCCCAGGAGCCCCACTCACGTGACGGCTGCAGCCCCCTTCCCATAGGACCCATGTTGCAACCTGGGCCCACTTCACCTGGGCTCCAACTCCTCAAAATAGAAAAAGAGAAAACTCCAAATTGTGTCCCAATAACTAAATCAGTGGAAGGAGGCTGGGTGATTGGGGGAAGGTTTTCTACTGCAGAAACACAAAAATCTACTTAAAATTTAACTCCCCTTGAGTAAAAAGACTGTTGAAAACCTCTCCTAGAAACGGTAGAAACTGCTAATTCTCCGTCTGTAAGTAAAGGGCTCTCTATAGGGAGAGGATATGCCCCACTTTAAAAAATAGAAGTTATGATTATTTGCATTACAAAAGGATTCCCCCACTGATGGGCAGTTTCACTGTATTCCTTTTTTAAAATTTAACTTGTGCATTATAGAAAAAAAGTAGAAAATACAAATTTTTTTTAAAGTAGAATAAATACCCCATAACCCACCTCTCAGAGATAAACACTGCACACATCACCCCCTCCCTGATATTTTTTTCTTTTGCATATACAATGACACATATATTTTGGACCAGAATAAAATCACATTCAACTTATTATTTGATAGCCTATTTTTTCACTTAACATACATTATGAATATCTGTTCCTGTGAAAAATATATTTCTCCGACATCCATTTTAATGGCTGTATGGGCTTTCATGAAATGGGTTTATTGAATATTCTCCATGGATGTTCATTAAAATTACTTTCGATTTTTCACTTTTATAAAGAATGCTGCAGTGTAGATTTTTTCAGCTAAATACTTACTTCTCTTATTTGTCTCTCTAGAATCAATTCACAAATCTGAAATTCTGTTGGAGGATGTGCCCATTTAAAGTGTTTGTTCCTTGTAGCCAGACTGCTGTCCAGAAGGCTGCCATGGAAATGTGCAGTTTTTAATAACCACTTAGTAGGAACACAGCTTTGGAAACTCCTCGGGGGGGGTCTTTCTTATCTTTTTCCTTTTTCCAGCATGTCCTTACCTATTTGCAGGCAGCCTGCCTGGTGGTCCCGATATATCGATAGTGATAAAATTACAATTTCATTGCTAATTGGAGAAGCCTTCAGGAGCAATTTCCCATGCTTTCAGATCTTCTTGATCTTGTGCTCTTTCTTCAGAAAAAAAAAAAAATTGGTATTTTCTCAAACATGGGCTCATTTTCAGTGGTCCAGCAGATACGCCAGCTCCTCGGCCCCTGCAACAATCTGGCGAGGTAGTTACTATTTTCCACAATCATGAAATTCAATGAAATCATGCTTGTGAAATACTTGCGAGTAACTATTTTTGAGGTCCCCTTGAGGATACCGTGGTGACATAGGGTCCAAGCTTGGTGGTGGTCCTTGGGGAACAGGTGAGGAAGGGGTGTCTTTCTAGTTTGATCTCAACACTTTTCCCAGGCCAGTGAGGTTGGGCTAACATTTTGCACACTTGGGAGAGGTAAAATTCCCATTTCTTTATAATAGCTCCCCTTTTTAAGGAAGATTGGATATATTTTTCTATTGTTTGAAACCAAAGACCCTCAAGATGGATTTAGCTTCCTGAAGGGTCCTTCAAGATAAGATACAACTTTGTCCAGGGGAGGAAGCAAAAAACTGACTTATTGAAAAATTGAAATGCAGAGGAGACCCTCAAAAGCCTATATTCCAAAATGTCAGGTAAGAATTAAAATAAATGTCAGATATCAAGATAAAACTCATTCCATTGCTGCCTCATTTTTTTTTAATCCAAAAGATTGCATCCTTTAAAAAGCATTTGTTCTTGCTCTACCTGTCGGAAGTTTGATAACCTGACCTCAACAAAAGGAAGAGCCTACACATATCAATTCGTCAGGATTAGGACAAGAAAGCAGCTACTCTCTGTATTTGGGGTATGAAGGATTTTTGTATAGGGATTTAGGGTCTTAGACAACCATTTGAAGAGCTGGAAGTGTGGATGAAATGCAAGATACCCCCAGTGATTTCGTCCCGGAACACCAACGAGGGGGTTTCTCAAGAACGGACCAGGAGGGCACCGTGTATCTTGTCTGTCCAGATATCTCACTGCAACTCCATCTGGAGAGAAATACCTTTCCTTCTCATCCACCTTCCAAACATCCCGTGACTATGTCTCACTAGCAGACTCTCCCCTGGACCATATGGGAAAAGGGATTTTAGGAAGTGTCGTTTCTAGTTTAGCCATCTTCAGATTAAAGCTTAGAAGGGAGTGGCAGTGATTCCCTTAGACGGGACTGACAACAGACAGTCCAGCATCTGGGAGACTTTCTTCTGGATGTGTGGTCTGCAAGCCATGCAGAGGGTCTTCCTAGTCCCCAGAGGGAGATGAATAAGTGAGGTAAGCCTGTTGTTGAGAGGTGTGGGGCAGACCCCTGGTTTGGGAGGTGGCCTTGACCAAGCAGGGAGAGAAGAGGTCACAATTTCACCAGCTGCAGACATTGAAAGTCACAGGCAGACCAGGGGCAGCAGTGCTACAGAGGCCATGGGGACAAGTCAGTGCCACGACTGAGCAGGTAAATCTGAAATCCATCTCCTTTGTAGTCAAAGCCACCACCCCTTGCCTCTAATACGTGCCACGTGGACACAGAACTTTTCCTCATGGACGCAGAGCAGCTACTCCTTCTTTCATTTACATCTCACCTGCTTTTTCTTGTCCCTTTGCAGACGGGGGTCCCCTGCTCCCTCATCTGACTGTACGTGGTGGCCACGCCCCAAACAGCAGCCTTGACCTCAAGTTTATCCAGCCCTCCAGCTCCACAGCCCAATGCTGACCTCAGTGCCTGCCTCTACCAGGAAAGAAGGTTGCTTGGTCCATGGAGTTATGGCTGGACTAACTCCAGATGAATGGTTATTCCCAGAGGACGCTGAGGGTAAGAAAGAAACCATTTTCAGAGGGAATTCTCAGCATCTGTATGGTATTTTCCTTCTCTTAAAGTGGAAATCACAGCCTCGGAGCTAGCATTTTCTCTATTTGAAATCAATTAAACATCCCCCACCCCCGCCATCAGCAAAGGAATTATTAAAAGATACATTTATCAGAACATTGTTACCCAAAAAGGTCATAGATACAAACAGGCAACATTCAGATTAGAAAGAATTGAAAATCTGTAGTTGACATTTGCTGAAGGTGTTAGAGGGAAGCAAAGACTTTGAGAGAATTTGATTAAGAAAGATTGCGTGTTTTTAGTAAGTCTTGAAGAAAGATTAAAGCTTTTCAGTAACAGCCTCTAGCAAGAAGTGGGTATCCCTGACAAGAAGAAAAAGAACAAAGAGAATGGGACCAAACCAGACTCGCACAAGCCATTGGCTTCCATACCTGGCTGTGGGTTACCAGCAACTCCTTTGTGAGAACAGAGCTTGATTTCTGCACCCACGGTATATCCTTCAGAGATCATATATAGTAAACTATGAACAGTTATTTCCAGAATTTATTTCCAGTGGTCATTACCAAATCCTTGGATTTGTCTCATAAATCCCTGAGACACTGCATCTTCCACTTATTAGACGCATGGATACTGGAGCTGAGTAGACTACAGTCCCTTTACAGGAATCTCTTAATGAGTCTTATTTTTGTCCTGAAGGTACAGTAAATTTTTAAATGGTAGTATTTTCACTAGGTAGTCGGCTCTTTTAGGACAGACGCTAAGTCCTATCATATTCATGTTCTAAACATATAAGCTTGTGTCTGGCACATACTGGATGCTCAGTAAATAGCTGAACTTAACAGTTTAAGAAATACTTTGAACATCATTTGTTGATGTAATCATCACAGGAGTCCTTTTGTGTAGGTAAGGGTATTAAATGGTACTGACCTGCCTCCGTATTTTACCTCTCTCTCCCAGTTTGCCTTGTAGCCCAGGATGGGCATGGGCAGGCTGGAGAAAAATGAATGGAAATACTGAGTGCTGAGGCTTGTGGTCAACTGATCATCTGTTGTCTTTTAGGCAGACTTTCCCAGTGCCTCTTAGCTTGAGAGCTCCTTGCTTGAAGGTCCCTTTGGGTCTTTGTTATGGATTTAGATGGTGAAATATAGGGGCCTAGATAACATGGAGTGCTGAAATGACAATAGCAGAATGAATGAACTGAGTATATGTGCTCATGTGATTTCTTGGAGTTAATCTTTCATTCATTTTTTCAGCCTTTATTTCAGAAACTATTCATTAGAGCAAGCACGGGGCTGGCGTTGAGGACGTGATGTTCTTTTTTTATTATTCTTTTTTTATTGAAGTATAGTTGATTTACAATGTTATGTTAATTTCTACTGTACAGCATGTTTCAGTTATACGTATATATGCATTCTTTTTTATATTCTTTTCCATTATGGTTTATCGTAGGATATTGAATATAGTTCCCTGTGCTACACAGTAGGACTTTTTTACCGATTCTATATATAATAGTTTGCGTCTGCTAATCCCAAACTCCCAATCCATCCTTCCCTCAGCCCCCTTCCCGCTTGGCAACCACAAGTCTGTTCTCTATGTCTATGAGTCCATTTCTGTTTTGTAGATAAGTCCATTTGTGTCATATTTTAGATTCCACGTATAAGTGATATCATATGGTATTTGTCTTTCTCTTTCTGACTTACTTAGTATGATCATCTTTAGGTCCATCCATGTTGCTGAAAACGGCATTATTTTGTTCTTTTTTATGGCTAATATTCCATTGTATATATGTATCACATCTTCTTTATCCATTCACCTGTCAATGGACATTTAGATTGTTTCCGTATCTTGGCTATTGTGAATAGTGCTGCTATGAACACAGGGGTGCATGTGTCTTTTCTAATTAAAGTTTTGAGGACATGATGCTCTTAATCATGCCCCAGGTTGAATAGAATCCATAATTCATATCCAGCAATAGCAGCAAATTTTTTTTAAAAAAGAAAATGGAGTGATAATCAACCACATTATGCGACCAGCAAGAAATGCCTTGTTCAGTGATAAAATTTCTCCCTGTAGAACTTATCTCACCTGGAATCATTTACATTAGGTTTTGGTTTAACTATTCCTCTCTAGAGGAGGAGGTATGTATTATCTTATACAGCCTATGCCAGCTGTGAATTTCCTGGCTACACCAATAAATGTATACAGAGAACATTCTGCGTGATAATTCAACTAGTCTTCTACTTCTCTTCTATCACCTGCCTACTGATGCTAGAGTAAACGTACTGGGGGAGAAATGACCTTTAAAGGGTCATATAAGGAGTAAACTCCTTCAAAGATTAAAGATCTCTCCATTTTTTTTCCTCTTTCAGTTCAAAGGAGAGATAGGTTAACAAAACAAACTCGTAAGAGATAAGGTTGAGGTGAAGCTGCCCATTCTGCAGGCAGTGGAGCAAGGTGTGGGTTTCAGATGAAAGAAATTTAGGGATATCTTGGTGGACGGGTCTTACCAGGAAAAAACCAAAACCAAAACCAAAGCAACCTGCTTCCTCACTTCAGAAAATGATGAATCTTTTCTGTCTGCCTCTGTGACCTCGTTAAGATGAAGAATGTTTTGAATCCTTTGGGGGTAGAGGGGTGTCGGGTCTGGCTTTGGTGACATTTTTGTGGATATAACTTCATTGTTTGCGACTTACATCATAATCACTTCCTAACAGCACCGAAGGGGAGGCTTTCTTTATGAGAAATGCTTTCAACCCTACTCTTCAGACTTGGCCAGACTAGGAAGGTCTACTTATCACTGAGGTCTCAGTTCCTGTCCTCTGTCAGCACTGGAGCTGCTAACCCCTCCTCACCCCACTGCAGTGGCACCAGCCCCTTCCCGGTTGGACCCCATGCCCCCTGCCTAAGCATTTACTGCAGCAGTTTTGGTATTTCTTGCTCTTAACTTCTAGACTAGAGTGGTTCCATTGGGGTGTTACTTTCCCAGGATGCGGGGTGCCTTTGGGGATTTGTGGGTGGGGGGGAGGTATTTTTTGGTTGTCACAGTGACCTGGAGGGCACTGCCAGCATTTCACAGGCAAGAACCAAGGAGATTGTACCTTCTTGCCATGCAAGGAATGAACCAACAGAAAGAATCAACCTCATCTCTCTTGAGTTTTGAATGTTCAGCTGGACATTTATGTACAATGAAAACCCAGTTTATACTCCTCTGAGCCTAGAATCTAACTCCACATTATATACAAAGTAGATTTCTACCCTCATGTATCCTGAATTCTCTAGGAAGGCAGCTACTATGTAAGTCAAGGAAAGACTGTACTTTGTTTTCTTTAAAAGACCTAGTTAATTGTTCACTATTTCAGCGACAATAGTTCTCGTGGTAATTGAGTCAACAAAAAATAACAACAAAAAATATGAGCCTACCCCTGCAACTGTCACAGTCAAGGTGATTCTACACATAGGGTAGGCATTTGGTGACTTTATTACGGTGGGTCATGCCTGAGTATTTGCATATTGAGATACATGTCTCTCATGCAGCACTTTTATTTTTCATTTATATTACAAACAGGTGTTCTGTTGATTTGTTGATATGTGAGCAGATAGATTCCATTAGCTGTATAAATAAAAGAAAATTCAGGATAATAATAGGGGTGATTATAAAATGTTATAAAGAAGGAAGTGCTGGGTCTGACAGAGGTAAGAACTACTATACCAGCCCATAACTTCCTTGAAGACCTTCCTGTCATTCAAGGGGAACAATCATATTTGTATCTTTATCACTGGTTCATAACAGAATGCTTCCCACTACAAGACACCAATATAGTTTAATGTTATTTCATGTGTGTAACCTGCATTTCCTGTTTCTCGCTAATGGGAAACCCTTCCAACATTGACACAAGGCTACAAAATCATTTCCTCTCAGCTGTTTCAAGGAGTTATCGGGGAGTGTCTAACAGCAAATAAGATCAGCTTTGTAAGGCATCAATCATTTTTATAACAAAAACAGAGCTACGTATATCTGGGAGCATGGTGTATGAGAAAGGTCTCTTTACGACTGAGTAAAGAATGAATGACTTGGGCTTCCCTGGTGGCACAGTGGTTAAGAATCCGCTTGCCAATGCAGGGGACACGTGTTCGAACCCTGGTCCGGGAAGATCCCACATACCGTGGAGCAACTAAGCCCGTGCACCATAGCTACTGACCCTGCGCTCTAGAACCCGCTAGCCACAACTACTGAGCCCATGTGCCACAACTACTGAAGCCCATGCGCCTAGAGCCCTTGCTCCACAGCAAGAGAAGCCACAGCAATTAGAAGCCTGCGCACCACAACGAAGAGTAGCCCCCGCTCGTCGCAACTAGAGAAAGCCCACGCACAGCAACAAAGACCCAGTGCGGCCAAAGATAAATAAATTAAAAATTTTTTTAAAAAGAATGAATGACTTGCTAAATGTTGTTGAGGAAATTGGCTATATCCATACTGAAAAAAAATAGACCCCTGCCTCACACAAAAGCACAGAAACCCTCTCCAGATGGAATAAAGACATAAATCTGTAAAGCAAAACCTGAAAACTGTGAGAAGAATACATAGACGTATGCTTTTATGAACTTGGAAGAGGGAAGAATTTCCTAAACAAGACCCAAAAAGCA
The DNA here is from genome assembly GCF_009873245.2 of Balaenoptera musculus. NCBI lineage: Eukaryota > Metazoa > Chordata > Mammalia > Artiodactyla > Balaenopteridae > Balaenoptera > Balaenoptera musculus. Next base: position 56,237,321 of record NC_045804.1, on the reverse strand, counting down.
CAGATCATAAGGAAAGGGTTGATAAATTTGACCATATTAAATATTAAGGTCTCTGAATTTCCATACACCATCAAGTATTGCATTTCCTAATGAAAAAAAAAATATTAGCAGTGTATCTAACTCATGAAGCATCCAGAATATATTTTTAAACTCCTATCAGCCAAGAAGGAAAGGACAAAAACATGCAAAAGTAGACAAAAGATGTGAACAAATAAATCAATGAATAGGAAGCTCAAATGGCCACTAGTTCCATGAAAAGTTCAACTTTTCAAGCAATCAAAAAGTGAACATGGCAAACTGCTTTATGCCTCTTAGCTTGGAAAAAATAGCACTTCTGAAAAAAAAAAGTGTTGATGAATATTCAGATTCTCAGATGGGGCTGATGAGAGTGTAAGTTGATCCCCTCACTGCAGAGAAAAGCTTGCTACACTTTGTGAAGTTAAATTCAAACGCAATATATGACTCATCAAATCCATCGCTAGGTAACTACCGTCAGTGGAGTGTATTGCAAACTGCTTTTTAAAGAACCCACGGTAGAAAGGACCTCATACAGGACAACCCAGTACATATATACATATACATTTGTAAATAAAGTAAGACATCATTTCATACAACATTCATTGCCCTTAATTACATGTGAGGCACCTTTACATTTTTTATATTACTTTATCATGTTTCTTAAAAAATTTTGGTAGTGACTTGCTAGATTTATTTCACAGTCCTCTAATGGGCTGCAACCAATACTCGCCAAGAGAAGCTCTCAAACACGCATGAGGAGATGTGTAAGAGGGTTACCAGGAAGAACCCTGTTCTCCTTACTTGCAACCAGTTTCCGTTCACAAACCATCTGTTCTCTTCTTTGAAAACTAGGAAACCATCAAAACATCGATGTTTGTTTCAAAGCCAAATATGTTCATTTTTGGCTGTAATAAAATACTTTTGTCATGGAGCCTTTAAAGTTCTTTGAACTCCTTGGAATAAAAGTGCCAGCTTAATATGGTGATGTTGGTCCCTTTAAAGCCGAGCTCCACATCTTAGGTGATAATTTCCCATCCATCTTCTGAGGGTTTCAGATCCTCTGTGTTTCTCTTACCATCCGTTAGATGTTCTTTCCTACCCATAGTGATCTGAACATCTACCGGAGGCCAAGCTATAGTTGTCACTATAGATTTCTCTTGCAATAGCTCAATTTAATCATTGGATAATAAAATGTCTCAGTTGGCGAACTCTAATGGTGATAGAATTTCACCATGAAACCAGGTCATGAGCAGCAGTAAATTCAAAGAATCAGTTGAAGGGTCCAGATGAAAAGACACACAAAGCAGAAGATCAGCTCAAAAGGAGGGTTGGAAAAATAGGTTCAATATGTAGTGTTAAAACACTCAAAGGTGAACAATGATTTCCTAAAGTAGGAGATATGGGTTCCACATCATTAGGAGTGCATTTCCCAAACTGATGACCCACAAACTACAGCTCCATAGCATGTCACTAGATATATTATGATAAATATGTTCTCAGTTCAAATAAGGTTGTGAAATTCGATTAAACATAGTTAAACAGATTGTTTTAATAGCTGAGATTCTTAGAAACTCTACATTTTAAATGTTTATTGTGGTTCCCCCCAAACAATCCCTAAATGTTTCCCTGCCTTGTTTAATCATGGAATGTGTTATGTACTTTCTTCCCCAGAGCATCCATTAACCTCCCCTCAAACTATTATTTTGCTCAAGTTTCTTTGAAAAACATTATACTAGGGGGGGAAAAAGTACATAAGAAAGAAAATGAGCAACATAGAAAAAAGGAACGTAAAAAGCGGAAAGCATAAAATAAAATAATAGAAGAAATTATGGTATTTGTAACATTAAATATAGATGAATTAAACATCCATATTAACATAAAAATTTCTCATATTAGATGCAAAAATTAAATTTTAATTTCAAAAAGCACAAGGGAAAAATAGTAAGTCAGAAGAACAAAAATGAGAAGAATTGCCTTCATAGTATAAACTAAACTTTATATTTTATAAAGAAATTTTAAATTAAAAATTTGAAAAAAGAGAGAAGGGAAGGAAGGAAGGAAGGAAAGAAGAAAGGAGAAAAGAAACAGAGAAAAATAGGTTGGCAAAACTAACATCAGGAACAACAGAATTTATAACAAAATTATATTTTTAAAAAAGGAAGGAAGAAATAATCCACAATAAGGCAATCATAGTTATGAGCCTATATAGTTCAAGTGACCTAAAATTGAAATATAAAAATAGAAATTATTATTAGATATACAAATAAATATGTATGATCAAAAGCAGAGCTGTGATCATTAGACTAAACAATTGGATTAAAAATACATAATGACATAGAAGATTTGAATAATGTAATTAATAAGGTTATTTTATCAAACATGTTTATATATCAAATTTACACCCAATAGAATACAATTCTTTCCAAAAATCCATCAAACACTTATAAAAGTAATTAATATACTAGGCTGCAAAGAAAAATTTAATAAATTCTAAAATATAGACATTAAACAGGCAAAAATCTATGAATACAGCATAGTGTCAAGCAGTAGAAAGAATATATCTGAAATATATAAATGACAAAAATGAACTAAAAAAGACATTGAAAACTGGAGTTGACCACTAATAGTGAAATAATTTAGGAAAGCTTCTAGATAATCAGTGATTAAAACCCCAGGCCCAGGTGGTTTTGGGGTGAGTTTTTTGAGCCTTCAAGAAAGAGAGGATTCTCATACCATTTAAACTGTCCTAGGAAAAGACAGAAAGTTTGCCAATTCAGTTCATGAGGCCAGCTTCACCTTGGTGCATAGCCTGACAAAGAATGAACTTGTCCTGTCTTAGCATCACAAAAGAGGGGACAACCAGATAACACATGTATCTTCTGATGTAATTCAACATGAGTCACACATCCCCGATGTGAATGATTACATTCTATGACAAAATATTTGACTTGAATACATCAAGACTAGATTTTACTCCATTTTACAGGATATATATGGGCTAGAGGAACAAGCTAAAAAACACAATGAATAAGTAACTGATTCCAGAAAGAAGGACATTCTGGAGGATGATTGGCCTGATATTTCAAACCAAGCCAGTGCTATTTGAAAGAGACTTAAAAGAAATAACAGGCAATCAATCAGCCAACCAACCAATCAACAGAATTAAACAAAACAAAACAAAAAAAGAAATGAGGCAAATGTGAAGTGTAGTCCTGGATTGGATATGATTTGGAAAAAAAAAACAGCTAAAAAGACTTTTGTGGGCTTCCCTGGTGGTGCAGTGGTTGAGAATCCGCCCGCCAATGCAGGGGACACGGGTTCGAGCCCTGGTCTGGGAAGATCCCACATGCCGCGGAGCAACTGGGCCCGTGAGCCACAACTACTGAGCCTGCGCGTCTGGAGCCCGTGTTCTGCAACAAGAGAGGCCACGATAGTGAGAGGCCCGTGCACCGCGATGAAGAGTGGACCCTGCTTGCCGCAACTAGAGAAAGCCCTTGCACAGAAACGAAGCCCCAACACAGCCAAAAATAAATAAATAAATAAATAAATTTATTTTAAAAAAAAAAAGGCTTTTGTGAACAATCAGGGGAAGTTTATTGTAGCCTAGCCATTAGATAAGACAAAAAAATTATTGAAATGGAAAGATAAATAATATTAACAAAAAAAAGTTACAAAGCAGTATATACCATGTGAACTCACTTTGGTATAAAAATTATAAAAAAATTATAAAAGGATCTGAACTACTACATTGTTAAAAGGGCATTCTGTGAGTAGTGGGATACAGTGTTTTCATACTCTTTGTTTTGTTCTCTGTATTTTATAATTTTCTTAAATGTATACATGTGCTTTTGTAACAATGAAAGATGATTGTAAACTACAGTATATGTAAAGTACTCCATTTACAAGTGTGGCAAAAGTTTAAAAAATACATAGACTAGTTTGAATATAGTGAGTTCTCATAATTTTCTTAAAATTAATCTATACATGTTATGCATGTTCAGTCCCAATTTCAATGAGGCATTAAAAAAAATCTTTAGTTTATTATTATGGTACTAAAATCAATAGCCATAAAAGAAAATTGACAATTAAAGGAAACTATGTAACTTTTCTGTATAGAAGTAATCGAATGGCAAATGTTGAACAAGGGGCAAAGTTTTACCATACAAAGAGCAAATTAACATACAAAACAAATTTTTATAAATCAGTGAGAGAAAATAATACCCCTACCCCACCATAAAGGCAAATGATTTTAACATACATATCTAAGAATTACAAAAACATAGCCAAGAAAGTATTGGGCTCCTGGTGCACCACAGACAGCTCCTAGGCAAAGATGGGCCTAACACACAGCCCGAGCCTCTAAAATGGGTCTGCAAACTCAAGTGTCTCCGAGAGTGGGCATATAGATGTGTGAAGCAGGATACACCATGGGTACCAAGAAATGGGAAGTGATGAGGGCTGGGTGAACTAGAACGTTAAAGTCTTATCAAAGAACAGCCAAATCAATGTTCTTTTCTAAAGTTGTACCTCTCTAATTTGGCCCGTGGGCCATGAGGTTGTGACTTGTGTGTTGATGCTAAAAATAAAATGGCCCAAGCAGCTCTGGAAAATGTACTTTGGGCAGAGAATGACACATTTTCTGGATGAGTAATAAGAAGGAAACAAAAGATACCAATGGTGTCCCAGGGCAGATTGCTTAAATGTGCAAAACGTAAAAGCATGCACTACACATTTTACCCTCAAGAAGACTTCAACGGAGTCAAAGGAGCTTTTAGGTGACTTTCAAGAGGACAGATGCAGGGAACTGTGGAGACAGCTATTATATAGAAGGAAGAGAGTTACAAGAGCGTGACTGAGGGAAAGAGAGGTTGAGAGAGCGTTGTTTGCCATAGAAGTTGACTATGCACAGAGCCAGTGCCATAGAAGGATGGCTGCAGGTAGGAACAAAACCATGGGGAAGGCTTTCCCAAGATAATAGTTATCATTTGTGGGTCCTGTTGGCCTGGAGTATTTAGGTCTCCACACACATCTTCCTGTGTCTAAAAACATTCCTTTACTGAGTTGTATAGTGTACCCCCCAGAATCATGCCCACCCAGAACCTTGCAGATGTAATTAGTTAACATGAAGCCATACCAGATTAAGGTGGGCCCTAAACACCGTGACCAGTGTCCTTATAAGAAGGCCAGGTAAGGACACAGACAGCCATACTCACAAGGAGAGTGCCATAGGGCCGGGGAGTGGGGGGGGGCGGAAATGGCAGTGATGTAGCCACAAGCCAAGGAATGCCAAGGATGGCCAACCACCCCCAGAATCTAGGAGGAAGCAAAAAATGATTCTTTTCTGGAACCTTCAGAGGGAGCACGGCCCTGTTGACCCCTTGATTCCAGACTTCTAGACTCCAGAACTGGGAGAGAAGAAATTTCTGTTGTCTTTAGCCACATAATTTGTGGTCCTTTTAAAAGGGAGCCGGAGCCTGTGGTCCTCCCCACACCTCCATGCCCTCCGCCTGCCTTTTCTCTGTAGAAAAACTTTAGCAAAAGAGTAAATTGAATCAGAGAAGTGAGAAAATGCAGAAGCAAAGGAAAGCAGTCCAACAGGACAAAATAATTATAGGTTAGTCATTAAGCAAAGTCAAGGACCTTTAGTTCCTCCTCAAGGGCTATAGGTAATATTCTGAGCCATCTCCTGGGAGCTGACTTAGAGACACTGAAACCCCACCAGGTGGAAGAAGTTAACTATATGGTGACCAGGCTGTAGCCATGACATGAGCTGCCACAATTCCGAGAATTTTCCTCAAGGAAACGGGAAAGAATCGACCCTGGAATTGCAGACTAACTGTACTTAAAACAATCAAGATGACGCTGATCAGACCACCGTGTGACCGATTTCAAGACGACAGTCGGAACTGACTGTGCTGTTCTACATGTAGTCCCCTCCCTCCAGCTATACACCCCTGAAACTCCCCTTTAAAAGCTCTTGCCCACTGATTGTCATTGGGAGAGTCGGCCTTTGGACATGAGTCTACCCACCCCCAGTTGCCAGCCTCCAAAATAAAGCAAACTTTCCACCAACTGTGCCTCTTTATTGGCTTTAGAGCAGTGAGCTGCTGGACCCCACTTTCTATAACAATTTGTTACTGCAGCCTTAAGAAACGAATACATGTCTTACATTTGACAGCAGAGAGAGAAATAAGGCTGGAAATGTTGGGATAGAATGCAATAAAGAGTCAGATCCTCTAAATAAAAATGCCAACAGGCTGTTTTTAATGCAGCTGGACAGCTGATTCTAAGGGTCCTATGCAAAGCAATCTTGCAACGAAAGCCAGAAAAAACAACAACTAAGAAAAGCACTTGAAGGGGAATTATCTCTGCCAGGCAATAAAATACACTACAAATCCTCTAAAATAATGTGACACTGGTGCATGAATAGACAGACAAGTAGTAGACGAGAGTAGAAAGTCCAGAAATAGACTCACGTTCGTGTGGAAATTTAGTAGCTGATGAACTTGTGTTTTTGCTCTTGTGTTGGTTACCTTTCTTCTGCAAATACCCTCAGCTCAGAACTTTTCCCCAACAGGTAACAGGGCTTGGTGGCAAGGCTAAAAGGAGGGTTGATTTTCAAAAGAATTGGGAGAGCCTCTGGCCCTTGAGAGTAGCTAATGTGATGGAGAGAGGGTCCAAGAGAAGATGGCTTTCTTCTTCCACAAGATCTCGGGCACTTGGAACAACGAAGAGACATTATGGAAGGATGGAGCCAACCACATATCCAGCTGATGGGAATGCATGAGCATCCCAATAAATCAGAAGTAAAGATGTTTGAGTATGGAGTATGAGGAGTCTGGAGCCACAGAGACCATCAGCCAAGGTGTAGACTGGTTTTGAAGCCCAAATGAAGCCTCAACCATGGCAAGCACCACCTTTTCTTCTGTGGGCCCCATCACATGAGGCATGACCAGGAAATGGAAAGTGGACATGAGGTGAGCTTTGCTCAGGACGATGGTCCTGAGGCTCCATGGTGGACCAGATGTGCCGGGACCAGGAATCCCTACATCCTGGATAAGACCTGATCTCAGGAAGACCCCACTCACCCTGTTCGACATTCTTCTGCACCGGGAGCCATCACAGACGATCTGGGCTGGGCCAGGTGGCACCAAAACAGTGCCAAGGGGAAAGACTGAGTTTAAACCAAATGGTGATGGGCACTCACTTGTGCTTCTTTGTGGCTCAGATGCCACCTTGGTTGTGTGACTATGGGAAATGTGGGGAAAATGTGTATCTCATTCTTACTCTCTCGTTTGATGAATCAGAAGCATTTATTATGCTTTCCACAAAATGAGCGTGACCAGAGGCTAATGTGGTCTTTACACTTCAAATGTGGGAAGTCACTGCCATGTCCTTGGACAAGTTAGTGAGAACTAGTTAGGAAACACACCAGAGATTTTCAAATACCAAACCCCATGTGCTGTCCTGCCTGGGGCTGAGCGCTTTCCGTTCATGGTGTGCTGTGTTTTATTTTTTCCATTTCTAAGTCAGTGTTCTCAAGTGGTCGCTGGACTTCTAGAATGGTGACTAATAGCACAATTCAATATGTCCAAGTCTAAAATGATGCCAAAAGTAACATTTTCCCCCAATTGTTTGAGAATATGTGCTTATAAATGATTTCACACATTTGGACTCAATTGACTTTTTAGCAGGATGAAATTAATTGCTCTTAATAAAAATTCAATTTATAGTCACCTTTTGCCTAATTCATTAAATAAGAGGAATTTTTGGTCTTTCCCTTCCTTCCTCAGTAATCCTTAAAGAGAGAACTTGAAAAGATAAGTCAGCAGCATAATGAATCCTTTCGGCTCTCTAACTAGAAGTGTCGTATCACTGACTTCTGTATTTACTTTCCTTTATTTACTGAATCAATAAAGCTTTCGAGCTCTTTTTCCTTGTTCAAACAAAAACAACACATTCTCCACCATCACAACCTCATTTCACGAAGGAATTTGCTTTAATCATAATTAAGCAAAAGCTCCTGAAGTTCTGTTCCACCACCAGTGTTAGAAGAATTCTGAGCAAATAGTTTGCCAAAGCCTGTAATTTGCGTAGTAATGCCTTCAGCTCTTCACTGGGATTTGCAGCAATGACTAATTTTTAGCTCAGCCTCATGCCTAAAAAGCATTTTAATGGGCTCACAATGACCATAAGTGCTATTTGCAAAGGTCTGAAAATTGTGGATAATGATATTCTGTGCAAGAAATCATTCTCTTAAACTAATCACACACATTCTGTTCATTCCGTCAGCCCAGGTTTTGCACGACTCCGCTCAGAGTTGAATAATATCTCCCGGGGTCACAAGCCAGTGACATTGGTGGAATTCTTTGGGTCTTCCTGGAAGACGTTTGACACCATCTCCTCAGCTAAGGCCAAGCAGGGAGTGGAATCTGTTTTCTGAATAATTGGGAACAAATGACCCGTATTATTATCCTCACCTCCCACTTCACTTTAGCTGTGAAGAGCAAAACTGTATCTGTACAGCCAACCAGTTGGATCTTGAGCTTGGAGTTACCGTTCAGATGAGTCAATTGATCAAAGTAACATTGTTGAACTGCTTTGATCAGTTATTCTTCCATTGGTCAACATGACTGAGTTCATAGACTATGCAGGCATGCTGTGAGATTTACACAAGGTCCCTCTTCCATGCAAAACTGTCATCAGTAAGGCCAAAACAAGTGGGAGAGTCAGACAGTTCATGAAAGAATTGGCATTTGTGTTCCTGCTGATTACAGACGGCAAGCGTCCTGGATGCTGGGCTTGACCTCTACAGCCTGACTTAGCCAATTAATTCAAGTGCAGTCCATCCAGGGTCCACGTGAAAATACCTTTTTATTTAAAAAGTCAACCAGGGAAGGCTGTATGTTTGAGGAGGGGTGGGCAAGAAGAGTGGAGTGGAAGTCAGGCAAAACCAGTTGGGTTGAGAGTTGAACTGTGAGTCTTAAATCCTCATAAACCTATGAAGCAAATGCAGAGCCGTCATCTCCCTGCACGCGCCCAGGACTTAATTCCCCGATAGTTTCAGAGCCTCTTTAAGCGGAGATTAAAGCCTACACCTAGCTCTAGCCACAAGAATCAACGAGTTAATTAACTGATTAGGAGGTACGCAGTTTTCTAATTTTTAACTCTTTTAAAAGGATAAAGGGATCCCTTGGTGAGCTCTGGGACTGGTGAGCGAAAGGTAACCCTTTGTCTCCTTTTGTTTATTCTCTGATTTTGGCTCAAGGATCTGCACGGAGTGGACGGTGGGGCAAGTCTGTGGGTGCTGGCGTGACAGGCAGATCTGCTGCCAGGAATGCTGCCCACTTCGTAGGCTGTGACCGAGGAGGACCCAGCAACCAGAAGATGAGGTCAGTCATATCAAATACTCCTTTGGCCGTGGCAGGGCTGATAACAAAGCAATGGCATGGAGGTGATGGGATAAGTCAATCTGAGAAGTTAGGAGTATCACCCCTCCATTTTCTCCAAGCTATATAAACAACACTTCCCATACTTCCACGAGACTTCTTTCTTAGGTGGTCTTGAAGGTGGAGAGTCCCTGTGGAAGTCACTAAGTCTATTGAAAATGTAGATTCTCTCTTTCGTCCAGACCCTCAACCTCAGGTATGGCCATGGCACTCAGTTTAAGCAGTGATGTACCAGGGGATGTGATGCAGGATACCTCCATTGGGAAGTGTGAGGAGCCAGTGCACACTGGAGCACGGTGCCCTCTCCTCTGCCCCTGTGGCCACCACTGATGTCCCCCTGATGTCTCTCCATCGACCGGGGGCCCACTGTGGGTGATGACATAGAGTAGGGTCCCCAGCCAACTCATACTGGACATGTAGCCCGAGAGAGAATAACTTTTATTTTTCATCCCTGCTCTTAGGCAAATCAATAGGTAACAGGTATCTTTCAGCCCTAGTCGTGCGGGATTCATAATTCCTGTGTGTGGATAGGAGAGTTCTAAAAAGTAATCATTTTAATAAAAGGCTAGAGCAACTCAGAGTGTCCAGGATGGATGACCTTGTGGTTTGCACATGCCAAAGACCTACATACACAGCCTGGTTTCAAGAGCTTGTTTCTTTTAATGAAAAAACTATGCTCATTTTTGGCTCATTTGCATCTTACGGTGCAATCTGACAGTCTGGTTCGCTTCTAGTGACATTGACTCTTGGCAAAACCAACCTGCTTTATTCTGCATCCTTGCACACCAGCTGTCTCCCCCAGCGAGTTATCATATCCCTACACCCATACAAGCAGGACCAACCGACTGGTTCCAGCTGAGACCTGAGGTGAGGAGCAGGGCGAGAATTTTCTTATCGTCCAGGCATCAAGGTCAACACATTGAGTCCCAAGGTGCTGGAGAAGGATATTTATAGATTGCAGTGTTCTACATTAAGTCAACATTAGAGAGCACGTCAACAGCAGGGGGTATGGGTTGCATTTTGGAGTGGCCGCTCTTTCCTCTGCTGGCGGCTCACACTCCAAGAAATGCGTGGCTAGTCTCTGAGTATTTACAGTCACAGTTGAAAATAACAGCCCTAGGGATCTTAAGCCATTGAAACGTCTGGAGAACAAAGTGCAATCTGTGACACTGTTATTACGACGTGAGCTGATTTCCATAACTCAGCAAGAACTGGGAAGAGAAGCATGCAAAAATGAGATCGTGAATGGCCCATTCCTTAATTTTAAAATCCTCTATTATTGTTAAAATTAAAACGTTTTAGCAGTTGAAGCAGAAAACTTATAAAACATGGAAGCAGCACAGGGTTTGCATGAATTGGCCAGTGTTCTTTTGTGAAGTGATTCAAGTGGCTTGACCTGGGAGGTCCAGTCTGTCTCTGTGATTTCAAATCTCCCTGTAACTCAAGCCCTCTTGGGATGCTGGGATGCTGGGAGGTGGCTTCACCAAACTCATGCATTAAAGATCTAATGGCGGAGGCGTATCTGTTCCTCTGTCTGTTCCCCCAAGTTAGCTGGAAAGAGACCCTGGTCCACACACACGTCTTCTGCGATGTGTCCATCAGAATGTGCATTTAGAGTAATGAATTTGTGTCATTAATATTTTGGGCATGTTCCATGGTTGTAAAGTATCCCACAAGGGGGAATGTCGTTGCTGAGGACAGAGGTGTTTTATAGCTGCTGCTGATTTACAGGCTGGTAGAGCCAGTCTTCAGTTGCCCTTGAGGATACAAAAGAGAAAAAAGACGGTGTGTGAAATCACCCAGATAGGTCTCGCTCTACTCTGATATGGGGAATGGAATGCAAAGCTAGCTAGCACCTCAAGTGCACATCGTGCCTTTCTTAGGTGTCTTTAATTCAGCCACTCTAAGAGCTCGGTTCTCCTGGTACCTGCCAGGTGGGGGGTTCTCAGATAGACAAAGAGCAAAAAAAGGGACTGTAAAGTCCAACGTGGCAGATAGAAGAGGTAAGGGACCAGCTGAGGACCAACAAAAGCAATCCCACGTGTGAATAAGGCAGAAGTAAATGATCAAGAAAGGGTGTCATAAAATATAAAATTTAATATGAAATGCTTTAATGTTAAGATAGTACAAAGGCATCAAGAAAATGATGTGTCCTTGTTTGTGCTGGACAACTGAAATTTTCTGTGGGTAGAAACAGCAGGTTTTATTTGGCGAGCAGGGCAAGAGAGGAGAACTGGATCCCGGAGTCCAGCAGAATAGGAGAGGTGGATACACCACAAGGAGTTAGGATCAGAGAAAAGTCAGCACAAGTTAGCGTGGGACACACGTCATTAACCCTCCACCTTCCATTCAAGCTACCTGCTTAGTGAGTGTCCAGGGCTGGGGAGAACAGAATCAAACTGCAGGAGAATGAGTAAATACAAAAGACAGAATGATAGGAATCGTGGGCCATAATTCTTCAGTGAAAGAACCAATATTTACTGACGATCTGCTACGTGCTAGGCATAATCAGCCTCCTTGTATATTTATTCATCTTTGTAATAATGCTGTAAATTTGCTATTATTATCTCATTGTAGAGATGAAGAAATGGCACATAGAGGTTAACTGACTGACATGAGGTCACAACCCTCTCTCCCCTCTACCCATAGTTTCATTGACAGTCTCTACCTTCTTGCCCTCCTCTGCCCTTTGAGGAACAAAGGTTTCTGATGCTTTTTCTTCTGAGTTCTTTTAGTAAATATACCTAGATTTTCTTACCCCCAAGTCAGACATGATTATACAAACTCAATTAGGACTGGAGAGTATACAGTGAAAATGAGTAATCTCCTTTCCCCCTGTAGTGCCAAAGCCCAGAGATCACCAAATTTTGCCATTTCTGTTGAACTCTAACTAATGTCTTAACCTCTCTCTCTTGATTGATTGTTTTTAGAAAGGGCCTACAAATTCCCTATTATGAAAATGAAATTTTAGTCCCCTTGCAACAGCTGCCTACTCTTCTGATTCTTACCAGCCACAAATTTTTAGTTTTTCATTCATCTCTTCATTATCATCTGAGCTTTACAACAAATCACAATCTCTTGACCTCTTATCATTACGTAAAATAAATCTTTCGCCATGTTACAGCTGGCCATCTCTCCTGTCTTTACTTCCACCCTCCAACCACCTAGTCACTGCTTTTATATTGTCATGGTTTAAAGCATCCATATTTCATGCTGTAACTGAAAAGTCATCACTATTTTACCTATAAATGGGTTTTAAAAATTGAGTACCCGTAATTCACATTTAACATATTAAGACTGTCTAAATATCATTTGCTGTGGAATCAAGTAGTGGGTTTAATTCATGAAGAAGTAAACGGTAGTCTAGTGTCATTCAAGGTGTCACCTAAAGAATATAGAAACTGAGCGAAGAAACTGACTGTGATTGCATGTTTTCACAGTTACTAATATAATCTTTTCACCTTTTAAGTGAAATCACCCAGCTTCTTCTTTTCTTTTTTTTTCACATCTTTATTGGAGTATAGTTGCTTCACAATGTGGTGTTAGTTTCTGCTGTATAACAAAGTGAATCAGCTATACATATACATATATCCCCATATCCCCTCCCTCTTGCATCTCCCTCCCACCCTCCCTATCCCATCCCTCTAGGTGGTCACAAAGCACCCAGCTGATCTCCCTGTGCTATGCAGCTACTTCCCACTAGCTATCTATTTTACATTTGGTAGTGTATATATGTCCATGCCACTCTCTCACTTTGTCCCAGCTTACCCTTCCCCCTCCCTGTGTCCTCAAGTCCATTCTCTATGTCTGCATCTTACCCAGCTTCTTTATTTTAATTTTTTGGGGGAATTCGGTTTCTTTTTGACATTATTCTCAGAGCCCTTGAACTTTCAGCCAAGTTTGGATTGCCTGGTTTTCTGATCTACTGCAAAGAATTTGTTCTAGAATTTTAAAAATTGTATTCCTGGATTTATTTTCCCCTTACATGTTACCAAACACTTGACCTTGTCAGTCTTAAAATTATTTTTGCCAATCTGATGGGCATGAAATCATTGATGTTTTAATACTTATTTACCTGATCACCAGTGAGGAAAAGTACTTTTTCACAGGTTTACTGATAATTTGTTCTCCTTATCTTTGTTAATTCCTTGTTAATGTCCTTTGACTTTTTTCTTATAGAGAGTTTACCTTCTCCCTTTTTATTTGTAGGAGTTCTTTGTCCATCCTGAATACTATTCCTTTGTTAAAGATTCTTTTCCCAATCTGAGACTTGATTTTTACCTTTGCTTTTGGCATCTTCTGAAGCACAGAAAGTTGTTAAACTTAAAGTTAATTTATTTATTTTATTTAAAAAGAAAAGAAAAAATTTTAAATAATGAAATTTGACAAAATCAAATGTATCAACAGTTTCCTGTGTCAGTTTTTATTTCCTGTTTAAGAAATCCCTTCTTTCCTAGCACACTCATTCTTCTCTCCAAGTATCATTTTTCAATAACAGGAAATATCCCCCTTGAGAAACTGCTGATTCCATATCCAGGGCTGAAAATGTAAAAGATGATCTTGGAACATCTTGGACCTGAAAGCAAGGAAATTATCAAAGTGTAAAGAGAGTGGGAAATGGACACAGGAACCAACTTGAAGGGGGCTCTCTGGTCAAAGTGGGGACAATTTGAGGACCAAGATGAATAATGATTATAGAAAATAAAAAGCAGTTAAATACATAAAAATCCATGAGTCCCTAATAATACAAACAAGTAAATTTCATTGATCACTTCTGGAGGTTGATAAGGCACCAATGCACGCATTCTGCCTCTCCAGTGAGAACCAACTTCAAAGTAACTACAATAAAGAAATTCTTCTTTACAGAAGAATTAAGCTAATAAATGCAGAAGGATGATAGAACTAGAAAATAGTCACTTTGCAGAACCTGAAAAATAATGGGTCTAAGGAGACTATCATCAATGGCCATGACGACCTTTAGGCAAAATTCGGTGAAAACTTAATGGATGGATTAAGGTGGACAATCCATTTTAACATCACAAAATGTCTAATGGGCATTGACCAAGGTGCATTGTGTAGCACACTGCACAGCCTGTGAACTGTTCTTGCCCTCTGCAAAACACACACGCACACACACACAAAACAAACAAAAACCAAAACTGAAGCTCATCAAAATTCCAGCTCAAACCACCTGTTTACAAGACCTAAGGGGGAGACAGGAAGCAGTCAGCCAAATCCAGAAGATGCAATATTCTGCAAGACAAATGACCTAGTTTTCATCTTCAAAACAAATAACATGCAGGGGGAAAAAAAGAAAGAGGGTGTGTGAAAAGGCAACTGTTACAAATTAAAAGGGACTTAAGAAACATACCCAGGGGGCTTCCCTGGTGGCGCAGTGGTTGAGAATCTGCCTGCCAATGCAGGGGACACGGGTTCGAGCCCTGGTCTGGGAAGATCCCACATGCCGCGGAGCGACTAGGCCCGTGAGCCACAATTGCTGAGCCTGCGCGTCTGGAGCCTGTGCTCCGCAACAAGAGAGGCCGCGACAGTGAGAGGCCCGCGCATCGCGATGAAGAGTGGCCCCCACTTGCCGCAACTAGAGAAAGCCCTCACACAGAAACGAAGACCCAACACAGCCATAAATAAATAAATAAATAATTTTTTAAAAAAAAAGAAAAGAAACATACCCAGTAATTATTTAGAGCTTTTTTTATATTCTGATCTGAACAAACTGTAAAAAGACACTTGGGAAAAATCAACATATATGGAGCTTTAGATGACATTAAGGAATTGTTATTAGTTTTGTTGGGTGTGCTAAGTGGTACTATAGTTAATTATTTTTAAAAAGCCCTTTTCTGTTAGGAACACATTGAACACATTATAGGTGAAATGATATATTGTCTGAGAATTAGTTTTAAATTCTCCAGCAAAAAGGAAAAAAAATAAGCGGGGAGGGAGGAATAGAGGACACAAAACTAGAACAAAGTTTTTAAAAGACTGAAATTAGGTGATGGTAAGTGGAGTTCATGATACAATTCTCTCTAATTTTGTGTATGCTTGAAAATACCCATAGTTAATATTTTTTAAATATCTCAACTTGCCACAAAGAATAATAATTCTTGCAATAAATGAACAATGAAATTTTAAAATTTTATGTTATTGAAATATAGTTGATTTACAGTGTTGTGTTAATTTCTGCTGTACAGCAAAGCGATTCAATTATGCATATATATATATATATATATATACATATTCTCTTTCCTATTGTTTTCCATTATGGTTTATCACAGGATATTGACTATAGTTCCCTGGGCTACACAGTAGGACCTTGTTGTTTATCCATTCTATAGATAATAGTTTGCAACTGCTAATCCCAACCTCCCACTCTGTCCCTCCCCCACCCACCCCCTTGGCAATCACAAGTCTTGAGCAATGAATTTTAATAATAAAAAGAAGAAACCCTTTCTGACCACCTCACCCCCCCCCCCCACCAATGTCATTCTCTCGTCAAATTGTTTTACATTTTCACCTTTAGAGTTTTCATACAACTTGGGTTTACTTTTGAGGCAGGGATATATATCTACAAAACATTTATTGATTAGTCCACCTTTCCCCCCCATGTAATTATAACGTCTCCTCAATCATATAACAAAGTCTCATAAATGTTTAGGTCTATTTTACATGCTCTCTTTGGACCTATTGAACTGTTCGTCTATCCTTGCGCTGGAATTATAATAGGTCTTAATATCTGGTAAGTCTAGCTCTTCTTGCCTTTTCTTTTCCCCCTAACTGCCAGACTATCAGAAGCAGCACCTGGAGATGGATGTAGAGGGCTATAGACTCTGGACTTCGCTAGGAGGCAGCAAATAGTTGAAACTTTGCTTTTACGCCCTTGGGGACGGATGTGAATGTGTTGTGCATCATATCTGTTTCCACAATTATTTTGGTCAAATAAATAACTTTGGTTGATCAGCCAAAAGGCTCAACCATGGCAGAGAACTCAGTTTCTATTCTCTCTTTCTTCCTTAGTAAGAAAACCTCAGATTCTGGCTGGGCTTTCACTTCCCACTTTTCCTTACATTTCTGTATAACATGTTTAAATTCTGGTCGATGATGTGTGAGTGAAACAACTTCCAAGAAATGTCTCTAAGCAATTGCTGGCATGTGACCTTTGCCCGTTTTCTTTTTTGTCTATTCTTCCATCTTCTTTTCCCCCTATTAAATTATGCTTTAATAGTCTTTTCTTTCTTTGTACGGCAGATTTTTCTTTTTCTTTTATTTCTTTTTTTTTTTTTTGACTTAGTCTACTTTTTAAAAAAATTATTTATTTTTTTAAATTGAAGTATAGTTGATTTTCTCTTCTTCCATCTTGATACCTAGAGCTCAGATGCGATGGTTGGAGTTTGGGCCTTTATCTTTGATCATGAGAACACAGTCTCATTGGGACAGGCTGGGACCTGGGACCTGGGACTCTTTACTGCAGAGCTTGCACCTGGGCAAACGTCTCCTTGAGCAACAAAATACAAAGAGACTATAAGGGCCTAAAAATAACTGCATGCATGCACAGTTGGGGCAAATTATGGACAAGACACAAAAAGACCAAAAACTCAACTGCCACTTCTGAAGAACTGGGAGCAAAAACAGGGTGCCGGGAGCAAAAGCAGGGTCCTACGCATGCCCCCTGCACACAACACCACCTAAGGGGTGGGCAGACCACCTCAGCCACCTCTCGGCCCGACCCCTGGACCACCCCTACCCTCACCCCATATAAGGACCCCCTCCTCGGGAAGTGAGCAAGGGAACTTGTTACTTGTTTTCACTCCCTCCTGCTGTAGCAGGGGCCCCAATAAAGCCTCGTCTGAATTTCTTGTCTGGCCTCTTATCAATTGCTATTGATTAAGGAAGACCAAGGACCCTGCGTGGTAATGTCATCATAGAAATCATGGACCAAGAACACGGGCTACTATTGACTCCATGGCTGTCCCTCAGTGCCCTGGGGCTGCCTACCTCATTTACATAAGGGATCCCTAAGGAGCCCTGCGTTATTCGGGAGGTGAGTGTGAGGTGGGGGGGGAAGAGAGGACACAGGGAGACTGGAGTTGTGCTAAAGAGTAATTTAATTTGTACCTGACACCTCATTTTCCCTTAATTAAATCCAGAAAGCCCGATGCAGAAACACACAAACCAAATTCTCCTCTGTGCAACCAAGTCTGCTGAAATAGGCTCAGTGTTCTGGGGAATCCGAGGTCAGATGCTTCACGGAGACTCACCCCGGAGAAGCAAGTAAGGCAGTGACGTGGCAGGTTAGGACATCCGACTCCAGAACCGAGTTCCTTCAGCCTGGGGGGTCTTTGGGTGGGCTGGAAGTTATTTTCTCCAGATGCTGCCTCGTGTTTCAAAGGCACATTTTGAAGCCTCAGCAACTGATCAAAACGACTACTGAATATTGTTCTCTGTGTGTGAAAACTACAGTGGGATGGAGAGCCACAGGAAGTGCTCTGTTGACTTCTGAAGTTGGTCTTACACTCAGTTCTCCTTCTGGGACTCCTTCTCTCTCTCTTTTTTAATTGCAAACTCCTTCCTTCCTCTTCCCTAACCCCTAACAACCATCGCCCCCGCCACTGTCTCCCAGACTTGAAGCTCTGGCTCTGGTTTGTTAATAATGCATTGACATTCCCTTGGCAGTGAAAGATTCAGAACTTCTCACTGATTACTGATCAGAGTTGGAAACGTATTCACAATGAATGCTTGTTTGCTAAGTGTTTCAGGGGAAGAAAAAGAAATGCATGAAAGCAGCTAGCATACGTTTGCCTAGGACTGGTCTCTAAATTATCTAGATTGTTGTCCAATTTAATATGAATTTGAATCCCAGCTAGAGAAGGGTGTTTTTGCACAACGAATCCAGTATCATCGGACCGTTTCAATAATGTGTCTGAATGTTCCTCTCACCCCCCCACATAAGCCCTCATTCCCCAACCCCATTGTTTATTGACTTTGATGGGAAAGATAGTGAGGATGGAATTCAATTGAGAAAGTACCGAATTTCCCATCATCCTCTCATCCTCTGGCTGAATTGCTATGAGACCTTCCCAACTACAGCATTCTCTAGCATCACCTCTCTTTTGGTCAATTCTCCTCAGTTTTGCAGAAATGATCTTTCCGAAATCATGTATGTGATCAAGTGATTCCCTAACCTAGAATCCCTCTGCTGCTTCCCATGGTCAAAAAGCACCATTTAAGGCCTAAACCCCACCTGCTTCATCAGACGCATCTCCACCCAAGGAAATCTACATTAATCCATTAAATTTCTTGTCTCTCCTAGAATAAAACATACTCTTTCATGGCTCCTTTTCGAAAAGTGCTTGGAAAGATTAACTAACATGTCCAAAGCCACATAGCTTGGAAGGGATGGAGCTGGAATTCAAACACAAGCAATGACAATGGATCACATGTACTTTTCCACAGGTACTTTTATTTTTTAAGCTGGGAATTAAAATGTTTTTTTAAAAAATTGAGACATTTAAGAAAGGAAATAAATGTACATCTTCTGACTTTTGGTTTTGATGTCATAGCCATAGAGATGACCCTTTTAACCTACAGTTTCACTTTCTTCCTTTACGATCTGGCACAGTTTAATCCTCAAGGAAGAATTTCCCAATTATCTTCACCCAGTTTTCCCACATCTGCCTGAGAAACTCTGTTTAAATAATTCTGTCTAGCAATCATTGGTGCCTCTCTTTCTTTGGCTGTGTAAGAAATAAATGAGGACTAAATCTTGGTTAAAATGAATAAAAAGATAAATGTCTTTCATGAATCTCCCCTTTTCCTCCCGTCCTGGAGGAAAAGCAGCGAATTAATTTTTCTCCTTCCTCCTCACAGTAACTGAGGTTGTAACTAACACTCAATAAACGCTTTTTATCAAACTGGATCCTATCAGAGACGGAAGAGCTTCTAAATAATCTGCAATTCTCTCATCAAACTGTCAGACCCAATAAGTGCCAATAAAATTGGGAAGAGGAATTCAAGTCCATGGCTGAGTCCCAATGACATTTTCTTACAAAGATTCATAATAATAATCATCTCTGGGAGCCTTGGCTATTCATTTCCTATTGTTCTTTGTCAAAGGGCTGTTAGCTTTGGGTTTCACTTTGTTTTGTTTTGTTTTTTCAAAAACAAAGAATAATACTCTGTGACTTTTGGAAAAAGCATGGAGTTAATGAAATGGTACCAAAAGGGATAGAAAAGAGGAACTACAAAGGACAAATGAAATTCTGTCCTTTTGAAACTTCAATGGTGCCAAGTCTTATATTTTAACAAGCATAAACCATCCTTTGTCATGTCCAGAGGGGGGAGAGGCTCATGGAAGAAGGAAAACAAAGTGATTCTTGTGACAGAACTGAACTCTTTCTCTCTTAAAAAGAAATCTGTGTTCCTTGTGAAATATTAGAAAATGTATATATGAAAAAAAGGTGGGAAATTTACATAATCTTGGACAAAAGGGAAAGAAGGGAAATATGTATTGTTTTCCATTTGGGTGGTCTCTTTTGTATTTGTCTAGAATGGGGGGGGGGGTAGATGGCCTTAACAGGGAAGAGAGACTTATCCAGGGGGCTATGAAGGTGGGGGACGAGGGGGTTCCAGGAAATTTATTACCAAACTGAGTGGTATTTACCTGAGATGATACCATTCATCCTCTTCTTGAGGGTATACACCATCGTGTGCCTCTGATGTATGTTGGGTTCTCTGATCTGATCCTCATCATGCAAAGGCCAAAGGCTCTGCCTTCTGTCCCAATGTACACACAGCCGTTAATGCTGAAGCCCTGGGCTTCTCCAATCAATAGATGCCCCAGAGATGCTGGTGACTCTAGGACCTTCTTAGTGTCCTGGTTCCACGTGCCCACATTTTTGCTGCTTTTAGAAGAATATCCTTGCTTTCTTACAATTTCATCTTTGAATTTAAAAGGTTTCTAATAAATATTTCCTCTAGCATTTGCGTTTGGTATTGAGAGAGCTTCAGGATTGCTAGTCTGTTGATCGTATTTCCAAAAATGAAAGAGTTACAGGAGGGCTAGAAATCACACATTTGATGTTTGAATGTCTGTCTTATTCCCCACTACTCTCATATCCAAACAAAGAAGACAAGCCAAAGAAAAAAATGCTCTTTTGGAGATCCAGACTCTTTAACATCACCATATAATTATCTTTCTTCTGGAAAACAAGTGGAACATGAATTTTTATATTGTTATTAAGCAATGTAGGCAAACTGCACGTCCCCTTTACAGAAAATGGGCTTCATAGTCGCACCAAGGAGGAGAATAGGTCAGACCTGTAATTTACCTGTTTAAAGTCTTTGTTCAGAAATTGTGCTTGCATGATATCATGATAATGTTTATGGAGCAAGCTGCCCTTCCCTGCTCCCAAATAAGTTAAGAGATATCATTGTTTATAACCATAATTTCCGCCCCAAGGAAGAAAATCAAATGAGTCAGAACATCTCCCAACTATCAGAACAGTTGCCCAGTTGCCCCCACAAAAGATCAGCTGTGTGGTCGCAGGAGAAATTTGTGTCCCCAGCTCCATCACTGAGAATGCCAAAGCCCAGTCTATTCCTCCTGTTGAACATACAGAGTTAATATCTGAACTGAATGTTGAGTAGCATTCCACTGGATTTGACAAAGGGAATTTTAATAAGTAATAAAGGGAACCTTTTGACCAGGGAGAGACTAGTCTAAGTTTTCTCTTAGAATTCTGAATTTCCCCATCTTTTAACAATGAAAAGAATTTTGAAAAAAGAGACTTAATCCCAGAGAGGAGAATTATCCCTAATTTTTAAGGCCCTGCATCCAGCTCTGCTCCACCACCAAACACACACACCAACACACAAAGTAATGAGGATCAGTTGCGTTATCTTCATGCCAAGATCCATTACATGAGCTACAATTCCACATAAAAGTGTGTCCCTGGGTCTGTTCCACAGCTTCCAACATGTTTCATATGGTGCATTTTTCTCATTACAAGGGGCTAGTCCTGTCATGATAGTTTCACCTGATCATGATGTGCAATCTGGATGTTCCAGGTCCCTCTCTTTTCCGTGAATTTGGCGGGGAGGACACGAGTGGTTCTCAGAAGGTTTCCTCTTGCTCTCCTCTGACCTGCAGGATTCTCATGTGTCTCCTGGGTGCTGGGGTCTCTGCCACTGTCCATATCCAACACCAGCCTTGGCGTTTTCATGAAAATAAATTCTCCCATCTGCATGGGATGGTTATCATTCTCTTTGACCACCCAGCATCTGAACCCTCATTCCTGTATCTGTAAAATTCTGCTCCAGATGAGTCTTGGTTAGAGGTAGCTTGCAACTCGGATTCGGGTCTAGGACCCAGGTTCTATAGCATAGAAATCTGACCTTCTTAGATGAAAGAAAGGACAACCTATGTCTGCAGCCAGCCCAGCACCTCATGTTGGGAGCCTTCATATTTTGTTTAGTCAGTGGAAGAATGTGTGTTGAAATCAGATGTCCAGTGTTTTCCTTATGGCCTTGAAATGATAGACATTCCGCAGTTGGTCCTTGACATCCGTTGGGCTAAGTGGGCTGTGCTGCCATGTGCCCACAATCCCCCAAAAGTTCCAACTATTCCCATCCCTCAGGTCTACCAGCTCTTTTCTTTCCTCCGATACTCATTTTGTCAAGCAATCCATGAAGGGCTTTGTTTGGGAGATATTACGGAGAAGGATAAGAACCAATTGAAATCTTTTATAAGGTTAGAATGTCTGTGAGTGAGGCTGTAAGAAGGGGGGATGTGAATTAAAGACCGAAAGAACTGCTGCTTCGAGATCTACTGAACACGAGAAGCCGAGAGGAGGGGTATTCATCCAAGGGGAGATGGTCAGAAACCACTGCATAACTTTGCCCCAGCAGCCTTCCCTCTTCTGGACCGCAGGGTCCACCTAGGAATGATGGCTGAACATTCAGATCTTTCTTTAAGATCCCTATCCAGCTCTGACACCGCACCTTCAAAAGGAAGAAAATGTCAGTCCATGATTTGTCTTTCACCCAGTGAAAAATCCTTTAACAGAAACCAAACAACAGGGCACAAGCAAGAATCGAGCCCTGTGA
Source organism: Balaenoptera musculus (assembly GCF_009873245.2). Classification (NCBI taxonomy): domain Eukaryota; kingdom Metazoa; phylum Chordata; class Mammalia; order Artiodactyla; family Balaenopteridae; genus Balaenoptera; species Balaenoptera musculus. The sequence continues at coordinate 56,214,738 of NC_045804.1, read as the reverse complement.
TCATGGATGGGAAGCTGGGCCAAAAGAGGACTCAGCTGCTGGAACCCTATTAGCAGCAGCTCAGATTTCCTCGTTCCAGTGGTTGCAACACACTCAGGATTAGCTTTGCCCGCAGCCTGTGGTGAACGACTGTTTGTACAGTAACCGTCTGCTGTTACGCCGACAAAATGCCTGTAAAGACGACGCTCAGATTTCTAGGAGAGCCCACATATTCCCCCCATGGATGGCAAAGCCATTTAGAGAACAAAAAGTCTCTGGAATATGTCACCTAACACCCAATCCAAAATCGGGCTCTAAGTATCCATCGTGCCAACGCTAGCGGCGGCTGGCGTTCTGCACCGTGAGACAGAACATCCGTATCCACCAGGGATTCCTGGCTCCATTCTCTCCCCCATCACTGTTCTGTTTTTTTATTCATTATTTTTTTTATTGAAGTATACTTGATTTACAATGTTGTGTTAATTACTGCTGCACAGCAAAATGATTCAGTTATACATATACATACATTCTTTTTTTAAAATGTTCTTTTCCGTTATGGTTTATCATAGGATATTGAATATAGTTCCCTGTGCTCTACAGTAGGACCTTGCCGTGTATCCATCCTATATATAAAAGCTTCCGTCTGCTGACCCCAACCTCTCACTCCATCCCCTCCCCCAACCCCGTCCCCCTTGGCAACCACCAGTCTGTCCTCTAGGTCCGTGATTCTGTTTCCGTTTAGTAGATAAGTCCTTTTGTGTCGTATTTTAGATTCCACATATAAGTGACCATCACTGTTCTATTCATCTCTTTCCCTTCATGCTTGCTTTCTTTGTTTGTAAGCTTTAAAAAGCCCTCCCAGGGACTTCCCTGGTGGTCCAGGGGTAAAGAATCCACCTACCAATGCAGGGGACGCGGGTTAGATCCCTGGCCGGGGAACTGAGGTCCCACATGCCGCGGGGCAACTAAGCCCGTGCGCCACAACTACTGAGCCTGTGCTCTAGAGCCCACACCCCACATCTAGAGAAAAGCCCGCGCATCGCAGCGAAATATCCTGCCTGTCTCAACAAAGATCCTGCGTGCTGCAACTAAGACCTGATGAAGCCAAAAATAAATAAATAAAATACTAAAATTAAATTAAATTAAAAAATAAAAAGGCCTCATACTTCCCCAAGGGGAAGGAAATATTCATAGTCTGACAAGATTCTATACCAAAGGTGATATGGAATTTGTTTTATTGCCAAGGGATTGATATCAAATTATTTGTGAAAATTTCAGTGGCTTCTTATTGGCAAAGAAGAAAGTTCAAACTACTTTACATCATTCAAGCCCCCCTTTAAATGCCTCCAAGCTAGATTGTTAGACTTATTCTCTCCTGGACTTCATTCTGGTCTTGCTTTAGCAAAATATAATGTTTTAACTTTTTTAGACCGTGGCTGGGCTTTTTCGGTCTTGATCATCTTCACTCGCACTCCTGCTGCAGCCAGAATGCCCATTCTTCATTTCTGTTCATCGGCATCATCTTTGTGGTTTAAAGTACAGACTAAGTACTGCTTTCTTTACTGAGTCCCCAGCAGTCTTTTCTCTTATTTATTCCCTTAAAATTCTGCTTTGTAGCGCCATGATTTGGGTATACTTTGCCCTCTCCTAGTAGACTATAAGCTTATTGAAAATAAGAGCTGTATCTTATTCACATTTCTATTCCTCCTGGTGCCTAGGACAGAGTAGGTCCCAATGACTACTTTTTAAACCACTGTTTGCGTTTTTTGAGTTCGAAATTTAATTTTGATCCAAGAAACTCTCTTGGTAGACTTGTAACTTGGGGATGTTGAAAATACATGGAGTTCACTTTCATTCTTTTGACTGATAGAATGAAATAAAACTGTGAGGACAAACACTTCAAATTCTTTTTTTAGTACCTGTATATATATTTGAGCTAAATATGCTTTAAAGGTAATTATGTTCTTGTAGGCTTAGAGTTTAGTAAGTTAGTAACTTAAAGCAAGTTGAGTCAGAAGCAAGTTGTAAATTTTAGAGGGGAACTTCAGGGCTTAGGTGTAAAGAAAATTACTCCTTTCTGATTGAGAATATAATTATGAAGATTCACATAGCAATGCAGAAAAAGACCATAATCTTCAGTCTTGAGGCTCTGCCAACTTGCATGAAAGAGAAAAGTTGAGTCTAAAAGGCGCAGCAGATAAAAGCTTCTGAGGAATCAGAGAGGAAAAGATAACCAGAAAGAGACAACAATAAGTGATTCTTATTGAAAAGAGCCAGAGGGACCCAGAGCGGCCACAAGAGGTGTGAAACCTGAGAGAATTTAATGATCAAGGAGAAAGCTCCCTATTTGTACGTAGATGTTCTCATTTCTCAAAGATTGGCCTAGGAATGTGTCTTTTTCAAGACAGTGTCTTTTCGTGTTTATCACTAGCCTTTTTAAAAATGTTCTTTATTCCTACCTATTGGAAAAGCTCTCCAAAAATTCCCAGCCCAAGAACATAAGTTTAAATGACTGGGCTGTTTCCAAAATTTGTATGAGCATAAGAATGACAAGAGAAAAAGAAGAGCCATCTGTGATAATATTTTTAAAGACCTAGATTCACCTTCCCCCTATAATTAATGTATCAAGGGTTTAATAGAAGTGGAATTAGAGCTGCCTGTAATATACAAACACGTATTGGGTATCCCGATATGAAAACACGGCGAGGCCCTTACTAACAGGGGAGATGCATTGTGGCAAAAACAAAAACAAAGATAAAAACCTCAGAAAACCCTTGTGGTCCAAAATATTGATTCTAGAGGTAGAAATACTAAAGGAGGTACGTGGATCCTTTCCAGAATGTCAGAAAAGGCGATACACTACGATCCCAAATCTCTGAGGTGCACCCAGCTGCTCTAATATCTAATACACCTCCCAGAGTACCATTAAATACTACGGTAGGCATGTACTCATAGGCTGCCCCTTACATCAAAATCAGTACCTTCCCTCTCTCTTTGGATAAGCACGATAACTTGGCTGATGAGCCCTGATGCTCCTTTAAGCCAATAGGAATGTACACTTACAATCACGTATACCATTCCAGTCCTTTTGATTGTCTGTGGAACTTCTAGACATCATTGCCCACAGCCAGGGATGCCTACAGGGTCAAGTTGTGGGAAGATGGCCTGTAGAAGCTTACAGTTGAATTTAAGAAAGGAAGATTCTCAATGAAATATTTTAAAAATATTTATTCAACGTAGCAGATGCTAATTTTACAATGGGAGTAAGTGCCGGGGCAGCAATGGTGTTATAAATGACGTGTATTTTCAGAGTTGGTTTAACTCTTACCTCTATCACTTAGAAACCTTGCAGTTTTGGTCAACTTTCTTAACAAGCGATGCCTTTGCTTCCTCATCTGTGAAATGTGGTGGGCAACAGTACCCACTTTGCAGGGTAGGGGTATTTGATGGCATACAATGTGGGTAAAGTATACAGCAGGTGATCAATAAATGGTGGCTGTCGTTACTGTAGTTGCTGAAATACAGTTGAGATGACGGTGGGGCAGATGCATTTGGAGAGGAAGGGTGTGGAGGCTGAGCAAGGGCTGAGTTGATTCAGACAGAGAAGCAAACAGAGGGCATCCCGGAAGACTCCCTGGAAGAGGAGGAGGACATAGCAGTGGGAGAGGCAGAAATACAAGTCAAATGCCTGGGGTTGTGAGATGAACTTCTGGCTGGAACAAGAGCTTTGAACAGGAAATAAGGGTTGTGTATGAAGGGAGCAGAATAGAGGGGAAGAAGTAGGTGGGGGTCAGGATGACTTTGAATCCCAAATGCAATAGTTTGTTCTTTCTCCTAGAGGCGATGGCCAGCCACTGGGTGATTTTCAGTCCAGGAAAAAAAAAAAATGATAAAAGTTGTATTTTGGAAAAATCACTCATAAACATAGGTAGGTTGGATTGGAATAAGAGCCGTCAAGCACTGGGAGACTATGGGGATGGCTCATCGGGGATCCAGGTGGGAAGGACAGAGGGAAGGAAGATTCAACTGAGCCTGGTAGCTGATTGCATAAGGAAAAGAGTAGGAGCAAGATTTCAAATCCAGGTGACGAAGGGAATGATTATGTTGGTCCCATGGACAGAAAGATGGCGGTCCAAAAGGGCATTCGTGTGGATAGGAAAAAAAGGGATGTGAACAAAAGCTCTCCAAGAGCACCTGCTCGGGTCTCTTTATTAGAGCTAATAACAGTCTTTACATCTGAGCTCCCTCTATGCCTCCGACCCCATGTTCAATGTTTTCCCCAGATTACCACCCTCACAAAACTAGTCATTGAGAATTACTCTTATTATTCCCAGTTTACAATAAGGAAAGTAAGGATAACAAGGATGGAGTAACTTGCCCAATATTATAAGACCCCTAAGTAGACAGCCAGGATTCTAACCCAGAACTCAACTCTTCCCCATCCTGCCTTCCTGAACTGCTGGGTTGCAGTTAGTGCTGTGTTGACCACATTCTATGCCCAGATTTCTAAGATCCTGGAACACAGCTTAATTCATGTAGAATTGAGTGAGCAGGTTGAAGCCGTAAAGGCGATGGGTTTGTTGTAAGGGGAATGTAGAGGAAAGAGGAGGGGATTGAAAACTGGCCGATAGAATGTGTCCACATATCGCGCATGGACTTGGAGTCAGGAAGCCTGGGTTAACTTAGCTCCACTTATTAGCAACTCGCTGCACTTTAATTTTCTCCTCCTCAATAGGCTGATAACGTCGTTCCCTCATAAAGCTTTGAAACTCAGAAATAATAGAGATGAACCTGTTTCGTGACCAGTAAAGCAATTTACAAATATCAGCTGTTATGGGGAATTTGAGCACAGGACGAGGAACCATTGAAGGTTACAGGGACAGAACACTAGGACCACAGCACATTGTGTCTTGGATGCTGAGGATGGAGAGTTTCAAGAGAGAGGGCACTCACGGGTTAAAAGTGATGCGAAAATGTTGGTGACCAGTAGATCTTTGGTGACCTTGGGGAGAATGGTTTCCGTCGAGAGATGGAGATAGAGGCTAGATTTTATGAGATTAAGGAGAAAGTGGGTGGTGAGGAAATAGGGGCTCTGGGGAGCAGACCACTTAGTTAAGAAGTTTACAGTGAAAGGAAGCAAAGAATGGGGCAGTAGCTTGAGGGGGCAGCTTAAATTCTTACCGCTTCCCTGGATATAGACCTTTTAACAGGGATCAAGGCCTTAAACTAAAGGGATTAAGTGCTGTGGGTGGAATTTCAGGCAGCCAGAGGGTGGGGGGAACATTTTCTTCTTCGACACTTGGGGCATTTTCCAAAATCCCAGACATCACACCATGAAGAGTCATTTGCCTGTTCTGCCTAAACGTGAAGCTCACCCCGTAAAACTGCAGAATTTGGGGGTTCTCCCATCCTCCACTCTTGCTATTTTACATCTTTGTGCCCTTTCAGCAGTGCTTCCAGACGCAATGATTTGCCTGCAATGACAGTGCTATGGAAGTAGATCCTGCAGGGATGGGAATAAAATCCTGCTGGTCTAAAAGTTCGACTTTGGTTACTTTCAGCCTTCCGAAACACCAAACTGTGTTAAGAAGTTAGAAAAAAAAGTATCTTGAGTTGTAAATAGCTGTCGCTATGTCCATACATTTTGAGTCTACCGAAAAGGAGGTGGCACTTGCCTTTGACCTCTTTGACTAAACATTTTATGCAAAACAAGGCAGCCAGCATTGCTTTCACGTTTCCCGTAATCTTGGGTCCAGCCCACCGAGTGTCACCTTTTTCCCCCCATCATCAGTGTCCCCACTTACGCCAGCCCCTTGTCTTCTCTGCGCCTGTGTCCATTCTGTCCTCCCTGTAACAGCCTCTTCGTTCCCTCCCCCACCTACCCCCATCCCAATTTTTTCCATCTAGAGGTCTGGGTTCAATTCTCAGTTACTTGCAAAGGCTGTCCTGACAGCTCTCTCCACATCTTCTCCAAAAGTCTACAGATTGACAGTCTGTGCCATAAAAGTCAGCCTTGGCTTACATAGAGTTTCATCTAATGTCTGAATTGTTCCCTGCCTGGTAGCCTTCTTCCTTTTTCTTTAAAAAAAAAAATATTGAAGTATAGTTGATTTATAATGTTGTGCAAACTTCTGCTGTACAGCAAAGTGACTCAGTTATACATATATATATATTTCTTTTCATTCTTTTTCATTCTGGTTTATCACAGGATATTGAATATTATAGTTCCCTGTGCTACCCAGTAGGACCTTGTTGTTTATCCCTCTATATAGGTACCACTTCTTACAATTTTTTATCTCCTGCATTCCTAACTTGTGTGCATTTAGTAAGTACACCTCGTCGTGGAAGGATTAGTGGCAAGCGTGGCAGGAGAGTGGTGATGGGCCAGGAATAAGAAGACAGACTGACAAATAATGAGGGGCACAGTCACCTTGAATCCTGAGATCTCAGGGAACCCGGCTTGAGTTAGGAAGGATGGAATTGCCAGGTGAAGCGATTCTGCGTCCTTTTCTGCTGTCTTTCATGCCGGAGATGTTATCTATTGATTTCTGTTGTGCAAATGTAAGAAGGGATTTGGTTGTTTGGAGTCAAACACAGAAATGCTGAGTCCCTCCAGCCGGCCCGACAGCCCCACTTCATTCTTCTTCTCCCGCCCCTCCTGCGTCCTTCCCGCAGCCCTGAAGGAAAAGTTAAGATCAACGTTTCACATCATGCTTCAAAGTTTCCTGTGTGTTTTACAAGGTGTAGCATTAGTTATTCCTTGAGAACACTCCGATTACACGGTGAGGTGATGCTATTAAACTCCTTCTACTTTATGGCTCTGGGAGCAGAGGCACAGAAAGGTTAAGTGGCTTGGCAGTGTTGCCCAGCACTTTGATGACTGAGACGCATTTTTAACTCCTGGCTGACAGGATCTTACAGAGAACATTCACGTGCCAGAGAATTTTCAGTGTCCACGACTGGGGACACTTAGAATAACCCAAGGAGACAGCACCATGCATTAGCATGCAACCGGCAATCAGCTACAAATTATCATTGTTTAAATCTCGAACAGAGAAAGGGGATGGAATCATGAGGATAAGGAAGTTTTAAGCCTAAATTTGAAAGAGGGAAGGCTGCGAACGGGTGGCCACACGGCCGGCTGTCAATATGTGATACAGCGCTGCAGCAAAGGGCTCCACAGGGGAAGTTTGGAAGGCCCATTTTCCCCATTTCCCATCAGGAAACCATGCCTGGGTCCACGAGGCTTTGCACTGCACTGGCGTTGGACGTGTTAGTATTCTAACTCCGTCTCCTCCTTTATGGCTCTTCACGACTCTGTCTGATGACAAAGCAGCTCTTTGCCATTTAAAGGTCAAATGCCAGTAATAGAGAGATGGCATTTTATCATCAGATGCGCACAAGCAGAAAGGAGATGAAAACTTGGAGGCCTGAGCCAAGTGCAATCGTATCCCCGGGTTGAGATTCCATGAAAATGTGGAATGTACCTTCAATTAACCTTTCACAAATACCTGGTCACTGGGACCGATTTCTCTGGAGGTTGTTAGCTGGGTTTGGAGAGCGTGTCGCTCCTGCTGAGCTGGAGAAGGTATCTGATCCTGTGCTCGGTTAGTCCCCCAGATGAGACATTCCCCCAAATCTCCCAGTGATAAAGATCCCTCTGATATTCCTGAGCACAGAGGCTTTCAGGGGGCCGTGGAGGTGGGAGCGTCTACTGACAAAGAAGGTTCTGGTCGATTTTCGAAAGATTTTCAAGTATTAGTCTCCTTGAGGAGATTTACAGAGAAATGTATGTTGCAGAATAGAATTTGAATACTGACAACAGCAGAGATTATACAGCTTGAAGTTGGAGGCTGCTGTCTAATTTAAAACTCTTCTTTTTGTGTCTGGTCTCTTTTGAATTCCTGCAACACCAGGAAGGAGACAGAAAAGGTATTATTTATATGACTCAGGGAGGCCAAGTGAACAGCTCAGGGTCACACAGATATTAAGTGGCAGAATTGGGCTTTTGAGCCACAAGGATTTTTTTTTTTTTTTTTAATCCAGCGTTCTTTCTGCCATTGCATTTACCTCCCAGAATCAGTAACACAGGGAAGGATCTGACTTGGCAGAAAGAGAAGAGACCTCCCTTCCGCCTCAGAGGAAATTCCAAGCAAGTCTATCCTGAGCAAGGATCTGGATGAGTTTGTTTTCTTCTCTCTCTCACCTTTATTCTCCAGAAAAAAAAAAGAGTGAGAAACCTAGTTGTTCATTAAGAAAAATTCACGTGCTCCCCCGTGGGCTGCGGGCTCGGGTAGCCCCACAAACACAGCCAGGTAGAGATAATTTGCCCTAAATGAAGGGTGAGGAATGTAACACTTGAAGTGGTAAATAATTCCCCCGAGATCACCGCACTGGGAGAAGATCTGGATTCAAACCCAAATTGGCCACTTCTGAAAAGTCTGCTGATTCAATGTACAGACCCCCGCGCAGGCAGGGCAGGGCAGAAACGGGCTGGTGGCGGTGGACCAAGCACCTGGGACCCCATCAGCCTTCTTGGCCAGTAGTCTTCCCAGATTCCCAGACCAGCTTGGGCCTTGGGGCACATCCTGCCTTTGTGGGCCCGGAGAGCCTTTTTAAAGAGAGGTCTGTAACTATTTTGGCAAAGGCTAGGGAATTCAGTGTTTGGAAAATAATAGGAGACACTTGTACCAAGGTCAAATCAAAAAGAACTAGTAAATCATATTCAAGGAACAGAAGTCTCAGTTTCCCCACTTATAAAATGGGAGTAAGAGTATACTGCACAGAGCTGAAGTAAGGATGAAAATTTACCAAGAATGAAAGGCCTTTGAAACACGCGTTATTATTCCCCTCATTCATAACCCACAAAATTTCCCCTGTCTTTCATTGTTCATTTGTAGTCGATGTTAGGAGAGCAGGAAAAGGGTGCTTGGAGCCAAACAGTACTATTGGAAATGCTTATCTTGTGTATAAAAGCCTAGTGGTGACAGTATTTCCTCTCTGCTGAGTCCCCTTTAACTCCAAAGCCCTTACCACCTCAGGAAGCGTTGTTCACGGCAAACCCTCAACACTGAAGTCATTAGGCCTGTAATTTACCCCCCACTAGAACATGAGAAAATGTAATCAAATAAATATTATTGTTTTTCCTTCCTTTCTTAGCAAATTACCACCTTCTGTTCCTCTCTCCCTGTGAGCTCTAATAGTCGGGCAAGTCTGGAACTGATCTCTCGGCAGAAAATTCTTTTCAATCCAAGTGCCGCCATCTGTGAGAAGTTCCCCCATCTGTGAGAAGCTCCCCATCCTCGAGCCCAGAAACCTCCTTCAGAAATCAGGAAATAAATGCCAATTTGGCTCCAAGGGAAGGTGCTCGATTGGGTTCTTAAATTCCACATAGAAAACTCACATGTGTGCCCTAAAGTATAAATTACCCAAACAAAATGTATTCTGATGCCCCTGGAACAAAGACTTAATACTTTCCTTCTCCCTAAGGGAATTCTACACGATGGCACCCGCAGAGTGTGAGCAAAGTCTGGAGGTTTGGGAGGAGGAAAAGAGGGAAAGAAGAAAAAGAAGAGAGGGAAAAGATAAAGGCAGGAAAGAATGCTGATTGTAGAGGGTTTGTCTTTTCTGCACACAAGAAGTATCTGTTCTTGTGTGTGTGTTTCCCAAATATACGCCAGGGATGCGCCATTGTCTTGGCGATTGTTCACGTACGTGATGCCCCAGAGACATCAGTGCTTTCTTGAATATGCCTGATGAGGACAAACTTAACATGAGCCCACAGGTTCATCAGTGACGTTCTGCAGAGGGATTTTTGAGCGTCTGCTTTGAGGACCTCGTCTTGTCGAGACGCCAAGACACAGAGCAGCAGTTATTTAAATTATGTGTGTTGGGGGGAAATGAGTTCTTTTTTTAAATGGAAGTATAGTTGATTTACAATGTTTCAGGTATACAGCAAAGTGATTCAGTTATACATATGTGAGTATATATATAGGTTCTTTTTCAGATTCTTTTCCTTTATAGGTTATTACAAGATATTGAATACAGTTCCCTGTGCTATATAGTAGGTCCTGGTTGTTTACCTATTTTATATATGGTAGTGTGTATCTGTTAATCCCAAATTCCCAGTTTATCCCTCCCCCGCCCTTTTCCCTTTGGTAACTATAAGTTTGTTTTCTATGTCTGTGAGTCTGTTTCTGTTTTGTAAATAAGTTCATTTGCATCATTTTTTAAAATTCCACATATAAGTGAACTCGTATGATATTTGTCTTCTCTGTCTGACTTACTTCACTCAGTATGATAATCTCTAGGTCCGTCCATGTTGCTGCAAATGGCATTATTTCATTCTTTTTTATGGCTGAGTAATAGTCCATTGTATATATGTACCACATCTTCTTTATCCATTTATCAGTTGATGGACTTTTAGGTTGTTTCCATGTCTTGGCTCTTGCAAATAGTGCTGCAATGAACATAGGGGTGCATGTATCTTTTAGAATTAGAGTTTTGGTCTTTTCCGGATATATGCCCAGGAGTGGGAATACTGGATCATATGGTAGCTCTATTTTTAGTTTCTTAAGGAACCTCCATATTGTTCTCCATAGTGGCTATAGAGCAGCATTTCATGAGCTCACTTCTTTTTTTCTTTCCTTTGTTCCATTTCTCCCTTTTCTTCATTTTCTTCTTTTCTCCCTCTCTTCCTGTCTCTTTCTTTCTTACTTTTCCTTCCTTCCTTTCTTTCTTCCATTATAATAAGGTAACAAGCATCCGTGACCCCACCATCCCGAACAGTAGGATGTTGGCAGTAACCTACATCTGGCCACGTGATTTCCCCTTCCTGTTCCTTGCTTTCCCCCACCTGAGGTAACCGTCCTCCTGAATCCTGTATTCGTTTACTATATCCATATGTATTTCTAAGAAAATTTCAAATACATATTATCTTTAGGTTTATAAAAAGGATATCCAGCGATATGTAATCTTCATGGACTCTGTTTTCACTTAATGGTATATTGTTAAGATGTATCCAGGTTTTTGCATGTTACTATAGGTATTGATTTGGGTAGCTATACAATATCCCATTGTATCAACACAGCTGTGTATTCATCTACTCTCTGTTAATGGGAATTTGAGCTGTTCCCTGGTTTTTGCTGTGAACAGTGCTGCTTACAGCAGTCTTGCACATTTCTCCTGTATGCTTATTTCTCTTGGGTGTACATCTAGGAGTGGAATTGCTGAGTAATTGGTTACATGAATGTTCAACTTTGGGAACAAATGTCTCAAAATTGACACCTCAGAGAACCTACAGATCATATCTTCTCCAACACTAAGTATTGTCAGCCTTATAAATTTTTGCCAATCAGATGAATATAAAATGATATCTTATTGTAACCTCGTATTGCCTTCCCATCATCACTAATGCTATCAGACATCTCCGACATGTTGTTTGGCTATATGTGAATTGCCTGTTTATGACTTTTGCTCATTTTTCTATTTGTCCTCTTATTACTTATTTGTTCTTAACACTAATGCTTTATTTCTGTGTTTTGCAAATATTTTCTCCCAGTTTGTAAATGATTTTCCCTTTTAAAAGTGTCTTTTAATGAACAAAATTTTTAAATTTTTAATTAGTGAAATTTGTCTATCACAGTGAATGTTTTTTGGGCCTTCTGGAAGAATATTATCCTTATCCCAGGGTGTAAGTGATATTTATAATTTCTACTCAGTATTTCAAAGTTTGATTTGGACATTTGAACCCTTAATCCATTTCGGGTTGATTTCTGTATATGATGTGAGGTAGGGATACAATTTTTTTCTCCACATAGATAATCAGTGTTTTCCAGCTCTACCTATTAAAGTCTCTCCTTTTTCCCAGTAATCTGTCACCTCTCTCAATACCAAAACACCACGCACATGTGGGCCTGTTTCTGGGTTCACTCTTCTACTCCACTGATCAATTTCTCTACACCAGGGCCAATATCACACTGTCTCAATAACTATAACTTTATAAGAAGTCCTACTGTACCATAGGGCAAGTCCCTTCTCACTAAGAAAAGTCTTTTCAAAACACCCTCATAATTCCTGCCCCTTTACACTTCAAAATAAATTTTAGAATTATCTTGCCAAGATGATAATTTTGTTTGTAAATGCAATGAATCCATAGGTTTTTGGGAGACTATATGGACATTCACAGTATGGAGGGTTTTTTTATCAATAAGCATGGTCTATTTTTTTATTTAGGCCTTTTACTATTTCAACACTTTTTTTTTTTTTTTAATTTATTTCTGGCTGTATTGGGTCTTCGCGTCTGTGCGAGGGCTTTCTCTAGTTGCGGCGAGCGGGGGCCACTCCTCATCGCGGTGCGTGGGCCTCTCACTATCGTGGCCTCTCTTGTTGCGGAGCACAGGCTCCAGACACGCACGCTCAGCAGTTGTGGCTCACGGGCCTAGTTGCTCCATGGCATGTGGGATCTTCCCAGACCAGGGCTCGAACCCGTGTCCCCCGCATTGGCAGGCAGATTCTCAACCACTGCGCCACCAGGGAAGCCCCCAACACATTTTTAATAATTTTTTTTAGACATCTTGTAAATCTTTGTTAGCTTTATTCCTAGATGCTTAATGTCCTCTAATTCATCAGTAAAATGGCCCTGTACTTTGTTTCATTTCTTGTAATGCTTTTGTCTGCTTTTTGTATCACGATTATGCTAGCTTCAAAAAATAACTGATGAAGGGGGGCAGAGTCAAGATGGCGTACTAGGAGGACATGGAATTCGCATCTCCTCACAACTAGGGCACCTACCAGGCACCGGTGGGAGACCACAGACACCTAAGGGGACGGGAGGAACCCCCAGTGACCGGGTAGGATGTGGGGCGTGGGGGACGTGATGGTGGAGGAGAAGTGGAGGTGGGATGGGACTGCCGCACCTGAGGGGCGGCTGGAGTGGGGGAGGAGTTCCTACACCCAGCGGGACCCACCCACAGTTAGGGGTCCAGCAGCGACGGGGGAGACCCTGGGGGAGATGGTGGGGGAGGGGTGCGAAGGATCGGAAGGGAATGGGGTCAGTCCACTCAGGCACCAGGGAGCCTGTTGGGCTCCGGGGCCTAATGCTGTGCCCTCAGAGCCTCCCTCCTGCAGTACAGAGCTCAAGCCCCGCCCCTACACCCCCACCCAGGGCCCTACCTCTACACTCTGAGACCCCCTCCATCGCGCTGGGCCTAAACCCCCCCCCACACACCCTAACTCAGGGCCCTACCTCCAAACTCCAGAACTCCACACTCCAGAGGCCCTCCTTTCCATGTACTGCCTCTCCCCTTCCATGCAGGTCCTAAGCAGCGGCCCTGCCCCACGCTTGAACGTCGCCCCGCCTAGGCCCCGCCCCATGCTCAAACGTCACCCCCCACCAGCCTAGGTCCCGCCCCACCCTAAACCTCGCCCCTGCCTAAGTTCCACCCCCTGCCTAAACTCCGCCCCCATAGCCAAGGCTTTTTTTTTTTTTCTTTTTTCCTCTTTTAGATTGCAGTTCTGTTTTACCTTGTTGATTCTTTTATATTTTTATCTTTCCTAATAAATCTTTTATTTTTCTAATTTTATTTTATTCTTTATAATTTGTTATTGTTCTCTCCTTTTGGCTTGTTCTCCCCTCCCCCTCCCCTTTTTTTCTGTTGTGGTTTTATTTTACCTTGTTGCAGTTGTTTCAATTATAGTTTTATTTTTCCTAATATATATATATTTATTTATTTATCTATTTATTTATTTGTTTATTTATTTATTTTTGGCTGTGTTGGGTCTTCGTTTCTGTGCGAGGGCTTTCTCCAGTTGCAGCGAGCGGGGGCCATTCTTCATCGCGGTGCGCGGGCCTCTCACTGTCGCGGCCTCTCTTGTTGCGGAGCACAGGCTCCAGACGCGCAGGCTCAGTAGTTGTGGCTCACGGGCCTAGTTGCTCCGCGGCACGTGGGATCTTCCCAGACCAGGGCTCGAACCCGTGTCCCCTGCATTAGCAGGCAGATTCTCAACCACTGCGCCACCAGGGAAGCCCCCTAATATATTTTTTATTTTTCTAATTTTATTTATTTTTTTATTCTTTGATATTGTACTGCTCCTTTTTTTCTTTCTTTCTTTCTTTTTTTTTCTTTCTTTTTTTTTACTGTGACACGAAGCTTCTGGGATCTTGGTTCCCAAGCCGGAGGTCAGGCCTGAGCTCCTGTGATGGGAGCTCTGAGTCCAAACCACTGGACTAATGGAGAACATCAGACCCCAGGGAATATCAATTGGAGTGAGGCCTCCTGGAGGTCCTCATCTCAGCACCAAGACTCGGCTCTATCCAACTGCCTGCAAACTCCATTGCTGGACGTCTCAGGCCAAACAACCAGTAAGACAGGAATACAGCACCACACATCAAAAAAAAAACCACAAAACAATGAAATGACAAAAAAATATGTTACAGACAAAGGAGCAAGGTAAAAACCTACAAGACCAAATAAATGAAAACGAAATAGGCAACCTACCTGAAAAAGAATTCAGAGTAATGATAGTAAAGATGATCCAAAATCTCGGAAACAGAAAGGAGAAAATACAAGAAACATTTAACAAGGATCTAGAAGAACTAAAGAGCAAACAAATAGTGATGTACAGCACAATTACTGAAATTAAAAATACTCTAGAAGGAATCAACAGCAGAATAACTGAGGCAAAAGAACGGATAAGTGAGCTGGAAGATAAAATGATGGAAATAACTGCCAGGGAGCAGAATAAAGAAAAAGGAATGAAAAAAACTGAGGACAGTCTCAGAGACCTCTGGGACAACATTAAATGCACCAACATTCGAATTATAGGGGTCCCAGAAGAAGAAGAGAAAAAGTAAGGGTCTGAGAAAATATTTGAAGAGATTATAGTTGAAAACTTCCCTAACATGGGAAAGGAAGTAGTCAATCAAGTCCAGGAAGCACAGAGAGTACCATACAGGATAAACCCAAAGAGAAACATGCTGAGACACATATTAATCAAACTATCAAAAATTAAATACAAAGAAAAAATATTAAAAGCAGCAAGGGGAAAGCAACAAATAACATACAAGGGAATCCCCATAAGGTTAACAGCTGATCTTTCAGAAGAAACTTTGCAAGCCAGAAGGGAGTGGCAGGACATATTTAAAGTGATGAAAGGGAAAAACGTACAACCAAGATTACTGTACCCAGCAAGGATCTCATTCAGATTTGATGGAGAAATTAAAACTTTTACAGATAATCAAAAGTTAGGAGAATTCAGCACCACCAAAACAGCTTTACAACAAATGCTAAAGGAATTTCTCTAGGCAGGAAACACAGGAGAAGGAAAAGACCTACAAAAACAAACCCAAAACAATTAAGAAAATGGTAATAGGAACATACATCTTGATAATTATCTTAAATGTAAATAGATTAAATGTTCCAATCAAAAGACATACACTGGTTGAATGGATACGAAAACAAGACCCGTACATATGCTGTCTACAAAAGACCCACTTCAGACCTAGGGACACATACAGACTGAAAGTGAGGGGATGGAAAAAGATATTCCATTTATTCCTAGGAATAAACCGACCTAAGGAGACAAAACACCTGTATGCAGAAAACTATGACACTGATGAAAGTAATGAAATATCATCCAAACAGATGGAGAGATATACCATGTTCTTGGATTGGAAGAATCAACATTGTGAAAATAACTACACACCCAAAGCAATCTACAGATTCAATGCAATCCCTATCAAACTACCAATGACAGTTTTCACAGAATTAGAACCAAAAATTTCACAATTTGTATGGAAACACAAAAGACCCCAAAGAGCCAAAGCAATCTTGAGAAAGAAAAACGGAGCTGGAGGAATCAGGCTCCCTGACTTTAGACTATACTACAAAGCTACAGTAATCAAGACAGTATGACACTAGCACAAGAACAGAAATATAGATCCATGGAACAGGATCGAAAGCCCAGAGATAAATCCACGTACATATGGTCACCTTATCTTTGACAAAGGAGGCAAGAGTATACAATGGAGAAAAGACAGCCTCTTCAATAAGTGGTGCTGGGAAAACTGGACAGCTACATGTAAAAGAATGAAATTAGAACACTTCCTAACACCATGCACAAAAATAAACTGAAAATGGCTTAAAGACCTAAATGTAAGGCTAGACACTATCAAACTCTTAGAGGAAAACACAGGCAGAACAGTCTATGACGTAAATCACATCAAGATCCTTTTTGACCCACCTCCTAGAGAAATGGAAATAAAAACAAAAATAAACAAACGGGACCTAATGAAACTTAAAAGCTTTTGCACAGCAAAGGAAACCATAAACAAGACAAAAAGAAAACACTCAGAATGGGAGAAAATATTTGCAAATGAAGCAACTGACAAAGGATTAATCTCCAAAATGCACAAGCAGCTCATGCAGCTCAATATCAAAAAACAAACAACCCAATCCAAAAATGGGCAGAAGACCTAAATAGACATTTCTCCAAAGAAGGTATACAGATTGCCAACAAACACATGAAAGGATGCTCAACGTCACTAATCAATACAGAAATGCAAATCAAAACTACAACGAGGTATCACCTCACACCGGTCAGAATGGCCATCATCAAAAATCTGCAAACAGGGTTTCCCTGGTGGCGCAGTGGTTAAGAATCCACCTGCCAATGCCAGGGACACGGGTTCGAGCCCTGGACCGGGAAGATCCCACGTGCCGTGGAGCAACTAAGCCAGTGCACCACAACTACTGAGCCTGTGCTCTAGAGCCTGCGTGCCACAACTACTGAGCCCACGTGCCACGACTACTGAAGCCTGTGCGCCTAGAGCCCATGCTCCGCAACAAGAGATACCACTGCAATGAGAAGCCCATGTACTGCAACGAAGAGTAGCCCCCGCTCGCCCCAACCAGAGAAAGCCCATGCACAGCAATGAAGACTCAACTCAGCCAAAAATTTTTAAAAATAAAATAAAATAAATAAATTTAAAAGAAAATCTACAAACAATAAATGCTGGAGAAGGTGTGGAGAAAAGAGAAGCCTCTTGCACTGTTGGTGGGAATGTAAATTGATACAGCCACTATGGAGAACAGTATTGAGTGAGGTTCCTTAAAAAGCTAAAAATAGAACTACCATATGACCCAGCAATCCCACTACTGGGCATATACCCTGAGAAAACCATAATTCAAAAAGAGTCATGTACCACAATGTTCATTGCAGCTCTATTTACAATAGCCAGGACATGGAAGCAACCTAAGTGTCCATTGACAGATGAATGGATAAAGAAGATGTGGCACATTTATACAATGGAATATTACACACCCATAAAAAGAAACATAATTGAGTTATTTGTAGTAAGGTGGATGGACCTAGAGTGGGTCACACAGAGTGAAGTAAGTCAGAAAGAGAAAAACAAATACCGTATGCTAACACATATATATGGAATCTAAAAAAATAAAAAGGTTCTGATGAACCTAGGGGCAGGACAGGAATAAAGACTCTGACGTAGAGAATGGACTTGATTCTCTACGGGGAGGGGGAAGGGTAAGCTAGGACGAAGTGAGAGAGTAACATTGACATATATACACTACCAAGTGTAAAATAGATAGCTAGTGGGAAGCAGCAGCATAGTACAAGGAGATCAGCTCGGTGCTTTGCGACCACCTAGAGGGGTGGGATAGGGAGGGTGGGAGGGAGACGCAAGAGGGAGGGGATATGGGGATATACGTATGCATATAGCTGATTCACTTTGTTATACAGCAGAAACTAACACCACATTGTAAAACAATTATACTTCAATAAAGATGTTTAAAAAAAAGAAATAACTAGTGGAGTGTTTTCTATTTTTATTATATATATGTATTTTTTCCATCCTTTTACTTTAATGTGCCCTGGTTTTAGATATGTCTCCTTTAAATGGCCTGAATCTGAGTATTGTTTTTGCTTTTGCTTTTCTAATAGGCAGATCTTTGTGTTTTGGGTTGTTTTTAACTGATGAGTTTAGTTGTTAAATAGTAATTACTGTTATATTTGGAACTATTTATACCAACTTAATTTATTCTATTAATGTGTCCCATTTTGTCCTGTTACTTTTTAATTGTTTTTACTTGAAAAATCAAATGATACTTATATCTCTAGCCTAATAATCCAAAGGCGTCAACACTTTCTTATATTCTTTGGTCTCTCTCCTGAATCTCCTGGTATCATGCAAATATCTAAATTTTTATTAGTAGTTAATAACTGAGTTATTATATATATATTTTTTTCTTGGTACTAGTTTTCTTAAATTAAGAAAACTCACCAAAGTGTTTGCCTGTCTTCTTACGTTTCTTGCAATATTTCTTGCTGTCCATTCCTTTGGGAAAGAAATTCATCCCAAAGTGTCTATGATGTGGGTCTTTGTGTGGCAAAATCTCTGAGGGCTTTTATGCCTGACAATATTTTATATCATGCTCTCATGGCTGGCTATAAAAATAGAGGTTCTATGTTCTTTTTCTTTAACTTTTTCTAAACACCCCTCTGCTGTGTTCTTGTATCTAGTGTTGCTGTTGAAAAGTCTCATGTCAGTCTTATTCCTTTTACAGTAATCAACTCTTACTGTAGGATTTGGGATATTTTTAATTGATATTCTTAAATCACCCCCTAATAAATCTGGGCATGAGGTTTTTCTTGCATCTCTTCATTGATTCCTTTCTCTTTTTCATTCAGGGAAAATGTATCTCTATCATTCTTTTCTCCTCTCATTTTTTTAAAATTTCTCTCTATTTCTGGGACTTTCATTATCTGGATTTTAGCACTTCACCTCCCTCCTCCTTGGTTTTTCTTGATCTTTTATACTTCTTTCTATTTTTCTTCTTCCCCTTGAGAGGTTTCCTCAATCTGTCTTCATATTCATGAATCTCTCCTCCTCTGTGCCCTTTGTGCAATTTGTTTAATATGTTGTTTGCCTTATTTCAACTATTTTCGTTTTCACATCAAATATTTCTTCTTAGCTCCTTTCTATGTTCTCTTGTTCCTTTTTTCTATTGCTAACACGTAGCTAGGAGGGGTTGCCTAACGCTTTTTTTGATGGGGGTGGTTGGCTGAATTACTGCTGTCGTTAACTAGAGTGCATCTGTCCTTCTTGGTCTTTCACAAGTACTGGGCTTAAATGTTGCTCTAATTTGACTCCTGAGGACTCCTGGACCAGAGATCAAGATACAGCATGTGAGAAGAAGGTACTTGTCTGTCCCAAGGCAATAGCAAAGAAGAAGCGGAGGAATTTAGTAATTATTTCCTGTTTTAGTCTTCCCCAGCCAATTTGCTACACACACTCACACACACACACACACACACACACGCATGCACACACCCCTCACACCCCTCAGCTCCTCCTGTTATAGCTTCCTCTTGTTCTTTGTCTTCTCCTTCTTTGTTCTCTCCAAGATTACTCTTCGCACAAAGATGCTGCAGTTGTTTGAGCCCGGCCTCTTGGCTAGACACAGCACTGAAACCTCAGAATGCTTACCTCCAGCCCCTTCATTTTACAGACAAGGACCCAAAAGCACAGAGAAGCTAAGTGACGGGCACACAGTCTGTTAGTGGTGGATGTCAGTGCCACCTCCTGCCCCAGGAGCCCACTGAAGACCAAATAGCTACATTAACAGTGATGCTTAGAATTCACTTAGTGTTCAATCCATTATTACAGCAAGTTCAATATTGCGAAAACATTAGTAAGCTTGACTGCAATTCACTTAGTCCATTCTGCAGATGCATGTTTCTTTTTTTAATATTTCCTGGCTTTCAAGGGTATTATCCATGGTCCAAAAAAAAAAATAATGCTAGAAAAACTGCAGATACCACAGACACAGCTTTCTATGAAATTTCCTGAGGCATAAAAACAGACTGAAGAATAGCCCACACACTGGGTGAAATTCCAGCAGCCACAGTGAGTGCTTTGGACCCCCAGAAGGAGCAAAGCCCCATGAAATGCAGACTCTGCTGTCCACGGGGATGCAACAAACGGTGAGGCTTGGAGTCCACAGACTCTTTGAGAGCAAGTTTTTTTTTTCTGGGAAGGAAACCAGGGCTGCAATTAGCTAAGTGCCAATTGAAATGGCAGGACTGACCCCTGTACTAAGATCCTGCCCTTGTGCCCACACCCAAGAGAAAACAAGGCACAGAGGAAAATGTGTCCCATTGTCTCAATTTAAATCATATTTAAATACAATTCCCATAATAAACACCCAAATTTGCCCAGAGGCTTTTATTAGCATCCACTTCCAATAATGAATGCTCTGTGAAACTAAGAAATGAGAACTAGGGATCAGACACAGCTTGTTTGTTAAGGGAAAAACCTAAGTCTCATCAAGTAGAACGCTCAGCCCCTTGAGAACTAAAAAGGACCTGAGCTTGTCAAGTAATTGCCCTTGGGCCTCAGTTCTGTGTCTTGCAACTGCACTCTCTCTGCACCTCTGTGGAAACAAACTTTCCCCTCATCCGAGATAGGAGCCTGCCTACCCGGCCCACCCGCCTGTGCCCTGACCTATGGACTCTGACCTCTGGCTTCTGACCCAGCATCGCTAAGTGCTGACATCTCCCCAGCCTGATCTGATGCCAGATGAACAGCCCAGGATCAGAACCTCAGACAGAGAACCTAAGATCAGGCACCCTCTGGGACAAGCCTGCTAAAACCAAACCCTTTCACAATGATCAGTCATCCTCGGTCTCATCGGTAGAGCTTTGAGAGTGCATGGTCAGTTTCTTTCTCTTGTTCATCCATATAAAATACATGTTATAGCATCTTAGAGCTGGAAGGACCCTAGAGCTCATCTTGTCCAATTTTCTCCTTTTATATGTGAGTAAGTGGAGTTCCATGGTGATTAAATCACTCATTCAAGGTGACATGAGTACAAAGAAATGGATCTGAGACTTGGGACTACGTCTAGAATGCTTTCCTTCATCAGATGCTCCCTCTAGATTCTATCTCGTTCCCTTATTTCTACCAGTTTGTCTCATCTGTTCCCATATTTCCTTCCTGCACCCCAGACTCCAGACCATGAGAAGGCTGGGTCCATATGAGGACCCTGCCCAAGAGGAGGAGAAATAGCATCAACAATTATATGCCTCTGGCGTTGTCTTCATGTACTGCTGTTTTCTAGATCCATCTCGCACGTGCATCTCCATAGGTCTGAACACTGGAGATCCAGACGTTTGTCCCCAACGTGTGCCCACTTCCATTCATTCATTTATCCAAAACACACTTACTGAGCAACTACTTTGTGCCAAACACAATGCGAGATGCAGTGGCTGCCTTTGAGGAGCTCACAGACACAGAAGAGATTCAGATAAGTAAATAAATAATGTAAACCAATGAATGGCATATTCACACAATGGAACATTACCTGGCAGAAACAAAAGGGGGGAACAATAAATAAAACAGCATGATTACCAAAAACAAAAAATACACAGAACCAGGGATCAGACACCCACACAAGCTCAAGGGAAAACATACTGTGTCAGTCCACTTAAACGAAGCTCTAGTAGAGGGAAAACACAACTACAATGACATAAAGCAGATCATGGCTTGTCTGGATAGGGGTGAGGGGTAGGCGGGATGTTGACTTGGAATGACCATGAAGGAAACTTTCTAGAATAATGGAGACGATCTCTGTCTTGGTTGAGTTAGTGGTTAATAAGCGTAAACGTTTGTCAAAACTCAATGGAGAGTTTCGATATGGTCCCATCTCCCCAACTGACGTGAAACTAACCACAGGGAAGTAAAAGGATTAGCATGGAGTCATTAGCAATGACTCAGAGAAGAAGCCAGAACATATTGAGTGTCTCATTTACACAGGGTTCCTTGGTACCAGTTGTCGGCAGGTCCTCGGATGAAGAACTTGAGCTCACCTGATTTAGTGTCACTCTCTTTGATTAGGGTGCTGTTGAATCCAGCAAACCCTTAATGCCCCAGAAACAATGTGCAACACTGGACAAAGACCGTCATGGAGAGATGGTCTCCATGGGGACTCGTCATCATCATCATCATCATTGGTTTTTCAGTAAACACCATAAAAACCCAATCTAGTGTCAACTGGGATTTTCAACATATAGATGGGAAGAGTCAACAAAAAATATATAGTCCATTCAATTAAAACTACCTTTTAAACGTCATCAAAGAAATTATAGAAGCAAATGTTCCCATCTGAAGTAGACTTGCAGCTTCAGAGAATAAGGTCTCAGAATGCAGCAAACAAAATGTATAAGAAGACAGCCACAGAGACCCGATGGTAAACTTCCTTGTTCCAAGAATGATAGGATAATGTCTCCAGCATCTAGAGAGGAAAAAAATCTACAGAGGAAAAAAAGATTGTTATAAGACTTCTCCTCCACTGTACTAAATTCCAGAAAGTAGTGAGGTTAAGGGGGTAGTAGTGGATGACAACTAAAGAATTCTATGTTTCATCTAACTATCATCCATTTGGAAGGAAATAAAGAGAAATTTCCAGCAATGGAAGCACCCAAGGTGCTCTACCCTCTTCCCTACCCTACCCACCCATCCTCCAAATTTTTGGAGAAAAAATATCCAACTAAATTAATAATGAATAAAAACAAATCAATTTGGGGAAAACACGGCATAAAATAAATCACAGAGAGAAATCAAATTGGGAAAACAGCAAGTGATGAAATAATTTTTTGCTAACATGATGCTGAAACAATATAAATGTCAAAAGAATTATCGAAAAGAATATTTATTATCATCATCATCTGGATTTAGAATTATTCAAACCAACAATGGATGATTTGTGAAAAAAGAGTGTGCCAAACCTCTTTTCTTGTACTGGTTGATTTAGCAGGCATGATTTTATTCTTGAGACTATTTCAGAAGTAGAGTCCTTTATTTTCTTAATTAAGGTAGTCACCACTAGACATGAAACAAGGTCTGTAACTTCCAGATCACTAGGGGATACACATAGGTGTTGATACTTTGATGTGACAGTTGCTGTTCTAAGTGCTCTGTTAACGTGTGTGTTAACTCGTTCCTCATCACAATCCTATGAGGTAGGAGCTTCTGCAATCATCCTTATTTTACAGATAAGAAAACCGAAGGAGGTTGAGTTCTCAAGATCCTGCCACCAGCAAGTGGAGACGTTGAAATTCAAACCAAGCAGGCTAGCTTCAACACAGATGCCCTTAATCAGTGCATTACAGATGCTTAAGTAGCACAGGAAAAAAACTGGGGGGGGGGGGGGGGGGGGGGGAAGAAGAGCGGAAAGAAAAGGGGAAAAGGAAATAAAAGGAGACCGCAAAGAGGCATTTTTAATGCCCAAGATATATCAATGATTACAAAAAAGAAAGAGGAGGAGGAGAAGCAGAGGAAGAAGAGAGGGAAGACACAAGGGCTTAATTTCCTTAAATATTCTGAGGTTGAATTAAAAAACAAACCTTCCATCAATGATATTTATACAGTTCCTACATTTTACATGACATGGTGCAATGCTCACTCTAAACAAACTGTGAAAATTTAAGGATGTATATCATAATCCCTCAAACAACCACTAAAAATTATAATGCCAAAGAGTGTAGCTAAACAGCTGATACATAAATCAAAATGGAATAATAAAAATGTATTCAAATAATCCAAAAGTAGTCATGAATGAAGGACAGAGGAACCATAAAGCAGAGAGGATGAATAGAAAACAAATAATAAAATGGTAGATGGAAATCAACTCCAATTAAAAGTCAGAGCTTGTCAGAAGGGCTAACACAGCAAGACCTGACAAAATAGCATTTATAGGAGTCACACCAAGACCTGGTTAGGTTGAAAATAAATGGATGATAATTGATTTTCAGTGCAAACAGTAAGCATAAGAAGACTGGATTGGCTTGTTAAATTGGAAATACGCCTTCTAAACAGAGTATTACCAGCGATTGAGAGAAATATTTCATAATAATAAAAGAATAAATTCATCAGGAAGACATAAGACTCATTAATGGGTATGTCCCTCAAGACTGAGCTTGAAACCACGTAAAGCAAACAGTGACAGAATTAAAGGAGAAATACATAATTCCATGATAATGCCTAGGAAGTTTTAACATCCTCTCTCAGCAATTGTTGGGATAACTCGACAAAAATCAGTAAAGTCAGAGAAAATCTGAACAACTCCCTCTCAGCTTAAAGCCTGTCATTTGTTAGTTGCTATGGGTGGCATCGTGCTGAGAAGGATGGAAATCATGAGCTCAGAAGAAAGAGTGCTTCCATGCGTGATTTCCGCCATGGACATGGAGTAGGAGAAAGAAGGCTGCCCTTGGACCAGTAACCTCCTTAACCCTGGCTGTGCATTAGAATCAGAAAATGGGGAGCCTTTTAAAAATACTGATGCCTGGGCCCCTCACCTGGAGACTTCGGTATAATTCATCTCTGCTACAGCCCAGGCATTGCCATTCTTCTGAAATCTCCCCAGATGATTTCAATGAGTAATGAGGATTAAAAACCACTGTCCTAAACTGTGAGAAAGCGGCCACTAAGTACTCTGATGAAGAGAATGTAAAATATGTATAATACATTAAGGACCTTCAATGCATCATTTATGTAGAAATCTCAGTTCTAGGGAAATAATAATGATGTGCCCATATCATTTATATTCAAGAATGCTTTTTGCAGCTCAATTTATAATAGCAATAGATATAGATAGATGATAGATAGATGGATAGATAGGTAGGTGATAGGTAGGTGATAGATGATAGATAGATAGATAGATAGATACACAGATACACAGATACATAAGTAGATAATTGGAGAAAGGGAAGGAAGGGAGGGAGGGAGACAGAAAGGAAACCTAATTATTCAGCAGTATGGAATTGGTTAAATACATTTAAATCAAGGTACAATAGACATCTCTTAATAAGATGATGTTGATATGAATTTCACATCAAATATGTCCATAACAAGCTGAGAGAATGAGGGCAAAATGGTCTATAAAATATTCTACTCTTGAGACAATATGTGTACCCAGACAGAGAAAAAGTCTTAAAGGTTGTGCTTCAAAATGTCTATCATATTTCTCTCAAGGTGATGGTATTTTCATCCATTTAACTGATGTTCTTTTTGTTTCTAATGTGTGTAAAATGAATACACATTTTTTGGGTAATACAACAGAAGTGAGAAAAAACCCCACTCTCTCTGATGATGGTACCCACTCTGAAATGGGGACAGCCTTTCATCTTGTCAGCTCTAATCCTTGAAAGGGGGTCAAATGGATTATTATCCATGCCGGTTAAGGAATTAAGAAGAATTTAGAACAGCTCTGGGAAAGGATGTGGGAACCACTCCATTACCTTAGGTGAAAACAAACAAGGGTGGGTCCCTTTGATCCACGGGTGCCCATTCCTTTCAGCTTTCTCTGGGTGGATCTGGACCCAACCTGTAGAGAGAATGAGGCCAGCTGGTACCTGCCTGCTGTCCTTTCCAAGGTGTGGCTGGGAAAGTGGGAGCTGCCTAGGCCTCCACCCAATTATCCTTCCACCCCAAGAAGGTCACACCTGTCAATCCATCTTCTTCCAAAAGGAAGGAATCTAGGCAGGTTCATTCAAAGAAATGGAAACAATGCCTAGAACCTTTGGGGCACTCCACCCCTCCTTCCTCCCACATCATCCCTCCCTCTTCCTTCCTGTTCATTGCTTTGCAGACCTCAGATTCTCTCATCTGCTGTAAGAAAAGTGGTCTAAAAACCTCATTCTTATTAAATCGTCAATATTTGCATTTTGAGGAAAGATCAGAGGAATAATGTTCACAAATAAATGACTTTTTTAATATTTTAATTTTATTGGGGTATAGTTGATTTACAATGTCGTGTTAGTTTCAGGTATACAGCAAAGTGATTCAGTTGTACATATACATATATTCACTGTTTTTTAGATTCTTTTCTCAGATAGGTTATCACAGAATATTGAGTAGAGTTCCCTGTGCTATACAGCAGGTCCTTGTTGCTTATCTATCTTATATATAGTAGTGTGCGTATGTTCATCCCAAGCTCCTGATTTATTCTGCCCCCCCCCCCCGTTTCCCCTTTGGTAGCCATAAGTTTGTTTTCAACAAATAAATGACTTTTTAATGGAAGAATCTCAAGCAACAACTTATAGAAAGGGTGGTGATGTTGTGGATCAGAAAAGCCTAAAACATCTGCAATTCTGGACCCACAGTCCCAGCAGAAAAAAGTGGGAAACACAATACCCATGGAGCTAGCTGCCATTGGGACGTCATCCTTTAAGAAAACTCTTACCTCCAAGGAGTATTGCCTAATGATTTTGAGAAACTAAGTAGAGAAGATGTTTTCTAAACATGCAGCCCAGAACCCTTGCTCTCTCTGATAAACCCGCCTCCTCACAGGCAGGCAAAGAACCCAGATGTTCTCAGTCCTATTCCTAATTTATTTAACCATCTCCGTATGGCGGTGCTAGCATCAAAAGATGTGCTTTCCGCAAACAGCTTAGGAGATATTCCTTGATGTCAGGTCACCCAGCAAAGGTTCCAAAGTGGTGGCTGACGACTGCTGCCTACTCTACCTCCATCACAAGGTAACGGTTTGCTCTTAGAAGGCGCTGTAAAGTCGAGGTTCTTTTAGCCCTCCCCCTGCTTCACTGCCGCCAGGGTGATGGGCGCTTGTCAATACCACCCTCCAGTGACTGATTAGTTCAGTCTCCCATGGCTGTGTGGTGATCATCTATCACAGGGCAATCTCGTACGACACAAAATATAGCGCCCTTGTGACTCTTCACTCTCCAGCACTCAACTGACAGCAAATGAAAATGACACTGCCTTCCAAGACCAGCCATAACTCAGCCTCATTTTCCAGAAAACCTTCATGGGGCACTACGAAATAATGAGATGTGCACTGCCTAGAGGTTACAGCACAGCCTGTCTGTGGTACGCTCAGATAAATCAGCCCAACACATGATCAGTCCCTCCAGAAGTAAAAATCACTCTGTTTTCCTACATATTTTACTGTATAATTTAAGCAAATGAGGTCAGTGCAATAATCCTCTTTAGC
The DNA here is from genome assembly GCF_009873245.2 of Balaenoptera musculus. NCBI lineage: Eukaryota > Metazoa > Chordata > Mammalia > Artiodactyla > Balaenopteridae > Balaenoptera > Balaenoptera musculus. The sequence continues at coordinate 56,187,730 of NC_045804.1, read as the reverse complement.
CATAACCAAGAAGGTGACCCATATTGGTTTGAGAAACAAGAGAAAATAATTTTCTATCCTAACCTCATTCTCTACCGTCCTGCTTGAACAACTGAAAGGGATTTGGATCTGAAAAAAAAAAACAGACACCTATTGAGAATGATGATCATTGATGGTGATCACGGGTAAGGATGGTGATGTCCCAGCTTATAGAAAGCATTCTGCTCTGCAAAAGGGTATCACATGTATTTTTCATTTAATCTTAATGAGAAATTCTGTGCAATAGATAACACAGGTCAATTATACATTTTTTCAGATGAATACCTGAATCCCCCAAAATATGACTTACTTAGCATTGTACTTCTTGAAGATTTGGGAGAGTGGAGGGGGTGGGGGAGTATGTCCAGGTCTGATCATCCATCTAGAAGTCTCCCAGTGCAGCCAGGTTTTTGGCTACCTGAGAAATACAACTTGACTTAATCCCTTCCCATATTACAGATCGTGGAACAAATTGAACATAATTAGCATTAAGGCAGGATTTGCAAACAATAGACCTGCACAAAATGAAGCAAAAAAACCCAAACAAACAAACAAAAAAACGACCAACTTAGCCAAAATTATTTTACACTCATTGAGAATACAAGTTAAGTGATCGATGAATTATTGATTTCTTGAGTAAAGTTTAAATAACATTGATGGAACAATTACTATCTGTCACCGAGTCAGGTGTTGGGGTACAAAGATGCTTTCAAGGAGATGCTCCCTAGTAAATATCACACTGTAAATGCTAAGAAAATGGGGCACAGACATGAAGATTCCCTATATGTAGTACATAGCCTACAATGAAGTGGAGATTTGATCATCTTCCAGTTACATGAATCTAGGGAGACAAATCGAAAAGTCAATTTCACAAAGGAGACAAAATTATAACCCAAATCACAGAGTCCATGAAAAATCCACAGAGGACATTTCTACACTAATGGTTCTACCACATGCTAGTCTGGGGAGGTCGTTTGGCTTTTAAAATAGTGCAAGACCCAGTTGCACGCATGTCCTCTGTGCAATTAGACAATCAGGTATCTTTTTCCACTGAACAATAGGCTCTATCTTATCTATCTGTTATCCCCAACAACTAGCTTAATGCCTGGTGCATAATAATTTTTTTAATTGATATATAATTCACACATTATGAAATTCATGTTTTGAACGTGTACAAGTCAGTGGTGTTCATATATTCACAAATTATGCAACAATCACCACTATCCAATTCCAGAACATTTTTATCACCCCATAAAGAAACCCCATACCCATAGCCTGTAACTCCCCATTCCCTTGTTTCCCTAGCCCATCTAAGCTACTAGTTCACGGTCTGTTTCTATGTTACTATTCTGCATATCTCCGTTAAATAGAATCATGCATGTGACATTTTGTAACTGGCTTCTTTCACTCAGCACAATGTTTACAATATTCACCCATGTTGTAGTGTATATCAGTACTTCCTTCCTGTTTGTGAATGAATAATAATATTCTACTGTATGGATATACCACATTTTGTTTATCCATTCATGGACATTTGCATTGTTACAGTTTTTGGCTATCATAGTAGGATTTTACTACTATTTGGTGAACTTCTAAATGTTAATATCATATGTGGGATGGCCAATGAACATATATAAATTATTAAACCTCATTAGTTATCAGAGAACTGGAAACACTAAACAATGTAAAACCATTTTCCAGTTATCAGATTAGCCAAGACTTTTCTACTCTAATAGTTGTTGCCTGTGAGGGCGTGGTATCCATCGTGCACTGGTTATGGGAGTGTAAATTAGTGTAAGCGTTTTACAGCAAGTTGGTAATATATACCAAGAGCCTTGGCATGCTCAGACAATTGACTCCCCTAATTCTATGTCTGAGATATGAGACTAAGGATGTAATACAGAACACAGAAAAACTCTTTATGGTGAAGATACTTACTGATAATAATGAAATATAGAAAACAAACCTAAATACTCAATAATAATGAAATATTTAAAGAAGAAATAGTGGATATATACAATTAAATAGCAAATAGCCATTAAAAATCATATTTTGAAAGAGTTTTAATTGCACCAGAAAGTGTATATTCAGTGAAAGTAGGCATAGTATGGTTGATCTAAAATATGTGAAAATTTCACAGAAAAATAGGAATTTGAGGAAAGCTACAAAAACATTAATATGAACTTTCTGAAAGGTGAGATTATGGATGACTTTTATAGTGATGAGAATGTAGAAAAGAGGACAATCTTAGACATAATTGCATCTATCATGTCTTAAGTTAAATAGTGTTTATGTATACGTGACTTAGCTCCCCTTTCAAATAGTAAGTTCTGAGAGGGCAAAGAACTATCTTAAACAGCAGCATTTCTGTATTAAGTATACAACAGATTTGTTTACTTATTAAAAAAAGAATTTTACTCGTATTAGACCCCACTTAACCCATCCAGCCACATATACTTAGAACAGGTATTTCAGGTAATTATAATAGTCAAGAACAAGGTAATGGATGTATAGCAAACTGAACGATGTAAGGTTCTGTAATTCTTTTCAACAGGGTCATCCCAAAAGTAGGTAAAGGACTGGTGGCCTGTGTTACCTACTGGCCCACCTCAGAGAACCTGCTGGAATAAATGGCATGTGGGAAATATTAGACGTTCAGCAAGAAAGTAAATGGATCCAATGACAGAGGCAAGTGGCTGATGAGTTACCTACGGGGTGAAATATGCCACACTTCGTTCTTCTGCCAACACAGCAAGTGTGTTTCTGTCATGTCTCCATGAGTGAAGTGGCAGGTGGGACAGGTCATTCTAGTCACTGGGGAGAAATTGAGCAGTAATGGCCTTTATGTTTATGCAACTGTGACAAGTTGTGAGTATCTCAAAGCTTTCAATGCATTTGCCCCAAGCATCTTTTTTCCATTATATTTAAACATTCAAATCCCTTTTACGGAAAATATACTCCCACATGGTCCTAATTCACTTCTACTCAACTTATCAAAACATTATCCTGTGAGATTCATTTTAAGTCCAGAAAATTATCTGAGCTTCTGGTATGAGGCTGGTATTAGCTCCTCTTATAAACAAGTTCTTTCAACGACTGGTTTTGCATGCCCTTCAACTCTGCATGTGTTTGCGTGACTTGAGTTTAAGTCAGACTTGAATACCTTTGAATATGAGCTGCAGACGTTATCCAGATAATTCAAATGTAAGTATCTGTGTAGTTCAAATCGTCTCAAGTGAAGAACAGTCTGAAATCATGCACTTTATTTTTTGTTTGCAGACAAAGCAAAGAGTTAATACCTTAACTCTTTCTATGTACGTAGTAAAGTCATGATTTAGTTACCTTGTAAAACAATAATAGATAAAATTAATTGTCAGAATTGATTATGTGCTGAGGCTTATGTTATGGCTACATATGCATGTTTTCATTTAATCCTCAGAAGATGATAAGAGATAGATATTATTAAGGGCAAAATTATATGTTCACCAAAAAAAAAAAAAGGGATTTATACAAGAATATTCATAGTTCATAGGAGCTTTATTTATAGCAGCCCCAAACCGAAATAACCCAGATGTCCACCAACAGATGGACAAATTGTGGTATATTCATAAAAGGGAATACTACTCAATGATAAAAAGAAAGAATGAGCCACTAATATGTGTTACAACATAGGTGAATCTCAAAAACATTATGCTGAGTAAAGAACCCAGCCAAAAATATATAAATATGAAATATAAAAATCATAGTGTATGATCTATTTATATAAAGTTCTAGAACAAGTAAAACTAACCTATAGTGATAGAAATCAAAAAAGGGTAGATATTTATTGGAAAAGGACAAGAGGGAAAGTTCTGGAGTGATGGAAATTTTGGTCAAGAGGGACACCACCATCTTGATCAAGGTGCTGGTGTCATGGGTGTGTGTGTGTATCAGATGTTTGTCAAAACTCACTGAACTGTGCATTTTACTTTATGAAAATTACATCTCTAAAAAAGGTCATTAATAGATGATGAAGATAGGTGGATAGATAGATGAATGATAGATAGACAAATAGATAATAGACAGATGGATAGATGATGGATAGAAGGACAGATAATAGATAGATAGATGAAAGATAATAGAAAGATGGATAGATAATTGATAAATGGATAGATGGATGGATAGATGATAGATAAATAGATAATAGATAGATAATAGATAAATGGAAAGATGGATAGATAGATAATGGATGGATAGACAGATAGATGATAGATAATAGAGAGATGGATAGATAATAGATAAATGGATAGATGTATAGCTAGATAATAGACAGATACATAGATCATAGACAGATAGATAATAGATAAATGCATATATATATAGATAGATGATAGACAATAGATGGATAGATAGATGAGTAGGGCTTCGTATTAGTAAAAGAGTTTAGCCATTTGCTCAAGGTTATAAGGTTATAATAGCAGTGAAATTTGAGCACAATTTGAACACGGGGAGCCGGACTCCAATCTGACTCCTGGCTGAATAGCTCATGAAATAACCCACAGGTACATTTGGCAGCAGCTACATGCCATACACTTTCTTAGCTGCTGTGGGGAATAAAGAAGTTCACCTAAATGAGTTAATACACATAAAGTGCTTATTATAGTGCCTGGCATATGGTAAGAGCTCAAAAGTGTTAACTTGCATTATTATAAGATACGAACCTTGGCCTCAGGGCAATTATAGGGTGCCTGGGGAAACAAACCATTAATTCATAAACCATTAAACAACAATACAAAAATCATAGTTCAGTGTAAGAAATGGCACAAGGAACTGCGTAAAGCCAAGGCCAGATACTCAGCGTCTACAGGTGCCAAGCAGCTTAACAAAAGTGCAGGAGGGCGTGGTGCACCTGAAGACACAGATCCCATCCCATGGCACAGCCATACAGCTCTAACCTATTGTTGCCACGTGGAGATGCCAGCCTGATATTGTCAAAACTCTTTTTAAAGAACCCAGAAATTTAGATGTTTATGTGAAATCTCCCAAATTTTTACACATTGGCTACTAATTCAGTGCTTTTAAAAAGTGCATGATCTTTGGGTTATGAGCTATAAAATATGTCCTAAATGCATAGTCTTAAGAAGACCCTAGAGGCCACTTAAACATCTGCTCCCCATCTTAGTCTTCTACTCAATCTTGACAAGGGAATCCAACCCAGCGAGGGGAAGCCACTTGTCCAAGGTCACCCAACTAGTTAGAGGCACAGCTGAGAATTCAGTCTACACAGACTTTGATGTGGAATAAATGGCACAGCTGCCACTTCGCTGTGAGTTCTGCCCCCTTCGGCTGAAGGAAAGATTCAGGAGGAGGTGAGCTTGGAATGGGATTCAGACAGAAACACCACAAGTGAGGGGAACATCATGGGAAAAGCATAGAGAAAGTTCAAAACGTGTTCCATGGACACTAAGGACATTCCAGTTTGAGATGGGAAAACTCTTGAGATGGCCTAATGAGAGCCCGGGGAGCCACGAAAGTTTTCTATTTTATACCACCCTCCATGGGAACCGTGGAAGCTTCCTAGAGCCTAATGGCATAATGGAAGGTAAAAATGGACTTTCCAAAGGGCAGGCTGATGCAGTGCTTATCTCCAGGGTCAAGAGGTCCCATCAGCCATGCCCCTTCCTCCTTGCACCCAGATTTTCTATCTAGGGAAAAAGGGAGGGCACAGACATCTGAGGAATTGTAATTTATCTAAAGAGTAAGCAGTAAACTAAGGATAATTTATCAGTCACACTCAAGGAACCGGATTCAACCCAGTTACGCTTTTTCCCCTTCCATCAAATGTAATTGGGTTCTTGAGGAAGAACCGGTAAATTTTAGATGTAGATTTGTAAAATACCATGTCTGAAGATGCACTATGAATAAATTAGTGACCCTGCTCCAGACATTTCCAACCCAGAGGTAGGCAGATATAGATATCAGTAAACCTAGATGCTCTCTTTGCCAAAAGTCCCTTTTGACCACTCATTCAGAAATATTTATTGCATGTTTGCTATATTCCTGATACTAAGTTGAGCCATGAGGATTCAGTGTCGACCAAAAGCAGAAATGTTCTTCTTACTCATGAAGCTTAAAAGACTACTCATGGAGATAGTCATTAATAAATCTGATGAAATAAATGTAGCAGTAGAATGTGATATGTGCTATAAAGAGGCATTACGCGGGCTCTGAGAACATCTGGTAGGAGGCTTGAACTTAGTCAGGGAGATCAAGGAATGCTTCCCCGAGGAAGTGATGATTTAGTTGATCTCTCAAAATTAAGGAGACATTTTTAAAGCAAGCAGGATAGAGAATCCAGGCAGGCAGAGGAAACAGCAGCAGCTGTGTGCAGAACCCAGCTCATACTGGTTCACAAGAGCAGACTGTTGAATTTTCAGGAATTTTGCAAGCCAGTTGATGTCATGTTGGGAATATTTATACCATGGACATTGGCAAATGTTGCAAGATCAGGGGGGCTTTTTGGAGGGCGTAGATTTTTTGGTTTTATTTTTATGAGACCCAGTCTTTAAACAATTGCTAGCGCACCATCGTTAAATGCTGTGGTTGGCGAGAGGTGAGCAGGTATAGTGGACAAAAAGAAAGTCCAGTGTCAAGAGAGCAAAGAACAAGAGGAAGATTATGGGAAATGAAGCAGACAGTTAAGCAGGGGCTGGACCATGCACAGTTCTGAAGCCTTGTTAAGCATTTCAGCCTTCGTTTTAAGAATAATGGGAAGCCACTGAAGTATTTATAAACAGGATGAATAATTTAAGCAGATAGTAGTTTTGATAGGCTCCATCTGGCTGCAATTTGGAGATTGGATTGGGAGAAGGCAAGAGAAGATGTGGATGACCAATTAGAAGGCAGTACCGTAGTCCAGGAAATAAAAGCTTGGACTAGACTGTGGGGACGAAGAGACATAACAGATTAAAGATATTAGGGAGATAAAAATCAACAGAACTGAGGATCATATGGGAGTGAGTTGATATAAATACTATAAATGGGCGTATGGTCAGGATCCATCACAAAAATAGAAAATATTGAAAGAGGATTGACATTTTTGACAGAAAGGAGAAACATAATGAGTTGTTTGGGGACATGCCTGGCTGGCTTGCTGGCTTTGAGAAAACCAAAAGGGCATGAAGGATGAGGGATCTGGGCTAGAGCTACACATTTAAGAGTCATATTTAAGAAACAATTGAAAATGTGAGCTTGATATTGTAAAATGAGAGTATGGAGTGGGAAGAAAATTGGGCTTAGAATTGGGGCTTTAAGGAATTCCCAAGTTTAAAGACTTTATTGAGGAGGGTGAGCCTGGGAAGGAAACTGGAAAAGAGCAACCAGAATTCTGTTAGTTTCAGCATCAAGTCCCCCATCAGTTCAGAAGGTGCTACTCTGATGTGATCGAGTCAAGTGGTGGATGGAGGAGGGTAAAGATGGGAAGGAGAGGAAATGGAGATGATGAGTACGGACCATGCTTTCAAGAAGTTTGGCTGAGATATGGGACCCAAAAAGTTGTCTGTTTTTTTTTTCAAGTGAGAGCGATATTAAGACTGTTTAAAACAAAAACAAAGATGGTGGGATAGCCCAAGTTGAGAAGGAGAATCTTAATATACCAGAGAAATAGGAGACTCAGGGAGAGGGGAAAGGGAACCCACAGGAAGAGGTACCAGAAACCACGGTACTAAGGGAAAAGAGGATGAGATGGGTACAGTACTGATGGTACTGAGACTGATACTTTTCATACTAGAAATCTACAAGAGTTCCTACCTGGTGGTAAAGCTTATAGACTGAATTGCTACGTGGAGAAAACTTAGACTAAATGCCCTCTCTGGTTTCCCACTGAAAAATATTGGAACCCATAATTTAAACTGTGTGGGAGTTGAATTGCTCTGATCTTGAGGGTCTCAGAACCTTAGAAGCAGAAATTAATGATCTTATCCACCCCCTTCATTTCAATGCATTCCCTGAATATGTACTGGGCATCCACACTGCCAGGCACTCTGTTAAGCACTGGGAATTCAAAGATAAACAAGACAGCCTCAGACCTAGAAGAGATAGTGGAATAAAAATATTTATACGATTAACTATAATATAGTTGCAAACACAGCAATAGAAGGATGGACAAAACTGCAGATCCCCAAAGGGTGAGCTAGTTGGTGACAGGGCCAAGAAAACGATCGTGGTCTCTAGCCTCCAAATACAATACCTTCTTCACTGTCCATATATAATATTACTCTTATTCTTCTAAAAAAAAAAAAGATTAGCTGTGTAAATCTATTTGTGTAACCCACAGAGATAATATAATCTTTCAGCCTTCTTGTTAATACACTAGCATCACTAATCCAAGATCAACACTCATATATACTGTTGGCCGAGAACTGTATGATTTGGATTCTGGTATAAACCACTCTTTTCCTTTTAAACATTAGTTTGGAAACCATTAAACAGTAGATGGTCATCGTCCCACATCCATTATTCACTAGAACAATTCTACTTGTCTGTGTCTATATAAGGCCACAGAATCAACCACATTTTGTTAGCCTGTTTATTTTTTCGTTACTGCTGCTGTTATAATTCTAACCTACTAGTTAAAAGTGGCCAAAATGTTTGACCATTTTTCAGCCCCATGTCTTTTATCCTTTAGGTTGAACCTATATTAATGGTTAAGAAATAAAACTTTTAGTCATTGACATATTGGCCTCATATGGAGTAAAATATTCATTAAGATGAATTCTTACCTTCCTTTATTTTTTTGGAAATTCATCAAATATTTACAAAAGACCCACAGTTGCCTGGGATGAGGCCAAATGCATCAGGGGGAAAAAAAGAGACAGTTTTGGTTCTCTAAGAGCTTGTAGTATAAATCTAGAGATTCCATTCTGAACATTTTCAAACCTTAAATTTTGATTTTAAAGCAGATATTGGCACTTTTAGTGGGGGAAAAAAAAACTTCCTAGGACGAAGACTATCTAACAAGTTCATCGTGTTGAAACTCACGTGAAAATGATTCTGAAGCGTCAAGTATCTAATTCACTTCTTCTCTGTAGAGTTTCCTCCTGCTCTGGGGGCTGGTCCACAGTTGGCTTCAGTCTGACAGGGAGAAGAATGGCGTGGATTCGTTCATCGGTTTCCTCCTCAAATAATCCACCACCTGCCAAGCAACAGGCATTGCACCAGGACCCTGGGAGGGATATAAAGATGAAAATGCTGTTGAGAAATTTGTCATCTCGTGGGGAAGACAAGGATGGAAACAGCACAGCCAGAATGAAATTTATGCTAAACAGTCATGGAAGCAAACAGGCTGTGGAAACTCTGAAAAGGATGAGGTTTCCTCTGATTGGAAGGTTGAGGAAAGCTCCGCTGTAATGTTTAGGATGAACAGGATTTAGATGTTTGGAAAAGATGGGGAGGACGTTCCAGGCTAGAGCATCTTCTGTCTTTGCAGAAGTTACAAAATCATGTGGCAAATATCACTGCATAAACCCAGACAAGAATTTCACTTTTTTTTTTTTTTTCCATTTAGGAACCACTGAAATGTGCCCATGTTGATGACTGGATTTAGGAATAATTTGTTGTAGCAAATTAGAACCACAGACTCCCTCTAAGTTTTCCCCTCCTGGTTGTTATGATTGAGGCCTCCCTCGACATCCAAGCAGACAGGAAGGGAAACCTTGGCAGCCACAGCTCACTGCAGCCTCACCAGGAACAAAGAGCAGTGAGGGGTGGCGGGGAGACGCTGGGGTGTCAGGAGAGTAAGCTTGATGCTAAGTGCAAAGTACACCACCCTCACCTGAGTTCACGTTTCAGGTGGGACTCCACCCTAGGCCCCGTTCCCGAAACAGAGGAGGGGAGAGAAGCACTGCCATGCCCCCAACTTGGGGAAAGATTAATTTTTTAAAAAACCAAGCGCTAATCTGACTGTGGTTTTTCAAGGGTGCATCGAGCATTAGTAGGTCATTAAACCTTTGTTAAGAGGCCAGGAGAAAAGGTAAAAGGAGGAAAAAAGTGGTCATGGTCCCGTTTAAGTTTACACAGCACGGAACCTTCATCAAACCACAGGATGGCAATGACGAAAGGAACCACAGGACCTCCGGTCAAGGTTAGACAACCCTCAATAGCATTCCCGGACAGAGTTCTATCCACTCCTGTCTCATAAAGAATGCAACTCACTAGAAACTGACTCACTTATCTCTGAATTTTGGGTTTACTTTTATGATTTGAGAATATCAAAGTCTAATCTCGCCTTCCACTAGCCTTTGGAAACTTGAAAGCTGCCTTTATGGTCCTTCCTAATCTTCCTTTCTTTAGGCTATTCTTTATATAATATGGCTTTTTCAACATTTCCTCATTTTGCACAATCTTAAGCCCCACATAATCGTCACCAACTTTGATCCTTCCATCCCCTGAAATGTGTCCAGCTGGGCCACACCTCTCTTGCACTGTGGCCTGAGAAGTACATGAAATAATTTGAGTATAATCTGACAACATGGAGTAAAAGCTTAACTATTAGCACCATTTGCAAAATGCGTTATTTTGCTTAAAGTAGCCCAAAAAAATTTAATTAGGAGAGCAATCTTATTTTGTCAGCACTTTTGAATTCATGACTTTAAATCGCCAATCAAATTTTGATGATTTGCCTCTAGCGAAAGTAAGTGAGGCAAAAATGATATAAAATTTAGCCATAGGTGAGATGCTGGTTTGAGATGAAACTGAAGACATCCGAGTGGAGCACACGCTCCGGTGGTACCCCTTCTTGATCTACCCGGAGAGGTAGAGGCCCAGAGGAAAAGGAGGGAGGATCATTCATTGTGCCACTTTCACAGGTAAAGATGGATAACCGTTGTAGCAGGTATCAATGTCACAGTCATAAATTCAGGCAAAAAAACAAAATAACTCTCTTAATTTTTCTACAATGGAACTTGACAATGCTATCAGACCCCCCATTCTGACGATGGTAGAAAAATGGAACCATTCCATTCCAAGGTAAACTCCGTTGCTTCTAGATCGTGTATAATCTCTTCTGGAAAATAGTCTGGCCAGAGTGAATGGTGTCAGGTGTTGATGGGAGGGGGTGTCTCCCCACCGCCACCACCCGGCTCAATCCATCCGGGAATCCCATGCTGACGTGGGATGGGATTAGACTCATTAGACTCTCTTCCTCTGAACCATGTAGGGTGAATGTTTCCCACCAGGACTCCTAAACGAGTCCCTCACTCACTCACAAACTGTGACATTTTGTTGCAAGATGGGTAACTGAATATGAAACCCATGTTCCTGAATCAATCAATCAACTCTCAGTGATACACGTGTCGGGATGTAAAATCCCTACACGATAACTGAGGCCCTTCCCTCCTGCAATTGTCACATTGTCTCAGGGCCCCTCTGCTTTTGAGTCAGAGGCCTCCTTCCCTTGGGTAAAGGCAGACACATCCCAGAATAAAGAAGTCTGTTTAGTTTCGGAATATTTATAAAAATCAGTAGTAGAGACACAGTCGTGGAAGCTGGGGCTTTCTGTGGCAAGAGCTGGGCTTTTTAAGAGAGTGCTTCTTGAGCTCCCAAAGACTCAGGATCTGGTAAACTTGGAGGATAGAGTTTCTTCCATAAACCGCAGTGCACGATGATGTAAGAGAACTTTTCCAAACCTAAAGCAGACACAGGGTAGAGGCAGGAGGAGACTAGAAAGGGTGTGATGGGCAATTAAGTGCTATTCAGCTCCTGGAAAAGAACTGTGTACAAACCTCTCTGCTGAATCAAGCCCCAGAGGAGAACTGGGAATCCTGAGAGAATGTTCTGGAACCACAGAGCAAAAGCAGCCAACTCCTTACGTTTCAGGCAGAGTCCAAGAAGCCAGGAGCCTTCCAATGGTTCTTCTCCGAGCTTATGAGGCTGAATCTCATGAAACAGGAATGATGCAGCGGTGGCTTCTTTAAGAAGAGAGCATCCCAGGTAAATACCCTCCTCTGAGTCTCCCGTGGCCTCGGGGGACGTGAGAGTTTCCTGCCCCTCCAGGAGGGGTGTGGCGGGGGAGGAGGGCAGGTCGGGAGCTCTGGAGAGACCTCACTGTTGGGATGAGGTCCTACAGAGCGGAGTTGGTACAGGAGAGGTGTAGATACTCAGCCAGGCGTGTGGCGGGACCGGGGGCCACGCACAAAGCACGGATCTCCAAGAGATGTTAGCACTCCACGTTCATTGCTGCAGCATTCACAACAGCCAAGGTATGGACGCAACTTAAGTGTCCATTAACAAATTAATAGATAAAGAAAATGTGGTCTATACATTCAATGGAATCCTGTTCAGCGTTAAAAAAGAAGGAAATTCTTCAATGGGCGAGAACATGAATGAACCTTGAAAATAGTACGCTAAGTGAAATAAACCAGTCACAGAATAATAAATAGTGCATGATTCCACTCATATGAGATATCTAAAATTGTCAAATTCATAGTATCATGAGTGGAATAGTGGTTGCCAGGGGCTAGGAGGAGGGGGAAATGGGCAGTTACTAATCAACAGGCATGAAGTTGCAGTTAAACAAGATGAATGAATTCTAGACATTGGCTGTACAACATTGTACCCATAGTTAAAATTTGCACTTAAAATTTGTTAAGAGGGTAGATTTTATGTTAAGTGTTCTTGCCACAGTAAAAGAAAAGAAAGATGGTGAATGGGAAGCAAAGTCAGAATTAAAAAAGTAAATTAAATATGAAAATAAAAGCCAAATAGATATAGAAACTAACACCCCAAAATAACTACATTAAATTGTGTGTACATTTTGTTACCGCTACAAACGTGAAGGACGTTTTGAGCCAAGATCCCTTTCGGATGTGTCAGAGTGTGTTCTACGGTAGTGACTCAAAAAACTACAGGACTTGGAATCATACAGCCTGGAACTGAATCCCAGTTCCTCTCCTGCCAGGCTCTGGGACCGTGGACAAGTCACAGAATATTACTGAGTTTCAGGGCTTTTGTCTATAACAGAAATAACAATAATAGCTAGAGTAAGGCATTGTTATGCTTAAACAATGTAATATATGTAAAGCATGTAGAAATCACCCTTTTTGGGTATTTACCCATAGGAATTGAAAATTTATGTCCACACAAAACCCTGCACAGGGTTGTTTATAGTATAATTGTCAAAACTTGGAAACAACCAAGATGTCCTTCAGTGGGTGAGTGAATAAATAAACTGTGGTCCATCCGGACAATGGAAGATTATTCCACACTGAAAAGAAAGGAGTGATCAAGTCACGAAAAGATCTGGAGCAATCTTATGAGTATAACATTGTTTCATGAAAAGGCTACATATTGTATAATTCCAACTATATGGCGTTCTGGAAAAGCAAAACTATGCAGACATTGAGAAGATCAATGGTTGCCAGGGGTTAATGGGGAAAGAGGGATGAACAGGCAGAGCTCAGATGATTTTTAGGGCAGTGAAACTACTCTGCGTGGCACTAGAAGGGTGGACACATGCCATCATTTATTTGTCAAAATCCATAGAGTGTGCAACACGGGGAGTGAACCCTTAGGCAAACCGTGGACTCTGGGTGATGATGCCATACGTGTCAATGTAGACTCATCAGTGGTAGCAGATGGACCACTCTGGTGGGGGGAAAGAGGAGGCAAGAAAAACAAACTAGAAAGTTAGAAACCGACAGAATTTTTACGATAATCTTGCATCCGAAAATCCAGTCGAGGCTGAATGTTCTGCTTCTACTGACGTGGCATTTCCACCGTGACTTTGGTTTTCACCCTCCAAACAGAGCCACTAGTCTGTGTCTAATTGTGCTTGTTTTTCCCCCTGCAGGGATGTTTAACAGTCCCCTTAGCCACTGAGATGGTCCCATAAAATTTTATGACAACAATTTCTTAAGTGAAATTTCCATTCAGTCTGTCTGTGGGACCCTCAAAAAAGCCAGAGAAAGCCAAATAGATATAACTCGGGACATTTTTCTGAGGTCTAATTTAATTATAAGTCATGACTTTATGAGCCTGCTGTTCAAAACTACCATATGATCGCTGTGCAACACAAAATAATTTGCTGCTCCTGCAAGACAGTCAGCTCCTGCCTACAACCGGAGGGCACCCTGAACATCATTCCTTGGAGAAACTTTACAAGTTACGTTCTGGAACGTGCCATGTGACATCGAGAATTGGCAAGCTCAGCCCCCCATCCCTTGCCCATCAGGCCAGCGTCGGTGGGCCCAGAACGGAGTGATGCCAAGAGGCCTTGAGTGTTTAGTTAATCTGAAGAGAAGAACAGAAGCAAAACACACAGATGGCTGTTCCTCTCCGCCCAGAGATGGTCTGTTATCTGTATTTTTCCAGTGTTCGCACGCATGGCGGTTAGGAAAATGCTGGGCTAAACAGTCACACGTCCTAATTTAAGGCAGAGGTTTCAGAGGTGGAGCCTGGAATTATTGGGTGTGAAATGCAAATAGATTTAGCAACTTCACCACTATTTATGTGGCCTTCAGCGAGGCCTGTTGAAGTGGGCTTTTCTTCTTTTTTCTCTGAACATCTGGACATTTCTTAAAGACTTAGGGATCTGTGAAAGTTGGCCTCGTGGTAGTGACAGCTTATGGCTCTTGTGAAGGCGAGTCAGAATCACACTCATTCTGGGAGGAAGGGATGGAACTTATGGGTAAGATTTATTCAGAATTAAGAAGGCAAGGAAGGGATTCTGAATGTGGGCAGATCCTCAGGCTGGGGTCAAATGCGTTACTTAACAAAAGCAAGAAACGTAAGCTTTCTGAACTTAGTTTTCTCTTTAACAACCAACAACAAAAAAAGGGGATGGTGATGATTTTTAAAATTCCCATCTATAGCGCAGACCTGTTGCAGCTCAGTTTCACAAAAGAAGAACGTACATTCAAGGTGGCAAAAGACCCTACCCTGCCCTGCTCCGGCAGCCTGGGAAAGGGTGTGCTCTGCAGGGTGATTACCTCTGTACAGCAGTAACAAACCACCGCATCTCAGGGGCTTATCACAACAAAGGTTTGTTTCTTGGTTTGTTTTTTATATATATACAAATTTACTTTATTTATTGATTTTTGGCTGTGTTGAGTGTTCGTTGTTGCGCACGGGCTTTCTCTAGTTGCAGCGAGCGGGGGCTACTCTTCATTGCAGTGCGCGGGCTTCTCTTCGTTGCAGTGCGCGGGCTTCTCATTGTGGTGGCTTCTGTTGTTGTGGAGCACAGGCTCTAGGCGCACGGGCTTCAGTAGTTGTGGCACGCAGGCTCAGTAGTTGTGGCTCGCCGGCTCTAGAACGCAGGCTCAATAGCTGTGGCCCACGGGCTTAGTTGCTCCATGGCATGTGGGATCTTCCCTGACCAGGGCTCGAACCTGTGTCCCCTGCATTGGCAGGCGGATTCTTAACCACTGTGCTACCAGGGGGCGAGCATCATGCCTCCAACTTGGAGCTCCGCCATCCTTAATTCTGTGGCTTCTGGTGGGTTGTCAGGACATGAAAAGAGAGGGATGGTGGAGGCACATCTGCTCTCAGCTGTATCAGCCCCAAGGTGTGAGCGGCCCCAAATAGTCACACGGTCCAAAAGAAGTGTGAGAGAGTGGGATGGAATATTTAATCTGCAAAAGGGAAGAGAGACGGATGTGTGAACTCCAGTTTCCCCTTCTTATAATGGAGCCTCGAAAAAGGAAACAATAGAAACACCTAGACAGGTGTGGGCAAACCCAAGAATGTCAGGAGAGCCTGGCCGTAGCCTGGGGCTGCTGCTGTGAAAGTGGCCAGTCTGGATGCTCAGATGCCCCACTGAGGGGATGCAGAGATGGTGGAAAGGCAGGTGGACCAACCAAGATGCAGAATCAAGATAAAGAGGCTGCAGGGTACAGGGTGTTTGCAGCCAGTGGTCCCATGCATCGATTCTAGAGGCAGCTGCAGACACAACGTCCATCATCTCTCGTCCTGAGGGAGGGCTGCACTGCCCACCTCCCCACCCTCACCTCTGCATGGCTCTCTTCGCGCTCAGAGACATCAGTCAGGGAAAAGAGGGTCAGCGAGAAGGAGGAAAACAGGAAAGACCAAGCGTTTTCTCAAAAGAGACTGAGTCATCTGAAAGCCTCCTTAGATTGGAAGCCACTATGACACCAAACACTGGCAAATTGAAAGTTAAAATTTTCCTCTCCTTCCCGGTTTGCTGAGGTGATTCTGAGAAAAAGCAGATGCATGATAGAAAATAGAAAAGTTAAAATTTCTGTGCAGAGCTAAGTACAGTGTAAATAAATTTGCGACCTTGCCACACATTCTAATTGAATTACTTCCCATGGAAAATTTAGATTTAGTCATACTCATTCACAGAGAAAACCCAGTTCCCTTGTGTTCTTTAACTAGAAGGCAAAATAGCTGCACTGTTTTCCTGGTTTCATCTGTGATGGCTGCATAACTTCATGTTTTTTTTAATGGGCAGGTCTTCACTGGGGAGTAACGTGAGCTACTATTTGTCTTGTGGCAGGAGTGGGATCTGAGAGCTGACAAGGGGTCACTGGGCAGGAAAAGATGTTCGGACAGGGCAGACCTGCCTCATGCCAGAGGAAAGCAAAGAAGCAGTCTGGAAGCACGGCACCTCCAGGCAGAAGACTGGTCTTCACAGGTTGGCATCCTGCATCCAAACCAACCAAATAAGAGAAAGGCAATGCATGCAGCGTACCACCGCACGTAGACACCCCAGCTCATCAAATACAAAGAAAGAGACCACTCATATACAAGTTGGCAGAGACCTGGCTATCAGCAAGTAAAGACGTGGGTTTCGATGGGTAACAGATTTTACAGGATTCAAGGATATATGCAGCTGCTTAAAAAAGAAAAGGAACCCTAGACTCTTAACAAAGGCAGTGAGTGTTTATGATCATTTATGCTTATCAGATCATAACAAGAATACTAATCATGGATGGGGGGTCTGGACAGACACCCCACCTTCTTCACCCATAGGTGGGGTTAGCTCTGAGAGTAAGTTCTAGACAGTGTCCCAGAGGAAAAAAGCAGAAAGGACCCCCAGTTACCCACCCAGTAACACGCTCATTCCCACCTGCATTTCTTTCTCTTTTTTTTTTAACATTCTTCTTTTAAATTGAAGTATAGTTCATTTACAATCTGTTAGTTTCAAGTGTACAGCAAAGTGATTCAGTTATATACACACATATATAGAACTGAATATATACATATATTTTCAGGTTCTTTTCCATTATAGGTTATTGCAAGATACCGAGTAGAGTTCCCTGGGCTCTACTCCACCTGCATTTCAGCCCTCATCCAAGGGTCTGCTCCTGGGAGAGCCCAGCCTTAAGACATCACCATGTGGAACTGCAGGCACCACAGTGAGTGGAGGATATGGATGAGAGAGGTTGCAACCAATGGGAGAGACCCGGAGAATAAAGGGTCTGGAAATGATGTCTTAAGAGCAACAATTAAAGAGACAAGGGGCGTTTAACCTTAGGAAGAGACTTAAGGAATGCAAATATCTTGAAGTGTCTGAGATCCTGTTAGGCGGAAGAGAGGATGGCTTGATGTGTGTTGATCCAGAGGGTGACCATTGACAGTGGGGATTTGGCATCTATATAGGGGCAAACCGGGTGCCTCAGCCCTAGGAAATGGATGCAGCTTGGAGACGGGAAAAAAAAAAAAAAAAAAAAAAGGCTAACAAAGCCAAGGCCTTTAACAGATTTAGACTATTCAGAGCGGAGATTAGTGTTGAGATAAAGGTTTTTAAAATGTTGATGTTTTTAAGATCAGATTGCTAATCAGGCGGCAGTCACAAGTCTGATTTTCTTCCTTAGTCACGGAGGGTTCTGTCCCTTAGCCTTCTGGATGGCAACTTTTAATGAATTCTGTGTCCCAACATTTCCCAGGGGACGTACTGGCTGTTTGGCAGCTTCCCACTTGTGGGGATGAGTGAGATAATCACCCCACTTTCAAGAGGCATGGAATAAAAAGGCTGCGCTTAAAGGGAAGAAAAGACAAAGGCATGCGGACACATTAAAGATCAGCCGTCTCGAGAACTACTGCGAGCGTTGGAACGCGAATCTCTTATTAGTCTCTGCCATTTAATGTGTACTGCGCGTGAGTTACTACCTATGAAAATTTAGAGTGAAACATTACATGTGACTCACGTTCTGTAGAAATGTTACCGACCGGGGTTCCTGGCCTTCCCCAATCAATAGAAATTGACCAGAGGCCAGACGAGAAATTCAGGCCAGGCTTTATTGGGGCCCCTGCTGCAGCCGGGGGGAAGCAAGAACAAACAACAGGTTTCCTTGCTTGCTTGCTCCCTGAGGCGGGGCGAGCTTGTTCCTTATATGGGGTGAGGGTAGGCGTGTGTCCAGGGCTCGGGCCAGAGGGGTGGCTTAGCTGTTTTGCCCACCCCTTAGGTGGTGTTGTGTGCAGGGGGTATGCGCAGTACCCTGCTTTTGCTCCCAACACCCTGTTTTTGCTCCAGGCTCTTCGAAAGTGGCAGTTGGGTTTTTTGGTCTCTTTGTATCTTTGGGGTCTAGAATTTGCCCCAAGCATGAATTTGCCCCTAGCATGTCCAATTTATGTATTTTAACTACATAAAAATAAGTAGTTATTTTTAGTCCCATACAGTTTCTTTGTATTTTGTTGCTCTAGGAGAGGTGTGTCCAGGTGCAAGCATTGCAGCACTGCAGCAAAGGGTCCCAGGTCCCAGCAAAAGGTCCCAGGTCCCAGCTTGTCTCAGAAACACCAGGAAATTTTTACTTAAAAAAAAAATACACAATGTTAAAGTCTTCTTTCTACCTAAAAAGAGAAATTAAAATGTGCTATGGAAACTAAAATACCCCAACTGAATAAAGCATGGCATGGGTTAGCCCTTTTAGTGCTTAGGCAACACACAACTCACAGAAAATTCAACTCATAGTGGCTTAATTCATGGAGACACTTAGTGCTGACTTACCAAGGAGTCCTAGGATTGGCCCACTGGCTCAAACATAACATCAGGGTACCAATTCTCCCTTTCCTTCCACTTTTGTTTCAGCATCTTTGCTTTCTTCCTTACATGTCACTTCATGGTGGAAAGATGGCTGCCACTGCACCAAGCATCATCTTCTCACAAAAGAACATCAAGTCCTGCAAGTGAATATTTATAGTAGCTTTGTTCATTGTTACCTAAAGCTGGAAGCAATCAAGGTATCCTTCAACAGGCAAATGGATAAAGGAACTGTGGTGTATCCATACAATGGAATATCATTCAGTGATAAAATGAGCTATCAAGTTAAGAAAAGACGAGGAACTTGAATGCATATTGTTAAGTGAAAAGAGTCAGTTTGTAAAGACTACATACTGTATAATTCTAACTATATGACATTCTGAAAAAGGCAAGACTACGGAGACAGTTAAAAGATTGGTGGTGGTCAAGGGTTATGAAAAGGTGGAAACAGAGGACTCCTAGGTCAGTGAAACTATTCTGCATGGTTCTACAGTGGTGGATACAAGACATTATGCCTTTGTCAAAACCCATAAAATGTACAACACCAAGAGTGAACTCTAATGTAAACTGTGGACTTTAGTTAATAAAAATCTATCAATATTGGCTCATTAATCATAATATAGGTCCCACACAAATGCAAAATATTAATAATAAGGGAAAGTGTATGCCAAAATTGGAGATTGGGTGGGTATATGGAATTCTTTGTACTGAGCTCGATTTTTCTGTAAATCTAAAACTATACTAAAAATATAAAGTCTACTAACTATTTTTTTTAAAAAAGAACATCCAATACAGAAATGGAGGGAAGGAGGTCAGAAATTCCCCTCCATATTTCTCTCCTTTTATTACAGAGAAAAAATTTTGCCAGAATGCCTAACAAGTTTTCCCTAATATTTCATGGCCCAGATTTGGGTCAATTCTAGCTTCAGGGGAGTCTGGGAAAATAAATGCTCCCCTCCCCCGCAAATTGAGGGTTGTGGAGAAGATTGGGGGCTGTTGGGTTGGAAACCAACAGAGTCTGGCACTGAACCTGTTCCTCAAGATGGTTGAGTGATGTGGGAGGAATTCTAAGCCTCAGCTATTAATAACATTCATTTGAAATGTGAATTTGGAACTTCCAGTTTCAGTTGAAATCAGAATAGACGTTCACGACTGAGAGTCTTCAATTTTTAAATGTATGATCTGAAATTTCTTCTCCATAATATTGAACACTAAAAGAAAATGAGGGTAACATTCTCAGCTTTATCTGGAGGAAAGCTTGTGAAGCAAGAATTAATCATCTGGACTAGAAGTTAATGTAAGTTATCGAAGGATAGAGAAAAAGTATCATCCATGTACTATTGCTTTAAAAACCCACCAAGAGGCTTCCCTGGTGGCGCAGTGGTTGAGAATCTGCCTGCTAATGCAGGGGACATGGGTTCGAGCCCTGGTCTGGGAAGATCCCACATGCCGCGGAGCAACTAGGCCTGTGAGCCACAACTACTGAGCCTGTGCGTCTGGAGCCTGTGCTCCGCAACGAGAGAGGCCACGATAGTGAGAGGCCCGCGCACCGCGATGAAGAGTGGCCCCCGCTTGCCGCAACTAGAGAAAGCCCTCGCACAGAAACGAAGACCCAACACAGCCAAAAATAAATTAATTAATTAAGGTGGTGGTTCAGGCCATTTAAAAAAAAAAAAAAAACACCAAGATTATTATAAATTAATAATCCATTGATGCATCAAAATATAGAATTCAAGAATGGGAACACTGTAGTATTACAGCCCTGGTGGGAGAATATTGACACCAATAAAACTGAGAATTAAAACTAGACTACAGAGACTTCCCTGGTGGTCCAGTGGTTAAGACTCCGATCTTCCAGGGCAGGGGGTTCAGGCTCCATCCCTGGTTGGGGAACTGAGCTCCCACATGCCGGTGCGACCAAAAAAGCCAAAAAAAACTCCACTAGACTACAAATACAAAAAAATTTTACAAATGAATGCAGAAGGCTTACGTAAGAGTACACAATGATTTAATACTAATTCTCTGTGCTGAAAGTCACAAAATCTGACCACAAAAGTCAGGAAAGAATTGCAGGCAAGATAAGGTGAGGTGAAAGCATTCGACAAGTCCATTTTTCATAGAGGGAAACAAGAAATATTGGATTCTTAATACAGATCATTAGAGGAATATAAGTTGAAGAAGTGTTTTTTAAACATAAAGTACTGTCTAGTAGAAATAGAAACAGGATGGACATAAACAGTTCAGCAAAAATACTTATAAAAAAACACAACATAGAGTGAGGAAAGAAATAAGAAGACAGGATACAATCAAACACGGGTGGTACAAAAGATAGACATTTATCGGGTAAATGCAAATGAAATAATCCAGATGGCCCAAAGCTAGTATCACACAAAATAGAACTGAAGGCAAAAAGCATTCAATGGAAAATTTATTCCCTATGAAGATATAAAAACCCATGATTCTTTATTCAGAATTGTACAGCAGCTCCTCTCTCTCTCTCTCTCTCTCTCTCTCTCTCTCTCCCCCCACCCTACCCGATCTCCTCTCCCCCCTGGTTAATTGCCATCAGCTTAGAAACATTCTATAATGTCTCACCCCTAAGACGTCACCTTATTTCTTCTCTGCATGGCCAAAATTCTCCAAAAGAGAAGAGAATGTTGTTTGTTCTTGAATTCAGATTTGACTTTTACCCCAATCTGATTTCCACTTCTAATATGCTACCAACATTGCTGTCACTTGACGTTACCAGGGACACATTCACTCCAGGTTCAGTGGATTCACTTTCATCTTCATCTTTGCCGAGGTCTCAGCAACAATCTACCCCCTGCTTTCCTGGAGGAAACCTCCCACGCCTTCGTCTAGGGACCGCATGCTTTGCTGGTTTCCTCTCACTTCTTGGTCCCATTTTTTCCATTCCCCTCTGAGGCTCCTCGTTCTAATATCTAAAGTCTAGAGTTACTTATTCAGGGCTTGGTCCTGCTTTGGCATCTCTTCTCACTAGACTTTCTTTCTATGTGATCTTATCACTGTGCTGTGTTCCAGTCTGACCGTATACCAGTGTCTCCCAGCCCACAATTCTCTTCTGAACTTGACCAGCACCATCGACCATGGTAGCTCAAGAATGTTTCACAGCCACCTTGGTTTACTCTTGTCTAAAAAGAATTCCTTTCCACCCTACTCCCACTTTGGTTCCATCATTTGTGTACTTTTTCTCCATACATGGCTCTGCAGTATCCTTGACCCTCAGGCTAGAAAACCTGGAATCATTCTTCACTCCTCCCTTCTCTTCATTTCCATGTCTAATCAGTCACCAAGTCTTCTGGGTTCTACCGTCTAAAGAGTTCATGAATTTATGAACCTATTTTCCTTTCGGTTAACGTTTACCCCATATCATACTATCATCGCTGCTCTGCAGGTAGGTCTTTCTCCTGTCACTCTTGGCCACCTCTGATCTCCTCTCCACTCAGCAGCCATGGTGACCTTAAGCAAACAAACAGAAAACAGAAAAGAAAGGAAACCTCCTGATAGAGGGGCTAATTCTCATGACACTGGCGATCACAGTACAATATATAAATGGATTAAACCAACATGTTGTACACCTTAAATTTATCCAGTGTTGTCTGTCAAATATATTTCAATTAAAAAATGTTTTTAAAAGAAAAGGAAAAGAAATCTGACCATGGAGCTCTCCTAACTAAAGTTCTTCAATGGTATCCTTAACCATGGAATCCTATGCTTTTGGTTCATTGCGGTTATCACTATTTGTAATGATATAGTTATTGCTTGGTTTCCTTGGTTAATGCCTATCTCCCTCAGCTGTAAGTGCCATGAGGTCGGGGACCATGTCTGTCAGGTTCATCATTATGTACCAACCTTCAGCGCAATGCAGGGGCACGGGCCACGTGCTTGAAAGACAGTTTGACTCACTGAAGTATTAACGCTGCCATACTTACAGCAGTGAGGCTCTGGAACAGTAAGAGACTACACACTGAACAGAATAGAAACCCAAGAAATAGATCCAGATACATAAAATGATTTATTACTTGATGAAAATAATTTACAATGGCCAAATTATGCAATACTCCTTTCTATGAAAACTGAATAACTGGGGGAAAAAATCAACCTCTATATCGTGCCATACATGAAAAAGTATGTACATAATAAAATAACTAGAAGAAAATGTAGGTGAAAACTTTATAATTATTAATTATGCTGGACCTTTATAAGCATAATTTAAAAAGAAGAATCACCAAGAAAAATTCACAGATGTGTAAAAAGGGTTTTTAAATTTTTACATACTTCACCACTATTATTTTCTGTTCTAGAAGAAAAATTGGTACTCACAATTGTAAGGAAATTGTGAGAAACTGGTACTAAAATGTATGTACAGAGATGTTTAATATGATGGATTTAATAACAGCTTAAATTAGGAATGATCTAAATGTATGAAATTTGAGGCATGGTTAAAGAATTACAATACATACACCCAAAGCAATACTACCCAGCCATTCCAGAGTGTATCTTGGGAGATATGAAAGAAAAAGGAAATGTTCACAAGGAAGTGTTAAATGGAAAAGTGTTTCAAATAAAATATTAAGTATAATTCTGTTCTAACTTAAAAAACCAAAAACTTAAAGAAAATACATTAAATGTTTCCCCAACGTATATCCACTGAATGCACGTTAATTTCAAAATCAGAAAACAACCAGCGTTCTGTTTAAAATCTAGATAGATATCTAGGTAGAGAGATAGCAGATGAATATTAAAACATACAGCTAAGTGCCAAAACATTTTTCAGATTTTTCCAAAACAATGAAAACAGTGTTCATCAAGCTATAAAAATTGAAAATTTTTATAAATTTCATAAAATTTTTATGAAATTGTAAAAACGGTCTAAAAATATTGACAAATATGCTCTTCCCTCATTGGAAGTTACTTATTAGAGGAAATATAAGTTGAGTAGAAAATAATCAGTTACTCAGGAAGCTACATCCAAGCAGTCTTTACCTACGTCCAATGACTCCATAGCTGGCAAAGGAGTATGAAGAATACAGAATGTGTATTTTGATTCATTCATTAAAATACTATTAAATGGCTAGCATGTCCAAGACACTGCAGAGGACACGGGAAGGAAAAAACAAAGAGTTTCTGGGTTAGGACTTTAAAGGGTTGCTTGGAAGTTAGGATAAGTCAGGCATCTGTTTATTATTTTATATGAACAATCCCCTCCATCCAACAGAGTTGGCTTCTTTTCTTCTTCTTTTCCATTTTCTGCAACATCTCAATGTACTTATTTTCCAGAGGGATCCCAAGACCCAAACAGCCACAAATGTTTGCTGGACTCACTGGTTAAGAATGGTTGGTGGTTTGCAAAATATAAATAGAAGAAAGTATAACCAGTTTCAGCCAGTCTGACGCCACTAAAAAAACTGATGAACAAATAATGAGAGTACGCTGCATCTTTCCTTAGTTCAGATCCAGAGCCCTCAGCTGGGGGTGATCACACCATTCTGTCTCCCTGGAAGGGCATTTCCATCCAAAGTCAGACACAAGAAATTCATGCTGCCTCGGTTTGAGCCTCTGGGGTAATTCAGTGTTTCAAAATGGTGCCATCCTGAGAAGGAGCTCCCAGAAGATGCCATCCTTCCTCAATGGGAATTGTTCTCATGTACTTAATGCTGATAAATTAGCAGAGTCTTCTTTTTGTGTTTCATCCTGTCTTGTGCACCCTCTTCCTTGGAGAGCTGGTCCACTCACAGTTGCAACCTTCAATGTAGCGCTGACGGTCGTGCGGATCTTTGAACAGCTCCGTGGCTGCAACTTCACTTAGAGACCAGAGACTTCTGCTTTATTTGATTTCAGAGAGATTGTGGTGCGGGCAATCCACATTATTCAGCTATTCTAGGACTGATAACATACATCGCCACTTTGCTTGGTAGGGCATTTTCACATCTTTTAGCCAGCCTAAACCTCACAGAAACCCTTAAGGTAAGGAGGGCAAGACATATTCTTCTTGCCATTTTGCATAAGATTCAAGAATTTGAGAAACTTTCTCAAGGCCACACAGCTAAGTAAATGCCAGAGACAGTAATAGAATTCCCATTGTTTATTCTTAAACTCAGTGGCTTTCCCATTCTCTCGTGCTGTCCGAATGTGATGCATTTATTCTTTTGGCAGCTGTTTATTGAGCACCTACTACAAAATCAGATGTGTTCTAGCAACAGGGGGTCCGGCAGGGAATATATAGATAAGGAGCTCCCATCCCAGTGGGGGGAGGCAGGGGACGAAGGCATTTCCTGATCCAACTAAGAAGTGTCACAATGAACAACAGCAGGAAAACAAAACAATACTATGGCTTTGTTTTGTATTTTTAAAGCCAATCAATTATGAGCACTGAATGCTAATGGCTTTTGGAAGGGAAATTGGATGAAAAATGAAGATACTGTGAATTATCGCCTCATCATTCGATGTGCATTATTATTTTCCAGTCCTTTCAAGTCCCTGGCTTAGGGGAACAGCCCTACACTTAGAGCATCCACACAGGCAAATGCAGCTTCTTCATACACTGACCTGGGCGTGCGAGGTGAGCAACGGGAATTCTGTGTGCCATGTGGCTACAGCGCCGCCCACTCATCCCGGTGTGAATGAGTTTTCCGCTACAAGTGGAGCCCTGGAAGACTCCACTGGGTGTTCAAGACAAGATTACAGCAGGATCTCTTGCCCTCATAAAGCATCTTTTGTTGATTCATACTTTGGTTATTTCAGGGGTAGTAAAGGAGCATATAAACCAGTGATGTACAAAGTTAGTTATATATATATATTTTTTCTCATTGCTTTGACATCATCTATGAAGGGCTACAGGGAAGAACACAGCTGCTAAGGTTGGTTTTTAGATCCCACGAAGGGAACAAAACATCGTGCAGAAAATGAGTGGGGTGGGCTGAAATTAACATAGTTCATAAAAGGGGAGACAGCCCATCATAACATTGGCTCTTATGCCCCTCTGCATTTATAGTTTTCTTCTCTGTAAAATGGGATGATAATAGGACTTACTCAGCAGGTTGTTAGGGAGCTTACATGAGACAAGGCGGTCTGTAAAGCACTTAGCATAGTGCCTGCATTTCATGGCACTCAAGAAATAGTAGTATTGTTTTATTTAATTAGTTATTATTGACCTTTAGAAGGCAAAACTGAAAGTGTATCATCATCGGAAAGGTCAACAAAGATCCAGCTGACAAAACAGGACTTGAGCGGGGCCAGCTGGGGCAGGGAGTGTCCCCGTTGCTCTCTGCTGCGCTAGGAACGTAACTGGAGAGCATCTCCGAGAGGTGATGTGGTCAGCGGGGCAGGGCGGGGTTACGAGATAAGACCTCAGGACACCAGCTGGCCGCAGCAGTGGTTTTGAGCTGATTAGGGGAGGAGAGGGTTAGTAGGTTAGAGGGAGTCTGATGGGAACTCACTTTCAAAAGCCATAAAGCCGTGCGTGGGTAAGCTGAGTGCTCTCGCTGGAAGTAGATGGACGTATATTTTGCTTGAGAAGCAGGGGCATTTTGAATTGTTCTGTAATGATGAGGAGCCGTGGAAGGATTTGGACCAGCAGGTGGAGTGAATTTGCAGCAACGGGCAGCTTCTATAGGTGAGAAGGATACGGCGAGTAGACTAGTTACGAAAATTCTCAAAATCCAGCGTGGACGGGGTGGAGGCTTTGAAGAGGACAGAGACGTTGG
The DNA here is from genome assembly GCF_009873245.2 of Balaenoptera musculus. NCBI lineage: Eukaryota > Metazoa > Chordata > Mammalia > Artiodactyla > Balaenopteridae > Balaenoptera > Balaenoptera musculus. Next base: position 56,161,009 of record NC_045804.1, on the reverse strand, counting down.
GAGTGAGGAGGAACAGACGTGAGGCCAAACAACAGTGAAGAAGGGAGACAGGGAATGAGGAAATAGAGAACGCAAAGGGTTTTTAGGTATTCAGCTTGGTGATAATCACAGCTAGTCCTAAACAAAAGCATGACACAGCTATTTCTCTCCCTTCGCACAGAAACACACACACACCTTTCAATATCATCTCTGCTTTGTTGATTCTGTTCCCTACCCTAAGCTCCCTCTTCAGCCCCAGTGTCCAAAGGAGCCAGCAATTCTATTTACCTCCTGGGGACCCACCCTTAAGGCACAATCTAGGAACTCTACCCGCCCCCCCCCCACCCTTGCCCCCCACCTACCATCCCCAGACAATAGAACTTGCTAGAGAAATAGTCAAAACTGACCCTTCCAGTAACCCTTTCCCTCAGGCCTGCTGTCTGCTAGGTAACAGTGAGTCAATCTAATAAAGGTAATTCTGCTAATCCATTGATGATTCTGGTAGGTTCAGGCATCTTCTCTCTAATGTCACTTATTTGCATGCTAATTGGGTATCCAGAGACCATCACTCACCCCAAAGACACTGGGGTCTTTGCTATGCCTCTAATAACCCTCGTGATGTTATTATTTTCTCTCTCTGGGACTCGGTTGCTTCATTTGTTAGAAAGAAGCTACATGATGTGTAAGATTCCATGCACGTCTAAAATTGGAGAATTCTGTTGTCCACCCTGAGCAGATTAAGCCATTTCTGGCACCCCCTTCCCGAAAGGGACGTCGGGACTTCACAGAAAGGTTTTGGTCACTCTAGGCTACCGGGGGCCACATGAAGGCCCCCAAGCATCAGGCCCAACGTGGAGCGTTTACACCTAACACGCTATCAGCAGACACCCACCTAGACTGGCGAGAAGTTTGGGAGAGAATAAAACATGCCCATTTTGGTTCTATAGCCCCTGAGACCGAGGGGGGGCTGTCAGGGAGAAAGTTGTAAAACCCTGGAAAGTTCAGCATTGCTAACCTTCTGTGATTTTCTGTTTTAATATATTGTTTAAATTGCCTGCTTATACCAAGATATTCCCTATTTTATTCCAAAGAGCAGTGAGAGGAAAACAAAACAAAACCAGAAAAGACCCCAGAAACAAATTAAACATCTAGAGGTTACTGAATATATTGTGATATGTTCACACAGTGGAATCAAACACAGAGAAAATGAATGAATAAGGCTAAGTGATCTGAGAAGGATACCAGTGAGTGAAAAGAAGCAAATCCCAGAACTGCCCATGGTCTCTGAGATATAAAGCTTGACAATAAGCAAAAATTAAAAACACACATACACATAAAGAAGAAGGATAGGAATAAGTTCAAAATCTAGGAGAGTGGGCACTTCTTTTTTTTTGCCAAATCTTAGGGCAAAGTGTCGAGTTTTTTATAATCGCCATTTACTATGATGTTAGCTGTAGATTGTTCATGGTTACACATTATCAGGGTAAGTTTCTTTCTATTCTTAGTTTGCTGAGAGTTTCTATCATGCACGTGTTTTACATTTTATGCAAACTTTTTCCACATAGATTGAGTTGATCATGAAATGTTTTCCTTTATTTCTTTACCATAGTGAAATACACTGATTTTTGAATGCTATACCAGTCATGCACTTTTTAAAAAATTTTATTTATTTATTTATTTTTGGCTGCGTTGGGTCTTTGTTGCTGCGCATGGGCTTTCTCTAGTTGCGGCGAGCGGGGGCTACTCTTCCTTGCGGTGCACGGGCTTCTCATTGTGGTGGCTTCTCTTGTTGCAGAGCATGGGCTCTAGGCATGTAGGCTTCAGTAGTTGTGGCATGTGGGCTCAGTAGTGTGGCTCACAGGCTCTAGAGCGCAGGCTCAGTAGTTGTGGCGCACAGACTTGGTTGCTCCACGGCATGTGGGATCTTCCCGGAACAGGGCTTGAACCCATGTCCCCTGCATTGGCAGGCGGATTCTTAACCACTGCACCACCAGTGAAGTCCCAGTCATGTACTCTTAAGGAGTATATTATATATTTTTCAGAATTCAATTTGCTAATATTTTGCTAAGGATATTGGCGTCTTTGTTCATGAGAGATATTTGTCTGTGGTCTGTGTAATGTTCTTGTCTGGTCTGGGAATCAGGCCTCACGTTTTTGGACAGAGTTTGTGTAAAATTGGCTTTATTTCTTCTTTAACTGTTTCACAGAATTTCCTAGGCAAGCCATCTTTCATGGAGTTTTCTTTGAGCAAAGATTTTATTATGAATTAAATTTAGCATATTTTGAGCTATTCACGTTTTCTGTTTCTTTGTGTGTCTGTTTTGGCAACTTGCGTCTTTCTAGAAATTTTTCCATGGCATCTAAGTTGTTAAACTTAAGGATATAAACTTGCTCACAATATTCCCTTATTATCTTTTTAATATCTGTAGAATCAATACTAATGTCCTTGTTAATTCCTGAGTTAGTCATTTGTATTTTCTCTCACCTTTATCAGTATCAATTTATCAGTTGTTTAACCGGAGGTTTTTCAATTTTATTGATCTTTCAAAGAACCAGCCTTTGGTGTTACTGATCTTCCTCTATTGTTTGTTCATTTTGTATTTCACTGGTTTCTGATCTTATCTTTATTATTTCCTTCATTCCTTTTTTTTCAGTTTTAATTTGCTCTCTTTTTTTCCTAATACCTTAAGATGGAAGCTTAGGTGATTGATTTAAAACCATTCTTCTTTCATCATATAAACATTTAGAGCTATAAATTTCACTGCAAACTCTGCTTTTGCTACATCCCTCAAATTTTAATATGTTGTGTTAGCCTTTATCATTCAGTTGGAAATATTTCTCTTATGATTTCTCTTTATACCAAGGGTTATTCAGGAGTATATGGTTATTTTTCTAAATAGCTGGGGATTTTCCAGATATCTTTCTATTTTTAATTTCTAATTTAATTCCATTGTAGTCGGAGAAGATAGTCTGCATGATCAAATACTTCAATATTTATTAAGACTCACTTTATGGTCCAGCATATGGTCTATCTCGGTGAAAGTTCCATGTCCACCAGAAAAGGATGTGTATTCTACTTTGTTGGGTGTGTAGTTCTATAAATGTCAATTAGGTTAAGTTGAATGACAGTGCTGTTCAAGTCTTCTGTATTCATTTCTTGTACCATCTACTTGTTCTATCAATTATTGAAAGTGAATTGTTAAAATTGCCAGCTGTAATTGTGCCCTTGTCTGTTTCTTACTTTAATTCTGTCATATTTTATTTATATCATTATGAAATTATTTCTGATAATTTCTTGAAGCTTAGTTTTTCTGATGCTAATATAGTGACTCATGCTTTCTTATGATTATTGGTTGCATGGGTTATATTTAATGTGTGTCTCTTGTAAGTACTATAGAGAGTTGGGTCTGTAGTTATCCAATTTTGAGGCAATTTTATCTCATTGGCCCTAAGAACATTAACAAACATAAATTTTCATTTTAAAAATCCAACAAAGAAAGTTGGCCTTTTTTTCCTACCTTAGTATCTCTCAGTCAATAGCTGCCAACAAACTTCATCAGCACAAAGAGGTAATATAAGATTGGGTCCACATCTGAGCAAAATAATAATCAATTGTATTCATCTATGTCTAGCATGAATTGAAATAAACTATAGAATCTACTGTTCAACTGAAATGATATATCATTTCGTGAATAAAATTAAACAATATTCAATTCAGGCTAGATGTATCAAATCAAAATATTTAGCCATTGTATGAAAATTCAGTCAGCAGCCCAGCTAGACGGTTGTTCTATACAATTTTAGACACCATTTGATGACTTTTCTGAATGAGCTGGCTGCTTTGGAGGAATCTCAGACTCTTTATTATTTGAAATGCAAATTTATCTCAAAACAGTGAACTACATCCAAGGGTGAACAGACCACTCAATTGTAAATTCTGTTTTAACTCTCCCATAGACACCACTGACAGACTCTCTTGTAATTATTTCAAATATATAACTGGGGTGAAGGTCATGTACACTACGGAGAGCAGTGATTTATTCTTCCCCAATGGCCAGATTAGATTACTGCAGCTCTGGTCCCACACATCTTCCTGCCAACCCTAAAGGAGTGCATCTGAAACAATGTTCCCATGAACTATGACCTAGTTCAAATGCTGTCCTTCTAGTTTGTACAACGATTGGTCTTCCAGGGGCCTAAGGTAGAAAAGGTGGTGAGACAATCCCAAGCCAAGGAGACCATCACAAGGAATAAACAGCAATGTCTGAATCCAGGAGAACCTTCTTATCAATCTTGGTTCAATTGGATGAGAAATTGAAGAGCCAAAATCACTGTAAATAAAGTTTCTGGGGAAAAATTATTAACAAAATTCACTCTGAACCTTTGATATTCCCAAGCGGGGTGGCGGGGTGGGGGTATAAATCATGAACCTTCTACATACAGTTTTAGGGCCATATTGAAGGGGCATGAGGAAACAGATTCTTCTGAGCAGTCGAGGCTGATGTCAATAGATGTTTTACTCTCCACCTGAGATCTGTGGACACCTATAGGAATCTACCTAGATAATCAAATTCAGTCTGTGACTTCTTACTCTGATGCTTCCTAAAATAGGCAGAGAACTCTCAGCTGGGGACTGCTTAGGGCACCCATTCTGCTTCAAGCTTTGTCTAAAATCCTTTGGCCCAGAAGTCCTAGAGTGGATATAGAAGAAGAATGTTACCAATCACAATTTTTGAAGACACATCAACTAGATGTAGGAAGACAAGTTACAACATATATAGAAACCTTCAGGGAGTAAATGGGAGGGAATCTTTGTCCAGTGTTCCTTCATCCCTAAAATTGAAAACTCAATCTCAAACAGGCTCAGCTAAGCCATCTTAAGGCAGACCATTTTTTCCAATAAATAGGGGTCATTCAGAGCAGGTTCTGATGCATGCTAGACTAAAGCTGATCTGATAAGGTGGATGCATGAGATGTTATAGAGAAAAGGGCACACGGTTGGAAATCAAGACCTGAACCAGCTTCCACTGTTAATTGCCTTCAGTCCATATTCTGCAGAGCAATGAGCGTGATCCCTTTCAATCACAAGTCTGAGGATACCACCCATATGCTTGACGGACTTCTGGTTGCTCTTATAATCCAGTCTCTTCCTCTTAGCCTCTCTTTCTGTTATTTGAACACCCGAAGTCTTTGCACCAGCTGGTTCCATTTCCTTGGGATGCTCTACCTGGGCTATCAGAACAACTCGTTCCTTCTCATCACTCAAACGTCTTCTTGAAGAGAAAGTCCTTGAAATAACACACCTTGGCATTGTCACCATCATATCATGTTGGTTTAACACTGTGCCTATCTGGAATTATAATGTATTTCTTTCTACATTGTCCCCTGCACTAGAACATAAGCTCCATGAAGGCAGGAATCTTGCTGCCCTGTTCTCCCGAGCCTAGACCAATACCATCACACAATAGGTGTTCAAGTAATATGTGATGACTGAATGAATACAATAATATTTAGATTCTATTCTCAGCTTTGTCTCAAACTATCTAACTGTAATCATACCTGTTTTCTTATCTGGAAAATAAGGGAACAACAATGAATTATCATTCCCTCTTCTTCACCACTTTGCCGCCTCTCCCCGCCCGCCACCCCACAAAGAAAAACCAATCAGGAAGTGAAGGAAATAAGTTGCCTATGGGGATCACATTTTAAGATTAACACACAATGGATTGAATCCCAGATATAAAATCAACTGGGCAGAGAGAATAACTTCCAGCAATTCATAATTTGTTTGAATATATTTACAGTGTAAACAACTCCCGGTCTGCAGTGTAGTTGGTCAGTCTTAAAAACATAGCAAAAGGCCTGGAAGGGTATACTGGCCTTGCCCGTGCCAGCGCGGGGAAATCAGATGCCTTTAACCATCTGATTCATCAGCTTCTCCGGTTTGGGCTCCACATTGGCCAAGCAGCCTTCTGATTATAACTTGGTCTGATTGTATTTGGATTTTCCTACAGGGAGAGAATGTGCTGATCACACAGACTTTGAGTTTTCCAGTCGTTGTGACAATGGTCCGTCACGGTAAATTACTAGATTTGCATTCTGGTGTCTTTCTGAGTCTTGTGTGCTTTTTGGTTCCAATGAGTCAATCCTTCAGAGCCCATCACCTCCGATCACCCAGAGGAACAGGCCTTGGTTTGGGGCTTTGTTTACTTGGTTTAGGGATGGCTTCCCGCAGCCCCCCTCTGGGGCAGGAATGGCAACTCAATTCTATTGTATCCATTGAGCAGCTTGAGTGCGTGCTTAGGGCCCCAGGAAAGAGAGAGATCACAAATAACAACAACAAAAAATAACAATAGTGGAAGTAATTTAATATTTCATAATATGCTCCAAATATTCCTCATCAAAAAAAGTATAACATTGTTGGAATTTCTTGCAATCGTTTTATAGTTGAGAACAGTTTGCATTTTGAATGGGTCCAGGGTGCAGAAGGGCAGGGAAACGGAGGCTCCGTAATCATTTCAGTGTTTAAACCTTCCAAAAGTCCTAGTCCAGCCTCAGGAGCAACATTTCAACGTGACTCCCAGTGAGGCCGGCAGCCTTCCTGCTGCAGAGGAGAGAGAGGCCCAGCTATTCACGTTCACAGAAAGCCGGGGACAGGAGGTCGATGTCTGCCCTTGGAGTTCAGGACTCCTCGCCCTACTGACCACACCTTCTTGAAGAGAAAGTCCTTGAAATAACATACCTTGGCATTGTCACCATCCTATCATGTTGGTTTAACTCTGTGCCTATCTGGAATTATAATGTATTATAATTCACCTTGTCCCCTCCAACCAACTGTCTTCAGGGGCCTCGTCTGGGACAACCCTGAGGCTGCTTCCACTTCTAGCATTCAGTGATTCAGGAAAAGAACCAAGGAGTGAGTTGAATATCACATTCTGTCGGGGGCCAGCTCATACCTGACGGTCAGAGGAGATGGAAAACTTCCACTTTCCTCTGTTTCTCTCTGGCCCTGGACTGACATCTTCTTCACATCGCTTGGAGACAGGGAAGAATCAGGCTTGAAAGCATAAGTATTTTGTAAATTTTCAGGACATGCTGCGGCTGCACAGTTGGGTGCCCGATTTTCGTTTCCTAATCTGCTTTTAGAGCAACCTAAGTCCCTACATTATTTAGGGCCCCTGCATGGAACCTCCTGAAGGCGAGTGATTAGTGATTGATCCGATTAGAGCAGAGACTCAATCGATGAAGAAGCCTTTGGGGAGCCCCTAGTATGCCTGGAGTGCTGATGAAAAAGATGGCAATAGGAAAGGCAGGGAGAAAGGGGATGGGATAGAGGAAGCAAAGCCCTAGTTGAAGGCAAGGGAGCAGCGTCCCTCTTTCTGCATCAGCCAGGAGGTGCTCGTGTGTGTCCCACAGCTTAGCTCAGCACCAGCACGTATCAAGTACCCAAAGAATGTTTATTAATGGACTGAATGGGATAAATGGAACTGATCCTAAGAATGAATCCATTGTCATTTTTTTATGGACAATGCTAATGGTTTCTTGACGAAAAGAAAACTCTCATAGCTGGATCCCTTTGCTGAGCTTTTCAGAAGATATCTCCTAAATGATTGACAAACATGAAAGTCACAAAGACATAGAATTTGGATCTTTTCCACCAGGGCTGTGAGATCGCTGCCTTCAGAGTGGAAAGCCAGGCTGAGTGCGGCATGAAACTCCAGTGTTGCCGGCAAGATGCACTTTTGGTCCCAGTCTCTTAAGAACACAGATTCTACCTGCAGAATGCACTGGCCCTCAGCCCTTCACACCAGGTGATCAAAATTACCTGGACAGACTTCTGAACTTCTGAGGAAGAGAGGTAGAACACCTTGAGAGGCGCCCTGGAAAATCAACTCCCTTTATAAACTCTGTGTGTGAGTGTGTGATTAGAACTCATCAAAAGTGCATTCTCCTTCTAAAGTCAAATGCTTTTGGTTCAAAAGGATCCATACACCCCAGTGTTCATTGCAACACTATTCACAATAGCCAAGACATGGAAGCAACCTAAATGTCCATCAGCAGATGAATGGATAAAGAAGATGTGGTACATATATACAATGGACTATTACTCAGCCATAAAAAAGAATGAAATAATGCCATTTGCAGCAACATGGATGGACCTGGATATTATCACACTAAGTGAAGTAAGTCAGACAGAGAAAGACAAATACCATATGACTTCATTTATATGAAGAATCTAAAAAAAATGATACAAATGAACTTATTTACAAAACAGAAACAAACCCACAGACTTAGAGAATGAACTTACGGTTGCCAAGGGGGAAGGGTTGGGGGGAGTGATAGATTGAGAGTTTGGGATTGACATGTACACACTGCTATATTTAAGACAGATAACCAACAAGGACCTACTGTAAAATAAATAAATTTAAAAAAGAAAAATAATAAAGTCAAATGTTTTATCTATGAGAAAGATAAGCTATGTGTGTAAGCATACTAAAGCAATCACGTCATTCACTGGTCAAGAAAATTCAAGTTTTCGCCTGATATGGACACTTACGAGGGTCTCAGAGCAGGACTAATCACTCCAGACTTTGATCCACTCACTACAGGCCTCCGCGATACCCCTTGTCCCACTAGGCTGCAGTTCTGGGTTTTATTTCTGTCTCCCCTTAGTGAGTATCTTGGAAGAAGAGACTGTGTCTCATTCATCTTTGCATAATTGAAACCAAAAATAGATCTGGACATGTAGAAGGCAATCAACAAGTGTTTGTGACACTAAGTGTCAGAGAATATGGAGGGAAATGGAGGAAGGAAGGAAGGAAGGAAGGAAAGAAGGAAGGAAGGTAGGAAAGAAGGAAGGAAGGGGGAAAGGAAGGAGGGAAGGGAGGAAGGAAGGAAGGAAGGAAGGAAGGAAAGAAGGAAGGAAGGGGGAAAGGAAGGAGGGAAGGGAGGAAGGAAGGAGGGAAAGAAAGAAGGAAAGAAGGGGGAAAGGAAGGAGGGAAGGGAGGAAGGAAGGAGGGAAAGAAGGGAGGAAGGGGGAAAGGAAGGAGGGAAGGGAGGAAGGAAGGAAGGAAGGAAAGAAGGAAGGAAGGGAGGAAGGAAGGAGGGAAGGAAGGAAGGAGGAAAGGAAGGAGGGAAGGAGGGAAAGAAGGAAGGAGGGAAGGAAGGGAAAGGAGGAAGGAAGGAGGGAAAGGAGGAAGGAAGGAGGGAAAGGAGGAAGGAAGGAAGGAAGAAAGGAAGGAAGGTGTGGGTAAGAGTGTGAATAAAGGAATGAGCCACAGTGAACCAATGTGTTGCAGCAGCTGACTCTGGCATGGAATCATTTTGAATCTGAAAAACATCTCCACTCACAAACCCCTAGGGGAAGTGGCAGAGGAGTGGGGAGAGAGGATGCATTGATTTCATTTTCACCTTTCAGACTCACCTGTCCTCCAAAGTAACCCACCCCACCTGGAACTAAAGTTCCATATCGCGAGCTTAACCTTTCACGTGTGTTCTGGGCTGCCCAGCCAGCTCTCCTCCAAGGAAGGCCTGTGGGGAAGCAGCCAGAAAGGCTGTGACAGCGAGATGTTGAGCTTATTGTGCAAATACGAGCCAGTGCTCACCAAGGGGGACGGGGAGAGGCGGGGCGTGGGGAGAGGACTTCTCAGGCTCTGTCCAGAACAACACTTGAGATGTCTGGGGTCTGTTCCCTTGCCACCTGTTTTGCAGGCTCACGGAAGAGCAGAAACTGACCATGGCAAGAAACTGACCACGGCAAGAGCACTTGTCTTCACCACCCATTCGCTTTCCAGAATCCCTTGCCTTTTTTTAGGTACCCTACTAAGATGCCTCCATTTGTTGTTGTTTCCTCCTATTTTGCAATGAGGATATTATAAATGCCACTGTACTTGGATAGAATTTTCCTTTTAAAGATTAGGTGAAACCAACAGATTAGAAACTCAGCCCAAGTCCAGCAAATGACAACCGTTTCTCCAAAGTTGTTGGACTAGTACAGAAGGTTGATTTGAGGAGGAAAGCAGGATGATACCTGTGCTAATATTTTAGGGTTTAGGGTATTTTTTTAGGGTTTTAGAGTTTTTTTAGGAATTTTTTTAATAGGGTTTTAGGTATTTTTACCTAAAAATAGGGTACAAATCCCCATAGGGTTTTAGGTATTTTTTTCTCCATCACATTCCTTTCAGGTCTATTATTTCATTTAATCTCATGATATACCTGTGAGTTAGCTAGAGTTCTCACCAGTTAAATATAATTTATGTTTGTCCTTGGGCACAGGAGAAAACTAGAAAATTGGCTCTAGGATTTGTTTATAACCATTTATAAAGCATGAATCATGGCATTAGAGAAGTGTTACAACTCAACAGGCCTTCGAGAGCCAGACATTATCCTTCATTCTCCGCACGTGGCATCCAAGTCTCAGGAAGGTGAAATGATTTACCCGAAGTCACACAGCCAGCAAAGGTCAAAGCCTGTTCTCGTTCCAGACAGCCGTTCTTTGTACCTGAAGGTACAATGACTCACTGGGCAGAGTTAGCAGAGGTTGCCAGGGACAACAGAGCAGATGAAAGCAAGGCTGAGAGCCTCTCTGCTGCATTCAGTTGGCTGTGGTACAGCTTCCTGCCTCTGGTGCCACGTGGGACCATGTCCACCTTGCATCTCGGCATCTTGCTTCCCACAAGGCCTCCCTGGTTTCCCAACCTAGTCCTAGTCAACCCTTTAAAAAGTCTCTTGTCTTGGCTTTACACGAGACTTTACTTTTTTTTTTTTTTAGGTAGGGGTTTAAATTTTACTTTTTTAAGTAGTTTTATTGGAAACATATCTTACCTATCATAAAATTTACCCATTTCAAGTGTACAATTTAATGATTTTTTTAGGACCATTACTGAGAGGTGCAACCATCACTATAATCAGTTTTAGGGCATTTTCATCCTTCCATTAGATCCCTCACGCCCACTTTCAAGTTAATCCCCATCCCAACTTAGGAGGGATTGGATTTTTCTTATCCAGTTAAAAAAAGAAAGTAAAACAGAAGCAGGTAATTTTTTTTTTATACTGCAAGAGTTTTGACCTGCTACATTCTCTTCCTCCAAAGAACATTTTGCGCCCATGAAGATAATCTGCTCACCATGTTGGTTTATCTCCCAGAGGGTGGGTCATGGGTTCATATTCACTGGGATAGTAACTCCCACTTGAACTCTGAGATGTGAGTGAGTTTCTCTTTCCCGCCTTCCTGGGGCTACGTGGGCAAGATTGCTAACTCTCCTGGTTGTGTCCCTTCCGTCTTCCCATCTCTAGGACACTGTGAGGTATAAAGACATGGAAGATTGGTCCAAACCCCTTCCCACTCAAAGAGCTGCTCCCCTTGCCCCATCTGACTGGCTCAATGCCAAACTACTCCATTTTCCGGTGAGTAGGAATGCAGAAAGTGGGAATTGAGTTTCCCCCAGCAATTCTCCGGATGGCAAGCTATTTCTACAGGTCACTTTATGTGCTCTGTCCCCTGCTCCTTTCCTATAGTATTTTCATAACGACACAGCTCAGAAACCACCCATGGACTCAACCATAAGGAAATGGCCAAATACATCATCAAATATATATTTCTATAGAACCATTAAAATTATGCTGTAGAAGACTATCTCATGACCTAGAAACGTCTGTGGGATATCACATTGAAGGAAAAAGAGGACACACAATTTTATTTATTCAAAAAAAAATTTTTTTTTTAATTAATTAATTTATTTATTTTTGGCTGTGTTGGGTCTTCGTTTCTGTGCGAGGGCTTTCTCTAGTTGCGGCGAGCGGGGGCCACTCTTCATCGCGGTGCGCGGGCCTCTCACTATCGTGGCCTCTCTTGTTGCGGAGCACAGGCTCCAGACGCGCAGGCTCAGTAGTTGTGGCTCACGGGCCTAGTTGCTCTGCGGCATGTGGGATCCTCCCAGACCAGGGCTCGAACCCGTTTCCCCTGCGTTAGCAGGCAGATTCTCAACCACTGTGCCATCAGGGAAGCCCCAAAAAAAAAAAAAATTTTTTTTTAGCTGTTCAATTAATGTTTATTGGAATATAGTTGATTTACAATGTTGTGTTAGTTTCAGGTGTACAGCAAAGTGATTCAGTTATATGTATATATATATTCATTCTTTTTCAGATTCTTTTCCCTTATAGGTAATTACAGAATATTGAGTAGAGTTCCCTGTGCTATACAGTTGGTCCTTGTTAGTTATCTATTTTATATACAGTAGTGTGTTTATGTTCATCCCAATCTCCTCATTTATCACTTCCCCTCATGTTTCCCCTTTGGTGCCACACAGTTTTATATACAGCATGAAACCCACCTCTGCCAGTGTATTTACATGTGTGAATCTGAGAGCTTGTGCATCAACTAAATCTGGACCAAAAAACCACCAACGTATTAATAGCGGTTACCTCTGCATGGCAGGAGTATGGGTAACGTATCCTGAATTATTTCTATCTTTCTGAATTTTTCACGCTTCGCACAATGGACACAGATTACCGTTGGAATGAGAGAAAGAACCGGAAGTGTTACAATAAAAAGAGGACAACATGGGCTCCCCGGGGCTAAAAGTGCATCTTCCTCGAGATCACCGTAGCCCAGGTGCTCTGTCATCGTCAGACTCTTGCTCTTATTAATATCGCTGTTATTACTGCGCTAATCACGGTGTACATAACTCCTTCCTCCGTGCTAATCATCCAGCACACCTGGGAGGCTGATCTCGGTCGAGGAGACGTGGAATCCCAAGGAGACAGACAGTTTGGACCGAGTTCAGAGGCAAGTTCGCCAAACGATCAAGGGAGCAGGGAGGGCTGTTGCTGGCGAAGAGATGAAAGGCCTTCTGCTTTTATAGCTCCACTGAGCAGAGGCTGGGGGTTGGGGCACTTGAAAACAGCCCCGAAACACATGAAAATCGTGAACGATGAACAGGGAGGAGGGAGCCCGGTGTAGCTGGCACAGGCTGGTGATCGGATGCCCTGGTGACGAGGAAGGGAAGAGAAAGCCTCCCATTCAGTAAGTAGAACACAATGCTGCCTCGTCCCGGGAAAGCACTGGCTTCAGGGAGCAGTGGATGCCTTCAGTTCTATATTCCGCAAGGTGAGGGGGTCTGGTTAGAAGCCCGGATGCAAACTACCTCCATCAATCACGGGCCCGGCACTTCTGCAGGCAAGCTCACCTCGGCGTCTGCAGCCTCGGAGCGCTGCCCTGCCCTGCTGCTTCAGCCCAGGGGCCTCTGCTATTTATTTATCTTTCTCACACCGGCTCTTCCAGAAGGATTTCCTCAGAGGCCTCTGCTGCCCAGTTTTACATTAAATGCAGCTGAGAAGTAAGTGTAGCTCGACAAAAGATTTGATCTTTGCCCTTAACGAGCTTACACAATAATCATGAGGTCAAAGCGATGACCTTTCGTAGGTGTTACTGGCGGAGCTCTGGCACCTCCTGAAAAACCTGGGGGCCCAGAGCCTGAGGACCGGGGTGAAACAGGGTAACTCCAGCAAAGCCGAGCAGGGTCCATCGAACACAGCAAATCAAGCTGAACAAACTGCAGTGTCACTCCACTTCCCAGGCTCACAGCCAACATCCGTTCCCATCCCAAAAGGAGGACCCCCTGAATGCAAGCCCGGGGGCTTTCGAGCACGAGAATCATGCTATCCGATCCTTCTCTCAACATCATTCTGCTGAAGGATGGATAGCAGAGCAAGAGACAGGAAGCGAGGGAGACCTGTCAGGATGCTACCACAAGAGTGGGTGAGAGACACCAAAATCTTGAGCGAAGCAGTGGCAAAATTGAAGGGAAAACAATGGGTGACAAACGCCACTCCAGCGCGGAACCCACAAAAGTTGGGGATGGCCCTCGTGCCGGGGCCCACGTCTCTAGAACTACTGGCCAATAGGTGTTGATTCTAATTCGTGCCTGGGACGTCAGAAACCAAGAACCAGGGGACCAGGTGAGGTGGCGGTGTCGTTTTAGACATGTTGGCTTTAGAATTTGAGCAGAGCTTCTATTCACTCATGGATTTTCACTGCGGGCTGGTAGAAATATAGCTCTGAGCTCAAGGGAAGGGTTGAAACAAGGCAGGTAGGTTTATGAGTCGACCCACGCAACAGTGGTGGTAACAGGACAACTCGGGGGAGGGAATACAGCGAGAATGAAGGAAAGTTGAGAAGAAAACCCTGGAGAAGGTCCACTTTGGGGAGTGTATTTGGTATATGAGGGGTATTCAGAGGAAGAGCTGATGATAAAATATCCAGGAGAATTCAAGACGTGGGCTATAAAGAGAAGCCATAGAATTAATTCATCTTCGTTCACTATGCATCCAAAGAGCTCCCTCTGCATATCGGGTACCAGGTGCTTCTTGAGGTAGAGGAGTGGGTATGAGATGGGCCCTGACATCGGGAGCTCATGGTCCAGGACAAGAGACACGAGAGCTCTAACAGGGGAGGAGAAGATGCAGGAAGAGATGCCGAGGACAGAGGCTCGTGTGATGCAGCTGCAAATGAGGAGCTTCAAGGACAGGCAGCCGCCACCAGGAGCTGGGAAGAGGCAAGGAAGGAGCTTACTCGGAGTCTCAGAGGGGGCATGGCCCTGCTGACACCTTGATTTAGGACTCCTGGCCTCCAGAACTGTGAGAGAATAAAGGTCCCTTGTTTGAAGCCAGTTGGTGTCACTTTGTTACAGCAGCCAGAGGAAACTCGCACACGTAGGTGCAAGAATCCAGTTTCTGGCTGTAAGTTCCAACGCGCCACAGAAGCATTAAAGAGAAGTCGTACAAGTGTTGTAGGAAGGAGGGTGGCGGTCATGGCCAGTGTGGCAGGGGTGTGGCAGGCACGTGGGACCCCACAGAGGAGAAATGAGCAGACTCAGAGCCACTTTGTCACAGCCCAGCCTGCAAGGCCACTGGTCCCTATGCTTCTCCACTCTGCTCCTTCTCCTAATGGACCAAGGATGCTTTATTTCTAGGTGTAGGAAAGGAGGAAGAATGTCAGGTATAAGAAAGAACTCAGAAGCAACCTAGTCTAAACCCATCTTGGGCATGAACCTCTGTGCAGGAGACTGTTAAAGGGTAAACAGCCTCTGATTGAACAGAATAAGATGCTCTGTTCTTACCTGGTAACCTGTGCACTGTTTACTAGCCCAGCTGCTGTTAGATTGGAAGGAATATCTTCTTTTTTTAATTAAAAATTTTTTTAAATTAAAGTATAGTTGATTTACAATGTTGTGTTAATTTCTGCTATACAGCAAAGTGATTCAATTGTACATATATATACATTCTTTTTTTTGTATTCTTTTCCATTATGGTTTATCATAGGATATTGAATATAGTTCTCTGTGCTATGCAGTAGGACCTTGTTATATGTGGAATATTTTCAATATATGAGAGAAAGCATAGAGTTGCTATACTTACTATATAAAAATTAAATGAATAACTAATTTTAAATTACGTCTTACTTGGATGTACAACAGTATGGATATAATGGCAGTATTTTATATGAAAATATTCAAGCTCATTAATAATCAAATAAAATAATGAGCTATTATTTTGTATCTATCAATTTGAATTTTCAATTAAAATATCCAGAATTTGTATGAGGAAATATTTATACCGTGCTGGTGGATGTGCGAAATTATTTAATCTTTCTGGAAGGCAGCTAGGCAACCCTTACCCCGAAGCCCTAGAATTCTGCATCTCCTTTGACCCAGCAATTTCTCGTCCAGAAATGCCTCATAAGGAGAGACCTTTTCTGGGCATAAAGATTTAGATCCAAGGATGTTTGTTATGGTAGAAAAGCATTACGGGGACTAGAATATAACCTTATATCTCAGCCAGAAAAAAAAAAAATCCTATTTAGGAATAACTTCTATCATGAAAAAAGTAAGTTATGAAGCAGAATGTCCAGTATAATTTCAATTTTAGTTTTTGCAAGAGAGAAAGATAGAATATAAGAGAGAAAATAGAGATTAAAGTACTAGACATTTATACACTTTATTAATTATTAAACCACTAATTTTTTATTAATTGAATTTCTCCATGCAGTGAGCTTTGAGCAATTTTAAATTTTCTTCATTTTGCTTCTGGTTTTATTTCAAAAAATTTTCCAGAATGAACTTGTATGACTTTTGTAATAGAAACAATAACAGTTTTGTGAAAAAAAAAAAAAGTATGGACCAGTGTATGTTACAGGAAATAGCTGATTTTCAGCACCTAAAATTAATAGTTTTCCAGTGTAATATTCTGTTCAACAGAGTGAAGGAAATTTTCTTCTCTCTTATTCATGGAGGTTAGCGATAGGCAAGAAACCTTGGCCTCATCCACATTCAGCTTTCATTTGATTTAAAAACTGCATTGCTTTATCCTGCCACCCCGCCTCCCCCATGTTTTTTACAAGATCTGGGAACTATAAAAAACTGCCAAATAAAATGCAAACTTTCCAGTTGTCTTATTTCCCTGGGTTATACAGGATCTTCCAGTTAAACTAAAATCCAACCTACTGTCAGATGTTTCAATTAATAAGATTTTTTTAGTTGAGTCCTACCAAGTATGGCTGAATAAATGAAATAGATTTAGGAATTCTCCCCAAGCTGCAGAGAATGGGTGAGTTCACAGAGTTACCTTGGTAAGTATTGCTCTGAAATCCCCCTGAAGCTGAAACTCAGAGGAAAATAGGTGTCAATGTCTAAGGGTTAAACTCACTTTCTGTCCCAAAGGATGCCCCTATGGAAACAAAAATAGAGGAAACTCGAAAGAAAATGACAGTGTTAGAAAATTAGAACTGGGAGAAAAACAAATATGATGACTTAACCCCTAACAGAGAAGACTCGCTTAAACATCACGGGTTTCAGATATTCAAAGAATTATGATAAAGAATAAGAGCCAATGGAATTTGAAGAGATTTCATGATAGAAGCAAACGTCCTGGCAGCTTAAGATTTATGGAACACTAAAGTAGCCTACCGATGCATGTATTACTCTTCTTTCTTTTGAGAATTCAAAGTGTAAGACAGAAAAGTATCTGCTCACAGTCATCCCTGATGGCGGAAAAGGATAAACAAGGACATTTATGATGAATAGCGCCCCCAGTACCCATCTGTGCTGTCCACTGCCCACTCCTATGGTTCCTTGATGAGTTTACTTGTCTTGAGCAGCTGGAGGGTTTGTCCGCGGGTAGACAGGTGTGTCCATGGGGGTCTGGAAGAGCCAGGAGGCCACAAAAAGGTAGAACCTTTTTGCAAATGTCTTGGGATTAGCAAAAAGTCTTTTGACTATGTTTCAAGTGTTTTCAGATCTGCTAAAATCCAACTAGGGTTTGCCCCTGAGAACCTTCTTGTTTAAATGCTTTATGCTTGTTTATTTTAAGAAAAACATAGGTTTGGTGTTTCTGGGTCTGTGGACGCTTAGCTCATTCGATTGGGTTTGTAAGTCTGTTCAGTATCCACAGTGTCTTATGGGATTCGAAGGAAGTTGTTTCTCCACCGAGAGCTTGAGAAACAGAAGCCAGACTGCAAAAAGCCTTGGTTCAGTTCTGTCTGTCTGAACCCTCCAAGGGTTCTTAAGCTGCGTTTGGGTTAAAGTATCAATGTTTCCCTCTCATTGTCTGGGCTGAAACCCACAGGTTTGCCTGAACACGGGAAAGTGTGTTAGAATTGTTGTCAGGGACTTCCCTGGCAGTCCAGTGGTTAGGACTTCGCCTTCCAATGCAGGGAATGCAGGTTCGATCCCTGGTTGGGGAGCTAAGATCTCACAGGACTCACAGCCAAAAAACCAAAATATGAAAAAAAACAGAAGCAATATTATAACAAATTCAATAAAGACTTTGTAAATGGTCCACATCAAAAAAAAATCTTTAGAATTGATGTTGGAAAAATGATCTTGCTGGATGAAACTTTCCTAGGAAACATGCAGAAGGTCTCAAGTTCAGAACATCAGCTTGGATAAACCCTCATCGTTTGGCTTCTGGGCTCATTTGTACCCAATGCTAAGTTGAGTGGCCTAAATGTTTAAGTCTGGACAATGTCAGTTATTTAACATTTATACCTTTGTTTCTGCTGTGTGCACCAAACTGTGCTAGTTAGGAAGTTTATGAAACAGATATAATATATGGTCCATGTAACTTTAAGAGGTTGGGTTTGTAGGTGTGAAGCCATTAATATGTAATTAATTAAAGATTGTGTGGCATAGATTTCAAGAGTGATAGGAATTCATTGGAGAGAAAGATCTGGTTAAAGAACTCGTTAAATATAAGTTGCCCCAACATAGCCTTAAGTATACCAGGAGGGGCAATGAAAGAGAGAGACAGACAGACAGACAGAGGTGTAAGCAGAAAGAAAATTAATTATAGGCTCATGTGGAGGTGGCACAGCCTATGGTCAGAATGAAGCCTAGTTTGAGTGAAATGGAGGGTTCTTCTATTTGGGAGTCATGGAAAATAAGGTTAGAAAAGCTTATTGGAGTAAGGCCAGGCAACTGTGTTTATCCTTCATGCAGAAAGCCCTAAAGCACCATTGTTGGCTTTGAAGCACAAGTGTGGAAACTGCAGTGTTGAAGCAAAATTAATATGAAGGGAGTATGTAGGATGAACTAAAGGGTGACTAAGCTAAGGTTGGGAAACCTAGCTTGTAGCTGGTGGAAAGGTCAAAGTGCAAAGTGAACAGCTGATACGCACACAAAATTTGGTAGTCTCGTCTCAAAGAATCCCTTGGGATGTGTTTGCTGCTGTGTGCCTTAGGATAATTGTAAGTACTGGCAATTTCATATGCTTCAACATAAAAACTAAAAGTCTAGAGGTATGTGGACTTCAGGTATGGCTTGATCCAGCAGCTTGATGATGTCACCTAGATCCCAGTTTCTATTTCTCTCTCTCCTCTTTGCCTTTTACCATGTCAGCTTCCCTCAGAGGCTGGCTCCCCTGTCATTAGGAGAAGAGTGGCTTGCAACTCCTTTGGGAAAATAAAAGAAATTTCTTTCCCAGATGCCCCTAGCAAATGTCTCCTCTCAGTTCCTTGGCCTAAAATTAAATGCTCATCAATGAACCAAATACAGTGGCCAGGGAAACAGGATGAGGGCATTGTATTAAGCCAATTAGGATCCACCTTAGTGCTGAGGGTGGGATCAATCTCACCCGAAGTCACATGGCTTTAAAATTTGAGGTCCCACTAGGAAGGGGAGAAAAGGCAGTGGATGAAGGAAGGCAACCAACAAATGTCCACTGAGACATCATTTTGCTGTTATGTTTGTTTTCTCCTCCTACAGTATTGCTCCCAAAGGCACGGGGCAGGAAGGAGCTGGTACCTGGAGACCCTCTAGCCAAGACCCAGGCAATCCTTGGAAGCAAAGAGGGGAGAAGGCCAGCTCTGTGCCCAAGCAGAGGCCCTGTCTTCTACTCCCTGCTGGTTGAGGAGGTTTGGATACAATGGAATCCAGAAACGGTCAGAGGCACAGATGTGGAGTCACTGCTTGCTGATTCAAAGGAAGGGTTATTAACATCACTGAAAAACGAGGTCTTCGTGGAAATGGGGCAAATAAAGCTGCCCATGGCGTTGCAGATCTTAGGACCAGGGGAGAATAAGATTCTCCACCTTGTCACCAACGCTCATTTTGGTGCTGGCCAATATTTTCGTGATAGTCCTAACAGCATAGAGCAGATCATCCCTAAAACCCCAGCCCGACACGGCCAGACCTCTTTCTAAGGCTCTAACCAATACGCAGAGCCCATCGTGCCTGCCCCGAGTGGATTCATTACCAGATACTTCACCTCACTGAAACTCATCCACCACATTCCTGCCCATTAACGCAGACTCCAAAGCTTTTCCTGCAGTGTATCCCCATCGGCCTGGCCAGGCACTTGCTGGGGAACTTTGTGCCATCTGCCAATGTAGAGATTTCCTGGTGCCTGTTTGTCTGGCTCATTTATTGGGTGGGTGGAGGGAGTTAAAGACGGTGCCCACACCCCATCCGTCTCTGGGAAGAATCCCTATTTTCCACCTGCAGGGCATCAAAGTCAATCTTCAGTGACTCATAGCTGTTCTGTCTCTGGTGTTGTATTCAGACCCTTCCAGTGCCTTTGCACCTGGAGGTGCTGCAAATGCTGCTTTTGTTTTTAGGTGCAACCGTCACAAGGCAGCTAATATAAAACAAGACAGGTGTTTGCATCATAAAATGAATCAATGGCGTCAGGGGACTTGGTGGCCTCCCTTTTTTTTTTTTTCTGATTTCTTCAGATGCCTCGGCACCACCGCTCCACCCGGGTGACAGCTGGCTGAACAGGACCAAAGGGAGCCTCAGCTGGACACTGATTTTATGATGACTCAGCGGCTCAGCAATAAATAATAAAAAATCAACTTTCACCACTCTTTCCAAACACGATCCAGCCTGGGAGTGCTTTGCACTGTTTTCATATGAGTGTGTGGATCCCAAGGCAGGCTTTTCCTGCAAATGCCCCAAGAGCAATTAAAGACTAAATAGGGTTGACAGATGCTGGTAACATGCAAGCCAGCCGGGGAAACACCCATCTCACCAGATGTGTGCGTGGAAGGCGAGCGGCCTTAGCATCTGTAAGATTGAATCGATTAACATCTAAAACGGGGGTGGCGTGGCCAGGAAGTGGGAGGTGGGCAAAGATGGGAGGAAGCTGAGTTCTGTAAGGTTCCAGCTCGATCACTGGGCATTCGCCAAGGTCAAGGAAGGATGGGAAAGTGCGCTCTGCTTAGAAAAATCGGCATCCTATTTGCAATGTCATTCCAAGTACTTCTGTCACTGTAGAGGAGGTGGTGTTTCACCCAGAAAGAATCTGCTGTCAATTCCTGTAACTGACGGCCTTAAGCCTACATCCTGCTAAGATCTGAGCTATATAGCCTGACCCAAATTTGTTTACTTATTCTTTTTTTTTTTTAATTTATTTATTTATGGCTGCGTTGGGTCTTCGTTTCTGTGCGAGGGCTTTCTCTAGTTGCGGCAAGTGGGGGCCACTCTTCATCGCGGTGCGCGGGCCTCTCACTGTCGTGGCCTCTCTTGTTGCGGAGCACAGGCTCCAGATGCGCAGGCTCAGTAGTTGTGGCTCACGGGCCCAGTTGCTCCGCGGCATGTGAGATCTTCCCAGACCAGGGCTCGAACCCGTGTCCCCTGCATTGGCAGGCAGATTCTCAACCACTGCACCACCAGGGAAGCCCTGTTTACTTATTCTTGATGGAAATGAAAGTATTCATCCTTCCTAGTAACAAAGAACTGCAAAATAAGACAAGTGATAGACCATGTTTCACCTGCTAGAGAGACTACTCTTTTTAACAGTATCATTCAACGCCACAAAGGATGTAAATTGATACAGTCTCTGGGAGACAATTCGGCAATACCTATCAAGAGTTCAATCCCCAGTAATATAACACTGGTGAACAGAAAAAAAAACTTCATGTAGATTTTAGCTTGTGAACCTCCTCCAGAACCTGCATCAGTAACATTCAGCAAAGGGACTTCCCTGGTGGTCCAGCGGTCAAGACTCCGTGCTCCCAATGTAGGGGACCAGGGTTCGATCCCTGGTCGGGGAACTAGATTCCGCATGCATGTTGCAACTAAGAGTCCACATGCCGCAACAAAGATCCTGCGACTAAGACCCGGCGCAGCCAAAATAAAAATAAATAAATAACATTCAGCAAATATTTATTTACTATGGACCAGACAGCATGGCAAGGAAGGAGGGACACACGAGATGATGATTAGAGAGCTATTGCTAAACTGATGGCATCCACCCGGTCAATGGGGTCAAACAGGGCAATAGCATCTCTTTCCTCTTTTGAATGTTTCCCTTGGAAACTGCTATAGCTCTTAGAAGAATGATGAGAAAGGTCAAGGTGAAAAGAAAACTGTTTTGCTCAGTCCTTACTAAGAGCCAGGCTCTGGACTGAGCAGATTATGTATGTTATCACTGGGGTCCGCTATTCCCCTGGCTTGTCGGTCTGCAGATGGGTCGGGGGGGAGGGGGCTTTACAGCCGAGTTACAGGCTCTAACGGCAGAAGGAGGGCATGCTGGGTTTTTCTCTATTCTCTTAATTCCTTCCTCTGCGAAGCTATCCTCTCCTCCGAGCTTGGAGCAGGGGAGGAAGAGAAGAGAAGCTCTTTCTTGATGGGCACCGGTTAACCCCCTGTCCCTTTCCTCCGGCCACTGCAGGGCTTGACACAGACGCTTTGCCTTCTACTGAGTTTTGTCGGCTCATTGGATACATCCGCAGAGAACCTACCGCCTCTCCGGGGCAGGTGAACGCACGTTCTTCAGCTGGTCACTGGAGGGGTGTTTGATGACGTGTCCAGCCTCCTTCTGAGACCCGCCGTTATCCACAAATGTCCCTCTCGGGCAGAGCCCGGGACTCAGCCCAGCAGAGACCTTATTTCAAGTCATTTGCTTGCTCACAACACCTACAAGGTAGGTGGCAGTATTTCCATTTTCACAAAGGGGGAAGCCAGGGCTAAGCAGTGGAGTGCCCGGTTTTTTTGAGCACCTACTGTGTGCCAAGCCTGGGCCAAGATATTTATAGGCATGGGTTCATTGATTTTACACAGCAGCTGACACATGAAGCCAAAGCAAGCATTACACAGATTTTAAAAATGAAGAAATGGAATCTTCGAGACTCTTTTAAGTCACTTGCCCTGGGGTCAACCAAAGGCTCTGATTCCAGAGGCTCCTGCCCCAGGCTTCCTGATTTCCTGGTTGGGCAGAAAGGGAGGCTCGTGACCTCCACCTTCCTAAAGACAAAAGACGCTTTAAGTCAAAGACAGTATGACCATTAGGAATATTTTGATTTTTTGTTAGCAGGTTTCTGCCAGGAGAAACAAGTCAATAAAAATTCAGTTCTGAGGAATCTGGTAAACATTTACCCCAGCCACATTTACTGTCCATTCAGGTTTTTAGGGGATTTTTCAGTTAATCATTCTGGCAGCATTTTTAGAAGAAAGCAACTCAATGCTCAATATCCTATGCAAACCAGATTTACAATTTTCCTTAAATATATGGAGTAATGATGTGGCAATACTACTGTCCAAGATGCTCAGACTGAAATCCTCACGTGGCATCAGAACTTGGGGGATCCCATGAGGGCAAGAAATGCATCCTCTTCGCCCCCGTGTTCTCAGCACCTAGCATCGTGCCCAGTATACAGTAAGTGCTTAATGCACACCTGCTGCACGCACGTGGAAAGAACTTGCCCCAGGACTTAGTTTCTCAGTTCTCTCTCCCACTTCTGGGAGGGATGGAAATGATCAGTCTGGCTCAGAGATATTTAATAAATTGTTGGAGGTCATGTGGGTGATATAGCTGGTGGCCCTGGTTCCTACCCTGGTCCCCAGCTTACACTAAAGACCTGCCATAAACGTCGAAGCAGAGAGAAGACCTTGCCCCCCTGGGGCTGGCGGCTAAAGCAGGCCATCCTCCCCTTTAGCAAGAATCTGGCGCAGCTATTAAGGAATCCTTCTCCGCCCTGGCCCAGCCCTTGCCAAACGCGCACTTAGGCTGCTTGTTATTTGGGCGCGGGAGTTTGATGTGGTGAACATGCCGTGTGACTCTCTGCTGTCCTTGGGAACAGACACGGGGACAACTCTCCCTGCCATTCGCATCACACACTCTGGGCTCAGGCACCGATGTAGAGCCGCCCCCATAAAACTCGACTCTTGCAAAATTTCAGAGAAGTCAAGTGAGCAGCAGAGGGTCACCCAGTCCAAAAATCATAACCCTCCCAAAGGGACTTTTTGTAACTTCAGGGCTTGATGAGGGTGATGCAGGGATCTGGGGCAATGTTTGTGCCGGTATTCTTCCATGAGACCTCCCTACCACGTGTTAATTGTTTAATGAATTTGTATAAAATAGGGGCCCAAGGAGACATGATGATGAAATGTAATGTAACGTGTAACGGACGTAATGTGGATCCTGGGCTAGAAAATAAGGACATCAGGTAAAAACCTAGGAAATCTGAGTAAGGTATGGTCTTTAGGTACTAATGATAGTTAATAATAATAATGGTCTTTAATTAATAATAATGTATCAATAATCATGTATCATTAATTCCAAAAAATAGGGCAAACTAGATATCGGGTAAATGGGAATGCTCCATATTACATTTGTAATTTTTCTATAAATCCGTTCTAAGAAATAAAGTTTATAGATAGATAGATAAATGATAAATAGATATCCCCAGACTTTTTACAGGCATCCTTTTTTCCTTCTGAATACCGAATGAGTGATAACCCTTTGCCAGTGTGTCTAAGAAACTAAAATCTGGTTCTATATTTTTTCTGTGTCCCTTTTTGTACCAGCTATGCAAGGATGCCTGTTCTTTGCTTCATGAACCTAAATTTTCAGCAAACGTGGGTCCTGATTGCAGGCTGACCCTCTTTCTGTTCCAAACCTGTAAAAGTGTGGAGGTCAAGTATTCTTTTCCTCTTCGTTTGGGCTGCTTGCGTGATGCACAGTCTAGGTCTTTCCAGACCGGTCTCTGCAGAAGGTTCTGCCCTCCCCATGCAAGCCTGGCCCACCCTGGCAGTGGACTGCAGCTTCCCGCCCCTGACGGCCCCTCCCTGACCACTTCTGCCCACCGCTGTGTTTCCATCAAAATGTGCTGTGTGTGTCAGTAAAAGAGAGAGTTTTACATCTCACTGGGGAAATCAAACATGGTTACCAAGGGGGAGGGGGGGAGAGGGATAAATTGGGAGATTGGGAGTGACATATACACACTACTGTATATAAAATAGATAACTAATAAGGACCTACTGTACAGCACAGGGAACTCTTCTCAATACTCTGTAATGACCTATATGGGGAAAGAATCTAAAAAAGAGTGGAGATATATATATATATATATAAAACTGATTCACTTTGCTGTACAGCAGAAACTAACACAACATTGTAAATCAACTATACTTCAATAAAAATTTTTTAAAAAAGAATGAGGGAATAAGGGAATGCATGTGTGGAACACACAGAGAAAACCCTGCCAGGTCAAAACACCAAGCTGATAATTTGCGAAATATCAGGTGTCCACTCCTGGACTGTCTCACATTTCAGCTTATCCAGGAAAGTTTAGAGAGAGCGTCCCGGCCTCTCTTGGGAAAACAGGACACACTGTACAAAGGGACAGCGCTAGTGTCTGGAAACAATAAAAAAGACAAGATGAAAATGCGCCTTGTAACATCAGCTTCCTTTTGTTTAGACATAACATGGCGTTTTCAAAGTACATCTTCAAAGTTCATCTTCAGAAATGGAACCAAAATGTCTTCTTGTTTTCGCTGTGCTTAACCACAGCTGGGCTCCCTTAGAGTCTAAAGTAAAACCTGTGCGGTTTCAAATAGACTTTATTTTAGAGTGAAGGGTTTTTTAAAAATTTGTTTGGTTTTTGCCTATTATCTCACCTGCTATTAATTGGGTTTTTTTTGTATTATTCACCAGAAAAGAGGAAATCACATTTTCCCCAAGGCTCAGAAATGTGGGAAAGAAGATTAAGATGAGAAAAAGCTACCGTAGAATTGTGTAGAATTTGAAGCAAATCATTGTGTATAAATCTTTACACATATAGAGCAACTTATAGAAACGCAGCAAAGGACAATATTCCCATTCCAAAACTGGGATGGGAGAAACTAGAAACAATTAAGTTAACAAATTACTAGTACGAATATCTAGAAAATGGTAGAGTGTCCACAAATGCCTTGGGGAATTTACTAGTGCCGAATATCCTGCATTCTGTTTTTTTTTTTTTAAATAAAGCCTTCCTTTTTCTTAAATATGTACAATATCACCAGGAAGGGGAGATAACACCAGACTGTAGGGAAAGGCCTAAAGAAAAAGCAGATGGCCGCCTCTTTTGCAGGAGCCATGTAATTTCATGGTGCATTTTCTGTTCATGGCTTCACTGAAATTCAAGCCCAGGGGCCAATTCTTTCTGGCAGAGGGGATGGGCTCAGGGGGCAGGGAGCAAGCAGCAAGAAGGGGGGAAAGCTTAACAAAAGGTAGGCAGTCGGGTCTCTGCTTCTGGGTGAGTGTCTACTTTTTCCTCAACCGGTAACTTTCTGGGCTTCAGCCAACCAAGGCCCGTGATGGTCACACCAGCCCCATCTCTGCTGGTCAACCGCCCTCTAGGTCACCTCATTCAAATTCCTGA
Organism: Balaenoptera musculus; assembly: GCF_009873245.2. Classification (NCBI taxonomy): domain Eukaryota; kingdom Metazoa; phylum Chordata; class Mammalia; order Artiodactyla; family Balaenopteridae; genus Balaenoptera; species Balaenoptera musculus. Next base: position 56,134,890 of record NC_045804.1, on the reverse strand, counting down.
CGGATTGGTCCAGCTCACCATTTTGAGTGAGGTCACACAAGTCAAAGGTCAGAGGCTAGCTTACTGATGGATGACCTTTTAGGTCAACACCTGGTCCTTTGGGACAACAAGGATTGTGCATGATTAGGTTCCCCCAGAAGTGTATGTGGGTGGGTAGCTACCCTACAATGCGTAGTCAGTAGCAGTTGGAAAAGAAAGTAACTGAATCTCTACAACAGTCGTTGTTCAAAGTGTGGTCCCCGGACCAGCAGTATCTGTACCAACTGGGAAATTGGTAGGAATGCAAATCCCCAGGCCCCCCCCCCAGACTTACTGAATCAGAAACTTAGGGAGTGGGACCCAGTAATCTGTGTTTTAACCAGCCCTCCTGGGGATGCACATTGAAGTTTGAGAACCACTTGTCTAGAATAATCTCAAAATGTCTTCAAGCTCCATGCTGTAGAGACTGAAGGGGAAGGCAAGTCTTATTCCCTTAAAAAGACTGTAGAAGAATGAAATAATGCCATTTGCAGCAGTATGGATGGACCTAGAGATGATCATACTAAGTGAAGTATGTCAGACAAAGACAAATATGATGTCGCTTATATGTGGAATCTGAAAAAAATTACAAATGAACTTATTTGCAAAACAGGAATGGGCCCACAGACAGAAAAAAACTTATGGTTACCAAAGTAGAAGGGGGGGGCAGATAAATTAGGAGAATGGGATTAACATATACACACTACTATATATAAAATAGATCCCCAACAAAGACCTACGGTATAGCACAGGGAACTATACTCAATATTTTGTAATAACCTATATGGGAAAAGAATCTGAAAAATATATGTATATATATATATTGTATATATATGTATAACTGAATCACTTCTCTGTCCACCTGAAACCAACACAACTATACTTCAATTTAAAAAAAAGAAAAGAGAAAGTAAAAGCATAGAATCAGAAAGATATAAGCAAACAGACAAAAAAAAAAAGACTATGGATTAATGTATTTTGCTGGGCGAATGGGTAAATTAAATGTGATGTATACATACAGTGGGATATGATTCAGCCTTTAAAAGGAAGGAAAGTGTGATGTGAGCTACAACATGGATGAACCTTGAAGACATTATGCAAAGTGAAATAAGCTAGTCACAAAAAGATAAATCCTGTAGGACAGGGGTCCCCAACCCCCGGGACTGCTCCCCATCGCTCCCCATCGCTCCCCATTGCTCCCCATCGCTCCCCATTGCTCCCATTACCGCCTGAACCATCCCCCCGCCCCGCCATCCCCCCCTCCCGTCTGTGGGAAAATTGTCTTCCGCGAAACCGGTCCCTGGTCCAAAAAGGCTGGGGACCTCTGCTGTAGGATTCCACTTACATGAGGTCCCTAGAGGAGTCAAGTTCACAGAGGCAGAGAATAGAGTAGGTTTCCAGGGTAGAGGGGAATGGGGAGATACTTTTGAATGGGTACGAAGTTTCAGTTTGGGTGGATTAAAATGTTCTGGAGACGGATGCTGGTGAAGATAGCACAGCAATGTGAAGGTACTTAATACTACCAAACTCTACACTCAAAATGGCTTAAATAGTAAATGTTATGCTATATATACAGATACATATGTCGGGAAGGACACAGAACTCCAGACCAGGTGCCTCCTCCCAGTCTGCCCTTGGTGAGTGGTCAGGACACTGTGCAGAGGTGTGGCCGAAACAGACTTCTAAGGAGGGTGGGCCCTGCGCATCAGAGGAAGGGGTTAGTGACCCAGCAGCTCAGGGGCCCACACCACACGCAGAAGGGAAGCGTCTGTCCCAGCGCGGTCCTCCCCACTTCCTGCAGCCCAGGGAACTCAAACACCTGCGGGCGTGAGCCGCACAGCTGCAGGTGAGGGTCCCAGCCCGACCTTACGGGAGACGCGGGGAATGGATCCAGCGCTGGCCCACAGCAAGGCTACCCTGGGCTCCCTGGCCCGCCCGCCCACCCTCATTTGGAACAGACGGGGCGTTAATCAGAGGAGCTGCGTCTCCAGGGCCCGCTGATGAGGGCAGCCAGGGCTGCTACCGGAGAGTTTTCTCTGGGGACCACAACAAACACACAAGAGGAACCACTCACCACGACGGTGACCTTCCCGGCTGTACAACTGGGGGAAACTTTCTGCCAGCACGTCACCAGTGGCTGGAGACCTCATCTGGCAGAACACAGACTCTCCTTTTTTTTTTTTTTTCATAGTTACGCTTTCATTTATTCTGTTCATCAGCACTTCAAAACATTCTAAAATATGACTCTTTCATGAAAAATTGCAAAAATGACCTCACAAAGTTATTATGACATTTTAGCTTGTGAGTCCTTGTGAATGATAGCACATAAATAGTCCTGAGAAAGAAAAAATAAATGAGTTAAACACTTGGAAAGGAGAAGGTAAAACTGTCATTATTTGTTGATGAAATGGTACTAGCTAAACTCTAGAGAATATCCCCAACACTGTTATATTGTGAAGCGGGGGGGGGGGGGGTACAAAATTAATATACAATATTAGGAGTTTGCCTATATACAAACAATTAATTAGAAAATAGGAGTAAAAAGAGTAAATATCTAGGGAAAAAAGCTAATAGGAAATGTGGAAAAATACATCAAAAAAATAAATGCTAGGGAATTCCCTGGCACTCCCTGGACCCTAGCGGTCCAGCAGTTAGGACTTGGCGCTTTCATTGCCAGGGCCCTGGTCTAAGATCCTGCAAGCTGTGCAGTGCAGTGAAGGAAAGAAAGAAAGAAAGAAAGAGAGAGAGAGAGAGAGAGAGAGAGAAGGAAGGAAGGAAGAAGGAAGGAAGGAAGGAGGGAAAGAAAGGCTACTGAGGAACTTAAAATAAATGAATAAGTGGAAAATATACTTTGAGCGTGATTAGAAAATCAGTAATCAAAGATATCAGCTATCACTAAATTAATTTTTTAAATTAGTGCAAAAGAAATATAGTAGAAATTTATTTTGAAAATTAAACAGGATAATTTTCAAGTTTATAAAGAAAAGGATACCTGTAATGATATTAATTTTTCATAAGGCAAAAATCTGGTGGAATACAGACTCTTCTTTTGCCATTTGAATTTGTGGACATCAGAGCTGGGTTGTCAGTAGTCCACGCTGCCAACACACCTTCCCAGGTAAAGATGAGCAGGCAGAAACATCCCTGCACTTAAGAATAGATATACGTATAACTGAATCCCTTTACTGTACATCTGAAACTAACGTAAAATTGTAAATCAACAATACTTCAGTTTTTAAAAAAAAACACACATTCACTAATTCAAAATAAGGAAAACAATCCAGGGATCCAGTGTAAATACCCCTTCTTCTCTGAAATCAATTTAGGCCATCAAGCAGAATTTTTTTTTTAATTGTATTCTCTATAAAATTTGAGAGAATATTGCATCTTTGCAATGAGAATAATCTGGTTATCAAAAAAAGGAGGAGCTGTGATATGAAAAACAACTTTCTAACATTTTGTCATAAATTTAAAGACCTAAAAGAGATTAAAATTTTTTATTTATTTATTTATTTTTTCACAGTAGGTCCTTGTTGATTATCTATTTTAAATATATCAGTGTGTGCATGTCAACCGCAAACTCCCAATCTAACCCTCCCACCCCAGGCCTTCTCCCCTCGTAACCGTAAGTTCATTCTCTAAGTCTGTGAGTCTGTTTTTGCTTTGTAAATAAGTTCATTTGTAACTTTTTTTTTAGATTCCACATATAAGTGATATCATATGATATTTATCCTTCTCTGATTTACTTCACTTAGTATGATAATCTCCAGGTCCATCCATGTTGCTGCAAATGGCATTATTTCATTCTTTTTTATGGCTGAGTAATATTCCATTGTATGTATGTACCACATCTTCCTTATCCATTCCTCTGTCGATGAACATTTAGCTTGCTTCCATGTCCTGGCTATTGTAAATAGTGCTGCAGTGAACACTGGGGTGAATGTATCCTTTCAAACCATGTTTTTCTCCAGATATATGCCCAGGAGTGGGATTGCTGGATCATATGGTAGCTCTATTTTTAGTTTTTTAAGGAACCTCCGGTAAAAAATTTTTTTAAACACACACACAAAATAAACCCACCTGGACTCAGCACCCAACTGAAGAATAGAATGTTACCAAAACCACAGACCTCCCCTGCAGACCCCTTTCCAACACTTCTGTCCTCCTCTCCCAAGGTTTAATCACCTGGTTACAATCTTAAATTGTGATCACCAAATCTTTAAACACCGAGGTGGCAGGAAATAGATCATATACTCTTGAAGCTCAAGAAATACTTGTGAAGAAAATGGACAATAATTTGTTGCAGTATTTTCATATTTTATAGAGAAGTTTAACCCATTCCCAAAGATTTTAAAAGATGCTCCTTGTCCAAGTAAAATTGACTTCAGGAATGCAATAGATCTCCTTTGTTAGAAACTCTATAAAAGTTCATAATGTCTATAGGTCCAAGAAGCCAAAATGTTCATCACGGAAAGTGCCCCCAAGAAATATGATCAGATTGAATGTCCATTTCTTACTAAAGGAATACCCATCATAAATCACCAGTTGGAATATTCTTTTGTGGTGAAATATGGTTATAGGAACATCACTTGACAGAATTCTAAAGCACCAGTCAATGCAATAAACAAAAAACGAGTTATAAGAAATCTAATCTGATTTCTGAACGGTAAGCACCCAGAAAATCTAAGAGAATACACTAAAATTCATGAAAACTAGAAGAGAATTCAGTAAGATGGACAATGGTAAAAAGCAGTATACAAAATGTAATGATTTTACTGCATATCAACAATGACTAAGTAGAAAATATAGTTGCATATAGCTTAAAATATCTGGTGAGAACTAAAAAATATGAATTCCTAAAAATTAATTTTTTTAAATGCCATGGCATTATTGAGATACATTTTAATTTATTTATTTACTTATTTATTTTTGGCTGTGTTGGGTCTTCGTTTCTGTGCAAGGGCTTTCTCTAGTTGCGGCGAGCGGGGGCCACTCTTCATCGCGGTGCGCGGGCCTCTCACTGTCGCGGCCTCTCTTGTTGCGGAGCACAGGCTCCAGACGCGCAGGCTCAGTAATTGTGGCACACGGGCCTAGTTGCTCCGCGGCACGTGGGATCTTCCCAGTCCAGGGATCGAACCTGTGTCCCTGCATTGGGAGGCGGATTCTTAACCACTACGCCACCAGGAAAGTCCCCCATAGAGTAATTTAAATAACCCTTATCTGAACATCATTGTAAAGTAAATTATGCAGCACACGCTGTATAACATTCCAGGTTAAAAAATGATCCATTTGCTAATAGCCCTCCTGTACTACCTAATCCAAAAGTGCCAAATTCATCCTTTCCCCTACCTTTAAAAGCCTTCCTTCACTCCAGTCCACTTGCCAAGATTACTTCCAAACAAATAGCCTTGAACCAAACACTTCTACCTTAAAACGCAATTTACCACTTCTGCAAAACCATGCCACAGTTGAATTCGTTAACTCTGTTATTTAATTTATTCTGGTGTGTGTTTGGACTTAACTCGCTCACTTTCCTAAGCTCTTAGGTTCTAGCAGAAATGTATTTTTCAAAGTGGGATGAGAGGCTCATGGTAGCGAGTAAGCAGCAGTTTGATGTGGTTCCAAACACGTGACCTGCCTGAGAAACTGTTTGCTTTTTTTCTTATTTTAATTTTTTGCTCGTTGAGGGCCAAAATGGTGGTCTTTGGAGTCAAAGGGGGAAGGGAGGAGTCATGATCTCTTTAAGAAGTAAGTAAAGAAAGAGCCAAAAAGGAGGAGGGAGAGAAGGGAAAAGAGGCGGAGGAAAGGGAGGGGAAGAAAAGAAGGAAGGTAGAGGGGAGGGGTGGGGGGAAGGGAAGAAGAAGAAGAAAAGAAAACAGAGCTGAAATTAATCTACTCAGTTTTCTCATTCTGGCTGGTGTTCAACCAAGAATCAAACAAAAGGTGTTGTCTCCTTATCAATTAACATCAGGCTAGATATTGTCTATTGCATCCCTGAGTCTGTGGTTCCTGGTAATATCCACAGATATTACTCAGTCAAACTTGGTTTTCCTTTCTCTCTCTCTTCCCCCTCCCGCCCCTTCGACTGAATGATTTTAGACAGTATAGTGGACGTCATGTTCAATTCTCCAACATGTTTTCCACTCTTTCCACCGACATCCATGGTGCTTTAGGAAGTAACTTCAACTCCTGGAATGAGATGAGTACTGATTAATCAAAGCCAAACATGTTAATCCCATCAGATAGTTTGAGGACCCTGCCCTGAAATCAACCACTGTATGACATTCTCCTAGCAACAGCTGTTGGTCCAGAGCCCACACGTGACCGTCAGCTGGAAGGGAGGAATTTTATTTCATGACTGAGGGATAGGCTCTTTTTTTCTTCTACCCCTAGATCCTACAATTGTGAGGGGAGCCAGCCCGAGGCAGAAGCCAGAATTATGGACAAGGAAGGAAAGGGACCCTCAGAACTTGTGCTCTTGATGATGATGTTGAACTTCTGGATTTACTAACCCTAAATTCCATGCCCCATTGTGAAACTTCCAGTCATGTGAGCTATAAATGTATTATTTAGGCCAATTCAAGTGGCATTTTCTGTTACTACTGAAAGTCCCCTGACTACACGAAGCCAACACAAATGGTTACTGCTGATTATTCAGTGGAGGAAAAAACCTGTCCATTGAACCAAAACGGTCTAGTGTCAGTTGCTTAAATAGTTTGACAGCATTGTAGACAGAAACTTGGGGATGTGTTTTGAGTATTTAGGAACTGAATCTAGAAAATGTCATTTTGTACACGGGTTAAATTAGTATGTCTGCTTCTCTGACCACTGGCCGACTCTAGGTTCTGTGACCTGCTGGGACCACCAGTGGGGGGTCCAGCCATTGAGCTGTAGGCTGGAGTCTGTCACTCACTGACCATGGTGCTTTGGCTGTGTATCTGGGATTTCCTTACTTTTACCAACAATGAAAGATGGAGATTAGACCCTGTGCAAGTCTTCCGATGACATGAGCAAGGATGCCTTCATGTGGAAGGAAACGGCTCACTCACTGCTCATCAGTTCTACCACAAGCACCGCCTCCCTAGGGTTAAGCCTCTCCTCTTAGAGGGTGAGTGTGAAAGCACAGCAGGGGTTCATGCTCTCCTATAGGCATGTGCGTCCTGCTAAGTCAGCAGCAACTTAGAGTTTAAATGTGTTTTACTAGGATAGATTTACAGGTAAACAGCCAAGCCACAGGGCTTAACCTACCCTCCCTCTGGCTTTTCACTCCCACCCTGCTTAAGTCCAGCTAGTCTGCCTGGATCCCCATCCTTCAGCTGAACGCGGAACACAAGCCGGTACCACTTGCAAATGCTTTCCTCAGAGGCCACTTACAGTTTATGGCTCTGACCCTGCCAATCCCCAAACGGAGGAGCAGACCATCCTCCTTGGCATCTTCCCTCAGCCAGCTTTCACATGTTCCCTCTTCATCCCCGAATCTTCATCCACGTGACCTCATACTCAATTTGACTCAGCAAATAGGTCTTGAGCACCAGCCAGCCTGGCACTGAGCTCGATGCTGGGATATTTGAGAGAAACATATGTCTCTTCCTTCACGGAGGTTATACGTCAGTTACAAGGACACACACACAAAGGTTTAAGTGTGACGAATGTATGTGTATGAGCTGCCAGGCGTCTTATGAAGTTTGATACAAGGTAAGAAAAAATGGAAAGAAGTTGCAGGGAAGGAATAGTAAGGAAAAGCTTCTCAGGAGAGAAAACATCTGAGCTAAGTCTTGGGAAAAAGAAGCGTTAACAAGCATAAGAAAGAAAGGGCATTCCAGGCAGAAGGACCTGGATGAGAAGGGGTAAGGAGTAGGGAGTAGAGATTCTGTGATACAAGTACAAAGAGGCCAGGTCATGATTCTAAGCCTTGGGCATGATTCTGAACAGTTTTGAAGTTATTTTAAGGGAACTGTTATGATTTAATCAAAATATTAGTCAAGGTTACACTAGCTGATGAACCAAATAATCACTGAATTTTCAGTGGATTAACACAACAAAACTGTCTTTCTTATTTCTGGTCCAGTCCAATGAGGGTGTTCCTGGTTGGGTGACTTTCCTCCCAGAGCGATTCTGGAACTCAGACTCCAGAAGCCTTGCTCACAAGGAGCTCCTTGAGTTGCTGTAGATGAGAAACGTGCTATCTGGGAAGACTTCCCAGCATTTACCCACTTCAGCCCAGAAAGACACACACACATCACTTCTCTCATACTCCATTGGCAAGAACTTATCATAGGGCTCAATTTAAACGCAGTCCTGGAATATGTAGCCCCTGGCCCTATGGGCAGCTCAGTACTGTGATCTCAGTACTGTGAGAAGGAAACACTGATCTTTGATGGTCAGTTCTCTGAAAGGAGCAGGGAAGTACCATGACTAGGTTAGCATTTTCTTTTTTTTTTTCTTTCTTTTTTTAGGTAAGAAGTGGATTTATTTAGAGAGAAACCCATTCCACAGAGTGTTGGCCATCTCAGAAGGTGAGAAAGGCACCAGGGAATGGGGTTGTCAGTTTTTATAAGTGTGGGTAATTTCATAGGCTAATAAGCCCATTCTGGTTGCAGGTTGGAGGATGAACTGAAGACAAGGAAGAGGAGAGAGAGGGAGACGAGTGGAGAGGCTGTAGCTCCCATCCAGGTGACAAACGATGGGGGTCACCTACTACAACCACAGCTCTGTAGTGGTCAGGATGGAAGAGAGGAAAGGGGGTCAAGAAACACGTAGGCGATGCATTACCGGGACTTGGTACCCAAACTCAGAGTCATATTCAGCATGAGGAGCACAGAAAAGGGTGGGTTGACTTTCAAACTTGGGATATGATCAATGGGCTGGCAGAGGCACCAAATTAGGGAGTTTAGGAGGAAGTGGTGAGGAGAGAAGAGGGAGTCTTAAATCATTTTTTTTTTTCTTGATGAGCTTGAAGTTATCTGGTAGAAATATTAGAGGCATTTTGTAAACCTACGCCCAGAACTCAGAGAAGAAGCATGGGTTGGGAACATAGGTGCAGAATTATAGGAATGGAAGTATATAGAACCCCTTTAGAGTTGAACTTGGGGTGTAGCTTACCATTTGATAGCCTGGACCCCTCATTCTTTCTCTGGCCCCTATGCTTGTCATTCCAGTCAACCAATCTCTGACTCATTATTAAATTACCTTTCCCCAAACTCACATTTTTAAAATTTACTGCATGATTGGACTTTACGTGATGGTTTTTTCTTAACTATAAAAATACCGCATGTTAATTATAGAAAATTTGGGGGCTTCCAGTCAAGATACAATACTGAGCAAGCTGGACATTCTCCTCCTTCAGCCATCATTCAAAACACGTGCATTTGCTTTAAAAAAAAAAAGGGGGGGGTTAATTAGAAATACATATTTACATTTAAAAATAGGAAATTTTCAGAGTCCAGAATCAGAGAGAGCACACTCAGCTACTTAGTTCCCCGAGGGACCTGGATTGGATCTATGCCTTAGGGGAAGGAGTTTTACTTTCCTGTGGAGCAAAGGTTAGAACTTCCTCAATCCTAGAAGCAGACCTGTAAATCTCTACCCACTGGCCCAGGGTCTGGACCTGGAAATGAGCCATACCCCACAGCACGGGTGGAAATAGTTACCTGTGAGAAGTTGGACCCCTGAGCTATGCCGTGTTTAGGCTGGGATCTGAACTCCCGTTATGCACTGTAAAGCATCTTAAATGTTGCCCTAGTGACCTCCCCAAGGCTGAGACAGAGACAACTTTGCAACACATCCTAAAATCCCCTAACTGAGAAGGTCTTGGTAATTTAGTTCACAGGCTAGATTTCTGCTGAAGATGAGCTCATGATCAAAAACTACAAAACACACAAGGAAACACTCAATCCTAAAAGAGAGACAGCACAGGAGAAAGCAAACCATACACTCCAGGAACTAGAAACAATCTAAACAGAACATTGAAACAATATGTTAAAATTGATGAAAGAAATAGAGATAAAGAAGTGAATGTTCTATGCAATAATAAGAAATGACTATTTGAGAAAGAGTTGTAATGAACAAAGTAGGAATCCTGCAAATAAAAGATAACCAATATCATTTAAAGCTCAGTAGAATTTTACCTAATAGAATATAATGTACATGAAGGAAGAGTTTGTGTGGTTTTTTTTTGTTTACTGTTTCAGCCCTAGCACTTAGAATAGTACCTCATACACATAGGCAATCCATAAATATTTGTACATAAATGAGTGAATAAAGGAATGAGTGGGCTGAAAAGTAGAAATGGCAGAGGGAAATAAGTGAATTGAAAGATAGAACTAAAAAAAAAAATCACACAGAAAACATACAAAGAGAGAAGACACTAAAAAAGAAAGAAGAGTTAGGAGAACTGGACAAGAGAAAGAAATAATCCAGCGTACATTTACTCCAGAAGGACAAATGAGAAATAATGAGACAGAGGCAATATTCAGAGAGACGCTCTCCAGTAAGTTTCATGTATTTAAAATATATAGAGAACTCCTAAAAAATTAATAGAAGATAAAGAAGCAAAGAGAAAAAAATAGGCAAAGACTACTAAGAAGCAACTCGCTGAAAAAGACCCAAAGGATTAATTAACATATAGAAAAATGCTCAGGCCCATTAGTAATCAAGAAAACACAGTTGAAAACAGTAATTAGAGATTATATTTTACTCATCAGATTGGGAATAATTATATCAAATGACAATATCAAGTGTGGGAAAATGGCAACTTTTATACATTGCAGGTAGGAGTATAATTTGGAACAATTAATTCTGACATTAACTAGTCTGACTACAGATGTGTACCCTGCAACACACAGAAAAATTGCTTGTAGTTTCTACCCTAGACAAATTCTCACATACGTGTCCAAGGAAGCACAACAACATTGGTTGCCACCTTATTTGTAATAATGAAAAGTGCAAACAGGCCAACTGCCCTTTGATGAAGAAATCTACAATTAAATGGTGGTTTATTTATACCATGATTTTATTATACAGCAAGTAAAATAAATGAACGAGGCCTGTGTGTACCAGCAGGGAAAATTTCAAAGACACATGAGCGAAAAAATGCAACTAGGTTAGACATATTATGACACAAAACAATACTATACCTTGTTTAAGGAAACAGGCATATGCAGTAAATGTATGAAAACATGCATGAGAATGATACACATCCACTTCAAGAGAGTGGTTATCCTTAGGGAGGAACTGGGAAGTGAGATTTTCACTCTATTTTTACAGACTTTTAAAATATATGAAGCAAAAATGGCCAAATGTGAACTCTTTAACTCAGTTATATTATTGTTTGTGATTTGGGGTCTTTAATATATTTCATAATACAAAATAACTTTTAAAAGAATAAGAGCAAAATAAAAAGACATTTTCAGGTCTACAAATATTGAGAATTTACAATTTAGTATGTTGACATACTTTAAGTGGATTTATGTCTTCTAGTTAAAAAAAAAAGGAAGGAAGAAAGGAGCAAAATATGAAGTAACAGTGAACAAAAAACATTACAAATCATGTTAGAAAATTTAAATAACCATGGACAGTAAAATATATAGAGAGATGTATTATTACTATATGGATTATTACTGTTAATTATTTGTTGTAAGACAAAGCAGAAGTAAAGTACTAGATAAAAATTATATGAAAGATGGGAGGATAAAAGTTGGAAACAAAGCATGTTTATTTCTCAATGTGCTGGGTGGGGGGGGAGTGGTCTCTACAATACCAAGTTTAGACTTTGTTAGCCAAACATAAAGTTCAGTATAAGTGTTAGAAATGTTAGGGTGAAAGCTAAAGGCATACAAATATCATCTCTGATTTCCAAATGAGAAGAAAGAAAAAAAGGGAATCATAAAAGACTTTATTAATTCAATAGAAGGCAAAGAGTATCAAAAACAAACCGAAGAAAAAGCATGTTAATAAAAAATACAAAATAAAAATATAAGTCATCAAAATAAATGTGAGTAGATTTAATTCACACATTAGTCAGAGATTCTCAGATCTGATAAAGGAAAAAATGGGTATTATGCTATTTATGAGACAGCTCCACTACTATATATAAAACAGATAATCAACAAGGACCTACTGTATAGCACAGGGAACTCTACTCGATACTCTGTAATAACCTATATGGGAAAAGTATCTGAAAAAGAATAGATACGTGTATATGTATAACTAAATCAATTTGCTGTACACCTGAAACTAACACAACACTGTAAATCAACTATACTGCAATATAAAATAAAAATTTAAAAAGAGATATCTCACCCATATTAAAAAACTATACCTGAAGTTCTCAAATAAAAGAATGAAAGAATATACCACACAAAGAGAAATTTAAAAAAGCAAACAACAGCAAAACTCCACCATCCACAACAACAATAAAACAGACAGAAAGATGCCAAAGAAAAGGAAGTTGTTACAGCAGTAGCAACATCTAACAAACTAGAAAGCAAACTGAACACTAAGAATTATAGAAAGGAAAATGTAAGTCTGTATAATGCCAAATACTGGTAATAATCACTAATATGATTTGATATATTTTTCCAAAATTGGAATTCTATTAAGTATGTTTTTATTATTTGCCTTAGTCATATATTGGTATATTAGCATTTCATCATTCCTGGAAATTCTTCAATATCATAATGTCTATTTTCCATCTCATGGATGGTCTATAATTTATTCATTATTTTTTATTGTCAGACACTAAGGGCCTTTCTAATTTTTTTGCTGGTATAAATAACACTGCAATGAACACTCTCTTGCCTACATCTATAAATTGTTTCCTGCATGGTTTTACACTTGTGTGTATCAGAGTATAAGGAGCTAAATATGAGGGAGGAAAATTATTTATTCTTTGCCATCTTCAGGTTAACAAGTGTGAAGAATGGCATGAGAGAGTTTGACGTGTTTAAAAACGGGGACAAATTGATTTAACAAATGTTCCCCTTAATTGATGGTGAAACCCAGGAGGAACAAGAGGCATCACCTTGGCTCTTTCTCCCAACAACTGGGTGGGTGGTTGCTTTGGTCCAGCTGTGAAGTCAAGATCTCTGCAGATACAGACATGGAAGGGCAGAAACCCTGTCTTCCTGGAGCCTGTGCCCTTCTCAAAAGACAACGCGTAAGCATGTGACGATTGTTGTAAGGGAGAGGCCAAACCAAACTGACAAATCAATAAATTAATACAATATGGAATTCCAAATAGCAGAAGTATATCTAGCATTCTTAACATATATTTACATTCTCTAGAAGCTTCCTTTCCACACTTGATCTTAGCCAAAAGGCCGAGAAGCGATAGAAGCTTCCTTTCCATTTAAATGTCTCTGGGATTAGTACAGTTTCTCAAATGGCGATCTAGCCCTAATCTCTGACTTCCTGAGTCTAATTCATCTGTACAGAGCATAAGGGGTCAAGGGCACCATGGCTCAAAGATTCGGTATTTTGCTAATGAGCTAGTTCCAGGAAATGCGAACACCAAAGCAGGACTTGAAAAAAATACAGACATTTTTTCACCCCAGTGAATTTTTACAGCAATCCCATTGCCTGAAAACAAGGCAGACGATGGAAGCAGGAAGCAGTGCCAACCAACAATGGCTTCACCATAAAACACACCCCAAAATGTGGTCCCCATGCTTGTACACCAGCCAGCCAGCAACGGGCAGTTCCCGCCACGTGTCAGAGGAGACACTGATGCACAAGCAGAACTGAATTAACTGTAACCGAATCCCGTCACTCGGGGTGTTTTTGACACATCGAGCAGTGATTAAAATTGACGAGCAGAATGTCGGAGGATCTCAAGGAAATAGTAATATTCCAATAATGTCCTGTAAATGAATAGCACGTCCATGATCAACCAACAAGGATTTATGAGTGTTGGTAATTGTCAGCTTAAAAAAAAAAAAAAAAAAAAGACACGTGTAGGACAACACTGGGTTATCAGGTTTATCGGGTAAAGTTAGGGAATTTTGGAAAATCAGTGTAGCTGCGTAACCGAAGACCAAAATATAATGCATATTGAGGCTGAATCCATTCACTTGCCAGGCAAGGGGAGCTGCATCATTTGGGGCAAATTCAGTAACTCTCCTTGAATGTGTGGGGAGGAGGTGGGGAGGGATGATATAGGTAAAGTGGATTCTTCTTTTAATTTGTATTTTATATTGGAGTATAGTTGATTTACAATGTTGTGTTAGTTTCAGGCATACAGCAAAGTGATTCAGTTATACATATACATTATCTATTCCTTTTCAGATGTAAAGAGGATTCTGAAACGTCCTCTTTGGTGCCAGAGGGAACTGAAAAGTCTCCCTTGGGGCTGATGGTTCTTACAGGGCAACGTCACCAGGGTATCCAGGTCACAGGTGCGGCTCTCACAACGCGCAGGGTGAATCCTGTAAGGCTCGGGCTGTCTTAGGCCCACGCTGCCCTGGATCCCTTATGCTCTGTGCAGGGACAGAGCAGAGACGTCCTTTATCTCTAGGAGGCAATAGGGAGCTACTGAAGATTTTTGAGAAGGAGAGTAAATGATCAAGATAGTACTTTAGAAATATGACTCACCTGATATTCCATTATGTACCTTTCATTTGTCATAAAGACATGGCCAGTATGACGCTAATGTCGATGTCAGGAATGACTTGGGTTTGCTTTACCCAATTTCCATCCCTTGGTCATATTTTTGAGCACAAATTATTTATAGATCTGGGACCACATTTGAAAATGGGTCCTATTCACTATACACAGTGTTCTAGAACTTCAATTTGGAAACTAGAGGTATCTAGTCCACACTTAGCATCCATCCATTCCTGTCCCTGCCAGGGGAACGGGGAGCTTGTGAGCTGGCCTGTCTTGCAGGGGACCCGCTGGGCTGGGGCAGGGTCAGGTCCATGCCTGGGAGAAATGGGGCATCCGAGCCAGGAGGGCTGAGGCACGTCGGAGGCTAGCGCCTGGGGTTTGTGAAGCCCCTGAGGGCTCCACCTCCATATAAAGGTCCTGGGGCAGGGCTGAGTCATGATTTCCTTACATACCTCTCTTTGGACCAGACCGAACACTTCTTCAAAGAAACCTTTGCATCCCCGAGCATCTGTAACTGCTTTCTCCCTTCACCTCATGCTTGCCTCAGACCCCAGCCTCAGGGATTTTCAGTCCTTACCGGGGTCTCTCCCCCACCAGAGATACACCCCGAATCTGCCTGCTGTGGGTCCATTCAGCCTCCTCTGGGGGCATCTGCGCTCTGAAGAGCCTGCTTTCTTTAAAAAGAGCCACATCCCCTTCCTGGTGGCAAATCTAAATCAGACCAGAGCGTGGATTCATAAACACATCTCGGGCGAGCTGAACAAGGCTTTCCATCAGAGATAAATGTGGCAAAGTGGTTTTTCCACCTTGCCTTTTCCCACTCTTCCTTGCAGAGCTTGCAGCCAGCTCTGCTCTGAGGGGTGTGCAAAAGTGGTCGGCGGGCCGGGTCTGGAGGGCGTGCGGGCCTGAGAGGGCACCAGGAGAGCAGGCCTTGCTGCCCCGTTGCCCTGTCGCCTCCCCAGTGCCAATAGGAAATCACTATTTTATTTTGCCAACTTTTTTGAGGGACAATTTACATACAATAGAATATACCCATGTTAAGTATACACTGGGGTGAGTTTTGACAAATGTATGCCTGTGTTAGCAGCCCCATAATCCAGGCAGAGAACATTTCCAGGGCCCGGGTCGTTCCTTATGCCCTTGCTGTCCCCTCAGCTCAGCTCCAGCTCCGTGCAAGCACCGTATCTGCCTTTTCTAGAAATTCATGCAAAGACATCCTTCAGTACGTACTCCTTAACGTCTAACTTCTTTCGCTTATTATATTCATTATTTTGTTATTATTATACTACTATATTATGTTATTAATATATTATTATATTCATCTGTGTTCTTGCTTGTAACAGTACATGCTTCCTTTTTTAATCCTAAGTAGTTTTTCATGGCATGGATGTACCAGAACTTTTGCCTGTTGATGTCCATTTGGGTTGTTTCCAGTCTGGAGCTGGTATTGAATACAGCTGCTCTGAACATTCGCGTGCAAGTCATAGTGTGCACATTTTCATGTTTCTTGGGTAAACATGTATAAGTGGAATTACTGGGTCATATGCTAAGGGCATGTTTGATTTTATAAAAATGGATGTCTCTTCTCCAAGGTGACTGCACCCACACCAGCCCTGGAGGAGCATTCCAGTTTCTCCTTACGTTCATCAACACTTGGTATTATCAGTATAAAACAGATAACGAATAAGAATCTGCTATATAAAAAAATAAATAAAATAAAATTCAAAAACAACCCAAACTCTTGGTATTATCCATATTTTCTTCCTTTTAGCTGATGTCTTTGTGGTTTTAAAGTTGTATTTCCCTGATGCCTAATGATGTTGAGCATTTCTTATATGTTCTTACCGATCATTCAGATGAATGATCATTCTGGTTATTTTAGACAAGTCACTTTTAAAAAGCCCTGGATATAATGGGAAGATTCTGAATTGAGGACCAGAGGATGAGGGTGTAAGTCTCAGCCCTATAAGTGGCTGTGTGACTTTGAGAAGTGATTCACAGGCTCTAGGCATCAGTGTCTTACTGTTACAATAAGGAAAAATGACTAGATTATCATTAAAGTTCTTTTTCTGCTCTGTAGACCAAGACTAGAATCTCCGTTTCTTTATTATAAGACAGACACCTCCCTGAGGCTCAAAGAAACACATAGTCACGGAATGTGAAAACAAAAATGGACATTGGAGATCTCACCCAGCTCCCGCACAAATTCAGACACCAAGCGTTAACCAACGTTGCACAAATATTTAATGGCATAAATGTGACTCAACCCAGGTCATCTGACTCTAGTAAATACTAATACAAGAGTTTGAGAAATAGGCATATAATCTGCCTCTGACTTCAGAAGAAATCCCCAGGGAGTAAGAGCTGGGCAATGTGATTTTGTTAGGGTTTTTTTGTTTTGTTTTTTTTTACCCGAATAAGGACATTTTCATTTGCATCCCTGGCATTCATGTGAGAATAGAGGAAAGTTAATATGAAGGATTTGGAGGGGTTCTGAGCCCAGGCGTCTGTCCGGGGAAGCTTCTACACCCTGGTTTTGCAGGTACATCCCCATTAAGACACAAACCCAGTGTCCTCGGCCCAGGCAGCCTGTTTACAGAGCTGTGACTGCTATAAACATTGCCACGCAAATTACATTTGCACTCCAGCCTGTAGAGTGAGTTCTGTAAACTGCCAAGTACTTAGGGGCCAGGGTAATTATGGCGCGCCATTCCCATGGGTGTTAATGTTTATAGAAGGCTAGTTAACCTTGCATGGGATCTGGGATCACAAGGCTGTGTGTGCTATTCAGCTGCAGAATTAAAGAATACTAGTCCCTGCCGTCATGTGCTGGGTGGACAATCGCGGCTTGTTCTCAGGCTGGACAAAGCCCCTGGACCTGGCTTGCATGGCTTTGAGTCCCTTGATTGCTCGACCAAGGCCCGTGGCATCCCTTTCCCTGAACAACCCAGATTTAATGAACTATGATGATTGGTCTTACATCGTAACTCTGTTCTGTTACTTGAGCAAACCATGTAGTGACACATTCGTTTGTAACTTTTCAAGACCCCCTAGGAAAGAAGGGGCCATTGTAAACCTTTGAAACAGAACCCAGACATGCTGAGAGCCTTGGAGATTGTTTCCAGTAACACGAAACTCCTTTTCGTCGTGCTCTCGAGGGGCGACAAAGAGGGGCGACAAAGAGGGGCAAGACATGGTACCTTTGTTCCAAAAGTTTACAGTCTATAGTTTTTGGATAGACATGGCAGGCATACACGAAACATTCTATAAAATACAAGGGCCTATGCGCTAAATCTCAGTTGGAGGGTGTAGAGGTTAGTTCATGAAAGGTCCAGAAGTGGGTGAGACCGCTGTGGCCTGGTTAAGTGGGAGAAAACATCTGGAAGGAGATGGGATTGGAAACAGCAGTTGATCGATGCTGAGTTTTGGGTAGACAGTGGATCAAGACATGGACATGTGTAGTGTCCAGGTTAGAGGGAATAGAGCGGTCTGGCTGAAACAGAGCAGGGCATTGAAGCCAGGGGTGGAACGCATGGGTCATGCCCAGATGGTGAAGGTCCTTGAAAGCCAAGAGATGCTAGTGCAGAAGAGAAACGCACAGGTAACCGTGTGTGTGTCGTTGCTGGGCAGTACCCTCCAATGTTTTCCCAACTCACTTCCAGTAAAAAAACAAAGTCCTAACAATGTCCCTACCTTGTCTGCTCCCAACTCCCTATTACTTCCCTGATCTCAACACCTACTGCTTTCTCCTTTGCTCAGTCTGCTCTACCTACACTAGCATTCTTATCCCTACAACACTGGAAGCAACTTTCCGCCAGGGCAATTTTGCATTGTCTGTTGCCTCCACCAGAAATGCTCTTCCTGCTGATATCCACATGGCTGTCTATCTCTCCGCTATGTCTTTCACATAAGTGTCCTCTGTCAGTCAGCCTTCCCTGATAAAAACTTAAAATTGCATCAGCCCCTTGCCTTGGGTTCTTCCTGCCCTCTTTCTCAGGTTCATTATTTCCCGAGGCATTTCATTATCTAACCTTATATATGTGTATGTATATATAAATAACCTTATATATATATATATATATATATATATATACATACTTTATTGTTGTTACTGAACGCAAGTTCGTGTGCCCGGCACACAGTGAGGCTGAACAAACCCAAACGTCGGCGTTTGGAGCAGAAAAAGGTTTATTTCAGGGCCATGAAGGAGAACTGGGGTAGGTAGTGCCCAAACACCCTGAACTCCTCAAAGGGTTTCAGCAAAGCACTTTTAAAGGCCAAATGAGGGAGGGGCGAGGTTACTTGTTGCAAACTTCTTGGTGTCGGAATCCTTTGTTCTTGCAGGTGTCCATATAGGTCAGGTGGTGATGTTTCTGTAAACCTCCAACAAGACAAATGTCATTCTCTGTTCTGCAACTTTTTACCTCTATGTGAATGGACTCTTAAGGGTCAGAGCCCTGGGAGTAGACTAGCCTGTATATTTCAGGCTCTAGGCAACATGCTTTTTACAAAAGGTGCAGAGGCAGCATGACCAAGCGCAGGAAAAGGAACAGATCTAATACGGAGTCAGATGTGTTCTTCCCTATTATCAATACACTGTCTCTCTTCCCCCATGAGGGTATAAGCTCACGAGGGCACAGGATTTTGTCTATTTTGTTCACTGATGCATCCCCAGCAACCAAAACGACGCCTAGATACTCAGTATTTGTCTGATGGAGGAATGAATAAGTGGCTTCCAAGAGCGTGATATGATAAAGGAGCCGTTGTAGGTGCATGAAGGTGCACACATGCGGCAGAACACACAGTGCATGGAGGAGGCTGGAGAGAGCTGTGTGATTTTGGTGCCAACCTTAGAAGACAGGTTAGGGCAGACATCAGTTCGGGCTCCTGTGTTGCAAGCAACAGAAATTAACCTGACTTAGGCTGAAGGTAATTTATTGGAAAGGATCAAGAGCTCCCCAGATTGACAAGAGGCCAGAAGAGCAGTCTGGGAGATGAAGGAAAAGACAGCAGCCCTGGAGACCAGGGACCAGAGACCACGAGTTCTGCACATCGCAAGGACTCGGTGCCCAGGAGGCTGCAGTGGGACGGAACACGACTGTTTTCAATTTCTTTGTTTCTCCACACGAGAATTAAATTCTAGCAAGGGAGCATCCGATTGGCCTAGCCTGGGTCACATGCCTGCCCTCATCCCTCCTAGTAAAGATTTACTGTGTTTTGTGGTCCAGCATATACTGTCTCTTTCTGATACCACCACCAGTCTCTGTTTTTTCCTCTATATAGAGTTGATGGGATTGTGATCAAGAATTTCTCTCTCCTTTGCCAAGGAGTTGAGCCTGCTTTTCTTTTCCATGTTTCGACTCAGAAGGTATAACCTGAGGAATTGAACAAACAAAGAAGTTTCATTATGGTGGTCTTTTAAGAGCTCAACATAATGAAAATAACTTTGAAGTACGTAAGACATGACTGTTGATAAAACACTTCTATATATCTTATCTCATGGGAACCACAGCACTTCTATAACGTAAGTAGGTAGGTGTTATTATCCTTATTCTGTAGATGCACAAACGGGGGTTTGGAAAGTTTAGGCAATTTATTCAAATTCCTAATGCCAGGACTGTTTGGATATTAAATTCTGTTATAATGATGGCCAGCATTTACGAACACCTGCTATGTATTCAGCACGGTTATGCACATGATATGGGCTCACAGCGTTAATTCTCACAACAACCCGGAGGTATAGGTTAATATTCTAGTTAGTAGTTGGAGACTGAGGTAGGTCCATGTAACTTGCCCAAAGTGACATATTTACAAAGTGGGGGAGCCAGGCTTCTATACCTGAGTTTGTGCCCTGAACGCTATGCTAGAATGCCTCTCAAGTGTTATTAAATAAATGTCAATGGACAGAGGTGGCATCAACAATATTTGTGTTCAGCCAAAATTCCAGAAAAATACATGCTTCTGTGGCTCACATTCAAAGATTCCCAAGATGCACAGTACCTGTTCCTAGTGGCCATTCAGTAAAGATAAGTTGAATGAATGAATGAACAAATGAATGAATGAATGAAGGTCTTTGCAGCACAGACTCTTTGCAGCAAGAAGCTTTGTCTTCCAAGTAACACTGCTGGTGCCAGGACGTGGGAAGGAGGTTTCATTATAATGATCGTTGGTACATTTGACTTTTGACGTGATGCCCGTGCTCTGGGCACAAAAGAGACAGTTCCTTCCCATCATTTTCCTGCATGATGCTGATTCCAGAGGCACAAGAAGCTTAAGAAAGAAACTAAAGATATCTCTGTCCTCTGATATCCTGCACCTGGTCTCGCTCCAGGTTCTCTATTTTTGTCAAGTATGAAAAAGTCTTCTGATCTGGAAAATAATCCAGGAGCACATTCTTCATCTGAGCCCAATGGATACACTGGCATGCCGACTTTGGAAACTCATACTGATGAGTTTCCCCATCTGTGGGTGCCCTTGGCTTAGGAAGACTGAAGTGAGGAACAAACTCATTTTTTTAAGCAGTCACATTTTAATTCTTTTTAGTATGTTAAATTGGCCATGAGACCCCAGATGGTGCCTTGAATTATAAGAGGGCTGAATTAAATAAAAATCTACCAGAGTAGAGTTCCCGGTGCTACACTGTATGTCCTTATTAGTTATCTATTTTACACACAGTAGTGTGTATATGATCTCTGCTCAATATTCTGTAATAACCTATATGGGGAAAGAATCTGAAAAAGAATGGATATACGTAGATGTATAACTGATACATTTTGCTGTAACCTGAAACTAACACAACATTGTAAATCAACTATACTCTAATAAAAATTTAAGAAAAAGTCTAGGAGAGAGTCAAGGGGAGAAATGAATTTACTGACAAGGAATGCTCACTGGTATCTTCATCAGGCTCCACACTGGACTTTGGAGACAAGGACATGAGGTGAGGGGACCCTTACATCTTGGACTTGCTGCTGTTGCTTCTGTTTCCAAAGGTTCAAGTTGGTCCATGTATAAACCATACCTTTGGGGGAATATGTGCCAGCGAAGTGAACTTGATTCAGAACGACCTGATCTGGAAGTCAGAAAATGAATCAGGGAGCTACAGTGAGTGTACACCCATGAGAGGGGGAGGGTCTGGCAGAGTGGGACCCACAGACATGAGAACTGAAGGCAAAGTGACAGGTGCTAGGCAAAGGCCAGGGGTTCTCCATCACCCAAAATCCTGTAATGGATATTTAATATCATGCAGTCCTGTGAAAAAGCTGCCCAAAGAACCAGACACATACAGGCACACACCTGACTGGCGCATAGTAGGTGATCAATTAAACGTTTGGATTATTAAATTCCTTTAAACGCTGCAAATGTGCTGAATCACCCACGAATGGGCTCTATTAGCAGTTGTACCTTCAAAAAGTTATTATGCCTCAAAGAGTGGTTATAATTCAAACAGATATGATAGCTGACAACTGGATCAATCAAAGAGGAAAGCTGAAATGTAGGACGTCACCAGCCCTAACCTGTCTTAATCCTGAAAAAACTCAGAGAATGGGTATTTCAGCAGCTGCTTGAAAGACAGGGTCAAGTCAGTTAGCTAAATTCAGATTGAGTACCAAACATCACTTTAAAAAAATGCAAATTCATATGTTCAGTGTGGCTTACAGCTAAGATCAACTCTCCTTTACTCACACGTGGATATAAATCAGCTTAAGCAGATATTTTCCTTATGCTAAAGGAACGAACGGGATGAAGAAGTGAGGAAAATAAAGAAAACAGTTTTGGAGGGATGGGCCACGCCCTAGGAGAGGTGAGAAAATGCTAACTCTAATTCAAGATTTCCATGAATGTTTAGTTTTACCTTCCATGAGTAAAATCGTTGACCATAAATCCAAGTCATGAAATTTTCATCCGCAGATGGAGAGCTGAGTCTGAGAGGTACCCTGCATTACCAAGTTGGTACAGAGACTAATCATCAAGAACACAGGATTTGTACAAACAACAAATGCTGGAGAGGGTGTGGAGAAAAGGGAACCCTCTTGCACTGTTGGTGGGAATGTAAATTGATACAGCCACTATGGAGAACAGTATGGAGGTTCCTTAAAAAACTAAAAATAGAATTACCATATGACCTAGCAATGCCACTCCTGGGCATATACCCAGAGAAAACCATAATTCAAAAAGACACATGCACCCCAATGTTCACTGCAGCACTATTTACAATAGCCAGGTCATGGAATCAACCTAAATGCCCATCCACAGATGAATGGATAAGGAAGATGTGGTACATGTATACAATGGAATATTACTCAGCCATAAAAAGGAACGAAATTGGGTCATTGTAGAGATGTGGATGGACATAGAGACTGTCATACAGAGTGAAGTAAGTCAGACAGAGAAAAACAAATACCATATATGAATGCATATGTGAGGAATCTAAAAAAATGGTACTGATCAACCGGTTTGCAAGACAGAAATGGAGACACAGATGTAGAAAACAAACGTATGGACACCAAGGGGGAAGGGGGGGGGAGGGTGGGATGAACTGGGAGATTGGGATTGACATATATACACTAATATGTATAAAATAGATAAGTAATAAAAAAGAACTTTAAAAAAAGAACACAGGATTTGGCTCATAACGTTCAAGGACCATTTTATTCCAAGTAGGGCACTGGGTTTATTCTTGGAAAAACACATGCATTTAACTTGAAGAAAGAACCCCTCCAATAAGGGTCCCAGATTTTATGAGTAAACCATTCCATTCCCCAGTCCTACGGTTTCACACCTCCTAAGACTCTCTCAACATCAACAAAAACTCCAAGGATTTGATGGGAAAATAGTGTTAAGTCTCATGTTGTTTCAGGAATTTCCCAATATGCGCTAAATTAACTTTGGAGCCAGATGAGGCTGAGTGGTAGGGGACCGTTCCATTGGACACAGATGGCAGACCTAATGTTCCCAACAGCTGCTGCACACACATGAAATCAGATTGGGATTAACACTTACCTTCAGAGTGGTCACACCCGGATGAGATGGCTTCTCTGTAATATACACCAAGCTTAGCTTATGTCTCTGAAACCACATGACCTCACGGGCCTTGGGAACATTTGATCCAGGAAATCTGAACCTGGGCAGAAATCATAAAGCATCAGGTACACGTTAAGCAGGAATTTATCTGCTTTTTGTCTGAAGTGGCCTCACATCCATCCAGCTTTTGTCTGACGCAGAGTGAAATATTTATAGGCAAGCTGCTTTCTAAGGCAGAGTTACAGACTAATTCAGGTTCAGTGTGAAATGTCTCTGCCCGTTGGCCACCTGCTGAATCCTCAGTTCCAAGTGCAACCAGACCTAAGCTCGTTTGTATCACCGTGAGTTTTAGCACTGATATCAGGATGGTAAGCAAAGTAGAATTTACAACGAGATCTAGCTGCTATGCCAATTAATAGGTTATTGGCAAACAGACTAAAATTTACCAAGTTTATGATCAGTTAAGACTGCCCAAAGACCCCTTTATCTTGTCTTGGAAAGAGGGATACTTCCTTTAGGGAGGTTGTAATTTTACAACTTCTGAAATTCTCTTTGACATTATTTTCAGAACTGTGGCTCGATCATTCAAATAGACTTAACAGCTGTATCCTTGGAGGGTAGATTTGATTTTTAGAAAGAGCCAAGGGTCATTCAGAACTAAACCTGATGATTTAGGAAGGGGATCAAGTTGGGTGATATCAATATATGTCAAAATGAGGTGTGACTTTTAATTAGTAAGGTGGATTTTATTGTATGGCCTATACATATGGTCTTAAGGCGATTCCGAAACCTTTCTTTTTAATAATGCCTATATTGTAGCAATTTGGAAGTTTAAATTCTGGAATGTTGGCTTAAAAATAATGCTTCATTACCTACTATTACAGTCTGTACGTGACCCTAATAAGAGCAAACATATAGAAGGACATCAGAAACCCTTCCCTTTAGGGTTAATCACAAAGATCTAAGCAACTCAGAATTCCTGATGCCTAACTCTGACACTCTTCACTTTTCAAGATTATTAGTAAAGGTCCCACATTTTCCTTACTTTTCTGTCTTTTAAAAGATCTACTCATCAGCTTTAAATTTCCTTCTGTTATTCCCTTTCATTATCCCAACATTTATGGTTCACCTTTTGCAACAAAGGCCAAAAGACCCGTAGCTGAAACCCAACTGAGAATTATTTCTCTCTCATTCCTTTCCAGTTTAAGTATCCAAGCCTTATAGAGTGACTCCAGAATTTTGGAGACCTCAGATCCTTCTGTCCTTCTGTCCTTCACATACAGCTTCCATCTTGTCCTCCAAGATGGTAGCTCCAACAGCAGTCAACTCATCCACATGCCAGGAACGGATAAAGAAAGAAGAGAAATTGTTACTTTTCTTTCAAGGACACAGCTTGGAAGTTATATACACTACTCTATCACTCCTGTTTAAATTCTCCTGGCCAGAATGAAACCAAAAGGAAGGCTGGGAAATAGAGTTTAACCCTCAACCATGTATCCAGCCAACACTTGTGATTTCATAATTTAAGTGAGAAAGAAAGAACAAATATTGGGGAAAACAAGCAGTATTTGGCAATGTTTTATTTAATGTGATCGATGGTTTTAGCTATGCCTTGAGGACTTAGGAGACAGGAGATGAGGATAAGAAAGCAGCCAAATCTAAAAAAAAAAATGGTCATGAAGAACCTAGGAGCGAGACAGGAATAAAGATGCAGACCTACTAGAGAATGGACTTGAGGATATGGGCAGGGGGAAGGGTAAACTGGGACAAAGTGAGAGAGTGGCATGGACATATACACACTACCAAATGTAAAATAGATAGCTAGTGGGAAGCAGCCGCATAGCACAGGGAGATCAGCTCGGTGCTTTGTGACCACCTAGAGGGGTGAGATAGGGAGGGAGGGAGGGAGACGCAAGAGGGAGGAGATATGGGGATATATGTATATGTATAGCTGATTCACTTTGTTATAAAGCAGAAACTAACACACCATTGTAAAGCAATTATACTCCAATAAAGATGTTAAAAAAAAAAAAAAGAAAGAAAGCAGCCAAAAGACTAGTCATGATCTGACCAGAACAAAGCATGCGGGGCCTCTGGCTGAGGTGAGGTGAGAGAGGGACCGGACGGTCAGAATGGATCTGTGAAACGGCTACTTTCCTCAGGAAATCCCACAACTAGTTAGACTGAACTTCACGCTGTCTGTCAGCATGGGCACAGTCTACTGGTGTTTAGATGCTGAAGGAAAAACAATCCCAGAGAACTAGAGAACACAGGGACATCGAGGCTTAAGCTTGTCCCCCTGTTACACCAGAATATTCGCAGTTCTGAAAAACCAAGCTTTCATTCGTCGGAGCAGAAGCCCATTCTGACATGTTTGTTTTTTAACAAATGGTAACAGACCAGAAAGGGATCATGGTTAGGGAGAGACTAAAATTTAAGAGCATGTGGGATCACTAGGAAATACATTGGAATGAATCATTAAACTCCCTGTAGGACTTACTTGGCAAGTGCTTTGGGGCTGGCCCTCTAATTACCCCACAAAATGAAAAGAGCATTTAATAAATGTAAGATCAAGAAACTCCACGGCATCTGGCCCCATCACCACGTCTGTGGATTGATGTCTCGACTCAGGAAATACCACTTGGCTGTAAGGCAAGATTTTTCTCCTCTGGCATCAATACTTTAAGGCTTATGAGAATATCCTCCACATTGCTAAGGTTCTCCAAGTTCAAACGTACCCAGAAGCCTGAAAATTGTCCTCAGTGCATACTTGTTGATAATCAATATTGTCTATGCTTTAGAGCATCCTTACAAGAAGACCCTGAAACGACAAAATTGAAATCATGAGAGATTCCTTGGTTACACTCTTTAGCAAACATAGCAGACGCGCCGGAGATGAATCAGTCAAAGTTGGTGAAGAAATACGGAAAATCCACTCTCCTGCAAATACTGCTGAAAAGTCGACTGATAGGAGGGTTTTCTAGAAGGCTGTGATTTAAAACTCAATTTTGCAGAAAACCAACTAGTAGTGAAATGGTGGCAGGGCGTCAACACCAACCATGATTCCCCAAGCCCTGGTGAAGGAGAAATTTCAAAAGAGGAGGAGAAAAGAACAAAAAGACCATTTTAACAGCGTTGGAGAAGATAGGGAGCTACCAGTGAATCCGAGGACAAGAGAGATTTAGGAATTCTGAAACGGCACAGAGCAGATAGAATCAGATCTAACACATGGGAACAAATAACAACCAAAGCAGGAAACCACAGCTCGGAGTATATGCAGAAGGAGGCTTGTTCAGGGGAAGAGGCAGTTCTGAAGGTCTCTGAGACCAGAGCCGAGGACCACGAGAAGCAGGAGAAGAGCCAGAGCCCGTCTGACAAGGGGCTTTTGCTTCCACAGCTACGTTCCGGGCAGTTTCTCTTTCTCCTTCCTCTTCTGTGCTCATCAGAAGGTAGCCGCGATAAGGATGTCAGGGACAGAAATACAACACAAAGCGCCAAGTGCAGTAGCCCCAGGAGACACAGCCATCAGCACCCCTCCTGGAAATGTTGGGGGTGGCGGCTAAGGGATGTGGAGTTTCTTTTGGGGGGTGATGAAAATGTTCTGAAATTCATTGTGGTGTGGCTGCAAAAGTCTGTGAATGTACTAGAAGTCATTGAAGTGATCAGTTTGAATCAGTGTATTGTATTGTATGTGAATTCGATCCCATTAAAGCTGTTACCAGAAGTAAGAAAAGAAAGAAGAAGAGAGAAAGAGAAAGAAAGAAAGAAAAAAAAGAGAGAGAGAGAAGAGAGAAAAGAGAAAAAGAAAGAAAGAGAAAGAGAGAGAGACAAAGAAAGGAAGAGAGGAAGGAAGGAAGCAAGGAAGGAAGGAAGGGAGGAAGGGGGAGGGAGGAAATCCTGAGTAAACTAGTAATAGAAGAAAACTTCCTAATCTAATAAAGGGCAACCATCAGAAAACTATAACAAATATCAAATTAAGTTCCCATTAAAATCAGATTAATATTACACTATCAGCTCCCACTATCACCCAAGACTGTACTTAGTGTACTGCCACATCAATGCATTAACAGAAGGAAAAACAGAGATCTAAATATTGGGGAAGAGAGGAGAAATAACTCTCCATATTTTCAGATGATAATATTACCTATTTAGCATGTTTAGGAGAATCTGCCCAAAACCATCAGAGCAATAAAAGGGCTCAGCAGTGCAGATGGATCCAGTATCAACAGAAAATAATTCTATACACCAGCATCAACTTGCTAGAAAACGCCTTAGGGAAGAAACATTTTATTTACCATGACTACAGGAAACATCAAACGCCTAAAAATAATGCCTAAGACCCAGATGCATAAAACTATAAAATAGCACCAAAGCGCATAAAAGATTAATTAAATAAATGGAGAGATAGGTCATTTATTGGACAAGAGAATTTTGTATTGTGAAGATTTAAGTGCTGCCCAAGTTAATATACAAATTCAAATCATTCTTATGTAAACCACTGTGGAACTTTATGGAATGTAACAAGCAAATTCTAAAGTTCACTAGGAAGAGAAAATGGGCAAGAACAGCCAAGAAAAACAGAACAGTGGGAGAGGTGTGCCCTGTGCTGTGTTAGCGTCAGAGAATCCTGATGCATTGCTTTGCTTGAATGTTTGGATCTTTCAGAAAGAGAATGTATTCGTGTATTAATTGTAATAGATATTGGCACTTCTCTTTCCCAAAATATTTATCTTGAGCTATTTGATATTGATATTGTGACATATTAACTTGTGAGTTGCGTTTTATAGACAATGCGTTACTAATGATTTGGGTTGGGGAGAAAAGAAAAGGAAAAGCACCAGATCACCTTTATGGAACAAGAAATGTGAGTAAAAGTCAAGATGAAACTGAGGATCCCTCAGAAAGCCAGTGTGTGGGGAATTCCCTGGTGGTCCAGTGGTTAGGAGTCTGCACTTCCACTGCAGGGGGCACGGGTTCGATCCCTGGTAGGGGAACTAAGATCCTGCATGCCACTTGGCCACAAAAAAGAAAGAAAGAAAGAAAGAAAGCCAATGTGTGACTTTTTCTGTTACCTCCACTGAAATCCAAAGAAGTCACCCTGGTCTGGTTTGGAATGGTTTCTCTCATCACCACCACACGTGATGCTCAATGCCATTTGTGTTCCATAAAACAGCTGAGGTCATACCTTTATAAAACTGGATACTTCTGGCCAAAAGTCTTATCAAATTGCCTCGATCCCCCAGATGCCAGCAGGTGACAACCACGCAGGTGACTTTCGCTAAGAAGGCTAAACCCTCCTGATTTATTGCAAACAGATGCACAAAAAGAAGCTGAGAGAAAAATAGATTTCTTGGTGTATGAAAAGATTACCTTTTGTATACACAGTTGTAAGAAACGAAGTGTAAAGAAGTGATAAATCTAAGTCCGTGTTCCCCAGGCATTCTGTTCAGACCTCTACTGTCACGCTTGTCTGCAATTATTTTAATTATTTGTTTACATGGACCAGCCTCGTGCTTATCAAATTGTAGACACTTCATAAATATTTGTTGAAGAGATGAAGAAAAAATGAGGAAGAAATTCCCACCATTACAAGACAACGGAAATATTATCTAATCGTTACAATTGCACTGATTTTCAGTCTATTACTGGAAGATGGGGTTCTGTTCAAAATCATCTGGGGTCAGTCAGGACCCCTCAAACTCTGACGCTTGAGTGTCCTGCCCAGGTCACCATTCTGAGATTTGACAAAATCCAGAGGGTCCGTTATCTCTGAACCTCCGTTTCCTTCAAGCCACACAGAGGTTTCTTCACTTAGGGGACAAAGCATCCTCTACTCCGGGGCAAGGCTCAAAGCCCTCTTTCAGGAGCTTCAGTTAACATATGCGCGGTAACGGTCTAATTTCTCGTTAACCTAGTTACAGTTTCATTTCCTTAACTAGGCCCCAGATATCCCATTACTGTTACAATTAACCTCTGGTCCGGGGTGGTCCTCACTGGGAAACTGGGCTCTTTTTCTCCCAGGCTTGTTTACAGGGGCTCCCCCCCCGTCGCTGCTTCACCCCCACCCTCGAGAACCACGCTGGCCCTCACGGATGCCAACCGGGCTTCTTCGGCTAACATGCCACAGACACATTTCTTTAGAAGTGAGCCCCTGCCTTCCAGTTTAAAATTGTTTCCAGTTTCCCATTAAAATGCCTTTTAAAGCAGAGGAAGCAGGAAGCTCGCGGCATTATAAACCAAAATGGACAAGCGACAGAATACAAGGCCCTAGGAGGCATCTCTGCTAACTAATGAGGCAAGTGGGGCTGCGTCTGGAAAATTCTGTTCACGGGATGCTTTTCATAATCTCTCTCCTCTCCAGCTTCTCATCGTCTCGCCAGAAAATAGTACCTTCTAAGCCACCACATACCTTCAAAGAAGGCATAACTGGTTCTTTATTTAATAAATAGCACAGATGGCAAAATAAACTGATTTGTTTAGCAAAGTGCTCACAAATATTATTATTATTATTATATGATTATTTCACAAATGACTTACTCTCAGCTACTTATTTCCATTCAGAAGGACGGACATCTGAATTGTCATTTTCAAATGTGAAAGTACTTCCAGATGACAGCGACCTCTTAGACCTTAAGAGCCCTCCATGAAACAAAAGAATTCCTGGCAGGCCTAAGGCACAGACGGGGAAGGAGGAAAAGAGGAAACAGCAAAGTGTAAGGAATAGAAAACTGGACATCATTTCCCTACTCAAATCCCACCAATGGACCTCAACACACTTAGAAATTCCAAAGCCCCTGCCTGGTGTAAGAAGGTCTGCACACGATTAGACACTGCGTCTCCCTAATCCCCCTCCACTCTGGGGCCTCTTTTCCTACTGTTTCCCTATCACTCCCGCCCCAGCCATACTGACCTCCCTCCTCACTGTTCCTACGACAGGCCACCATTGCTCCTGCCCCAGGGCCTTTGCACTTGCCACTAACTCTGCCAAAGTACTTTTTTTTTTAATTAAATTTTTATTGGAGTATAGTTGATTTACAGTGTTGTGTTAGTTTCAGGTGTACAGCAAAGTAAATCAGTTATACATATACATATATCCACTCTTTTTAGATTCTTTCCCCATATAGGCCATTACAGAGTGTTCAGTAGAGTTCCCTGTGCTATACAGGAGGTCCTTATTACATATCTATTTTATATATAGTAGTGTGTATATGCCACTCCCAATCTCCCAGTTTAATCCCTCCCCCTGCCCCCCTTATCCCCTGGTAACCATAAATTTGTTTTCTACATCTGTGACTCTACTTCTGTTTCATAAATAAGTTCGTTTGCACCCTTTTTTTTAGATTCCACATATAAGCGATATCATATGATATTTGTCTTTCTCTGTCTGATTCACTTCACTTAGTAGGATAATCTCTAGGTCCATCCATGTTGCTGCAAATGGCATAATTTCATTCTTTGTATGCTGAGTAATATTCCATTGCATATATGTACCGCATCTTCTTTATCCATTCGTCTGTGGATGGACAAATGACTTCTTATCACTTTATCAGCCCCACCCTCCCTACTCTCCCACACCCTACTCCTTACCCTCCTTAATTTTTCTGCATAGTAACTTCTCACCACATGCCTCTATGTATGCAAGGATGTACGTATGGATGTCTGCATTTTCTGTCTGCTCTCCCTGGACCACAGGTCCAAGCAGGTGAGGACATTGGATTGTTCATTGCCACATCCCTTTGCCCGGAACAGTGTCTGCCATCCAACAAATATTTGCTAAATTAATGAATAATCAGCAGTGGGAAGAAGAGAAAGGATCTCACGATTGCTTTAAGCACCAACCTATCCAGATGAGGGTCCCAGGAAATTGACAGCCCCTTGCCAATACAGCTTTTACTCTAGTCCGACCTATGCTAGTGAACAACGTATTTTGTAGATATCAAATTGCTACATGTGGACAATCAGCTGGTGTAAAAGGAACCAACAGCATCCCATGAACAATACCTTAGGTGTGAGAAACAGCTGAACTCACCATGTGGGAAGAGATGGGAAGAGAAAACAGCACAACATCAGTCAGGAATTCAGCTCACAAAGGTGGAGGGGAAAAAGAGATTCTGAAAGCCAAGTGGGAAGCTCCAAGCCAGAAGCATCAAGCCCACAGGGGTTGGGTATGGAACGGAAATGAGTGAAGCAGCCTGAGATGAAGGGGGTTGGGGGGCAGGTGCTGTGGGGGACTGAACAGCACACAGAAGGGAAGCAAGCAGCTACTACTCAGCAACAGGCCTGTACTGACACATCAGAAGTGACCAGCATTGCCAGGTCTTCCAATATCTCAAGAGAAAGTGGAGACCTGATTTTTGTATGAAATAACATTGCAACTGATTTTTAAAAATAAAGCACTGAGCCAGGGCAACCCTTCTAAAGAATCAGGTCCTTGGGCCACCAGTTTACAGTTTCTGCTCTTCAAGAATAAATTAGACATAGGCAGGCCTGGAGATGGGTCATTCAGGTTTGGGTATCACTTGAAGTGGGTTTAGGACTTTGTTCAAGTCAGGGTGCCCAGTTACTGAAGTGGAAGAACGCCTGCCTCATGGGGCTGTCGTAAGGCTTCCATGAGAAGGCCTAGCCCCCAGCACAGCGACATCGTTGAATTCAGACATAGTTGAAATACATTTACTCAACAATCCTCACTTCCTATTGAAGTACAGTAGGCACTCTGTATCCGCGGATTCTACATCCGCGGATTTAACCAACCACGGATCATGTCCTATGTTTAAGATCCGCGATTGGTTGAATCCACGTACACAGACCCCCGCGGATACAGAAGGCTGACTGTGGGACTTGAGCATGCGCAGATTTTAGTATCGGAGGCGGGTCCTGGAACCAGTCCCCACCCCCTACCGTACAGAGTGACGAGTGTATGGTATACGTACAGTCTGTGCACCTGTTGTAAATGTGCGGCTCAATTTATTTTCACAAACTGAACACCCCCATGTTAAAGCACCAGATTAAGAAGGAGAAATCACCAGAATCCCAGTATCCTCCCTTGAAACCCCCTTCCAACCAGTGCCCCCTCCCAGAGGACAACCTCCATCGTGACTTCTTGCACCTGGATTCGTTTTGCCGTTTTTGTGCTTTACAGAGATGGAATCACACAGCATGTATGCTTTTGTGTCTGGCTTATTTCACTAACATGATGTTTGTGAGATCTGGCCACATTTGTAGATGGTCCAATTTCATTGGTCTGCGGTGTCACGTGTGAATATTGCACAACTTCTGGATTCGTTCTATTGTAGGTCGACTTTGCTGTTCCTATATTTTGACTATTACAAATAATGCTGCTACAAACTTTCTAGTGTGTATGTTTTGGTGACCCTTGTGTCTGCATTCTTGTTGGGTATATTCCTTTGCATCCAATTGCTGAGTCATAGACTCTTCCTAAGATTCACTTCAGTTGATACTATGAAACACTTTATGAAGTCATATCAAATCACACTTCAAATAGCAGTTTTGCTCTCCATTTTCACCAACATTGGCAGTTCTTTTGATTTTAGCAATACTGGAGGGGGTGATATGAACTTAGTACATAATGGCTTTCATTTGCATTTCCCTTTTGACTAATGATGTTAAGTACCTTTTTTATAATTAGTGGCCATTTGGATATTCCCTCTTGTGAATTGTCTGGCCAAGTCTTTTGCCCATTTTTCTAGGGTATTCTGGCCTTTTCTTAATGATCTGTAGAACTTATTCTTTTTTCTGGCCAAACATCATTAGTTGGGTGGACAGAAAGGGGGTGGAGGTGGCAAAGAGAGACATAGAATTTCTTCTCATTCTCTTAGTTGCTTTTTCATCATTTTTATGGTTTCTTTAAGTTTTTAAAGAAAAAATTTTAATTTTTTTAAAATTTTAGTTTTAAAAAGTTTTTAATTTTTAAAATAGTTCCATCTATTTTTTTCTTTAGGGCTTGTACTTGTATTCTGGTAAAATAAACATATTTTTCTACACCAGGGTCATGAAGGTGTTCTCTTGAGTTGCTTTTTCTTAAAAGCTTTATTGTTTTACCTTTCACTATATCAGCAATCCATCTGGAACTGATTTTGTGTATGGTGTGAGTTAGGGGTCAAGATAGTTTTCTTTTTCCGTATGGTTACCCAATTGACCCAGCACCATATTTTGAAAGACCACCTTTTCCTCACCATTATTTTTTAATTTTCATTCTGCTGACTCATGTTGAATTTGTGGTCAACCAAACAGTACAGGTGCTTTTCATATGGACCACATTAAACCAGGTCTCTGCCATCCTGCGTATATGGCACAAATGTTTTATGTTGGTGTTTGTTTGTTTTACCTAACAGGGAATTTCATGTTTATTCCTGATAAATCTCCACTTATTCTTTTCAACCTATTATTTCTGCTGACCAGGAAACATAAAATTTCATGTCACCATCCAATATATTTGTTATGTCCGTGGGTTTCATAGGCACGCATTTTCTTTTTTTCAACCAAAACACTTAAAATATTGAAGAGGACCAGGCCTTACATTGTCAGGCCACTAAGGAATGTCCTCTAGATCAATAATAGTTTGACAATACAGATGATCAACCAATAGTTTGACAATACAGATGATCACCTACACAGTACCCAGCATGTTTACTTCTTGACCTGTCTTCCAGACCATCTCCATGGTCATCTACTCTTAGACCCACTTTAGGTCACCAATACACTTCCCCCAAATCAGGGCTTAAAATTCAAAACGGCATCCAATTAGCCGGCCCAGTAATATCTTTCTCATGATCCAGAAAGCAAATCTGCCCAAGGAGTTTAAACCATGCCAGCTCCTCCAGAAGTAAAATCCAACAAACTCCTAGCCAACGACAGCACACAGGACCCCTACCCCTAAGCCAACATTGCTAATACAGTAAGTCCCCTACATACGAACCTTCAAGTTGCGAGCTTTCAAAGATGCGAACGTGCGCTCCATCGACCTCAAGCTTGAGTGAAATTGTAGCTTGCCCTCCATCTCCTATTGCTGACGACCCTTCAGCTCTACCATCTCCCACCTCCTCTCCCTCCTCCAGTCAGTAACTCTTCTTGCCTGTTCACTCGATGCCAGCCCCTGTGTGCCAGCTGTTGTACTGGACTACTGTACTTTTCAAGGTACTGTCCTGTAAGATTAAAAATGTTTTCTTTATTTTTTGTGTTTGTTTGTTTTGTATGTGTTATTTGTGTGAAAAGTATTATAAACCTATTACAGTACAGTACAATATAGCTGACTGTGTTAGTTGGGCATGCCCACACATGGTGAGCCCTGGACGAGTCCAAGACATTACGGAACTGCCTAACATAAGGTGAGGGGCACATCCCACCCAGAGCCACCGCCTCCTGCCCACGTATGTGCTCCTTGCAGGATTTTGGAGCTGGAAAGGCCAATCAAATGGAGCTACACCCCCTTTCTTTCCAGGTCTCATCCCCAGAACCAGTTCAGAGGCTACAAGCCTTGAGAATCCACGAAGGGAAACACATGTGGGCATAGAAATAGGGAACCAGGAGGCTGAGGTTCTTTATTATCGAAGAGGAAACTGAAATCACTTTAACCCATGGCTTTCACCATTGTCAGAGCTTAAAAACGATCTCATCTTTTCAGAATAAAGAAAAATTAAACTCCTTGAGAGCTGAAACTGCACCTTACAGATGCATCATGAAACACCTATCAGGTATCACAGTGGCGGGTACACTGTAGGTGCCCAATACATGTTTCTTGGGTACCCTCAAGAAGAACATGGGAAGTAAAGGCTTTAACGGGTAGAGGCCCATGCAGAGCCCTCTTCCTCTCCCTCCCAACGTCCCACAAAGGGAACACACGTGTTACACTCACTTAATTTACAACATCTTTAGCTATGACCTGTTCAAATGGACTCAGCAAAACTGCCCTCAACCCAAAGCCAGCGGTCAGCCACAGAAGGTAGCAGAAAAGTGGATGGAAACAGGGCTTTCTAGAAACACCTCATACCAAGTTTTAAAACAAAGGCGGCTCTGGCTTGCATGCCTGCATTTCAGTAGAGCAGACAGCACCATTTCCCCAGACTTTCAGGAGTTCCCTCTCCCCGTAGCTTGATTAATTATTTCAAGTTTAACGTCTTTTAAAATACTAGCTTGTACTGGGCGGATGGGGGAGGAGGGTTGAGGTGTGGGAATGAGGGGGAAACACAGCTAAACAAGGACACAGCAGCACTTCGAAGAAGGCCAGGGCAGAAAGGGCCGCACTCAGGCTGGGGATGGGAGTCCCGCAGGGCTTGCTGCTTTCCGGAGGGGCCCGAGTGTGGCCCTGGGCAGCTGGCACGAAACCCAGCCCACAAAGCCACGCTTGACCTGCTCTTCTTCCCCATGAACAGCAATTGGGAGATCGTTTTTTCATAATTTAGCATCCAAGGTGGATTGCCAAATTCACAACACCTTCTGTTTGGGGGAAAATGAGGCAGACTGATGCAGTTAATCCTAATATTTAACAAACAGTGGAGAAATAGTATCCCAAGGCCCCCTCCCTGACACTTCACTTTCACGTGAGACGTTGGGAAGAATCACTGGTCACCAAGACGAGAGCAGGTCCCAAATATCTCCAGTGCTGGGCGACTGACATCTGTCCCTCTAACTTCATGTGACAACCGGCAAGGTTCTCCCCCTTCCCCTGAGTTTTGTTGTTATTGAGGTGAAATTCATATAACGTAAAATTAACCATTTTAAAGCGAACAATTTAGTGGTATTTAGGGCACTCACAATGCTGGCCAACTATCACCTCTGTCTTGTTTCAAAACATTTTCATCACCCCAAAAGAAAATCCCATACCCCATCCCCCCTTCCCCAACCCCCCGCCCCTGGCAACCATCAGGGTCTTTCTGCATCTACAGAGATCCTACTTTAGATATTTCCTATCAGTGGAATCATACAACATGTGATCTTTGTGTTTGGCTTCTTTCCTTTAGCAAAATGTTCTCGAAGTCCATCATGGTTGTCACATGAATCAGAACTTCATTCCTTTTATAAGACCTTTAGTATGGACCTTCTGAATGAGGACAGTGGTTTCTTGCCCTGTGTCTTGTGAGACTACTGGCATTAAAGTCCATGAATGTGGACACCCACAAACGTATCCCATCTCTTCCGAAGCTGAGAAAACTCTAGGAAAAACAACTTCGGGAACTTTGACCTTAGAAATACCCGACACCAGCAATTCTAACTAAAAACAAACAAAAATGCCTACACACCTGCTAAGGATCCAGGGCAGAGGAACACATGTTTCCATTCAGAGCAAAACAGATCCGGTTAAGATTCTTGCTCTAAATTCTGACTTTCAACAGTCCCATGGATGGTCTGAAAAATGGAAGTCTGATATTGAGCTGCATGAGCTGCTTGTAAATTTTGGAGATTAATCCTAGGGGCAAGACAGGAATAAAGATGCAGACGTAGAGAATGGACTTGAGGACACGGGGAGGGGGAAGGGTAAGCTGGGATGAAGTGAGAGAGTGGCATGGACATATATACACTACCAAATGTAAAATAGATAGCTAGTGGGAAGCAGCTGCATAGCACAGGGAGATCAGCTCGGTGCTTTGTGACCACCTAGAGGGGTGGGATAGGGAGGGTGGGAGGGACATGCAAGAGGGAGGGGATATGAGGATATATGTATACGTATAGCTGGTTCACTTTGTTATAAAGCAGAAACTAACACACCATTGTAAAGCAATTATACTCCAATAAAGACGTTAAAGAAAAATAAAAATAAAATAAAATAAAAAATGGAAGTCTGGGCCAGCCTCTGTGCCTAAAACACCTCAGAACCAAGCCTATGGAAGACAGAGACCTTATAGCAGGTGGATAGATTAGCCGACATCAGACTTTGAATATCTCCACATTGCATCACACCATTCCTCATATGAGAAAACAGGCACCAAAGTGGGAAGAATATTTGCAACACATATAATGGGCAAAAAGTTTACAGGATCCCTATAACTCACTAGAAAAGGCAGGTACCAGACTTGAAAAAGAAATGAACAAAAGATATGAACAGGCAGTGCAAAGAAGGAAAAACACAAATGGCCCATGGGTATGGAAAAGCATTTAACTTATTTGTAACCAAAGGAGTTTAAATAAAACACCATTTTTGTCTGTTAACTTGGCAAGATTTAAAAAAAAATTTTTTTAAAGAATAAGGATCCCTAGTTGGCAAGCGTACAGATAAGTAGACGTATCTATATACTGCCAACGGAAGTGCAAATTGTTACAGCTTTTCTGGATTCACTTTGGCAAGATGTTCCAAACGCCTTGAAAAATGCACACCCCCTTTATGCCAATGTGCTCTGAGAAATTATGCCGAAGGAAAATATCATGTATGTTCATCAAACACAGCTGACATCAACAGAAAACTGCAAACAGCCTAGTGGTTAAAAACAGAAAAAAACAAAAACAAAGGACTGTTCTAAAAACTACTGTACATCCACAGGATAGAATGTTAGTCTTTAAACACTGTATTATTGGAGCTTATATACTGACATGCAAAGATGCATGTAATATAGTAATAATTTTGTAACAGAAATTATAGAAAACTAACTGCATTATAGTCCCATTGACACTAAAAATATAAATATGTATGGCTATATATACATCCTTATGGGAAGAAAAAAATGCCTGCAAGACTGTCTGCTAAAATATCAGTAGTAGTTTTCTGTAGTAATTATTTTGAATTCTTTTTTTCTAATTTTTCTTCAATAAATAGAGATGTGTAATAAAAATAACAATGAAAGCAAACCAAAAAGGCTAGATGGAGCCTGGATTCTGGTTCAGCGATGTCTAGGACCACCGTTTTGGACCCAGCAGGTTGGGTCTGGTCTCAGATGGTGAGTGTGCAAAGCCCAGTGCAAGCAGCGTTCCCAGGCTGGGATGTGTCCATTTCATCTCTTTTCCAGACAGAATTTCTCTGGCCCACTGTTCACTCTCCCTCCCTGCCTCTCCCACTGCCGACTCTCCTCTAAATAAATATTGACACTCACAGAGGGCCAAGGTCGGTACTGATGAGTCGTGTGCTTGTGAGGACGGCTGCGGGTCAGCCGGCAGCCCCAGCATCTGTGTGTCTGCAGGATCTGGGACGGACTTCACAGGAGCCAGAGGAGTTAAAAGGGAAAACGCGGAGTTGAGCTTTGTGGGTTGGGAAGGTTTATAGCAACAGCCCAAGTAGTTCGCGCACCTGGGGATGTGTTACCCCAGGATTTTTGGAAAGCTCTGACGTAGAGGCAGCCCGTGGGAGGTGGAAGAGGAAACCCCCAAAGTGCCAGGTGTGTCAGGAGCGGCGCACATCTTATGAAACAGGAGAGGACGTGTAAAGTGGCCGCGGAGGGATGGGAAAGGGTCCCTTCATCTTAAATGTGGACCACTTGCAAGATGCTCCGCCCAAAGCATCTCTGCACAAGCCTGGGTGCCTCTGACATGAAGGAACTCGCGGTCTTAGGTCACAAAGGGACAGATGTGCGGAGAAAGCGTTTCCCCACCTGGTGCTGAGAACCTGGAGGAAACAGGTGCTGTGACATGTGTTTCCCAGCCCTCACACCCGCACACCCCAGCCCCTCAGCTGTACCCTCTGGTGGCTGGTATAGACCAGCCCAGGGCGCTGCTACTTTTGGACCCAGCTGTTTCCTTTTTGCTGTCCCGCTCCGTTGTTCTGTTGCTGAGGGGGGTTCCCAAGAATCTCTGAGAATCCTGGATATCACATGTCCTGAGAATCAGTCATGAAATCAGAGCCGTACCATATCAGAGCTGGGAAGATCTGACCTGGGGGACATGGCAGCTGCCTGTGGGTCCCCACTGAATTAGTGGTTGACCTGGTTCTAAAACCTACATCTCCTAGTTCCCTGCTATTCCCTCCACAGCCTTGCTACCCACTGGGCAGTTTGCCGCCCAGATGCATCAGGATCGCCTGGGGGTTGGTTAGAGTTACAGAATCGTTTCTCAGCCTCACCATATACTCTCCGAATCAGAATCTGAATTTTCATAAAATTCTTAGTCACACTAAAGTTTGAAAAGTGCTTCTCTGAGGCAGTGGTTCTTAAACTTTGGGGAGCATTAGAAACCCCCTGGAACGGCTGTTAAAACACAGAATGCTGGGTCTCACCCTCAGAGCTTCTTTTCTATTTATTTATTGAAGTATAGTTGATTTACAATATTGTGTTAGTTTCAGGTGTACAGCAAAGTGATTCAGATAGATAGAGAGAGATAGAGCTTCTTTCTCAGATTCTTTTCCGTTCTAGGTTATTACAAGATATTGACTATAGCTCCCTGTGCTACACAGCAAATCCTTGCTATTTATCTATTTTATATACAGTGGTGTGTATCTGTCAATCCCATACTCCTAACGGACCCCTCCCGAGTTTCTGATTCACTGCGTGGGATGGGGTCTGAGATTCTGCCTTTTCACCAAGACCAGGTGTTACTGGAGCTGCTCCTCTGAGGACCACAAGTCGAGAACCTCTGGGTTTCCCGCCACCTGCTGTGGGCCCTCGGCTCCACCAGGGAGGGAGACTGGCCTGGCAAACAGGCAGCCTGGGGTCTCTCCGAGGTAGGAAAGATGACCCACTGTGCGGGAGCCTGGCCCCTGGGGGGAGCAGTGAGGGTAAGAACACAGCTCAGCAGAATCCTCTGATCACCTCTGGTTATACCGAGCTGCTTCCGCAGCCTAGTTCTGCTGTCCTAACTCAGGGGTACAGGGCACCCCCCCTGCCCCCGCAGAATCTCCACACGCCTGGTGTCGTCACCGGAAAGATGTCTCAAATTTGAGTCAACTTCTGACTCTTTACTTCTTGCCTCCTTTGATTGTCCCCGTGAGTGGGCAAAGCCAGCAGGTCTGACACTAGTGACCCCCTTTACAGATGAGAAAACCACGAGGAGAGAAAAAGAACAGGACGCTCGCCTAACTGCTGACAAAAGCAGAGTGAAAGCCATGTCTCAACTCTTACTTCATTAATTTCCCTACAATAATTCGTCGCCCCTTTGGGTTCTACTGGAGTGAGTAGAACGAAGACGTTTTTGATTGTATTCCAGGCGGGGCAGGTACTTGGCTAGTCCAGATGAGCAGGAAAGAAACATTCCACTCATTTTACATCTTAAAAAAAAAGAGAGAGAGACACACACACACACACACACAAGTATACATACACACAAAGCAATTAAGTGACTTCCCCAAAGCCAAAGCCATCGTGTTAAAAACATAGTGAACTCAGCATCAATGTCCAAAGGATAAAAGACTTTCAAGGGAGAAACCATCCCCAACAAGCAAAAATCTGGTACTAATTTAACCCCACGTTTGGCCATTCACAAAATTATAGGCGGTGCCAAAACCTTAAAAGCAATGTGCTCCAAAAGTGCAGTTTTTAAGTCAGTTTCTTCAAGTACAAAAAATGCCTCCAGAACATTCAGTACAGATTGGGCGTTTGAAAATTAATGCATCTCTTTGAAAATTATAACGATGCGGGGATCTTTTCCAGGCGAGTCCATAAAATCCGATATCACCCACAAGATACCTAAAACACCATTTACCTCTCTGACACTGTCTTTTAAGGGAGATTTCGTTCAAACTTCTAATTCAAAGCGTGTGACACGGGACTTCCTAATAATTGTCTCACACTGTGTTTTAATTGCTTGATTACTTGTCTGTCTTCCACTCTCAAAGGAGAGAAAGTAGGAACCATGTCTCTCTTTTTTTCATCATTGTACCCCTAGTGCAAGGCCTGACATATAAAGATGTGTAATGAACGAGAATAAGTGATTGCTGTTCCTTGGGCCTGGAATGCTCTTTGACTGTCTGAGTCTTATGCCCGGTCATGAAGCCACGCCTCCCTGCCCGTCCATTACAAGGCTGCCTTGTTCTCTCCTGGATCGTTTGCTCTGTGAGAAGCCAGCTGATGTGCTGGGAGGCCATTCAAGCAGCCCTGTGCTGAGGTCCACGTGGCAAGGAACTGAGGCCACCTGCCAACAGCCATGGGATTGAGCCACTGTGGAAGCAGACCCCCAGTCCCAGTCAAACCTTCAGATAAATGCATCCCTGGCTGACACTGTACCGACAACTTCATGAAATTTGCTGGGCCAGAAATATCCAGCTAACACACTGCTGAATTCCTGAATTCCAACAGGCACTGTGTGAGACAATACATGTTTATTCTTGTTCTAGCCCACTAAGTTTTGAAATATTTTATTGCATAGACATAAATAACCAATGCACTTCCTATAAACAGAGGCTGAGGCAAACCAATGCTATCAAATTCTACTTGTAGGCTCTCCTTGATGAAGGCTCTGACCCTAAGACTTGTTCTCTGTGAGTTAAAGGGGGAGATGAGCAACTATTCAGGTTAAAGATTAGCCTCAACACAGGCTTTTTCTCCTTAAGATCACCTTTGCTAAGAGAGTAGATCTTAAAAGTTCTCATCACAAGAAAAAAAAATTGTAACTCTGTATCGTGATGGATGTTAACTAGACTGGTGGTGAGTATATGTCTCAAAATATACAAATATTGAATCAAAAAACCAAAAAGGACTCCTTCCCATGGTGACTCAAAGTAGATACCGGGGGTTTGGGCTTCTCAGAAATTTTTTCCCTAGGTTATATTTGCATTGAGAGAATGCTACGAGAATTCTCATAATTGAACAAGAAAGACAAAATACATGCAGGTGTGCACACATACACAATACACACGCACACACACACGCACAATCACACCATCAACCACAGTCTGATCTGTAGGAGTAAGTTCTTTAGCTAGGAGTTCATTGAACAGAGGAACTGTCACTGATTCATCCTCACATTCTCGGAGTCTGAAACGGTGTTTGGAATAAAGTTGGCACAATCAAGACGAGAAAGAGAGAACTGGAAAGCCTGTCTCCCTCCGTGCTTCTGTTGTTTAATCTGATCTCTTGCACCATCTAAAATGGTTTCAGGAACCAGCAATGATATGTGTTCCATACTTGGGAAGAGGAGGAGGGTGGAAAGGACGGGAAGAAAGTCATAAACTACAGAGTTTCTGGCTCACTTTGGACAATCCCTAGTGAGTGACGCTGGTGTGTGACTTCAGCCCATGGACCCCAATCTCCTCCTCTGTCAAAGGAAGGTTGAACCAGATGATACCTGAGGTCCCTGCTAGTTCTTATCATCTTTATCCCAGGTCAGACCCAAGACATAAATAACTACGATTCATCAGAACATCAGAGGACAGACACGACAACTCACACAAAACAGTCTGCAAAACTGCTCCTTATGCAAAGCTCCAAAGATTTTTAATGTGTTTTCTTAAGTGTCAGATTTGTTCATTCAAGAGTTGAAAAATATATTTAGTCACATGCTCCAATTAAAAAAATAAACAGCATTCCTGATCTATTCATCAGAGCCATTCTAATCATTGCTAAAAATAAAGCCTTTACCCTGAGTCACAGCCAAGTCATAATAATTAAATACCAAGGAGCAGAAGCTTGAAAGGGCTGAGGTCTGATTTCATTCCAGATGTGCATTTTTCACTGAGTATCAAAGTCACAGAGTTTCTGCAGGGCAGTCAAGGCAGCGGGGTGCCAAGCTGAGCATTTTCTTTGACCTACAGAAAGCTAAGCTACTGGACCTGAAATTCTGAAGAAGCTGAGCTCAACTTCCAGGGTCGCCTAATGTATTAATGACCTCGAATTGTCTCTAATCTACCTCCAAACATATGTGTAATCACAGCAACATTTTAGCCTAGAATCATTTTCATAATATGTCCATCTCACTGCATCTCACGTCGAAGACCAAGGCAACGAGATATTTCCCGCACACTAGCCTTGCCCTGCATCAGCCAACCATCTCCCGTTTAACATTCCTTATGGAGGTTGACAAGGTTACAAGGTCATTTTCTCTGGTGGCTAGTTTTAGTGCAGGGCGAGGGGAACTTTTCTCTCCCGAGGTCCTTGGAGAAAACCTTCTTTGTGGATTATATAATGCTTTAAAAACAATTTCAGATTTTGGTGTGACCATTCTTTCTGCGTTGAGACAGAAGTGTGAAACATTCAACTTGGCTACCTTGAAGGGCAGCGCTTATAAGACTTAATTCAGTAAACGTTGATCATAGTAAACGTTAAGGGGATGCAAAAGAAGGAGAAAAGAGGGAGGAAACAACAACAAAGATGAATGCAAGAAGGAGGCAGTGAGAACAAGAGAGTAAAAGAAACGGAAGTAATG
Source organism: Balaenoptera musculus (assembly GCF_009873245.2). Classification (NCBI taxonomy): domain Eukaryota; kingdom Metazoa; phylum Chordata; class Mammalia; order Artiodactyla; family Balaenopteridae; genus Balaenoptera; species Balaenoptera musculus. The sequence continues at coordinate 56,091,012 of NC_045804.1, read as the reverse complement.
GACTCAAGTGATGGAGGAAGAACAAGAAAAAAAAAAAAAGAGAAGGGAATATTTCACTTGCCTTACCTCTTCTTCTTAACATATGATGAGTTTCCCATGACAGTATTTTTACGGATAGCAATGGTGACATGTACCTCAAAAAATCACCCAATTCCAGCCCAACCTGATCTTCATAGAGGAGCCTACCCAAGGTCACACAAGGTCAACAACCGAGCCGTGTTGTGTGACCCCTCCCTCTGTCCACTCAACCTAACGGGGACTCAGCTCTTGTTGAATTATTGAAGGAGCCCCAAATGCTTCAGACAATACCACAATGGTCCTGATCCATCTTAAGAAATTAGGAAAACACAGTATTAGTAAGTTTGTTGAAGACCGATGAAATTTCACCAAGGACCTGCTAGAGTAGGTGTGAATCACCGACAAATGTTCTTCAAAGTCTGCGTGAGGCCAGAGCATCTCAGAAGAAGGCCATATGTCTCGAGGACATAGTGTCCCTCCATCATTCCTTCAGGGAAAACAAGTGTTTGGGGTCCATGTAGCAGGATAACACGGAAACATTCATTTGTGTTTGCTTTCTCTATAGTTTTCTTCCCTTCCATTTCTAATTGGTGGCCAGTGTTGTATTTTGCCTTGGGGGGTTTTAGAAAGTGGAAAATCTAGAGCCATGGTTCTTCCTGCCTTTGATAAAGCCTAAATTAGTTGATGACATTAAGCTAAGTGTCCGAAAAGAGGGAGTGCCTTTGAGGACAGCAAGATAGGAGAAAGAGGTGTAGGGTCCTCCCTGGAGAGGAAGAGGTGTGTGGCTTCTGTCCGGACCTGGATCTGGGGCTCTGCGGCCTTCCCCCAAGGACGCCAGAGCTCAGAGGGACACCTGTGGGGCACCGAGGGACTCTGGCCATAGCACCTGCAGGGAACTTGAGGCAGGGACAACGGGCATCTCAGGGGGACTGGTGGCCTCTGAGACTGGGAGCCTGCCTAGACGTCGATGTCACTTCAGACCGGGTATCCCGGGCTACCGTGCACACCTGTGTGATCCAGGTCCTGCACAGGGATGTCGGGCCACAGCGGCAAGAAGTAGCTAAATCCAGCCTGCGCTCAGCTCGCCAAGCTATGCCCCACGGTATAGGTGTACCTCCTCCAGGAAGGGGTGCCCTTTCCCAACATACACAAAGGTGCCATATGTTCTGGCAGTGCCCCTGCTGGTACCTTAGCCCTGCCTGGGAGACAGAGCATCTCGAATGACTGCGAACCAATTTCCCATCAGTAGAGTGGGATGGGTGGGGCTTGCAGCCAGTTGCAGGTGGTTTAAAGAAATAAAGAAGTGGAATATCGATTGTAGACAGAAATTCACACCCTCCACGCTTGATGCAGTGGTCAGCCTGTCTCACATCCCAGTCACGGAACGGGGAGGCTTTCTGCATCTCAGAAGCACGTCGTCCGGAGGCCGTGTCACTGGTAGACACACAACAGGAGGGGATGGAGATGCCTCATTAGTTCTAACTCCTAGGGAAGGAGGGCAATGGAGACTTATTAAATGTGACTCCACCTGGATAAATTAGAGCCCGTCAGACCCACCACTGAACGCCAGCAGCTGGGATAAGGGTGGAAGGCCATCTCCCATGAAAGCTGCTCTTTGTCCTGGAGGCACCCCTTTGCACCGTGCGGAGACACACACGGGCCGCTATTCGTCCAGGGATCCAGAGCGGGTATCATCCCGCCTCAACGGCAGCGGGTCCCCTGGTCTTTGACCCATGCAAATCTCAATTAGCCAAGATTATTCAACTGTGTCCAGGCTCTGTCTTCCTTCAAAACACCTAATTGTGTGAAAGCCACATTCCTTTGAGCCACCGCCCCCATCTCCAGGATCAGACAGTCCCATCCCCCCAGCGTCTCCCAAGGGTACGTCGCGTTTGGTTTCTTCTCTTAATGAACTGTGCCAGTCATTAAGGAAATGCCGCTGAAACCTTATTATTCTTGGCGATCTTTCACTCATTAGCCAGCGAGCCAAGCAAATGTCCTCATTTATCGTTGCTTCCAACCTCCACGTCCAGCCAGGCACTTCGAGATCCCATCAGCCTTCCCACCCACCCTGCTGAGAAAACACAGTCAGGCAAATGCTCAAGAAACATAAAGAGATGTTAATATTGTACCCAATAACAGTGAGCAAACCTTCAAGACAATGATTCCACATCCGTTTCCTGACTCTGGTCTCTTTCCCCGACCCTCCGTGGAATAAGTAATTAGAGGAGGAATCACGTGACCCATAGCCAACGTTAGGGATGCTTTTGGATTTCCCAGAGGTGAACTCTTCAAAAAGTACACACGCTGTTTTTGTTGATGCGATTAAATACCCCTTTTGAGTTGTATCTGTTTGAGTTTTGGCAGGAGGGTGGGCCGTGATCTAAAACCAAGATGAGATCTCATTATTGTGATCCACTTGTACGAATAAGACATCATCCTTGACACTACATGTGGTGACCCCAGAGATAATATCAAGGCAAAGATGCAGGATGTCACAGACATCCCCCCAGGAAGCAGAAGCTAGAGACACCCTAACTACTACGACATCCAGAAAGAATCCTCTCTGAAGTGATCCAGGCCAGATAACGTCCAAATTCTTGAATTCATTTCAGCCTTTGGGGAAAAAAGATACATTTAAAAAGAAAACCTAATTATACTCATTGCCAACAAATCAAAGTTAGATATCAAGAACCAGCTAGGTTTTCCTTTTGTTCCTTCAACCACTTCTGTTGCTTCTTATGAAACCACATCAGACAAATGAAATCCCCACTGAATAAACAGAAGTGGGATTACATCAGGCAAATGAAAACAGCAAACGCTAATTCTGAAAACTCACATTAGGTCACTTTGGCTTCATTCTCTGACTCTTTATGTAAAGCAAACAAACTCCTTCTTTTGTTTGCTCTATTCTGTGATTATATACTGCTGGTTTGCTGTGTCAAAAGGAACCTGGTGATCTTCCACGTAAATTTTGGATTTGGGATTTAAGCTACTTTGCCATAGCAAGTCAACTATTTCCTTCTTTCCATTTGCCCAGCTGAGTCCCTACTGGCCATGGGGACCAACTAGAAAAATGAGAAAGCAATGGGGCAGGTGAGAGATGTACCAGGGTAACAGGTCACTGCAGTGGAGCCTTGTGGAGCCCCTCTCCTGTGGACCAGACTTTAACACGGATGATTCCAGGAAATGACGCATTGCAGAGAAGCCAGGCCTATGTCAACCCAAGCCTGCGGGAGGGCGGAGGGGTGAGAGCAAAGCAGGGGGAGAGAGTTAGGGCTGGCATGGGACTCTGGGGTGAAATACCCTCCATGCTTGGCTTTTCCAAGTCTTCAAACCTCCTTTCTAGAACCTCATGAACCAGCAGTATTCGTACCGCCTGGGAGTTTGTTGGAAGTGCAGACTCTTGGGCCCTACCTCAGACCTATAAACCAGAATCTGCATTCTGAGAATATGATCCTTGTACACATTAAAGTTGAAGAAACACGGGTCTAGAACGTAGCTGAATAAACAAAACGCTAGCCCTGTGCCTCTAGGGGGAAAAAAACGTATAGAAAGGAAGAGGTGATGGGCAAAATACGCCAATAGAGTGTGTATTAAAGAATATTTAGGGAGAGAAGAGAGATCCAAATATAGAATTCACCCACCTGGTGGGACACCGGTTGCCTTTTCAAATCTGCTGCTTAATTGGTTTTTTCCCCGATTTACAACTACAACACACACCATCAATCACCACTCAACTCTCACTTACCATCCCTGGTCCAGGTACCTGGCCTCCCCCCTGCAGCCTCCTCCCTCGCTAATGTCTCTAACAAGCCACCTTCAACTCAGTCTTCCCTACATGTCTCTGACTCTCATCATCCCTAGGTTCTCTTCCTAGGCCTGCCATGGCTGCCTGTTAAACACGGCAGGTTGAACTCACATGTTTATCTTCTCTGTCCCTGGAAACCTCATTTCATGGAACAGAAGAATTAAAAAAAAAAAAAGGCACAAACCTACAAGGACAAAATAAGCACGAGAGGACACTTTAGCATGAAAAGAAAAAAATTCCATAAGTTTTTGGAAGGCAGAAAGCAGAGAAAGGGTAACTGATTTAAACGTCATTCTGTTGGCTTTGGAGGGGACACCAACTCAATAAAGGCTGATGTACCCCAGTTTGGCTAAGTGTAGAATTTTTTAATATATGAAAATGGGGATACCTTTGATAAACAGAAGATTAACTTGAGGAAGAGGAGGAGAGAAAGGAGCGGGGAGAGAAGAAGAATCTGTAGAAATATTCTCTGTCCTAAGGGATGAATTCTAGGTCCGGGCCAGACAGAAAAATGATCTGGAACTTCCATCTGTGCCCTCCAGACACTCATGGAAATGCTCCACAGAACATAAAGACACAGGGAAAACACTGTGGCTTCCCAGGACCAGCCATGGGAAAGAAGACTCTGTCCATATGTGATACTGCAAGGAACTCTGATGAACAAAGTACAAACAGAATAGGATAAAAGGTGTGCTACCTTCTATAGCTGGCTTCTGGGTCCTTGACATTTAAAGGGCAATGCTTGAGAAGAAAGAGAAGGGCGAGCCTCACCCACCCATTCACGCCCACCATGATGGCTTTCTGTTGGCGGTGTTGGCTAAACCCCCATACTGGGGGTGCGGTCAAGCTTTCCTCCACTGCCCGAGGGATTCCCCAGTCCTGTCAAATCCTATGTTGGAAAGGACCTACTGTCTCACACAGGGAGCTCTACTCAGTATTCTGTAATAACCTATATGGGAAAAGAATCTGAAAAGGAATGAATATACGTATACGTATAACTGAATCACTTTGCTGTACACCTGAAACTAACACAACACTGTAAATCAACTATACTCCAATAAAAATTTTTTTTAAAAATCCTATGTTGGAGAAGTTTCTCAATGTTTTCAACACAGGGACAACTGTGTCCCCCAGTTTCCAGCATGGATTTGGAAGGTCCCCCGTTTGGTCATTTCTCTTACAATTTAGAAGGCGTGGTAGAGGTCACAGGAGTGTGTTAACATCACTACCCAAAGCTGCAAGTCTTGTAGGTAACTTCCCACCCACCAACTTTGGTCAATTACCTGGGCTTTAGAGTTCAACAAAGATGTGTCAGAATCCCAGCTTCCCCACTTGCTACCCTTAGGAAGTCACCTCAGCTCTCTACACATCAGTTTCTTCTTCTGTAAAATGGGAGACATGGTAATATCAACCTCCCAGGTTGTCAGGACCAAGAGAGCTAGGATGCATAAAGCACAAGAAATGCAACTCCCCAAAAAGTATTATAACTAAAACAAGTGACATTTCATTAAAAAGAGAAGCATTTGTCAAGGATTCACACCAATGAGTGGATAAAGAAGATGGGGTACATATATACAATGGAATACTACTCAGCCATAAAAAAGAATAAAATCATGCCATTTGCAGCAACAAGGATGGACCTAGAGATTTTCATACCAAGTGAAGTAAGTCAGACAGAGAAAGACAAATACCATACGATATCACTTAAATGTGGAATCTAAAATAGGACACAAATGAACCCATCTATGAAACAGAAACAGACTCACGTACATAGAGAACAGACTTGTGGTTGCCAAGGCGGGTGGGGGAGGGATGGAGTGGGAGGTTGGGATTAGCAGATGCAAACGATAACATATAGGATGGATAAACAACAAGGTCCTACTGCAGAGCACAGGGAACTATATTCAATAACCTGTGATAAACCATAATGGAAAAGAATATAAAAAACAATGTATGAATATATATATATATACATATGTGTGTATATATATATATATATATATATATATATAAAACTGCATCACTTTGCTGTACAGCAGAAATTAACACAACAGTGTAAATCAACTATACTCCAATTAAAAAAAAAAAGATTTCACACCTTCTGGGGCCAGGAACTCTACAACGTGCCCAGTTTTCTCTCATGCACAGTTACCCCACCTCTGTTTGGGCAGACGTCTCTACCGACCTTTATTTCTAAATTTCTCTGAAAATGTCCCTGTTGAAATGGTTTACACCCCTTTGTCACTGGTTTACGTCCTTCTCAGCCTGCAGGATTCACCTGCACAGCACTGGTCCAAGCTTCACCGGTCAAAAAAGGTGTCTCTGATAGGATTAGGAAATGCCCCACTCTGACTGAAATATCAGCCTTGGTCTACTACTCCAGCCCAGACTTAAAAAGAATTTCCCAAGGGAGAGGACCTTGAGCATCCAAGGCCAATGAGCATCTGAAAAGGGAAAAGCAAGAGCGGTCACGTGCCCAAGACACTGTGTGGAAGCCGGCACGCAGATGGAGAGCCTTGACCTCTCACCATACCGTGCCCCTGCAGGAGGGCGGTCCAACAGCCACCTTCACAAAGGATGCGGAAAACAAGACCAACCGTGCTTTCAGGCGGCGCATCCCAGGTTTCGATGCACTTTCTCATCTCATTGGCTCCTCCCACAGGCTCTGAGAAGTCATTTGGGCAGGTGCTATGCCCATTTTACCGATGAGAAACTGAGGCTGAGAAAGATCAGATGACTTGTGTAAGATCCTACAGCCAGTAAACAGCAGAGCAGAGACTGAAAAGTAGAGGCTCTGATGCAAATCCCAGTGCCCTTTCCTGCTGTTCCCATGAAGGATGATGATGGTGGGAAAGACCGGATGCAGACGATGGGAAACTCAACTCGGGGATTTTGATCAGCTTTGCAGTGGATTGAGAAAGGATTGCTCCTTCCCACCTGGCTGGGACAGCCTCCCCTCGTGACAAGGGCCCTGGGGCGATGAACACTCTGAAGAGGGTACCCAGGCAGTGGTCCCTGGAGGCGTGTGGAGGTTGAAAGGCACTTGCCTGGCTGGAGTGGCTCACGTTGGAACTCCTTTAAATATGAGGATGGACTCAAGCACCTCAGGCCATATGGAACTCGTTATCCTAGGAGCCCATTTGAGTCGAGAATTAAGAGGTTAAGGAAGGCTTTGAATGATGATATGGTCAATTGATCCAAACTGGAATATTAAGAAGGGAGCCAGGACTAGGAGGGCTTTTCCCCCTTGTATTTGGGGATGAGGCCGAGAGGAGACCATTTTTGTGGTTTTGATAAATAATCCCCTGGGAATGACAGAAGACGCTTTGGTGTTGGGACAGGCTGACGTCAATGAGAGAACCCCAACTCTTCTTTTCTTCCATTCCTACTTTTGAGTCTTACAGCTTTTGGAACTGATTCATTTCTGACTGATTAAAAAGAAAAAGACAAACAGAAAAGTATAGCTTCCGCGAGTCACATTTCCAATGAGCTGAGCTAACCCCAAAGCATTTATGGTTTGAATCCTTCTCAAGGTCTTCACCTCCGATAAAGACAGTTTCATTTTTTTTGAGATAATCTAGTATAAATTCCTTTGCAACAGGGAGATTCTTCTGCATCGATTTTTTTTTTTTTTTTTTTTTTAAAGGACAATTGGGAAGCAAAAGGTGGAGAGGGGATGAGATAAAGTTGCAGGAGCCGAGCAAGCAGTTATCCACGCAAGGCGAACAAAATAGGGACGGTCCTGAGAAAACAGGTCGTCCCCCCTATTATGTGCCTCAGTGATAAAAGTGAATGGAAAATTTCAGTTAACTCGATGGAAAATTAAAAGCGAATGGAAAGGGTTTCCCTGGTGGCACAGTGGTTAAGAATCCGCCTGCCAATGCAGGGGACACGGGTTCGACCCCTGGTCCGGGAAGATCCCACATGCCGCGGAGCAACTAAGCCCGTGCACCACAACTGCTGAGCCCACGTGCCACAACTACTGAAGCCCGTGCGCCTAGAGCTCGTGCTCTGCAACAAGAGAAGCCACAGCAATGAGAAGCCTGCACACCATAACAAAGAGTAGCCCCTGCTCACCACAACTACAGAAAGCCCGGGCACAGAAAGGAAGGCCCAACGCAGCAAAAGTAAATAAGTAAAATAAATAAGTTTATTTTTTTAAATGTATATTCTAAAAAAAGAAAAGTGAATGGAAAGAAGGAAGCCGAACAGAGATCTAGGAGAACAGGACAAAAGGGGGAAATAAAAAGCACCTTGGGGTAGGATCAAAATTTGAATCATTCCAATGGGCAACACCGAAACCCACAGAGAAGGACTCTGGGTATAATTAAGGGAGAAACTACCAGCAGATTAAGGAATGGGGGGGGTCCTAGAGACTGGGGCTGCCAGGCACTCTCCCCCAGATAACCAAGTACACAGTGATCCAGCATGTGGATGAGCCCAGACTCACCCGCCCACCGTCTCCCCCATCACCATCTTGTACATTCTTTTCCCCAAATTATCTCCCTATTAAGTATGTCTGACACACACCACGCAGGATCCCTGGATGGTCACATCTCTAAAATAAACAATGGTGAGGAAGGCTCCCACGATACCGCTCGGTGCTAATCACCACAGGTTTTCCTGGTCCTTGTTACTTGCTATCAGCAGCCACTGAGCTGAGCCCCGTTGGGCCCAGTTAATCCCTCCCTTGACAGGAGGAAGGTTTCCCAAGTAAAAGCTGTAAATCTCTGCTGGTCCCCCTCCAGACTTCCAGCTCATTAGAGCAGTTAGAGATGCACGGAGCTTGTGATCACGGATTATCAGCCACATGTCCAACAGTGCGGTCCAGGCACCACCTAACCACCCCCTGGCAGGGGAGGGGTGGTGCTTCCCTTCCTGGGACTCCAAGACCCAGAGACGGTCAAGGGGTGCTCTGGGTCATGTAGCTCAGGCAAGATGAACGATGGGTGGAACTCTGCAAAAGACAGAGACATTCTTAGGAGTTCAATGGTCCGCCCTCCTTCCTGATGGAAAGGGACCAAGACGCAAGACATCTTTAGAGGCCCAGAAATTCATTCTGAATCCCCAAAGTGGGAGAAGAGGGAATCTCTTGTGATCTGTTGATAGAAGACACAGCTGCTTGTTTCACTGCTCTATTTCCCAGTCACCCAGGATGCAAATCTTGGAGCCCTCTCTCAACTTCTCCCGTGGCTCTTTCTCCCGTGCCAATGCCTATAAACTCTTACCTGCTGACATCAGCCACTCTCCCAACCCCAGCGTCCCACGTCATCACCTCTGATTGGAACTGGTGCCACTGCTTTCTGACTGGTCTCCCTTCCACTACCCACCACCACCATCCTTCATGCTAACCTCTTCCTAAGGCAAAGCTTTCTTCCCTTCCCAGTTAACCTTGAGAGCAGTGGCTTCTCTTCACCTGTTTCTAAAATCTAAACACTTTATTCTGGCATCGAAGGCTCTCCATAATCTGGCCTCGCATATATTTCCACAATGCTGCCCGTAGCTCTCCTTCAGATAAACGTCACCGCAGGCGGATAATCGGCCTCCGTTCCCTGCACTTACACCAGGCTTCCCTGCCCCTGTGTCTCTGCCCTGCTTTGCTCTCCATCTGGAGCTGTCTGTCCAGTCTGGTAGCCCCAGGTCACATGGGGTTATCGTGCCCCTGAAATGTAGTCTGAATTGAGGTGCGCTGGAAGGGAAAATACACACCAGGTCCTGGAGACGTCTCAGGAAAGAAAGAAAACAAAATCTCTCCTTTATAATTGAATTGAGATGTGCTATAAGATTTCAAAGGCTTAACACACAAAATAAGCATGTGAAATACCCCACGAATCGTTTTTATATGAATTACATGTTGGAATAATAATATTTTCGATATATTGGGCTAAATAACACAAATTATTACATTTAATTTTACCTAGTTTCCTTGACTTTTTAACTCAGCTACTAGAAATGTTTAAATTCCTTACGTGGCTCTCTCGCGTGGCTCGCACTGTATTTGTACTTGACGGTGCTGATCTGGAAGGACCATCCTCCCTGGCTGCATGTGTGCGTCCCACGCATTCTTCAAAGCCCAGATTGAACCTCTTATCCATTAAGCCTTGCATGACCCACAGAAGCTAGAATTGATCTTTTTCTCCTCTGAAATTCCAAAAGACTTATCTGTTATTTTATCAATCTCTGCCTTGTAAGTTACAATTATTTCTGTCTATAATTCCCTGTAATATACCACAAGCCCCCCAAACGCCAGAGCCATTTCTGATTCACATCCCAGTTTCAGTGTGGCTTGGAGATTAAGAGCACATGTTTCTGCATCAGACAAACTCAGGTTTGATACTGACTCTGTGATTCACCGGCTGTGTGATGTTGGCTATGTTACTTAACCTCTCTGGACCTTGTCTGCACATTAAAACGTGAGAATACTAACAATCCCTGTTTTACATGGTTGTAGTGTGGTGAGGATTAAATGAAATAATATAGATAGAGCATTTAGCCTGGTGCCTGGCCCAAAACAACTTTAAAGGAAATGGCAGTAGTTATTATTAGGACCTTACCCCTTGTATTAGGGTTCTCCAGAGAAATATAATCATAGAATCAATAGGATGCATATCTGTGCATATGTATATATAAATATAAATATTTACTTATATTAATTTATATATATATACAAATTTTATTTATATATTTATATAAAATATGTGTATATATATAATTCATATATAAAATATGTATTTATATATAAATATATATAATTTATGTATAAAATATGTATTTATATAAAATATATAATTTATGTATAAAATATGTATTTATATATAATTTATGTATAATATATATATGTTTATATATAATATATATAATTTATATATAAAATATATATAAATATATGTTTATACATAATTTATATATAAATTTTGTTTATATATAATATATAAATATATAATTTATATATAAAATATATATAAATATATGTTTATATATAATTTATATATAAATTTTGTTTACATATTTGCATATAAAATATATATAATTTTATATATAAATTTTATTTATATATTTATATATAAAAGAGAGAGAAAGAGAGAGGGTGAAAGATTTATGTTAAGGAATCAGCTCATACAATTGTGGAGATTGCCATGTGTGAAATCTGTAGGGCAGGCTGGCTGGCTGGAAATTCAAGTAAGAGTTGACATGACAGTCTTGAGGAGAATTTCTTCTTCAGGAAACCTCAGTCTTTGCTTTTAAGGCCTTCAACTGATTAGATGAGACCCACCCACATTATAGAGGGTAATCTGCTTTACTCAAAGTCCACCAATTTAAGTATTAGTCACATCTAAAAAAAAAAAAAAAACCCTTCAGAACATCATTTAGATTGGTGTTTGACCAAACACCTTGGCACCGTAGCCTTGCTAAATTAACCATCACGCCCATGATAGAGCACACTCTGTGCTTCTCCAAGATGTTAATGAGTGTTTGTTATTCTTGCACCTCAGACCCTTAGATCAGAGACCCAAGTCCATTAATTTGCTTCTTCCCAGTCCTCAGACAAGCTATTCAGGAGGTGAGTCAGTCAACAAACACTGCATTTACTGAGCACCTACAGAGTACTGCCAACTGCTCTACATGATGGGGACAGAGAGCTGAGGCAGGCAGTGTCCTTGACCTCAAGGAGCTTCCATCCCAGGGGATGAAGGCAGATAGCACACAAGCAAACCAGCAAATGAGACACTTGCAGGTTCTGAAAAGTGCAATGACAGACATAAAACAGTTAACGTGATCAAGTTGGGAGACTGTTCAAGAGCTGATCACTTTACTAAGTGACCAAGGAGGTTCTCCCTGAGGATGTCCCTTGACTTGAGCCTGAATGCAGAGAAGCAACACAGCACTGGGACACAGAGCCCCACGAGGCACAGGGACAGACTGGCCACTTTGCTCCTGAGGCAGGTGTATCACGACATCCAAGAGGTCAAAATAGCTCATGTCACTCCTGCCAGCTCGCGACATCTTCCCAGGGCCACCTGCTGATACTGCAAACGCTTCCAGAGCTTCAGGGAAACTGGAACTTCCTCCCACATGCACAGAGAGACACTCTCTCTGCTTATCCCCATATGTGCTTCTCAACGGAAACAATCCCTTCCCGGGAAATAACCCCAAAGTGCACACACAGCAGACACCACCCAGGGAGAGGTGCTCGGGGGCAAAGCCAAAACTCTACCAGTTTCTCCCCAGTTACCAAGCTCATCCTTTTCACAGAATGAGGGAGACGGCAGAAGAGACCTTGATAAGCCACCTGCCTGAAAAGAATCTGAAAAAGAACAGATACATATGTATAACTGAGTCACTTTTCTGTAGGTCTGAAACTAACACAACATTGTAAATCAACTATACTCCAACATAAAATAAAAATTAAACAAAAAACAAAAAAACTTCACCACCCCCCCCACCTCCCTGTGCCCCCTGCACTCCAGAGGTTGTATCACCAGACTGTCTGCAGACACGCCTCCAGTCTAAAACACTGTCCCGATGTGTGTGTGAGCTTGTGTGCATGTGTGAAAGTGTGTGAATACGTGTATGTGAGCATGCGTGTGTGATCACAATGCACAAGCAGGTGCAAGTGTGGGTGAGCCTGTGCATGTGTGCATGTGTGCTGGGCTGGAGAAACCAGCAGCGAGAGGACCTGCAGCCCCTCTGGTCCATAGCTGGGCTGTTCTAACCTACACCCTAATCCGTTTTTGTTCTCATCTTTAATCCTCAGCAATAAATAAAACAGGACCATGCTTGTTGATCCAGAAGGGAATTATTACTCAAGCATCACACAGGGAATGCAGGGTCCACTACGAGATGTCTGGCAAGCCAGCCCCTGCCTACACTGGAAGGTACTGACTTTGTGCTTAAGGGAGCCAAGGGGTTTCCACTTGAAACCCTCAAGTTGGCCCACAGGGGAGAAGGAGAGATGTTAGTGTCAGGACCAGCAAGCACGGAGGAGTAGCTGCTGGGCATGTCCCCACGATGGGCTTCCTTTCTCTGAAGGACTCCCGCTGCTCTCTTCTGGGGCGACAGCTCAGTGATGTGGCCAGGATCCATATATGGCCCCAAGTTCCTCTGAAACAGCGTGTAGAGAGGATGTGTGTTTGCTGTTTGGAGCGAGGACCCCGCCTTCCACACCCTGACACTCACTCCGCTGCCTGGTATCTCAGCATCATTTTCATCCCAATGCCTAATGCTGGGTGTCCTGGAATACAGTTTCCCTAGATTTCTGACTTCTTGCTTTCTCTTTAGTTGGTCTCCAGAGATGGTCATGTTCCAGAATGCTGTCTTCTGAGGAAAAAAAAAAAAAAAAACTGTGTGGAAATGGAAATGAACAGTTGATGAGTTCTAACGATAGAATCGGCACTTCCGCTTGCATTCTCAATTAATCCCAACAGCCTCTGAAGCCAAGGGAGCAAAATAACCCCAATTGTCGGAATCGTTTTCCTTGGAAATGATAGAAACCCAACTTAAATTAGTGGAAACTTGAAAATATGTTGCCTCCACGCTGAAAAGTCCAAAGATGGAACCTGATAGATCAGGCAAGGCTCATCTGGGGTTTCAAAGGAGGTCTCCAGGAATTTGTGAATTTCTATTGTTTTCCTTTGTGTTGGCTGCATGGATAGGACTATCTCCAAAAAAGTAGCAGAAAAGGCCACCGCAGCCCTAAGTTTGCACTGGCCAAACAGCTGGCAATCCAAACAAATAATAATAATAATAATGCCTCTTTTCTTAAAAGTTCCTGCAAAATTCTTATAGCTGATTCTCATCAGGCAGGACTGGGTCTCATGACTATTCTGGAGAAAGGACAGGGTCAACCTCCCCAGGACCACACGACCTGAAAATGGGGAAGCGTGCTTTCCCCAAAGGGATGCTGATAGATTTATTTTTAAATATACTTATCATCTTCCTCAAGGCAAAGAGGAAGATTGACTGGGGAATGATTCCCATACCAGGGACCACAGAAAGGACTGCAGCTAATATTTTAAGACGTTTCACTATACACATTTTTTAAAACCCTCAATTCTTCCATCTGGAGCCTCTGTTGGACACACACCCTCTTGGCTTCCCATTCCCCTGGGTACCTGCACACGTCTGCGTTCTGAAAATCACTACCAGCCGCAAGCAGAGGATTTTAAACGCTGGCTCCGGGGAGGGGCTGGGAGCGAGGCAGCGGGGCAAGAAGAATTAGCCTCTTTACAGGTCCTAAACTAAGGCACCCAAACTCAAACTTCTCTTATACCATTCCCAAATATTTGTTCTGCAAAACAGTATTCTCTTATGACGTGACAAGGAGGAAAGTTTCCATGATCAAATAAGGTTTGAAAAATAACACGTTATATCCGCCGTCTTGGAGACTCCCCAAAACTCTGGGAAGTTCGTCAAAGAGGAACCAGTTGAACTCTTTTGATGCAATGTGTATCAAATTACCCTGTCCTCAAGATACTCTTTATAAATGACAAATATTAACATCTTCAGAACAAAATAATACATATCGGGAAATACTGGCCTGGGGGAGTTTTACCAAGCCCATGGACTTCTATCTTTGCAAACCATCAATCAAGTTTGAGGGTAGAATAAAGCTCTCTCGTAGATTCACGTTCCCAAAAGACCTATCTCCCAGGTACCCTTTCTCAGGAAGCCATTGGAGGGTACGAGCCACTAAGCAAGGGAGTAACCCTGGAAACAGGAAGACACGGACACAGGAATCAGGGGATTAAACTCATAGAAGAGGAACCCCCAGGATGACAGCTGTGCCTCCGTATGAAAGGCAAGCAGTCCAGACTGGAGCAGATCAGATGCTTCCTGGAGAGTGTGTTCAGGAAGATGAAATTGCTGGAATCCTTGAAGCAGCCTCCAGTATCTTAGGAGGAAAGTTAGAATATTAGAAAAGTTTGAAATGGAAATAAGTACAAAGAAATAAAATATTATAAAGATATACACTGATTAACTCCAGAGAAAGGAAACATTGTAGAGAGAAAGAGAATATTGGTCAAAATTAGGATGTAGGTTTTAGATACGTATGTACAGAGAGGGGGCACATTGTAATAAGGGCTTCAGTTCTTCATCCCTCCTGGTACCCGTGCCCTTTGCCCTGTAACTTTATAGTTGTCCTGTAACCCCACCGTGGGCCAAATGACCTGACCTGCCTCTCGATCTTGGGATCAATCAACCACATGGCTTGCTTTGGCCAGCAAGATGTTAGCAGAAGCTTCAGATGGGCTTTCTCTCTTGTACCTCTGCCATCTCCATGAGAAGATGCCCAGGGTAGCCCATATGGGATGAGAGTCTAACTGTCCCATTGGCTCAGGTCACCCAGCTGAATCCAGCCCAGATGAGCCAATGCCAGTCAACATCCAGACACACGAGAAAGCTTAGTCTAGGTTGGCCAGAGCCTCCCTGACCTAATCATCTAAACCTTGCAGTTGAGAGAGGAATAGATGATTTTTGCTTTACGCCACTGAGGTTTTGTGGTTGTAGGTGTATATGTGTGGTGTGTTATGTAGTATTTTGTGGCCAGAGATAAGTAACACGTGGAAAATGGGTCTGGAGAAGGGTGTGTCTGATGATGGTGGTAGAAGGAAAAAGAGGGCGACAAACCTTATCTTCCAGAGTCAATTGTAGTGCCTAAAACTTTAAAGAAGAAAGAGGAGGATGAGGAAGAGGAGCCGGAGAAAAGAAGTTCAGACAGCTTTGCGTTATTAAAACAAGAACAGGTGAGAATTAGAAAGAGCTCTTGCCAAGTGCAAATACGAAAGGGGGAATTTAACATTCAGTAGGGAGTTTGTGCACATGTTTGAGGAATCCTCCAAAAACAAGGAGGAAGAAAAGGAAGAAAGAGAAAAAAAGGAAGAAGGAGAAAAGAGAAAGAAGATGAATTCAGGAGGCCTCACATCCAGAAGAAAAAGGATTTAAAAAATGAAATGAGGAAATTAGCAGAGAAATATTAGAAGAAAATCGTGCGGATCTGAAAAGAGTACCCCAAGTCTCCGGACAGGCGGGGTTTGCAGAGGTCTGGGCTGGGCTGCTCCTCACAAGGCCCTGTCCTGGGGGTGTGGGGATGGTCTCTGTGCACTGCGTGTGCATTCAAGATCAGGGGATTTCACCACTGCGTCCCCATCTTCTGATCTGAGAGGGTTTCCATTCAGCAGAGCAAATCACAGCACCGCTGGTTGGCCGCACAGCGGTCGGCAAAGAGGAAAAACAAACCTGCTTATTTTCCTTCGGGAGCTAAGCCTCCGTCCTTGGACAAAAACCTAAGGATGAGTAACATTTTTTACCTGACGGTGATGCTGCAGGGGCCTGGGGGGAGGAAACCAGTGGCAAGGGGGGCATTCTCCTGCCTTCTGAGTACCCAAGAGACAGCAAGGCGGGGGACAGGAGGAAGGGCGACCCCCCTTTTCCCTACTGGAGAGAGAAAACACAACTGCAGGGCGGCCTGGATCTTCACCTCGAGAACTACCTCGTCCAAACTAGACTTTACCCCCAACATCGCAAAGGTTTACATTTTCACTCATGAAGTGTCACTCTCATCTCTGTATGCGTGTGGCCCCCCTAATTAAAACCAGACCCCAAGCTGTGTTTAAGCGGTGATGAAAATAGTCCCCACTATATACAGGATTCTTGGGACCGAGAATAATTCAGGAAACCAAACATGTGTGTGAAGATGAATGAACAAGGATATTCATCGCCTCATTACTTAGAAGGAAGAAAACCGGAGGCGTCCTAAACTTTTGGCGATACGGAAACAGTTAAATAACTTATAGTATATTTGTACGATACATTATAGCCGTTTAGAATTATTGATCCTGAGGAATGTTTAATGGCATGGGAAACTGTTCATAGAATCATATTCAATGGAAAAAGCAGTATAAAAATATACACAATACAATTCCAATTTGGCAAAAAAAAAGGGAAAAATGTGTTTATATATATGCGTGTGTGTGTGCCTTTATACACACATGTATGCTCTTATATGTGTCTATAAGGAAATACTCTTAAAATGTTAACTGTATTTTTGTCTCTGTGGTGGGATTGTGGACATATTTATTTATTATTTATATGTTTCCTAATCTTCTAAATTTTCTGCAAAGAGTCTCTATCATTTTTATGATTGGAGAAACAAATCATCATAAAAGATATGAAACCCCTATTCTGCCAGGGATCAGATTCTCTTCCCTTAATATGCGCTGAAAATAACAGTTCTCACCCTGAGGCTCAAGTGTCTCTGAAATATACTACCGTCAGACTTCCTTCCTGCTCCCTATTCTAGGGAAAACCTAAATGAAGACAATAGGAGAAGAATCAGACAGGGCTGATTCCCATCCAGATGACGCCTTGAGGGCACAGAGGGAGGACAGAGGCCACATACCTATTTCCACTGGACTTTTAAGTTTCACACACTGGGTACCTTTCTCTCACTTACCTGGATGCCCAAGATGCTGTATTCATGTTCTTCTCCTGTGGAGTCCACCTGCGCAGCCCTCTGGCTAACGTTACCTGCACGTAACAAGTGATCCTGAGAAAAAGTTACAGCGCGAAAGCAACTTGGCGGTGCTGCAAGTTTCATTAATATTCTTGGGGGAAAAGGAACTTGTTCTGCAATTCACTGAAGCCTGTGGTCTTTCAGGAGGGCTGACTAGAATTTGGTCACTTGAAAAGCTTTCTGCAGCTCTGCATCTCTACCCCAAAATCACGTACCAGCCCCTGGCAAACATCTGTGCCCCAAGGAATGATCTAGTGGCCACCCACATGGACTTGGCTTGTCACTTTGATTGATCCCAACTGGCTACTTGGAGACGGAAAAGGGGGTGTTCCATAGCTGGGTTGTGGCCATTACCAGTGATTCATGTTCACTGTCATGAAGCAGGATTGGATACTGCAGAGTGATAGCTGCATGCATGGTAAGGAGAATCCAGGTCCAAACTCCATTGGAAGTGATGCATTACCTGGGATGGAGAAGTAGGGATCCACAGCATGGAACAAAGACGCAGAGCAAACAAAAACCAAACCAACAAACAAAAAGCTTTTTGTATTGTAATGTAAGCAGCCAATCTGTCTTTGTTCACAGACAACATGATCATCTATACATAAAATTCAATGAAACGGACAAAAAGCTACTAAACTAATACATGCAGGATACAAGCTCAATATATAAAAATCAATTGTGTTTCTATATATTAGCCATGAGCAATCAAAAGTGAAATTAAAAACGCATCCTTTAGGGGCTTCCCTGGTGGCGCAGTGGTTGAGAATCTGCCTGCTAATGCAGGGGACACGGGTTCGAGCCCTGGTCTGGGAAGATCCCACATGCCGAGGAGCAACTAGGCCCGTGAGCCACAACTACTGAGCCTGCGCGTCTGGAGCCTGTGCTCCGCAACAAGAGAGGCCACGATAGTGAGAGACCCGCGCACCGCGATGAAGAGCTGCCTCCACTTGCCACAACTAGAGAAAGCCCTCGCACAGAAACGAAGACCCAACACAGCCAAAAAAAATAAAATTAATTAATTAATTAATTTTAAAAAAAACGCATCCTTTAAAACATCATCAAAAAATATGAAATACATCAGGATAAATCTGACAAAATAAGTGCGAGAAGTTTATACTGAAAACTGCTTGCCGAGAGAAATTAAAGAAGACCTAAGTAAATGGAGAGGTATATTGTTAAGAGGTCAACTTTCCCCAAATTGAGCTATAGATTTAACACAATCCCAAGAAAAATCCCAGCAGATGTTTTTATAGAAATTGACAGATTCTAAAATTCTACAGAAATACTGAGGACCTAGAGTAGCCAAAACAACTTTGAGGAAGAAGAACAAAGTCAGAGAACTACCTGATATCAAGATTTATTATAAAACCGCACTTGTCAAAACAGTATGGTATTGACAACCAGATAGACAAATAGATCAAAGGAACAGAATGGAGTCCAGAAGTAAGCCCATCTGTATACAGAAAATTGATTTTCAACAAAGGTGCAAAGGCAATTCAGTGGGAAAAGAATAGTCCTTACAACAAATGGTTCTGGAACAATTGGACATCCATATGCAAAACAACTTCAATCCATTCCTTATGCCATGTGTAAAATTTTACTCAAAATGGATCACAGACCTAATTGTAATATCCAAAACTATAAAATCTCCAAAAAACAGCGTAAGAGAAAATTTTTGCAAACATGGGTTAATAATCCTACAGTGAATAACTTTGTACATAGTATTTTGTATTGTTGGGTGTGTGTCTCAAGGGTCAATTCCTAGAAGTAGTATTGCTGGATTGAAGGATAACCACCTATGTAGTTTTGTTAGATATTTTGCTAAATTCCCCACCGTGGATGTCGTACCGTTTTGCATTCCCACCAGCAATGTATCCGAATAACTCACTTGGATTTTTCTGTTAATGCAGATGGCTGGGCTTCACCCTCAGAAACTTATTTTCAAACAGTTTGGGGTGAGGCCAAATCATCAGTAGTTATTAAAAACTCGCAGGTGATTTTGTTCCACAGCCAAAATTGAACACAAAGGACTTAAGTCCAGTGTGCAGAAGAGGCAGAGAAGGAAAAGGAGACCCTGGAGAGGAGACAGAGATGATACACACACAGAGAAATGATGGAAAAAGAGAGAGCAACGTGTCAGAGAAGACCAAGGACAAGAATAGACAAGAATAGTCAGGAGCACCAAATATCCGTGACATTGTGATTTATAATAAGAAATACACATTTGGTCTCAGTCCCAGTTTCTGGCACAGAGCACTTGAAACACTTGGAATTGCCTAAGAGATGAGAGCTGCAAAGGTGTCTTTCATTATGTTAATGAGGTGACTTTTGGAAAGCACCTAAGGCTGGGGGCTGGTTGCCAAGGGAATCAACCAAGTGATTTTAGAGGATCGGAACCTTCAGTCCCACCCACAACCTCCAGGGAGAGGGGAGCGGCTAAAGATTGAGTTCAGTCATCAATGGCCGGTGATGTAATCAGTTATGCCTTGCCTGTGTAATATAGCCTCCATAAAAACCCAAAAGTGCAGAGTTCAGAGAGATCCTGGGTTGGATGCGGGGAGAGCAGGGCGCTCAGAGAGAGCATAGAAGCTCCGCATCCTTTCCCCGCACCTGGCCCTGTGCATCTCTTCCATCTGGCTGCTCCTGAGTTATATCCTTTTAAAACAAACCAGTAACCTAGGAAGGAAAATGTTTCTTTGAGTTCTCTGAGCCGCTGCACAAATTAGTTACACCCAAGGAGGGAGTCACTGGAACTTCCTATCTGCGGCCTGTTGGTCGAAGCCCAGGTGATAACCTGGGTTTGTAATTGGTGTCTGAAGGGAGTTGAGGAGCAGTCCTGTGGGGCTGAGCCCTTAACTGTGGAATCTGATGCTATTTCCAGGTAAGTAGGTCAGAATCGAGTTAAAACGAAGGACACCCAGCCGGTGTCCAAGAATTGCTTGGTGGTGTTGGTGGGGGAAAGCCCATGCATTAGTATCAGGTGCAGAGTCTTAATGTCACTGAGAAGTTAAGAAGAACAGGCATAAAAAATTGTCCATGGGATCTAATCTCACGCGGGCTAATATGGGTTTTATAAAACTTGTCCTCGTGGGGGGATGGGGACGGGAGCCAGGTTGAAATGAGTTGAGGATTGCGTGGGAGGTTAGCCAATCCAGACAGTAAGATCAGAAAACTAATAGAATCTAGGGGTGAGAGCATCTTTTTAATAGAAGGGAACTTTTAAAAAAAAATGTTTACAAGGGGAGGCAACTGATGAGCTTGAGAAGAAGACACTGGCTATTCAGGAGAAATAAAAGACAATCTATAGTATAATGTTCCCAAGAAAGAGGAAGAGGATGGGGTCTAAGACACACTTGAGTTGGTTTTCATCAGGAAAAGAAACAGCTCCTTGATGTAACAGGCAAGAAGGAAGACCAGACAGGTACAAACGCAGTTAGGTTGGTCTGGTATATAGCAGGATTTTCGAGGGTTTGATAGCAGGATTGCTGAGGGATTCTTATTTAATAGTGTCTATTCTCTGTGAGATACAAAATAAGGGGGTCTGCTGAGAGATTCTGGGGAGGTGGGGAAGCTGGGCAGTCGAGGAGGCTGGAGAAGGTTTGGATTAGCCCCTACAGAGAGTCAGACTACGAGCTGACCAGAGACATCTGAAAGATTGTCCGGCATTTAAGGTTAATGATCATGAATATACGATGGTACAATCCGCCCTGTTGTGTTTTTCTCCAGCTGCTCAAACACAGGAAGAGAGAAAGTGTAGAGTGGATTTCTCTGGGACTGGAGGTCAGCCAGATGGGGTATGACAAAAGCCCAAAGGGGCAGGGAGCTTAGGGCATTGGCAGTAGGGTCGCTGAAATAATGGCCCTGACATCTAAGCGGGATAGATAGCAACGTGAAAGAAGGAGAGGACAGAAGGAGAGGGAAGATGGAAGATAAAGGAGCTGGAGGTCACAATGAGATCAAGCATGATTTTAGTGGTTTTCATTAAAAAGCTGAGCTGGAAAAGGTGAAAGTTGTGGTCAGAAAAGGGACCCTTGCATTAACGATATTGGAGGTGATGGTAAGATCCAGGGCGACGACAAGTCACGGAAGTCCCTGGAGAGAAGATTAAAGACCAAAAACGTCAATGTGTTAGATAAGTATGTTTGATACGTGAAATTTGTTTTCGCTGCCCTTTTCTTTAGTCATTTGGAAAGTATGCATCCTGTTTTTATCTCAACTAGTTCTTATTTTGAGGTTTAAAAACTACATCCCGGAACATATATTTCACCAGTTATCTTTATTAAGAATAAAATAATATCCCCCTGGGGAACAATGAGGAAATTCTATTTTCTTCTATCATTCTATCTCTTGGCTTTTGTTTTTGTATGACAACACATTAGACCCGAATTATTATTATGATTAGAACATGGTCCTTTTCCAAGAGCTGCTTGTCACACTTCCATTCTGCTTTGTAATCAAACATATAAAGCAATCATTGGAACTGAATTTTCTCTGTGACTGTTTCAGGGGTCACTGCCATGACCATCACATTCTAGAGTTCTGTATTTTGATTTATTTCACCTTCAGCTAAACCAAGTCTTCGAGTAACTTTGTTCAGGTTCTAAGGGTGAGCTGCACATCTAAGAACGTTCAGTGGTTCAGTTATTATATACATACATAATATTATTATATTATTATATATCTAATATATTGAATATAGTTCCCTGTGCTCTACAGTAGGTCCTTGCTGTTTATCTGTTTAATATACAGTAGTGTGTATCTGTTAATCCCAAATTCCCAGTTCATCCCTCCTGCGGTCCTTTCCCTTTTGGTAACCATATGTTTGTTTTCTATGCCTGTGAGTCTGTTTCTGCTTTGTAAATAAGTTCATTTGTATCATTCTATTGATACTTTAATATATTGGCTTTTAAAGTCTCTATGTAGAAACATCTTAAAAATATGTCACACTTTGGGTCATCCCTTTGCACAACTTACACAGTGCCCAGCGCCTGGGAAATGATCAATACACATGTGTTAAACAGAGTTATCGTATTAACTGTGGAAAAATTAAAGAGGAGGAATAGTCCCTCCTCGTATCCTAGACAGTTCTGCATTTTTAGAAGGAGTTGATGGAATTTGTAGGAGACATTGAGTTGGAGGAACAAAATTTTTAAAAGGCAAAACATTGAGGTTTATTGAAATTAAAATATCCATTCCCCTATTCCTTTTTTTTTTTTTTTTTTGGTACCCCAGGTGGCACTAGAACCCACCATTCCCCTATTTCTTATTGAGAAGAGTATCCTTGTATTCAATTCTGAAGTTGAGAATTCAGGGAAAAAAGGGAATGAGTTTGAGGGGTTTTAAGGTCAGGAAACAGCTCAGGAGACACGCCTCCACTGCCGTCCACACAGCTCAGAGCAAGTTAACATCCCTGGATCTTTATTTCTTTATCTCTAAGTGAGGAATAACAATACCTGGATGAAAGAATGTTGGAATTTCTAATGGGATTGTGGATAAGTGTAAGAAATGGTGCACGTGTCTGGGCGCCCCCAGCACTGGCCCAGCAGCTCTGGGGACACCAGCCTCTAGGACCACCGTCTCCATCCGCATCGTCCATGGCTCGGGACTCAGGGCATCGTCTCCTGGGCTCTGCTGGTTCCTCTCTCTTCTCACGACAGACCTGACATACCAACCATGAAGCTCTTTCTCGCAGACACTCCGGCACACCCGTCCCTGCTGGGGACCCCTGGTAGCCTCAGCCCCTGCTGACCCAGGGATGCATTGGCGCCATGGCCATCTGTTTGCAATGCTCTGTCACTGGCAGAGTGACCCCAAGACTCAGACCACCCTGTTCGTGCCCACTTCTCTCACCCAACCTGTGAAAATACAAGCATCCCTGTTCTCCAACAAGCCATCTCTGAGCAGAGGACCCAACAAGATGGGGAAGTCCTCTCTGGATGTGCAGAATGACTTTTCAGGCATGGAGAGAATAAACCTATGTGACCTAGAGATCACCACGTCCATTAATGTCACATCAAGTCCAAACTCAACACAACTGCTTTGTTACTTGACCGCTATCAGAACAGCAGTATTTTATTGTCAATTACTAAAGTAATATAACATTACAAAACATTTGGAATAAAGAGAATAAAAATACTACAAATTTCAAAAAACAAACAAAACAAAACAAAAGGCAGTTGTGAAATCATCGACTCTCTGGCAGTGGTCCTTTAAGAGACATTTCCAAAAATAACCAGAGTAAGCAAGGAATCCAGAAAACTGTGGTCTCTTTGCCCTCTGGCCTTCCCAGGAGACATTCTCAAGTGCCTCTACTGGTGCCTTATGCCCCCAGGGGTAGGGCTATTTATTGCACCCCACACTCAAATAGAGGTTCAGTTAAAACTCAGGGTCTGGCAACAACCACCTGTTTTCTTGTCAGACACATTGTAAATTGCATAAAAACTGTTTTGGTACAACTTACAACGTTGGAAATAAAAACACACTCGTGGGGCAAATTGTCTGCTGTGGCACTAGGAAGTCTGGATGCCTGGGCTCCTGGTCAGAAGCTGGAAAGTGGCCAATAAAGGGGATACATTTGCGGATAGAACACACGTAGCAGTGACCACCAACAGCTAGGTGTGGGTGGAGAAACGCATTCTTCCTCCCCTGGGTACTGTGTCGGGATGAAATGGATAGTATATTTAAACTGTTTAGCACAGAGCCTGGCACATTGTATTTTAGTAGGAGTGGGGAGAGGGGTTGGGGCGATGCTGACATTTGTAGTAATAATAGAAGTCATCCTCATGGCAGTCCTAATAGTAACGTCCTGAACTGGAGTCAGGAAAACGTAGAGCCATAGCTCTACCACGAATAATCTGTCCAATTCCTCTCCCCAGCGTCCAGGAAGGCTCAATAAAGACACAGAAAAGCAGATCAAAAGCAGGGTAAGGTGCTCATTACTAGCAATCCAGCAATATCTGGAAGCAGCCAGAAGTAAGCAGAACCAAAGGGAAAAGTTCGATTTCAGGACCTATGGGTGGAGGAAGACGAACCCACTGTCTAGTCACTGGTCCCCTTTAAAGTTTCCCTCGGGGAAGAATAGACAAGAAAGTTCTCAAAGAGAAGATGCTAGGTTTTCCAGATATTCATTACACACATGTTACAGAAATGGAAATTTAAATGATGTGTTTATTTATCTCTTGTAAAAATAAAATACAGTGTGTGTGGAAAAAAAAAATGATGTGGTCTCTGGACAGCAATAGACAGGCAGATAAATGAAATTAAGTGGGAAGTCTAGAAATATATCCAAAGACATTTGGGAAGTTAGTATCTGATAAAGGTGGCACTTTAGATCACTGAGGACAAAAAGGTTATAAAATAAGTCATGCTGGGAAAAAATGAGTCGCCATCTGGAAAAAGAAATAAATGCAGGTGTCTAACTCATACCTTATCATAAAAGTAAATTACAGATGAACAAACATTTGAAATATGTGAAATGAATTCATAAAAGTACTAAAATAAAAAGGAGACTCTTTTTTATCATAGAATGAATAAGCTCTTCCTAGAAATATCACATAAAACCCAGAGGCCATTAAAAAATTATTAGTAAACTTGACTACCCCAAGAAAAGCCTGAATGACAAAATATCAAAACAAAACAGAAACATAGAAAGCCTAAAGAAAAATGTCAAACTAGGAAAAACATATTTGCAGGTCAGAGCACAGGGGGCTAAGTCACAGGATATATAAAAAGTTCTGGCAAATCAATAAAAAAAAAATTTGCGAACATGTAAACAGACTCTTCACAGAATACAAAATAAAGATGCTCTGAAATATACAGAAGAAGCTTAATGTCACTTATGATAAGAGAACTAAAATTATGAGATGCCATTTTTATACCTCTCAGATTGGCCATTGGAAACAAATTTAAAGACATTTGATTAAGTAATAAAAAAAAAGATATATAGTTAAGTAATAAAAGTAATAATGGAATATAAAATATTGCCACTTATAGGGAAACACACATTGATAGGCTTGTAAATTCATAAAATATTCTTGAAAGTATTAACAAGAAATGGGTGCCTTTGGCTGTCTCTCAGAAGCGGAAATGGATGGTATGTAGGGGGCAGAGAAGAAGAAAGACATGCTTTTCATTCTATGCTCTTTTGTACCTTTGAGATGTTGTATGTGTGTGTAATGCCTGTTTGTAAAATTCAGTAAAATAATATGTAAATCAGAGGGAGGGAGCTGAAAACAAAACCTTCCACCAATCCTGTCCCATC
Organism: Balaenoptera musculus; assembly: GCF_009873245.2. Taxonomy (NCBI): domain Eukaryota; kingdom Metazoa; phylum Chordata; class Mammalia; order Artiodactyla; family Balaenopteridae; genus Balaenoptera; species Balaenoptera musculus. The sequence continues at coordinate 56,065,407 of NC_045804.1, read as the reverse complement.
TAGTCTCAAGCCAATTACTTTTAATTCCTCAGAAGGTTTACGTCTCTACATCTGCGCATTCTGGTCCTTTTTCCAGAATACCCACTCTTCTCCCCACTCCCCATCATCAGTCACTCTTGTACCTCACTGCCTCCACCCCCATCCCTTCCCCACCTCCCCTGTCCGCTCTGTGCCACAGGGGTCTGGCTCCTATGGCTACAACTTCAGACCCCGGGGTCCTTGGGTTTCCCGCTGGTCCTATCAATGGAAAACACTGCCAGAGACTGAAAGGTAAAAGATGAGAGATCTTCGGATATTTTTTCCCCATCCTTCCCTGTATGGGTGTCATGGTTCTAGAAGAGCCTGTATCCTTCCTTCTAGGTCAGTTTCTTAGCCTAGGATCTATGGACCCCCACCAAGAGAAACATGAATAGAATTCTCAAGGCCTGTGATCTTGGAAGGGAAAAAAATTACATCATTTTTTTCATTAACTTCGAACTGAAATTTAGCATTTCCTTCAGTTCTGAGTTTAGGTAACTGACCTTAGTCATATTAGCGAGTAATATTGTTTAGTAATCTTAGTGCTGTGATTCTGCCACCCATCTAAATTAAATATATTTTTGTAGTTTATTACAGTGGTTGCATATATCTCCAAATATTGCTAATTGTCTTCACAACCTTCAGATTATGGTGTTATTAATATGCCTCTTAATTTTATTTAACGCGGTAGTAACGAGGTTTACAATGAAGATATGACAAATATGGTTTCTAAAATATTTTTAATAATTTTATTTCAGTACAATAGGTTTTCTTTGTAATTAGGATTATTCTGAGGAGGGATCATCAGTTTCACCAGGCCACCTAAGGGGTACATGACGCAAAAAGGTTAAGAACTTCTGCCTGAAAGATCTGAATAGACGTTTCTCCAAAGAAGATATACAAATGGCCAATACGTTCACACACGCACACAACCTTGCCATTATTTGTCACTAGGGAAATGCAAATTAAAATCACAATGAGATACCACCTCATGCTCCGTATAATCAAAAAGTTAGATAATAAGATGTGTTATCAAGGATGTAAAGAAATTGGCATCCTCTCACATTTCTGCTGGGAATGTAGAATGGTGTAGTTGCTTTGGGAAACAGCTTAATAGTTCCTCAAAAGGTTAAGCACAGAGTTATCATATGAACCAGAAATTCTGCTCCTAGTTATATCCCCAGAAAAAATGAAAACTTATGGCCACACAGGTCCTTGCACATAAATGTGCATAACATCTTTACTCATACCAGCCCATGGAATATTATTTGACAATAAAAAGGAATGATGGTTGCACAACAATGTGAATGTGTGTGATGCTACTGAATTACATATTTTTAAATGGTTAGTATGGTAAATTCTGTGTTATGTGTATTTTCCCACAATTAAAAATATTTTTTAAAAATTAGTAAAATCAAAATTAGCTTTTTTCCCCAGGGAACTATATTCAATACCCTGTGATAAACCATAATGGAAAAGAATATGAAAAAGAATGTATATATATATATGTATAATTGAATCACTTTGCTGTACAGTAGAAATTAACACAACATCAACTATACTTCAATAAAATACATTTTTTAAAAAATCAGCTTTTCAAAAATTAGCCTGATTCCTTAACCTGGGCTATCTGGATCCAGTCTAGAGGTTAGTTCAATATTTCCTGCCCATCTTCCTTTTTACCACTGGGAAAGGAGAGAAAATAAAAACAATATGCCTACTTCGCCCCCTATCCTTCTTTATTAAATATTCCCGGAATTCTTGGTTTTAGGCGTCTTCAGAATTTATCTCCCATGGGTTCTGAAGGCCAGGACTTTCCAACATCATAGCTAAATGTATTTGGTAGTGTGAAGAAAGGTCTGAAGTTTAATTCTGAGACCCCAAGCAAAACTTGTAAAATAGACTTCCAATTCTGTCCACAAGGTAATTAGAATGTAACTGTGATACAGGCAAGATGAGTTACTTGGAACTCAGTTTTCACCTGGACTTTTGTTTTATTTATTTATTTTAAAATATTTATTTATTTGTCTGGTTGCACTGGGTCTTAGTTGCAGCAGGCGGGCTCCTTAGTTGTGGCGTGCAAACTCTTAGTTGCTGCATGCATGTGGGATCTAGTTCCCCGACCAGGGATCAAACCTGTGCCCCCTGCATTGGGAGCGTGGAGTCTTATCCACTGCGCCACCAGAGAAGTCCCTCACCTGGACTTTTAGACAAAAGGACAAAAGCCAGAGGGAATCGTGGCAAAGCTGTGTTGAACATATTATTATTCTAATTTTATTATTCTTGATTAAAAAAGTATTTATTCTCAATGAATAGGTGAGGAAACCAAGTCACAAAGAAGTTAAGGAAACTACCTCAAATCACACAGCCTAATAAGTGGCAGAGCTAGGATTTGAACCCAGGTAGTTTGGTTGTAGAATTTGTGCTCTAAACCACAGTGACACAAAGTAGCTAGACTTCAAACATTTTTATTCTGGTCTGTGAGAAGATAAGGTGTTGATATCAGATTGTAAGTCTATTCAGTGCTTCCTTCATTGAGAAAGTCTTGCTATGAAACCGTATCAGCTGAGCTAAACAGTGTGCTTCATTTTCTAGCTGATTTACATTCTGGTGCAGGCTCTGGATCTCCTTGGGAACTAATAACTAACAGTTCTAGACCAACACTTGTTGGCAGGTCACAAGCAAGTAGCACTGCTGAACCACTATGCTATGCTGCCTTCCAAGCTACCTCTCCTATAAGAACCAGCATCCACATTTCTTCTGTAAGACCAGGATTGTTAGCCAGAGATGTTAGGAGAACTCAGTACAGGTCAAACACTATCAAAGGGTACCCCGATTACAAAGAAAATCTTAAAAGCATGAAAGGACTTCCAAGTCCCATCTCACCCACCCAAGCAGCATTTGATATCTGTAAGATATAGATGCCCCCATAGGAGCAAATCCTTTCCAGACGGATGTACAAAAAGGCATCTTCCAGAGTGACAGCTGGAGCCCTTTGTAAGTTAGCTTAGCTTTGAACCCACTCTTGTAGGATGCAAAATAAGCCAAATTATGGTTACTATCTCAGAAAGAGATAAGACTTCAAGATTTGTCTTTTCTTTCATATGGATGACCTGCAGCTATAGCCGGAGAAGAGTGCTCAATTACAAAGCACACTTGAAATAGAATCCTGTTTCAATCGGTCAATTAGTATGGAATTTGGACTGGATAAGTGCAATTTCATGTGCCCAATGTGGAAATGTAAAGAACTGCAAACACATGCAACACTTTGATGCAACTGAAAATTGGGACCTGAAGTTCCCAGGGTCTTATAAAGGTAGAAACTGCAACAATTTCCCTAGGGAAGCACCAGAAAAATCCAGTTAAGTCATCATGAAATCTTGTAAAGAATCAGGCTAATTCTGAAGATTCAACTCCCCCGCTCCCAGTATATGCTGAGAGAGTACAGTTTAGTGGCCACCAGGTTAATTTCTGGCTCTGCTGCTTATAGATCTGTGAGCAATACACTACTTACCTCCTGTGCTTCTGTGTCTTTATCTGCAGTGATGTCTGCCTAATAAAGATCTGATGAGGATTAGCTAAAATGCCAAGCAGAGGACCTACAACAGAGTAAGCACTCCGTTAGGGCTGACCCTTATTATCAGTGCATAGATCACTCCCATTTTAGCTTTGGCACTTTGAATTTGGGCAACTGTGCAGCTTTTGGAAGCCTCCATTTCTTCATGGTAAAATGGTGGTAATGGAATCTTCCATCCTCCAACTCCCATTGGGTTGTTAAAGGATTAAAAGAGACAATACAAGTAACCTCCATTATAATACAATACCTGGCATTTAACAAGAGCTTGATACGTGGTAACTGTAAATAACCGTTACAACTACTATCACCATCTCCACCATCACCACCATCACTATCATCACCATCATCACCACCACCTCCATCTCCACCACCATCACCACCAACATCACTAGCACGTGATTACACAATCATTATTTTGTTATTACCACAAAGCCTAATATCTGCCATGTGGACAGCCCTTATTCTCATAACAGCAGTTCGCTTCCCCTCTACTCCCTTCCGGGCTCAACTTTCTGCAGGATATTTGAGAGAAAGAGATTCTTGTCTTACATCCATTGTCCTGCAGATCCTTGTTGCTCTCTGCTGCACTCAACATGCACATGTGGGGGGGGGGTCACACTAGGGGCCCCCAGGCAACACCGTGTCCTCCCCAAGGCTCTGCTTATGGGTCTGAGCTTATCTCTACCTTTCACCATGAATGCCACTCTCAGGCATCCAGTTTCCTAATGCAGCATGAGGCACTAGAAAAAGCATGGTCTTTAAAGTCAGGCCAGGGTTCAAACCTTGGCCTTGACTCTGGCTATATGACCTCAGGCAAGTCGATTTACCATCCTGACTTTCGGGTTCTTCATTAGTAAAAATGTGGTTTATAATATTTACTCCACAGGAGGTAGGAGTCGTGAGGAACAGATGAGGTCGTGAATATAAGGTTCTCAGGACACCATTTAGCATCAAGTAGGTGTTGAATAAATGACAGTTTCACTCCTTCCTTTCCTGTCTCTGTTACTTGCCCAGTGCATGAAGCCATGAAAACTTTAAGAAATGTCAGAACCACCTGGAGATCTTGTTAAGATCTGGATTTCCATGTCCCACTCCCCAGAATTTCCAAGCGGACAGGTCTGGGGTGAACCCTGAGAATCTGCCTTTCTAACAAGTGCTCCCCCAGGATACTGTCTCTGTAGGTCCCGGGACCACACGTGGAAAAACACTGCTGTAAAGGAACACTGCAAAAAGAAAAAAGTACTAACTGAATGTTGAAGATAAAGCACGATTACACATCCATAAATTTTGTATTTTAAAAAATATACAAGACATTCAACCCACCAGCTTTTTTTTTAAAGAAAGAAAAGGTAATAAAACATCTCAATAAATGACACAAAGAGTTGTTGAACCTCAGAGCTTAGCACCACGTCTAGTGCAAAATCGGTACCAGCGTGTTGAATGGATGAATGAATGAATTCCAGCTCTGCCACTGACAAGCTATGTGACCTGGGGCAAGTTTTCTCATCCATCACATAAAATAAAAATACCTACCTTAGAGCCCTGCTTTGAGAACCAAAATTTAAAAAGGATCTATAAAAGCATCAAGTATATAGTCCCCAGTACTTGATAGGCACTCAATAAATTGTGTTCTGTCGCTCTGCCAGCTTTTCTACTCTGATGTTTACACACAGCCCTGCTCACATGTACCTGGGAAATACTGAGAACCCTGGAATCCATCTTGAATGAAGTGGAATGTCAGAAAATGAACAATTCACTGAAGTCTTGCAGTAACAATCAACCAACCAACCAACCAACTGATGGGTTTGGGAAGCCCACCCACACACCTCCTCCCAGGGCTACCCTTTCATCCACACCCCCAAGCAGGTGGAAACCTCACCTGCTTTTCCCAGACACCAGGCCTCCTTTCCAAGGACCGCTAAATCAAAGGCAAGGTGAAAATCACTGTCATTAAATGAGGGAAGAAAAAATACTTGGACTGAGGTTCTTTCAGGGGAGAACAATATTAAAATATTCCCTGAAATGTTTCCATGCTATTAATAAAAGGAAGAAACTCCCTCACCATCTTTATTACCAAAGCAAACTCCCTTTAATCTATTCCTTTGTTCATTTCTGATTTTCAGCAATTCACATCTCCCCAACGAAATCTAATTTCCATAAATGCTTTACAGAATTCAAAGAGGGCAGATCGTTGAATCTTCCTAATAGGATTAATAAATGCTGAGAGGGTGTAACACAAAATTAATGGGGAAATTTAATAATTCTCCTATTGGAATTTCCTTTGCATTTAGTTCCCCGGGGGAAGAATGCTAGTATGTACTTCCTGTAAATGACATTGTTTAATGGAAACTTTGCAGAAATGAGAATTAGGCCTTTGGTGAGCTGGGATCTTTAATTTAATTTGTTTTTACTGCCAGAACATGGGGAGTGACTCATAGCGTATCGCACCAGCAGGCAGCCTGTTAGAATTCAGTTTTGTTGTGATCACTAGGGTGATGACTTCTCCAGGGCCCGGTGCTGGGAGAACAGCATGGTGTAATTATTCCAGGAATCGTAAGTGTCATTAATAAAGTCCTAGAGGAGCAGTCGCATGGCAGAGCGGCCTTATAAACATGGGAGGCCAGTCACTCTTCACATACTTATGGGGAGGTACCTGTAACGTTCTGGGGGAGGGGAGCAGAGACAAGAAGGGGGGATGGGAGCCCTTGTTTTTATTTGGATTTTTTTTCCCTTAAAGTCAGTCTCCAGTTTAAAACAAAATAAAAACGCTTTGTTGCTAATTCTTGGTTTGCTTTCCCCATTTTGACTCTGTTGCTCCCACCTCTGCCATGGGTAGCCGTCTACCTAGAGAGAACCCAAGAAGGTAGGGCTTGAAAGGAAAATGCTTCTCCTAGGTATACATATGCACCCGAGGAACTGAAAACAGGGAATGGACCAGATATTCTCGTGTGCCAATGTTCATAACAGCATTTACAATAGAAAAAAGGGGAAGCATCTCAAGTATCCATCGACGGATGAATGGATAAACAAAACGGGGTGGATTCGTGCCGTGGACTATTACTCAGCCATAAAAAGGAATGAAGCTCTGACACCTGCTCCCACATGGATGAACCTTGAAGACATTGTGCCCGGTGAAATAAACCAGACACACAGGGACAGGCATTAGATGATTCCACTCATATGAGGTCCCCAGAATAGGCAAGTTCATCAGACAAAGAGTAGAACGGAAGTTATCAGGCATTGGGAGGGAGACACAATGGGGAGTTAGCCCTTAATGGTCACAGAGTTTCTGTTGGAGGGGGTGAAAATTTTTTGGAACTAGATAGTGGTGACAGTTGCACAACATTGTGAATATAATTAACACCCCTGAATTAGACTCCTAAAAATGGTTAAAATGGTCAGTTTGGGGGCTTTCCTGGTGGCCCAGTGGTTGAGACTCTGCCTTCCAATGCAGGGGGTGTGGGTTCGATCCCTGGTCGGGGAGCTACGATCCCACGTGCCTCGTGGCCAAAGAGCCAGCACATAAAACAGAGGCAATATTGTAACAAATTCAATAACGACTTTAAAAGTGGTCCACATCACAAAAAATCTTTTTAAAAAATAGTCAATTTTATGTTATGTATTATGTTATATATTTTATGACAATAAAAAAATACCCCCCAAAATAAGGGAAACTGGACTTCAGGAATCTTTCTTCTACTTTTCCCTCTCTCCTTTCTACCCTACCCTGTTTCTCCCCTCCTCTCCAATGTGTCTCTCACCGTCCCATACTGTCCTTAAATAAGGGGAGGGGAAGGGAAATGCCTGCTCATAGTATATGCTCAATAAATAGTCTTTCTTCCCATCCATGACTCTGTGGGGGGGGGTGAGAGTTGGGTGACACAGGTTTGCTATCTGTTCCTTCTTCTATCTTGTTGATTTTATTTTTTTCACTCAAATAAAGGTGTTTAAAATTACTTTTACTGACGGGGAGCCTGGTTCTTCCAGAACCCATTCTTGGCCTACACTGAGATGTACTCACGACACAGTCAGTGTTGGGAGCAGGTTTTTAAAATAGCCACTTGTCAAGAGGATAATTTTATTATATTTAGAATTCAGTTCACAAGAAACAGCAGCAGAAAGCCAAGAGAAAAGTGACTCATTTCATCCCCAGCCCCAAAGACAGATCAATTGTCTGATTGGCAATTATCACCACAGGGGTCCCGAGACTGAAACGGGGCCTCCACCTGCCTCATGCAGACACCTGTCACAGAGATACAAGTTTCTGTAGCTCTTAAGCTTGAGGAGTTGTAAAACGTTAGCAACGAAAACTAGGGTTTTCCCCGCACATTTGCAAAAAGCAGCATCAGATAAACTCTCACACCTAAGAGAGAGAGTTAAATCCCAGAAACGAAGAATTTTGATTTGCACATTGAGAGCTGTGAAGTTTTCCCCCTAGATTCAAGATTATAATACAATTTGTGCGTACAATTAGGATTAGAAAGGCACCAAATTGTACCTAGATGCTTTTTTGATAGTTTACTCTCAATTTTCTTACAGGGAGGAAATAATCCTAAAATACAGGTTTGAATGGAGTTATTTTTACCTGCCTCTTCCCCACCCCCAAAATTCAAAGCAGATCATAACATAATTTGGATGGAGGGATAGACTCTGCAGATTTTTTCTTTTCTTTCTTTTCCCAATTTGGCGTGGCTATTTTCTTCCACGATTCAAAAGCATTCCTATGATGTATACTATGTTATTGAATGTTGCTAAGACGAGCTGTATTTAATAAAAGGTTCTATTTCCAACTGTAGACTCGCAGTGAAAAAGCCAGCTCAGATCTGTTTGTCAGATCATCATGCAATGCTGATTATTTAACCACTGACAAATGGCATGGTTCCATCTTATTCCTGGTAGTAGTTTGTGCCTAAATTTTAAGGAAATGAACCAAGAGTTTCTCGGGCAATGAGCTTAGGAGAGGGCACCCATAAAATAAGGACAGCAAACACATCCATCGCTGTTTTTACAGGGCTGACTTAAGACCTTTAGAGAGCCTAGACTCTTAAAAAGGTTACCCAGCCTCCATCCCTTTGTGATTCAAAATACAATAAAAACAATAGTAAACTGCACTTACTGCTATTATTATTGAGGCAGATTGTTTGCATTGCCTGGGCTTTCCCGGGATTAAATGGCACACTTTGGAAGCCCACATCACAGCTAAGGCCACCCAGGTGCTAAAATGAGGGGCCATGGTTCCCACTGCTAAGCCTGCCTTGAAAGAAAGCACTACACCAGGGGCGATTGATCCAGTATTTCAATCATCTCACATGACTAATTGGATCAACCATTTTAATGGAGCTGTCTCATCCATCCAAGCAGCCGCTCAATTAAATCTAACCATCAGCTTAACTGAACCCCCCGCCCCGCCCCCATGGAACAGACCAAATATCTGAACACAAGGAATTCACAGGTTGTTTTCACGTCATGTACACATGGCCTTAATGACGGAGTTGGACTCGTGCCACTGCTGAGTTCATCGACTATACAGCAATCGCTCCCTGATATGTGGTCCCCCCACCTCCTTTCAAACAAAATAGCATCAGCTCAGAATCCATCGGTCCAGTGGCCAAAGAGTGCCTTGGCCTAAGGCTCCCAGCTTCTGAAATGTCTTTGTACAGGTTCTGCCAAGATGTACTTTAGAGGATAGACACCTACCTACTCAGTAAATTATAGCTCCTACAAGCACTTACATGCATATCCGAGCTTGGCAATGTGACGATACATTCCAGAAAATTCACAACACCCTCAAGTAGAAATACGCCAGCCTGTTTTTCCCATAAGTATACTTGCCTGAGTCCTCATTTTTTATTCCCAAACTATGGTCACCTCAGTACAGAAAGGATCCAAGTCTTTGGTGCCTTTAGTAGTCCCCTCCTGGGCACATATGAGGTCCCAAGTGCCCATTAAAGGGGGTTATAGGGCTCTCATGAACGGCTGGAGTGTATAAATTGATATAACTTCTACAGCTGGCAATTGAGTGAAATCTTTCAAAATCACAAACACATATACCCTTTGTCCAGAAAGTTCACTTCCCAGAATTTGTCCCACAGATACACCCACTCTCAGATTTATGGCATCACCTAGATATGTGATTAGTCATTACAGCTTTGTTCAACCAGCAGAAGTTTGGAAACTACCTAAATGTCCATCCATAGGTGACTGGTAAAATACATTTTTGTAAATCTATACAATATGCAGCCACAACAAACGAGGAAACTTCGTATGGATTGATAAGGAACAGTCTCCCAGATATTATATGAATTTTTTAAAAGTCAAGATGAAAACAATATATATAGCTTGCTTCCATTCATTTACTTTTTCAAATTTTTTGTTTTTATTTTAATTTTTTTAAAAATCAGGGTGAAAACAATATATGTTGCATGCTTCCACTCATTTATTTTTTCAATTTTTTAATTTATTTTTTTTACCCATTCATTTATTTTTTAAAGGAAAAATTTATGCATTTGCTTTTTTTTACACTTTTTTGCAAATAACATAGCTCACTTTTAGCTGAAAAAATTAATTTTCTTTCTTACTAAAAATACAGCATTTTGTGATGGTATACAATATTGTTGAATGATAGCCCTATCTCAATCTACTAAAATATTAATATTTGTTTTATTCATTCATGTATTAATTTAGGTGAAATATGCAACAGCTAGTTATTTAGTGGAAAAAATTTTAAACTAGCCTCATCAATTCTGGAAGATGTGTGGATAATCTTAAGACTAATAGGTACCAGAGGTGACTTTGGGAATGTTTCTCTGGAACTGGACAAAATTCCCTGTATTTTTCTCCCTCTTCTACTCTAAATGTCTGTGATAAAGCTGAGTACACTTAGTGGAGCCCTCTTTTCAGAACACACATATTTGCTTTATCATGAGTACTTAATATCTGAAAGCATATCATCGTTCATTCATTCAACAAGTATTTATTAAGATACCACTGATGCCAGATGCTGAGAAAGCAGCAGGAAGCAAACAAGGTCCTGGATGCCATGAGGTCAGAGCCCATGAACACAACATACAGTCAGTCCTCCGGGTCCGTGGATTCCACATCTGCAGATTCAACCAACCTCGGATGGAAAATATTCAGGAAAAAAATGTTCCAGAAAGTTCCAAAAAGCAAAGCTTGAATTTGCCTTGTACCGGCAACTATTTACATAGCATCGTATTTACAACTATTTACACATCATTTACATTATATTAGGTATTATAAGTAATCTAGAGATGATTTAAAGTATACGGTAGGATGTGAGTAGGTTATATGCAAATATTAAGCCATTTTTTATAAGGGACTTGAGCATCCTTGAGTTTAGGTCTCCGTTGGGGGGGGTGGTGGTCCTGGGACCAATCACCCTCAGATAGCAAGGGGCGGCTATAACAGTCACACAGTGGTAAGTGCTATGAAGAAAAATAAAATGCATGCTTCTGAGTCATGGGCATCCAACGTTTTCTCCTTTCTACCTTAGAAAGTACAAAAGGGAGAGAAGGAAACTGAGTCACTGGCCATTCAATGGCACTAAAATAAACCACACTGAGCATTGGTCATGACAAATTCTTGAGGGGCTGGGGAGGAGTCTGGGTTTTCAACACAACGCTCTTCCCAGTGGAATGTTGGGTGAATTCTGTTCATCACCTGGCTGGAAATGGACAATGGTTCTCTGTGCTCCAGGACAGACATTTAGAGATGAATAAAATCCACAGGAAGTCCTTATCAGTCTGAATATAGTCTTTGAGATTTAAACACGTACGAAGCCTGACCGTCAGGGATCTGGTGAGAATGACAGTAGGCGAGAAGAGGCCTTCTGCCCAGACCCGAAACCCGGGATATCCAGAAGGAATAGCCCTCAAAAGTGTGGCTACTGGGAAATGTAACAAACAAAACAGAAACCTGGTAAAAGAGAGACACGAAATATCACTGTCCTATCTGGGTGACCTACCCTGCGGGCAGGTACAGGGAGATTGTCTGGGTCACGTTGCACACATCAACAGCCTCAGAGCAGCTTTATCACTCCACCACCACATCCAACCTCTGAGAGTGGTGAAAAGTTGTTCTGCACACGTGTTCCCTCTTTCCCCCTTATTTTTAGGGTCAGTCTGTACCTGCAGTGTCAGATCACAGAACCATCGTAAGCACCGCCCGGCTGCCTCTTTAGCTCTCATTTCATCTTAGTTCTATGGTAAATTGAGGTTGAAAGCTCTACACCAGCCCTGATGTCGCCACCTCCAACCATTTCAGTTCTCTGTGCTCATCTTCCAGAACATTCCTCAATAAGGGATTGTCTTAAAGACGCTACCCCTTGGCCCCTAGCATAAAGGCTTGCGGTCAAAGATCTGATGATAATCGAGTTCCCTTTCTGAGTCGTTGGCTGCTTTTATCTCTTGTCCAAAGGATCTCTTTTCTTTTTTTTTAATCCAAAACATTTACTCGAATACGTGTTGATGTGGCTCATCCCGGGTTGATACTCTCAGGGACACGGTCTATTTCAATATGTAGCTTCCAACCTTGTCGTATTTCAGGAAAGTTCTCTTGCATTATAGTTCCCGGCTCTGTGCCACCATATTGCTTTTCTCTTTGGAGAGCCAGCCGTGTTATGCTGATGTCAGATGCCCTGGCTGCAAACCTTGAGTTTCACGCCTCCAAACACAGCCCCTACTCTCTCTCTCTGTCTGTCTCTCTCTGTCTTCCGGGCTCTTATTGACTGCAGCTCTCACTTTCCAGTTTCCTCCCTCCCTCCCTGCTCTCCCTCTACTTCAGGATTTTTGTCTCCTCTTCCCTAAAAGGACCATAAACTCCTTAAGACCTCGCCCACCACCTTATCCATCGTTTCTGTAGCCCCCAAATCTGTCCTCAACCACACAGCTCTGAGATCCTTGTAGATAGCCATCAGATATTCTTGTAATCGAATCAAATAACCTCTTTGCCCTGAGGTCCCTCTGATTGGCTCCTGGGGGGTTGTAATCATCTGCTTCTTGAGTGAAGTAGAGGGCGCGATAGAGATCTGAAAGCGGAAAATGCCTTTAAATTTCCAATAGGAGGTTGGGAGTCATATCGCCAGCTGTCCCCTCCCTGGGGGTCTTGCCTAATCTGCTGTCAGAATCCTGGATGAAATGCATAGGCTTTTCCCACTGGGTTTGCGTGTGTGGTTGAAAAAGTAGTGCATAGCTTCATATATCATTATTAACAAGGAAGAAAGGCCATTAAAAATTTTACTTATACTTGTTGGGTTTGTGGTCATTTGGGTGCAATGCACCTTGCCTCTCTTACGCACTTACTTTGTTTAATAACATTGTTCTGAGAACTGAGTGATTCCCGATTCTATTTTTCACAAAGTAAGTCATTTTCATATACTATATTGAAAACAGTCCCTTATTTTGTCTTCGACTGATATTGTGTTGGTGTACCCCAGGTAATTAAAGTAATATTTAAAGTCTTGTTTTTCATCAATTAGATTTAAATAACTTTTTGTCTTTTCTCATTTCTAATCAAATTAGATTATTCTTATCATACTTTTCCAAAATCATTTGTAAACTAAACAGAGTTTTCAAATGTTTTTGCTGGCAGGGCCCCTGCCAAAACATTTTCAAAAACCATTTATTAAGAAGAACTTTCATTGTATGTTTACATAATCACAAAGAATATCACTTCCAGCTCTTTATATTTTATGAACATTTGTAAATACAATGGTTATGTCACTCTTAAAAAGTTTTTTCTTCAATAGATCAGTCTAATAAATACTCAGCAGTCTAATAAATACTAAGGTCAGGGATCTTAGGATGAGTTTATTAAACCCCTAAAGTCTGGAACTTGATTGCCTGAATTCCAATCCTGCTCTACAACTAACTGCAATTTTAGGAAGTTTTTAACCCCTCTATCCTCTGTTTCTTTATTTGCAAGATAACATTTTTGTAAAATGAAATTAGCTAATACACTCAATAAGCAGGTGCCTGCCGCAAAGCAAGCCCTCGGAAGAAATCATAATCTACTATTAGAGTAAGCCCTCTTTGAAATAGACAGCCTTCAACCTCCACACAGTATACTCTGCAGCCCTGTGTTTGCATTCTTTAGACTTTGTTTTGTTTTGTTTTAATTTTTATTGGAGCATAGTTGATGTACAATGTTGTGTTAGTTTCAGGTGTACAGCAAAGTGAATCAGTTATACATATACATCTATCCACTCTTTTTTAGATTCTTTCCCCTTATAGGTCATTACATAGTATTGAGTAGAGGTCCTCGTGCTATACAGTAGGTCCTTATTAGTTATCTATTTTATGGATAGTAGTGTGTATATGTCAATCCCAATCTCCCAATTTATGCCTCCCCCCTTCCCCCTAGGGAACCATAAGATAGTTTTCTACATCTGTGACTCTGTTTCTGTTTTGTAGATAAGTTTGCATTTGTACCATTTTTTTAGATTCCACACATATGCGATATCATATGATATTTGTCCTTCTCTGTCTGACTTACTTCACTCTGTATGACAACCTCTAGGTCCATCCATGTTGCTGAGGACTTTGTTGATAGCTTAAATTAACTTGAATAAAGAATTGGAACGCCATTGACACGGGGCTTTGGGGTGTGAATGCTTGTACTATGCCTGAACTTCCACAAAGATAAACCCAACTCTGCAACATTCCATCTTGTTCCATCAGAAAAAGAACAGTAGGTCCAGACTAGTCTTCACAATGAGGAGTCCTTCCGCTTTAGAGGAGGGGTAAAGACAATGAGGTCCCAGTAATTCTGAAATCCTCCTGGTCCAGGATGGTGTGCTTCTCAACACAGAAATGTCAAGAGAATACATGCCTCAAATACTGGTTTTGTTGTTTAAATCAATAGACATTCAACAAAGCCTCGTCGATAATAATGCTGGGCTGTTTATTCTGAAAATGCATTTAGACAAATGATCCCTCTCAAGGGCAAGAACTCCTTTTATATTTCCCCTCTCCTGATCAAATTTGCTCAGGAACGTGGAAATCCTGATGTTATCCTCTTGCAAACACACTCAAATCAAACCATCCTGGTGCTGTCAGATAGGGGTTCATAAAAGCAGGTTGTCAAAATCGGTGGGTCAATTAAGGTGAGTGAAAGAACTCAGTGACAAAAAGACAAATACAGATGATTCCACTTATATGAGGGACCTGGAAGAGTCAAATTCATGGAGACAGAAGGTAGAATGGTGGCTGCCAGGGGCTGGGGGAGGGGAATGGAGAATTATTGTTTAATGGTAGAGTTTCAGTTGAGGAAGATGGAACGTTCTGGAGATGGAGGGTGATGGTTGTACAACAATGGAGACGCCCTTAATGCCACTGAACTGTACACTTAAAAATGGTTAAGGGCTTCCCTGGTGGCACAGTGGTTGAGAATCTGCCTGCCAATGCATGGGACACGGGTTCGAGCCCTGGTCTGGGAAGATCCCACGTGCCGCGGAGCAACTAGGCCCGTGAGCCACAACTACTGAGCCTGCGCGTCTGGAGCCTGTGCTCTGCAACAAGAGACACTGCAATAGTGAGAGGCCCGCGCACCGCGATGAAGAGTGGCCCCCGCTTGCCGCAACTGGAGAAAGCCCTTGCATAGAAACGAAGACCCAACACAGCCAAAAATAAATAAATAATAAATAAATAAATTTAAAAAAAAATAGAATCTAGGCAATAAAATAAAGTCTAACCTTTAAAAAAAAAAAATGGTTAAAATGGTCCATTCTACGTTATGTGAAAACAGTGGACCTTAGTGAACTCCATTCTGTCTCTGCCAACATCGAATGCATTCCAAGGTTCAAGCCTGAAAATGGTAGAGGAGGTTGGTGTGGGTTTAATTTTCTTCCAGGTGGTTGAGCTCAGTTCTCCTGACCCAGTACCTTATTCCTCAGCCAGATCCCAGGTTTCACAGTGAGTGGAAGACTGGGGCCCTGGCACATGGCGTGTGCGTGTGTGTGTGTGTGTGTGTGTGTGTTAAGGGGCTGGATGAGTGTTACACAACTGAACAGAGCAGAGATAAACACTTCAACACAGGGCCAAGGAGACTACACTGCAGGTCAGAGGTGATAGAACAGCATTGGGTAACCAGAGCTGGTGGAGACAAGCTTCTGGAAGACAATTAGACAAAATCCATTATTATTTTTAAAACATGAAGATTCCATATCTACCAACTCCACTTCTAAGAATTAATAGTCAGGAAGAAAATATAAATATATAATATATCTAACGCTTCAGGCACAAGAATGGTGGCTGGAGAATTTTTATAATAGCAAAGCAATAGGAAACCAGGTACGTTTGCAACAGTTGGGTTTGGTTAAAATAAATTTTGATGTAGCCATAGGATGTGACACCAACCATCCGTTTTGTATTTGTGTTTATATTTATATAAGAATGTTTAATGGTATAGAAAAATACTTATGCCATATTGTTACACAAACGAGGCAGATTACATAATAGCTTGTTTAATATAATTCCATTTTTAAAAAGGTATATAAGTAGATAAATACATAGAGAGAGATACAGGTATTTATCTGAAAGCACAAATAGCAAACTATTAACGAGTTGTTTTGTAGATGATGAGGCTACTGGTGATTTTAATTGTCATATAGTTGCTTTAGTTAATTTTCTATTATAGGTCTGTGAGACTTTTGAAGAGCAAAAATAATTTTTTAAACAAATAAAGGAGGTGCATACTACATATATGTGTTTAGTATGCATTTAAATTTTCGGCCAAGCAGTGTTTTATTTAACACAGTGGTTCTCAACGGACCGCCCGCACACCCGGATATCCCAGAGACAACTTTCAGGAAGTCTGTGAAATCCAAACTATTCTCCAAATCCCCAAACACTAAGCTGTTATTTACTTTTTTCACTGTGATGACCATTGCACTGATGGTGCAAAAGCAAGGGGGGGTAAACCTGCTGGAGCCCCAGCACAAACAGGGGCAGTGGTCAAATTTGACTTAGTAAACATTGTATTGTTCACTGCCAACACAGTGAAACAAGGCAGTGTTGCTTGAGAGTGTCCTTGATAGGGGCTTCCCTGGCGGCACAGTGGTTAAGAATCCACCTGCCAATGCAGGGGACACGGGTTTGAGCCCTGGTCCGGGAAGATCCCACATGCCGTGGAGCAACTAAGCCCGTGCACCACAACTACTGAGCCTGAGCTCTGGAGCCCGTGAGCCACAACTACTGAGCCCATGTGCCACAACTACTGAAGCCTGCGTGCCTAGAGCCCATGCTCTGCAACAAAAGAAGCCACCGAAATGAGACGCCCACGCACTGCAAAGAAGAGTAGCCCCTGCTCACTGCAACTAGAGAAAGCCCGCGCACAACAACAAAGACCCAGCACAGACAAAAATAAATAAATTAAATAAATTAAAAATCAAAATTTGTAAAAAAAAGAAAAGTGTCTGTGATAAAACAGTAACAGTGATTAATTTTATTAAGTCCTGACTGATCTTTGAAAGCCTGGGTTTTTAATATTCTGTGTAACAAAATGGAAAGTACACAAAAACACTTCTGCTGGGTCTTAAAGGACAACAGCCGTCTCCAAGGAAAGTACCTGGGCAGTTGCTTGAGTTGCACACTGAACTAATTCTCTCCCCTCCCCCTGCACCTCTGTGGAATTCGTTATTACTTGAGAAATGATAAGCTATAGTGGTTCAGACTTGGGTATTTAGCAGACATGTTCTTTAAAATGAATAAAGTGAGTCTGTCACTTCAAGGAAAACAATTGACAGTGTCAGTTGCTGATGATAAAACACAAAGGTTTCGATTGAAAATTAGAATTTTAGAAGATGTGTATCTGTCACAGTGAACTTGACAGTGTTGCAATATTTTAAAGA
Source organism: Balaenoptera musculus (assembly GCF_009873245.2). Lineage (NCBI taxonomy): Eukaryota > Metazoa > Chordata > Mammalia > Artiodactyla > Balaenopteridae > Balaenoptera > Balaenoptera musculus. The sequence continues at coordinate 56,047,945 of NC_045804.1, read as the reverse complement.
TTTTTCTGATGATGTCAGCTGTGATATTAGTTAATGTGACTGTTTTATACTGTATTAAAAATGAATTATTATTTGGAAGATCTGCATAACTCACTGAACCAATATTTTCCGAATGACCCATGCATACTATTTTAAGAATCGTGCATTGGTTAAAGATCCATTCAAAGTGCAAGCCAGGCTAATAAATTTTAATGCAACGGGTCACAAAAAGTTCACTGATATGATTTCAGATTCCACATTGTAACTAACCATAAGAAACTACTAAACAGTATGGCAGTTCCTCAGGATATTAAAAATAGAATCACTGTACAATCCAGCAATTCTACTTCTGGGTATATATCCAAGAGAATCAAAAGCAGAGACTCAAAGAGATATCTGTGCACCCATGTTCACAGCAGCATGATCCGCAATAGTCAAAAGGTGGAAGCAACCCAAGTGTCTATTAACAGATGAATACATAAAGAAAATGTGGTCTAAACATACAATGGAATATTATTCAGCCTTGAAAAAGAAGGAGATTCTGACACCTGCTCCAACATGGATGAACCTTGAGGACACAGTGCTCAGTGAAATAAGCCAGACACAGAAGGACACAGACTGTATGAGTCCACTTACGTGAATTACCTGGAGCGGCCAAATTCATAGAGATAGAAAATAGAATGGTGGTTTCTACGGGCTGGTGGCGGATGGGGCGGGGGGCGGAATGGGGAGTTATTGTTTAATGGCGCCAAAATTTCAGTTTTCCAAGATGAAAAGAGTTATATAGAGGGATGGTTGATGGTTGCACAGCCATGTGAATGTACTTAATGCCTCTGAACTGTACCCTTAAAAATGGTTAAAACCTTAAGAGGGGAGGAAGGAAGGAAGGGAGGGAGGGAGAAAGGGGGGAAAGAAAGATGGAAGGAGGGGAGGGAGGGAAGGAGGGAGGGAGGGAGGGAGAAAAAAGAGAAGAAAAAATAAACTACAATTTGTCAGGTTTGAGTATTGCATCAAAGAACACTATCCACAATTATCTGAAAGGCTATTAAAATACTCCTCCCTTTTCAACCATATACCTGTATGAGGTCAGATTTTCTTTATACACTTCAACCAAAACAACATATTGCAACAAACTGAATGCAGAAGCAGATACGAAACGTAGCCGTCCTCTTTAACAAGCCAGACATAAACGTGAATTGCAAAAATGTAAAGTAATACCACTCTTCTCACTACATATTTTTTGTTTTGGAAACTGTAGTGATTGTCCACAGAAATGTGTTATTTATGTTAACATGTAATGCTTGTATTGTGGCTATTATTTGAATGAGTTAATAATACATGTTTAATATGTTTCTGTTTTAACTTCTAATATGATAAATATCCATACATATAACCCACATAAATAAAAGCACTTTGTGGGCTTCGATAATTTTCAAGAGTGGTTCTGAACCCCAAAGAATCATGGGTTTGGCACATAGTAAATGCTCATTAAACCTTTGTCGATCGACACTCCCTTGTCTACTCCTTGTTGGGAATTGAGTAAGAAGTCAGGGTGTCTAGATCTCCACGCTAATGGATACAGTACATCTGGGGGGAAACCTGTGGACCTGCTCTCACACCCGGAATCCCCTCCCCAGGCACCTGTTAGAAGCCTGCTGCGTCCTGCTGCCCATCAAACACACAGATCCTACGCTCATACCAACCATTTGCCAAAATGTTATCCAACAATGCTGCACATAACTGAGCTGCCGAAAGAACGTGCCCCGGGGTGTGTTTAAAAGAAACGTTACAAGTTAAGATAACAGATGATTCTGTAAAACACGAATCAACATCGTCCGAAGGTTGCTAGCCCACAAATTACAAACTCGGCAAAGAGATACGTGTGGTTCCATGGCGGTCCACTGAGTCCTCTCCTGGATTGCTTTATCCAGATTTTTTGCTGCCTTAGTTGTTGTTGTAATTCGTATCGCATTGCATTATAATCCTGAATTTGCACAAAGGGGTGATGAATACCAAAAAAAAAAATCCCTCATTACTTGAGACGCATTCCTGAGTTTTACAACAAAAACCACCCAGACAGAAGGACTGGAAACGGGGCTGCCAGAGGAAGGGCATTCCTGCCTCTTTTGATCAATGAAATTGATGGCACGATCCTTAGGGGAGTTATAGTGATGAGGAGTTTCCTGGCTGGCTTGCCTGCCCCTGTGAGTGGACCGCTGAGTTTGCTCCATGGCTGAGCACACACACTTGGGTTTTGTAACACCCACCCTGCGAGCTCCTCCTGTGTCCCTTAGTACCCACCGTGGCCATGAGTGCTGCCTGGAACATCTCCCACTGCTTGCACCCTGACTCCCTACCTTTGGCCTCTGCCTGGCCACTGGGAGCCCCCTTAGCCAGAGTGAGGGTGAGCCAGGGAGGTAACGGCTCCCAGGAAATCCTCAACCCCTGGCTGGCAAGACTCGCCAGGTAAATAGCTCTGCTCTCCTTCCTCTTGGGTGGGGCAACTCTGGAGTTTGCTCTGTACTGTCTCCTGGGGGTTCCCAGAGACACTGAGCACCGGTGCCCACCGTGGGAATCTGCTCAATTGTGCATCTTGACTATTGTTTTCCTTCCACATCTCAATTACCCTCCTCCCATCTGGTGTTTCCTAGGATCACCTCCCAAATAAATTACTTGCACAAAACTTTCGCCTGGGGAACTGCTTCTGAGAAACCCAAGCTAGGACGCGATTTAAAGTGAATGTCATAGAGAACAGACCTGTGGTTGCCAAGTGGGAGAGGGGTGTGGGAGGGATGGAGTGGGAGTCTGGGATTAGCAGATGCAAACTATTATATATAGATGGATAAACAGCAAGGTCCTACTGTATAGCACAGGGAACTATACTCAATATCCTGTGATAAACCATAATGGAAAAGAATATGAAAAAGAATGTATATAGGGCTTCCCTGGTGGCGCAGTGGTTGAGAATCTGCCTGCCAATGCAGGGGGCACGGGTTCAAGCCCTGGTTTGGGATGATCCCACATGCCGCGGAGCAACTGGGCCAGAGAGCCACAACTACTGAGCCTGCGCGTCTGGAGCCTGTGCTCCACAACAAGAGAGGCCGCGATAGTGAGAGGCCCGCGCACCGCGATGAAGAGTGGCCCCCGCTCGCCGCAACTAGAGAAAGCCCTCGCACAGAAACGAAGACTCAACGCAACCAAAAATTTTAAAAATAAATAAATAAATAAGTAAAACTAAAATCAATGGGCCATAAGGTTTAAAAAAAAAGAAAAAAAAGAATGTATATATATGTATAACTGAATCACTTTTCCATGCAGCAGAAATTAACACAACATTGTAAATCAACTATACTTCAATAATAGAAATTAAAAAAAAAAAAAAAAAGAAGCACGTGTCAAAAGTTGAGTCTTCAGTTAACTTTTTTTTTCTTTCCCTGGTTCCCCTTAGATTTGGCTGAACATGGATGAGCACCTCTCACACCCTGAGACCCCAGCTCCCGGCGCCCGGCATCTTTTCTCAGGAAGAATCAAACGGGTCCTAAAACATGGCGTGGCCTGGGCAAGAAGCAGTAAAGCTCATTCTTTCCCAGATCAACCTCAGCGCCCTGCCTCTGCCCCGCAGTCCTCCCTGCCAGCTGCTTTCAGTTTTCTGCACCTACAGGGTCCCCAGGCAGAACTCAGGGAGGGCTGGTTCTCACCAGGGTGGAGGGGGACGAAGTACAGCTGGGATGGGCAGGCAGTGGCCTCAGCCAGCAGTCTTCCCCGTGGGGTGACCGTGTACCCAGCCGGCCCACCGGGCTCTGCGGCCCAGCCGCTCTCCCGGTGACCGCGGGCTTGCATGGGCCTTGCCCCCAGCTCTCTGTGTATCCTTGATCTCAGTTTGCTTTTCTGGCCCCTGACCCTTCCATCAGCCCAAACTTCAAGTGTTATCAGGCTCTTTTGTCCTCATCTCCGCTCTGTCCTGATCGCCTCAACTGGCTGTCAACACCACACAAACGCAGAAGGACAGGACATTTCATGTGGTCAATTGAGTGGTTAACAAGAAAAGAGGTTGCTTTTATTATTATTTTTTTTAAAGCGAGTAACTTGTTTAACTTGCATTGGTCAACCATTTGACCTAATCGACTCATTGGTTCCAATGGTCAAGCTGATAGAATTGGGCAAATAAATGGGAAAGAGCAGAGCGGTTCAAGGCCTCCGTCCTCCCCTCCTTCTGATCTGAGAGTGAGAAAAATTGCTACCAAAGAAACGGAGTTTCCAAGCTCGTGTTGTCACCAGGCCGTTTTTATTTCATGAAAGAGAGTCGTGTTCGGGGAAACACAACTTCATCTTCTCTGGGGTTTTAAAAACACTCTGTGAACCTCTTCTAGAAAACAAAAGCAAATTTCTCCTGAAGGCTTCCATGCTTTGGGTGGTTTGTTAGGTCTTTAAAAATTATCTCAGTGAGGAAATAAATAGGTCATCCTGAAACCACCTTTAAAGTCGTGGTTTTAAAAAACCATCAAAGAAAAATATAATAACAGTGGAGGGCAAAAAGTGGAGGAAAAGTCCAGAATTCCACTGGCCTCGTGCTTATGTGCACATATGTACACACTTTATCATATACACTCACAAACAAGGCTTACGCATCAGTGATCTAAAAAAATTGGGACTTAATCCCCAAAAAGGAAAAATAGATTTTACTTTCATTGTAAAATTCCTTTTACAATGAAAGTAAAGGCATCTAAAAGCTCTGAATACAACCAGATTGATTATTTTGACAAAAGAGATTCATCAAAGTAATTGAAGAGTTGAGGAAATTTTTAAAAAATTTACACCCACATTTCAATTTTTCTGGAAGGTAATTTGACAACATTTATTAGAAACCTTAAAAATATTCATTCTCTTTGACCGAGAAATTGCAATTTTAGATATCTATACCAAGAAATTTTCAAAAATTCAGACACAGGCTAATCCTCAAGATATTCACTGCAGTATTGATTAAAGTAACACAGACCTAGAAGCAACTTACATTCCAATAGTAGAATTGGACAGAAAAGCAAATTATGATATATTCATGCTATAGAATATCATTTGGCCATCAGAATTATCACGATGAAAAAATTGTAATAATGCTCCAAAAATAGTGTTAAATAAAATAGGATGTTACTGCACAGTTGGTATAATTTCAACTAAATATATGAGAAATACACACACATGTGACCTTGATATTCACAGATGACACATCCATGATGTTCACAGGGATGGGAGGTCTGGAAATTTTGTGTTTCCCCAACTTTACAGAGAACAGAATATTTCTAGTAAAATGAGCGTACTCATGGGTTGGTTGGCGAGACTCATTCATTCAATTAGTATGTGATTCAATCCTGCACTTCTGTAGTTTTACAACTCACTACATGCAATGCATTTTCAGGAATATCCAAGGATAAGGGAAACTAAATATTAAATTGATGACTCAAGGACTTAGCATATACATGTGAATAAAAAGGATTGGAGGGAAATTACCCTTAAACAAGGCATTTTTCTTGAGAGTGTTATTATTTATAATATATATAACATATTTAATTGCTATTATTTATGATAAATAAAATATATAAAATCACTATGCTTACTTATAATAAATATATATACTATATATAATAATCACTATGCATAATACATACTATATAATATGTTTCCTTATTGTCTCTAGTAAACTTATATCATTCCTATAATTAGAAAATAAATAATATGTTTTTAAATGTATCCACGTGTAAACCATTCCATCATAACTGCTCAGCCAGTCCAATGAGAGCAATCTAGCCACAATCAGGCTGCCAGAACCACCAAAAGTTCCAGCATGAGTTTCTCACCTGGTATCCTGCATACTTCAATAACTCTCAGGATGATGATAAAAATTGATAGGAATTACAACACCAAATTTCAAACTTTTCTTATAGTATATAAATAAATACTCAAGAAATCGTATACTCAGACTCCATTTATTTGGAATTTGAAATAATCTTCATCCCCAGATGGGGTCAGTCACCCCATGAAGCAGTTATCCTAAACTCTTATAGGCATTTATTACAATTATAACCAGAATTTGTGTTTGTCTAGTGTCTGTCCTCCCCTCCCCCAAAAATGAGAGCAGAGAGAGTACCTGTTTTGTGCACTGCTGTATCTCTAGCAGGAAGTCGAGGTGGCACAGCAGACACTGCCAGTGGCCGACCCCACATCACCAGGGCCCAGGTTCCTGCAAGCTGACAGCTCCCCATCTCAAGAAACTGCTTCTTTTTATTGAGGAGTTTGCTGGAGGTATGCAAACAAATTAATGCCCCCAGGGGTAACTCTCAACCAATGAGGGGTGGGAATAAATGCCCCGCCCTCCTGGCCTGTACATAGACAATTCTTTCTCTGGTGCCCACAGCATGACTGAGCCCCGCCTTTCACTGCATGCCTCTCCCCCACTCCCACTTCCGGGGGTGACCTCACAGATAAACCACCTGCACTGCGTCCTTGCCTCAGGCTCTGCTCTGAAGTGAGCCCAATGGAGACACTTGGCTCACAGTTGGTTTTCAGTAAATATTTGTTGATTAGATGGACGAGCAAATAAATTCTCACTGTGCCTGGTTTAGGATTAACAGTGTCTGGCAAATCCTTTTCTCACAAACAGTGTGAAATTATTAATATAAACAAGCCTGTGGTAAACAGAATCAATACAAAGAAATTTAAGGACAAAATTGCCTCTCGTTTTCATAGAATGATTTGATGCTATGTATAAGTTATTTGTATTACTAAATAAAGCAGGTCCCCCCCAAATCCAGGCCATAGTATTGTAGCCATATTTTTCCTGGTAACGGAAATAACCATTTCATCCAGGAAGAAAGCCACCATTTTCAAAGGACTACAGTAGTCACAGTATATTTTTGATCTCCCTCCTTTCTGAGCAAAGAAAGGTCATGGATTAAACTAAATTTGGGGTAGGAATCACATAGGTCATTTTTGACTAGTTACACATCATTAGGAAAATACCTTCAGCACCCCTTTTCATGAGCCTCCTAGATTTCAACATCTGTGAACAGCTGGACAAGCCAGCTGAGCTGGGATCAGTTCTTATATGGCCAAATGTAAACAATCACTGGGACACTGATTAATTTCTCAAGACTCAAAAATAATTAAAATAACAATAATCTCTCACCCACACACTCCCCCATTTTTACAACCATTTAGCGGGGAGGCGGTGGAGATCAACCGTGAAATTCTGTTCCCGTTACTGCCCTGTAGCTTGTAACAGGGTGCACCCTTGAGATTCATTAGGAGAAAAGATCCTTGTGTTAGCCTGTACCTACAAGCTGGGAGCCAAACATGCATACAAACCCCGGGGGGGTAAATTTCCCTATGTGAACTTATGCAGGAGAATATTTAAGGGTAGATACCCCAAAGAATTGAAAGCAGGGACTCAGATATTTCACTCCCATGTTCATAGTGGGCAAAATGTGGAAGCTACCCCAGTGTCCATCGACAGATGAATGGATCAACAAAATGTGGTCCATACACACAATGGAATACTATTCTGCCAATGAAAGAAGAAGATTTTAACTTGCTTCAACATGGATAAACTTGGAGGATGGGTGCTAAGCGAGGTAAGCTAGTCACAAAAGGACACATACTGTATGATTCCACTTTACAAGGTCCCTAGAGGAGTCCAATCCATAGAGAGAGAACGTTGGACGGAGGTTGCCAAGGGCCAGGGGAGAAGGGGATGGGGAATTAGTGTTTAATGGGGACAGAGTTTCAGTTTAGGAAGATGAGAAAAGTTCTGGAGATGGATGGTGGTGATGGTTGCACAACAACGTGAATGAATTTAATACCCCTGAACATACACTTTAAAATGATTAAAATGGTAAATTTTATGTATATTTTACCACTAATTTTTTTAAAAAGAATATTTAAGCACACACCTCCACACTAGGGCTTAGAAACTCAGTGCTTCCAGGGACCAGGTGAGTGTCTCCAGTGGTGCAACTGACAGGCTGTCTGGGGCCATTCGGGCAGCTATAACAAAATACCACAGCCTGGGTAGCTTTTAAACAACAGAAATTTATATCTCAAAGTTCTGGAGCTGGAAGTTTGAGATCAGGGTGCCAGCGTGATCAGGAGAGGGCCCTCTTCCAAGTCATGGACTTCTTGCTGTGTCCTCACCTGGTGGAAGGGCTGAGCAGCTCTGTGGCGTCTCCTTTATAAGGGCACTAATCCCACACATGCATCCTTTCCCCATGTCGTGCCCTGTGCCTCTCTTCCATCCGGCAGTTCCTATGGGAAACGATATCTTTTTATAATAAACAGGAAATTTAGTAAGTAAAATCCTTCTCTGAGTTCTGTGAGCTGCTCCAGCCATTTAAGTGAATCCAAGGAGGGGGTTTGTGGGAACCTCCCATTTCTAGCCCGTTGGTCAGAAGCCCAGGGGACAACCTGGACTTGTGATTGGCATCTGGAACGAGAGGTAGGACAGTCTAATAGGACTGAGTCCTCACCTGTGGACATGATGCCATCTCCTTGGTGGTGCTGGAAAACCCACACCACACACCAGAATGGGTACCAGAATCATTTTACCTCTCAACAGAGTGTCACCTGCATGAGGTCAAGGACCACATCTCAATCCCCCACTGTCAGAATATCGTTGGTCATCAATAAATATATTCTGAATAAACTTATTAATTAAAACCTTTTAAAAGGCAGTATGCTTTAAAACTCTTTAGTAATTACATATAACTTAAGTAATTGTAATTGTACTTATAATTTAGTACTTTTCTCTTTAAAATTAAATGGTTCTGAATCATGGATTGATCTAATCCTGTCTGTGCACCCAGCTTGAGGAAAGCTCATTTTAACTTAACTTGAACCTTTATTTTGACATGAATATTGTGAAGAAAACTTTAAGGCTTCAGCACTAATTGTGTGTCTACTAATAAACTTCGATCGTGGAGTAATCTGTCATCAGAAGAATTTGAAGGAGAATACAATGTAAAAAAATCCACCAAACGAGTTGAAACGGAATGCTTTCTGAGGCGTGGAAAGAGGCAGGTGACTCAGGGGGGCTTCATTTAGGTTAGAAGCCTTGAAGAATTCATTGGCGTGCATACCTTTCATTTATAAAAATAACCATCTTGAAAAAAGAAAGAAAAAAAGTAAATCAAGAATTTAAAATAAGAGAAAGCAGTGCACGGATAGAGGTGAACACAGGGTACTATTGGTGGCCCGTAAAAATATGTCATGGGGGGCGGGGGGCAGAAAGACGGTCCACAAAAAAGTTTAAGCGTCTAAAGAAGTGAGTGAAATAATTCACTACTCAGAGGCAATCACTACAATATATTCTTCTTGTATGACACATATTTTAATGTGTTTTAAATAACTGAGGTAACGATGAAGATACAATTTCACATCTTACTCTTTTCCACCTGATACTGCAGAAGAACCATTTTTCCCATATAACTATGGCTATAAAAGAGAGAAAGCAATTCTTTGAAGTCTTTATAAAGGTCATAACCTTTGATTCTGTATTCACTTACTAATCCTGTTCATATCTAGACTAAGGAAATAATCCAAAATGGATAAGTATTTATGTACAAAATTTTCATTGAAGCGTTATTTATAATAGTAAAAAATTAGAAACAGGCACAAATTCCAATAACAGGAAAAAGGCAAATTATGATACATCCATAAGATGGACTACTTTGAGGTCACTAAAAATTATGTTTTCTAATAATGCATATTGTTAGGAGCATGTTTAATGAGTACAAATTTTCTGTTGAATAAATAAAGCAGGATACAAAATTATATATTTTTATCATCTTTATGTTATACACACATAAATTTATATACAACTATGCACAGAAAAAGTTGAATATATGATCCTTTAGGTGTTCACCACGCTTAACTCCAGGTGGTAGGAATCAAGTGATTTTTATGTTCTCATTATATTTTTCTATCGTTTCTAAATTTCATGCAATAAGTAGGCATTAATTTCTTTATCCAGGTGGGGAAAGATAATATTTTAATAACGTCTCTTGATTGAGTTAATGCACAAAAGTCATTAGAAATTTTTTTTAAAACTTGGATAATTCTACACTATACATGAATGATAACTGTAAATAAATCATATTTGTATGACAGTCCTTAATTAGGTGGAAATAGTAGTACTTAAAAAAACTTTCTTGGGTTAAGTTTTAAAGCTTTTGATTCATAAATTCCAAGCTAAGTACTAGAGCTGTCAGGCCCTTCAAATCAATCACTGTGTATCAGGACCTTTTTTTTTTTTTTCTTTATGACAGTTTTGAAATGTTATTTCACCAACTTAGGGACTGGAGATGATCAAGATGATAAAGAATTGGATTTTACAAACTCTTGAAGTCAAAATTTATTTTTTCAGGGACGTATTTATGTTTCTTGCCTCCAAAACAGGGCAGTCCATTCAGAGAACACCCTGAAAGACGGAAAGATGTTAATGGCCCATGAGAAGTTTGAAAGGATTTCCTAACCTGTAGGAGAGCTTCAAAGTAGGCCAACCCACAAGGCCATGGGCGAGAGCAGAGCCAGGAACGGGGTCTATCCGGTGAGCTGGCCACGAAGGAGGGAGCAGCTCTTGGCCCCAGGGATGCACTATTTTTGCTTTTGAGCAGGCGAGATGAGGGGAGGAGATTGAGGAAAGAGAACCTAGAGTTTAGCTGGGGGCATGTTTTTATCTGAGATGCTCAGGGAGACGTCCAAATAGGTGTCAGGTAGGCAGCCGGCTGGAGGAACCTGTAGCTCTGCGGCTCAGAGGCAGCTGGACTGCGGTGAACTTGCCTGCAGTACCATTTTCTGCTGGCCCCTCCGGAACCCTCTCGCCCCTCTCCCACACACTCCATGCACGGCCCCACTGATCAGCCTGCAGTTCCCAACTGGCCGGACTCCTACCCATCTAGATCTTTGCCATGATTCTCTCCCTCTGCCTCCCGACCACCCTCCAGCCAATCACCTGGCTGCATCCTACCGGATGGATGGGTTTGACCCTTCCCTTCCCCCACCCCCAATCAGGCTGGTCCCCGATGTCCTGCTTTCCCACAGCTCCTCCTCATGGCCCCCTTGTCACACTGCGTTGCATCTTCGCCTCCCCCAGGAATTACTTGAGGCAGGACATGTGTCTTATTTAGGTTGTGTCCCGAGCAGTGGTAGGCACTCGGTAAATATTTACTGAATGAATGAACTCATCTCTGCCCCCAGCTTCTTCTTGCTTCAAGTCACACGGAATAGCGTATCCCAAACAAGTCTCTGAACTTCCCTCCCGTCAGACGACTCCCCTTCCCAAGAATTTCCAGAGTCTTCTGTTGTTGACTGCTTCCCATGGAGATGTGGTGTCCTCCATTGCTCCTCCTTCTGCTAAATATATCAAAAGAGAAAGCACACAAGGTCTAGATGTTTTGAGGCCAGGATTCCATGGAAGAATGATAACAGCTTCATCTTTATCTTTATAAAGATATAAAAGAGCCTCTAGCACCTGCACAAGTATGAAGGCTGAAGGAAGGCTCATCAGTGCGTTCTACGCACCTTTCTCAGGACACTACGCCCTGGGGACCTCAAACCCCTTTCAGTTCCCAGAAAACAGACTGTTGGATGGGAACAGATTATCCCAAGCTCTCAAAGGAGGAATGCAGGCTTGAGCCCACAGATATGTTACTACAGCAGATCTTGTGCTATCTCGTGAGTACTTTATCATCTTTCACCCCCAGTAATAATAAACAAGAGTGGGAATGAAAAAGTAAAACTAGATGATAGTGATGGGCACTGTCGGTTTAGATGAGCTTTTCATAACTGAGAACGTGACCCCCAGGGGAATCTTCCGCCTTGAATGGCCCATCAGTGCCCTTGAGGGAGTCAGTTGTGTATTCAGTTGTGAAGGATAGGAGAAATAATTATGGATCCTATACAGAGTGCTGGAAATACATTATTGAACATTGAATCGAGAAGGGAAGTTGCATTAGGGCTTTAAAGGATTCTAGCTCTCTTTTTAAAATCCCTTATGATATATAAGTCTATCAACCCACTTTTAGGCAGTTTCAGGAACATGTTAGCGATGACAGCTTGGGGGCTGCCCAACAAAATAGGACGCGGCAGAGTGAGGGAAGCCAGACAGCCATGGCCACTGTTTGCAATGCTGTGAGATCGACATTCCCTTAAAGGAGACCCAGAGTTATAAGGGGTGACTGCTTAGTAATGGACTTGGTAAAGATCATGGGACAGGGGAAAAGGTACCTGAATGGGAATCCAAGCTCTCCAGTTTTAAAAGGAAATGAAGTCTATGCCCTAACACGGTGGTTCTCAACCTTTAGTAGGAATCAGAATCATCTGGAAAGCCTCTGAAATGCGGAGTTTCTGACTCAGTAGGTCTGAGATGGGGCCTGAGGATTTACATGTCTATCGGCTTCCCAGGGAATGCTGACATGGTCCAGGACACACACTTGGAGAACCAAGGCTCTCAATCTTGGCTACATGTTAAAATCACTTGGGGAGGGCTTCCCTGGTGGCGCAGTGGTTGAGAACCTGCCTGCCAATGCAGGGAACACGGGTTCGAGCCCTGGTCTGGGAAGATCCCACATGCCGCGGAGCAACTGGGCCCGTGAGCCACAACTACTGAGCCTGCGCGTCCGGAGCCTGTGCTCCGCAACGGGAGAGGCCGCGACAGTGAGAGGCCCGCGCACCGTGATGAAGAGTGGCCCCCACTTGCCGCAACTAGAGAAAGCCCTTGCACAGAAACGAAGACCCAACACAGCCAAAAATAAAAAATAATAAATAAATAAATAATTTTTTTAAAAAATCACTTGGGGAGCTTTCTATTTAATTTCATTTTATTTTTTAGTTTTTTCAGCTTTACTGAAATATAATTGACACTTAACATTGTGTAAGTTTAAGGTGTACAACATCTTGATTGGATATGTTTATAAACTGCAAATTAGGGACTTCCCTGGCAGTCCAGTGGTTAGGACTCTGCGTTTCCACTGCAGGGGGCACAGGTTCAATCCCTGGTCGGGGAACTAAGATCCTGAATGTCATGCAGTGTGGCACGGCCAAAAAATAAATAAATAAAAATTAATAAAATAAAATAAATTGCAAATTGATGACCACCGTTGTATTAGCTACCACCTCTATCCTGTGCCGTATTTACCATTTCTTTTTCTGCGGTAAGAACGTTTAAGATCTGCTTTCTTAGCAACATTCAAATACACAGTACAGTATTATAAGCTATAATCACTGTGCTATATGTTAGATACCCAAACTTTTTTTTTTCTATTTTTTGGCCACGCTGCGTGGCATGCGGGACCTTAGTTCCCCTGACCAGGGATTGAACCCGTGCCCCCTGCAGTGGAAACGCTGTGTCTTAGCCACTGGACCACCAGGGAAGTCCCCGATACCCAAACTTTTAACTTATAACTGGAAGTTTGTACCCTTTGACCAATATCTCCCCATTTCCACCATCCCCCAGCCCCTGGCAACCAGCATTCTGCTCTGTTCCTCTGCGTTTGCCATTTTTAGATTCCACATATATGTGAGATGACACAATATTTGTCTTTCTCTGTCTGACTTATTTCACTAAGCGTAATGCCCTCAAGGTCCATGCTTGGGGAGCTTTTTAAATACACCAGTGTTGGGGCCTCATCCCCTAGAGATTCTAATGTAATTGGTCTAAGGTGTGTTAGAGCTTCAGTAATTTTTAAGACCTCTCTCAGTCATTCGAATATTTGCCCAAGCTTGAGAAATACTGCTCTAAACTGTGCCATCAGGTTAATGAGTAGATTTTAGGTCCACTTTATTACCTTTCTGTAGAAAAAGCAAAAAACTGATGGGGTGAGGTGCAGAGTCAGGTCAGCACTCAAGGCCCACACATATATCACCTAGTGGCATACTCCTAGGTTTGAAGGAACAAGTTCTATAAACTGCAGACTTCTGAAAACCAGGTGTTAACAAGAGACTTGTCTCTAGACTGACGAGCAGGGATCTTCCTATTTGGAGGGGCATTCTTTTCACTACCTTTCCAAAATGCTAGGCTGGACTCAACACCAAAAAGCATGAGCAATCATTTCCTCTTCAAGTCTCTTCCAGCCTTCATGGCAAGATGCACATCTCAGGTGAGTGCTAGTCTTCAACAGGAGTGACCTTTGCCGGGAGCAGTGGAGAGCTTATGGCCAACGTGGCTTGAGTTATATATAACTAGAGATTACTAGCGTCTCTTTGTTTTCACTGTATCTACGTTTTTTATTATTACCTCCTCTTTATGGCAAGAGGTAATGGCTATTCGCCTAAAACTGTAATATGTTTCCTTTTTAAGTTGAATAAAAGTTTCAGTTATATAAAATGAATTAAGTCCTAGACACCTACTATACACCACAGTGTCTATAGTTAACAATACTATGTTGAATACTTAAAAACTTGCTGAGTGGGTGGATCTTGTGTAAAATGTTCTTACCACAGAAAAAGTAAATAAGAATGGTGGGAGGAAACTTTTGAAGGTGATGCATATGTTTATGGCATGGATGGTGGCATTGGTTTCATGGGTGTATAATTATTACCAAACTCATCCAGTGGTATACACTAAATATGTACACTTTTTGTATGCCAATCTCACCTCAATAAAGTGGTTTATAAAAAAGAAAAAAAAGAAGTCAGAACTCTTGGGTTTGAGCCTTAATGTATCAACTTAGTGTCAGCTATTTTAAAACGCAACCAGAGGTGTACCAAATGAAAATAAATCTCAATTGAAAGTTGAAAAAAAATTAAGTAAAAGAATGAATCAGGGCTTCCCTGGTGGCGCAGTGGTTGGGAATCTGCCTGCTAGTGCAGGGGACATGGGTTCGCGCCCTGGTCTGGGAGGATCCCACATGCCACGGAGCAGCTGGGCCCGTGAGCCACAACTACTGAGCCTGCGCGTCTGGAGCCTGTGCTCCGCAACAAGAGAGGCCGCGATAGTGAGAGGCCCCGCGCACCACGATGAAGAGTGGCCCCCGCTTGCCACAACTAGAGAAAGCCCTAGCACAGAAACGAAGACCCAACATAGCAATCAATCAA